>NC_139535.1:26038620-26638620 GCF_965153285.1 Podarcis tiliguerta | reverse complement strand
TCCAGGGCGGGGGGTGGGCAGGTAGTTTCATCTAGCATCAAGCATCATCACTGCTGAAATAAATGTATTCTGACTGAAATTATTCCAAGCTTAACCTTTCACTTGGCTAAAACCGTCTGATGGTCTGTCTATGTTTGCACAATCCCCTCAGATAGGAATAGCTATTAAGGAAGGAAAGTGGGGCTATGTCTGTGTTCTGCAAGAAGTTTTGCTGTAGAGTAAATACATTATGACTGGGGAACGGTGGGTGGAAGACGCGTGGCAGAGGAGCGGTATCTTCTTGACCAAATATTCATACAAACAGAGCACATCTCATCATCTTCGGTGAGCAAATACAGCGTCTCTTGCAAGCAATAAAGGCCCATTACCTAGATAAATGATGGGATGAAGAACTTGCCACCAATATAAAAATGGCTTAGTATTTTAAGAGCTTTTGCTCGGGTCTTCTCATTGGCAATTTCTTTTCCTTTTATTATACATCTGCTGGGCTCCCGATTCATTGGTATCCAAAAAAGGGGGGGCATAAAGTTTTATCATTTGCACTGTTTAAAGGGTTCCTGTCGAATGCTGTTAAGTTTCAATGGTGAATGGATCAAATTAGTTGCAACGAAGTGATGGGAAATGGTTTCAGAGGGAGCTCATCACAAGGACTCTCCTCCCTGAAAGAGAGGGGAGTGGTTGTGGGCGGGAGCCCGAGCTCCGCCCCCTGCTTGCTTAGCTTACCTGGCTGGCGCCCCGCCCCACCAGCCGGCACCCAATCCGGTGCCGCTGGGGGGGCGTGACCAGCGGGCTTTAAATTGAAGCGCCAGCCCTCTCCCGGCCTCTTTTCCTCCTCGTCTCGCCGAGAATCACCCACCCGCCACTCCCTTTAGCTTAGGGTCTTGGCCTTGCTATGGACCTTAGGTTGGTCGCCCTGGTTAGGCGGGGGGCCTGGTAGGAGTTTTTCCGCATGGCAGTAGGCCATGGGGTTTTTTCGCCTACCTCGTAGCAATCGTCACAACTTTCGTGGTATTGGTGGGTAGGTTAGGCATTGGATTATTGCGGTATGGTGTGTGGGAAGGCTAGGTGTGGCCATCGCCTAAGCCTTCAATTTTGGGTATTCCGTTAAAGGAATCCGGCAGTCGTGTATTCTGTCCGATGCCTGCTTGGCGGGAGGCCATGGCACGACCCCCGGTGACGTCAGGGGAGAGCCTATAGTTGTATTATCATCAACAGGCTCCGCCCACTGGTGATTCAACCCCTGTGGTGGACATCCAATGCCTAAGCCAATACCTTTTCACTGCTGTAACCAATAAAGTTGTGGCCTTTTCATGCCCATAAACCATAATCACGTGTCCTTGTCTATTCATTTTCACGGCGCGGGGGTCGGATCCTCGAACCACAACTAACTTCAGCCGGATCAGGATTTTTAATTTTTATATAGAGGTGAGCTTTGGTTTGCTTTTGAGCAGGCCACCAGAAAAGTCTATGTGAAATGTCTCAGACAGAAGCTGCTTGGCCCAGGGCAACCCTGTAAACCTCCTCGAGACAAAGCAGAAGGTGGTGCTTGAATGGCAGTGTCCTCCACTCTTGCCCCTTGAATAACTGGATCAAGGCCAACATACAGAGGGCACAAAAGCAGCAAACTTTGGGGTGAGGCATACTTTAAGAAATTGCCTCCACATTGCCTGCATAAACAGTGGAGTGCAAAGAATCGCATCATATATAGTGGTACCTCGGGTTAAGAATTTAATTCGTTCTGGAGGTCCGATCTTAACCTGAAACTGTTCTTAACCTGAAGCACCACTTTAGCTAATGGGGCCTCCTGCTGCCGCCACGCAATTTCTGTTCTCATCCTGAAGCAAAGTTCTTAACCCAAGGTACTATTTCTGGGTTAGCAGAGTCTGTAACCTGAAGTGTCTGTAACCCGAGGTACCACTGTATCTAGGAAGAAACACAAACACATAACACACTAGACCTCAAGTCAAAATGATTTTTTGGATCTCAGGCTATTTACTTATTGGTCTGATATATTTATATCTCGCCTTTCTCCCCAATTGGGATTCAAGGTGGTTTACATTTACAGTGGTACCTCAGGTTACATACACTTCAGGTTACAGACTCCACTAACCCAGACATAGTGCTTCAGGTTAAGAACTTTGCTTCAGGATGAGAACAGAAATCGTGCTCCGGCGGCGCGGCGGCAGCAGGAGGCCCCATTAGCTAAAGTGGTACTTCAGGTTAAGAACAGTTTCAGGTTAAGAACGGACCTCCGGAACGAATTAAGTACTTAACCCGAGGTACCACTGTAAAAGAATTAATCATAAAATACAGAATGATAAAGACATGCCAGTTAATAATTAAAATATGTTGCAACGTATTTAAAACAGCAATTGAAATACAATTTGCCCTCACAGCAGCCCAGTGATCAGTATTGTCTGCACATGGCTTTTGACAATGCGCAGGTAGTTGCCCAAACAATGATCTTATTTTCCACAGCTTTGCTTACACCAAAGATCAGTACAGATGGGTACAAATTCTCTCCAAATTTGGTCCGGATCTGTGGTTTCAGTGCTTCATTCCTGCTTTGTTTTGTAATCTTTCTTTTAAAAATCTGACACTCCAGTGTTTCATAACAAGGGGCCTAGCAATTAGTTAAATGGAATAAATAAATATTTCTCCTCTCTGTTAACCTTCACCCTCATTCATCTGTTTTTAAATGATAAGATTTATGGGGAGATTCAAGCTATGATTAGGATCTGTAAGTGTGTTACTTTTAGCAGTCTAGAGGCAGGAATGAGGCTAGAGATTAGATTAAATCATTTGAGCATAACGATGCTTGAGAAAACACCTAATGCCCTAATGAATGTTCAGATATAAAGGGCAAATTGTTTATTATCACTGATTTAAATTTGAGATACCCTCATTGTAAAATAAAATAATAGGATAGGTTCTGGCTATAGTCTTGCAGCTGGCCTTATTTTTAGCTTATTGGAACCTGTGAATAGGAGTCCTCTTAATTACATTTTATCTTAGTTAAATCTAAGACTCCATGTGAAGGATTCCATTTGTGTGGCAAGGCCCCAGGCTCAAAGTTCCCCTTAGATAATAAACACACAGACACAAATATTTTGAGTTAATGGGATAAATAAGACCACAGCTTTATTGATTACAGATGTGAGCAGTTTGGCTTAGGCATTGGGTGAAACCAGACTATATCCTGACTCCTGCCTGTCTGCAGGAAGTCTCTGAAGGCTCGCCCACCGGTAGGGGGAGCCCTATGATATACAGTGGTGCCTCGCATGACGAAAAGAATCCGTTCCACGAGTCTCTTCGTCTTGCGGTTTTTTTCGTCTTGCGAAGCAAGCCCATTAGCGGATTAGCGCTATTAGCGCTATTAGCGATTTAGCGGCTATTAGCGGCTATTAAAGGCTTAAGGGATTAGCGGATTAGCTGCTAAAAGGCTATTAGCGGCTTAGATCAGCTGATAAGTGGCTTAGATCAGCTGTTAAGTGGCTTAGCGAACAGCTGTTAAGCGGCTTAGGGGCTTGGGGAAAAGGGGGGGAGGGGGGGGAAAAACCCAGGAATCGCAAGACATTTTCGTCTTGTGAAGCAAGCCCATAGCAAATTCGTTTTGCGAAGCACCTCCAAAATGGAAAACCCTTTCGTCTAGCGGGTTTTCCGTCTTGTGAGGCATTCGTCTTGCGGGGCACCACTGGACATCATAGAGAGCACCCCCAGGGTTCCTGATGGGGTTGTGGCATGGCCCTAGCCCAAGCCCAGGCTTCGAACAGGAACCACGCCCCCGGATCCATTTAACAGGATACCCTTAACGAGGAGGGGCAGCCGGAGGCAGCAACCTCCCCTCCCATCAACAAGGTTTACCCAACACCTAACTGCCTAACCTTTCAAAGTTGTGACAATTGCTACAAGGTAGGCGAAAACCAAATGGCTGGTGACAATTTGCCTAGTGGAAAAATTCCTACCTGGCCCCAACAATAAGGCGACCGACATTAGTCCATAGCAAGGCCAGAGTCAAGCAATGCATAAAAAGAGGGCAGGTGGGCTGGATGATCCAACGAAGAAGGCTGCCTCCCAGTTGCATCATGATTTAAATGGCAGCAGCCACACCCCCTGGCTAGCCCGATTGGTCAGCCATGGGGCATGACACGGCCGGGAGTCCCAATGATGCAGGAGGCATCACTCCACCCCCTGTCGGGTCACAGTGAGGTCCCGGATGCCCTTCCACAACTCCACATCCCCCCCCCCAGAAGGGGAGTGGTCAAACAAGAATACAGTACTGAGATGATTTTGGTCTTAATTTCCAAAATGAGCGTACTAATTAGCCACATCACTTTTTTAAACTATCCAACTATTTGAGCACATTCACACTACAGTGGTACCCCGGGTTACAGACACTTCAGGTTACAGATGCTTCAGGTTACAGACTCCACTAACCCAGAAATAGTGCTTCAGGTTAAGAACTTTGCTTCAGGATGAGAACAGATATTGCACGGCAGAGGTGCAGCAGCTGGAGGCCCCATTAGCTAAAGTGGTGCCTCAGGTTAAGAACAGTTTCAGGTTAAGAACGGACCTCCAGAATGAATTAAGTTCTTAACCTGAGGTACCACTGTACAAGAAAGGTAGCTTTGATCACATTCACGTTTGTAAATGAGAAGATTGTTAACACTGGTAATATGTAAATTATGCCTTTAAGGGGCTAGAAGTGATATATCATATCAGCATCCAACATATTGAAAACAGCCAGTAAATGTTACTCACTGTATTTTTCAAACATGAGACTACATTTGCAGGTTCTTTGCATGTCTGAACGTGCAGGCAACAGCCATTTGCTTGAATTTGCATCTAATCTGCCGGGTTGTTTAAAAATGCAAATAGCATAAGCTGGGTGAGGGTAATTACTGGGACCAGAGCAGGCCTGGAGGGAAATTTAACTCTTGCCTGCCTCAACTTTGACCATGAGGGAAATCCCTCCTCTGCAGCTGGTAATTATTTTGGGGGGGAAATCTTCCATTGGTGCCAACAAGAGATTTTACTTGAAAGCAAATGTGAAGGATATTCCTCAGGACTGCCCCTAGGTAGAAAGGTTACAATTCCCTTTCTACTACTGTTCCATTAATTATCAGTCTCTTCCAATCATTCCATTTGCATTTTTTTTTAAAAAAAACAAATAAAACTGCATCCTTGACACAAATATGAATTTAACTTCGTATGTAGTTTGCTCATCAAGTATTCCGGAGACTGAAAAAGCCTGGAAGCCAAAGAAAGGAGACACAGAAAACTGAAAAACAGGTATCCTTTTTTCATGATAGCAAACCATCTTCCTGAACTTTATTTAGTGTTGTGAACTTCACCCTCTTGAACATTATCAGCAAAAGGGTGTTGTCTTTCGGTTGCTGGGCTTGAGGCCCCTGCCTCAATTTGATTCCATTACCATCTCTCAAGATGAGAAACGATCACTGAGGAAATGCTGAACTGACAACTTCCTTCTACAAATATCCTTCTAAAGTAAACTCATGGCTGTGGGCTCCTCCAGAAGACCTGTTGGTTGACTATTTATCCTGAATTACTTGCACAAAGCTTATGCCAAGGTTAGACTATGTCAGGACTTTATCGGGCATTTGTTTTGATTTGTTTGTGGGGAAGTTATACGGTGATGAGCATTCATTGTGATTTGCTTCTGCAGCTTTAGACATCTTCTTGTTAATTATTCAGACCCCATCCTACTCCTTTCAGAGCTGATCAACAGTGGAACGGTCTCCCTTGAGCCCGTGTGGTGTAGTGGTTGAGAGCGGTAGTCTTGTAATCTGGGGAACCGGGTTCGCATCCCCACTCCTCCACAAGCAGCTGCTGGGTGACCTTGGGCTAGTCACACTTCTCTGAAGTCTCTCAGCCCCACTCACCTCACAGAGTGTTTGTTGTGGAAGAGGAAGGGAAAGGAGAATGTTAGCCGCTTTGAGACTCCTTAAAGGGAGTGAAAGGCGGGATATCAAATCCAAACTCTTCTTCTTCTTCTTCTTCCTTGGGAGGTTGTGGGTACTTTTTAAGCAGAGGTTGGGTGGCCATCTGTCTTAGATGCTTTAGTTGAGATTCCTGCATTGCACAGGGTTGGGCTAGAAGACATCTGGTATTCCTTCCAACTCTATGATTCTATGATCTGCCCTTCATTTTCCTAACTGCAAACAGTCTCTGCATTTTTAAGTGGATTTGTTACACTAGGCTAACAAGAGTATATTCATCCACTTTAATTTAACCTAAATTTACTTGCACTCAAATCCCTCCTGCCAAATACTGACAACCTATGTGTTTAGAAATGTGGAGTAAGAGACTCTTTCAACTATTTTATTGAGCAGGCGATGATTTAAAATGATTACAGAGAGGTGTTTTTTCCAACACTGTTGCCATGTGAAAGATTGCCCTTTTAAAAAACCAAGCATAAACATGATTAGGTTTTCTGATTGTTTAAGAACGCCCATTTAATGCTTTAACACTTTTTTTATGAAACCAGAGTGAAATTCCCTATATCAGCTTTTCCAGGGAGACCCATTAAATCTCAGGTACACAGTAGCCGCTATGGAAATGTGAATGTACCAGCCACCCATTTTATTTCAAGAACAGGCAGTGCTGCAAATGTCCTTTTTGTTAAGATCTATCTGTCTAGATTTTGTGCCAGTGTTTGATTGGCTTCCATAGTGCCTCGATTCAAGATGCTGTGGGATGATAACACTAGCCTGCTCAAACCTTGGGTACTTATGGAATCCCATTAGATAGAGAAGTGGAATACAAATAAATTCAGGCTGGCCACCGCATTTCAGTTTTGTTTACAGAGCTCTGCATCAGAGCCCCAGCATTCTGCACCATGCATTTGTTTGCTTCAGAGGGAACAATTTATATGGGTGAAAATTGCGATAACCTGTTCAGTTATATTGCCGGTATGAAATCCAATCTGAGAGGGGCTTTAAGCTCCTACCACTCATCATTCCAGTTATGCAGTTTGTCACTCTTCTGAATAATATTGTATGGAGTAAGGATTCCATTACAGTCTTTGTCATGAAAATGAGGTACCAGGGATTGAATACACACACACACACACACACACACACACACACACACAAAAACCGTCACACAATTGTCAATAGCACAGTGCTGAGGGCTATTTTAGTTCTTTGTGATTTGATTGGTTGGGTGTTTGGTCCTCCTTGTTTATGAAGAACTGGGCCAATCAAAAGGCAGAAGAAACTCCAACAAATCTGCACAAGGAAATGGAGAAATCCCACGTAGGTCCCATTACCAACATAGATTAGTTCAAGATTTCCATACACGTGGACACCAAACAGCAAGATTTATGATTCCACCCACTTCCCCCAATTAATCCTCACAACAACCTGTGAGACAGGTTAGATTGAGGAGGGATTATGTGGTTTCATGGCTAAATGGGTACCTCAGTGCCAGAAGGCCTATGGCCATTTTATCTGAGAGATGAGCAAGGCAATCCAACCACTGCCAGGGCACAAAGTGGCAGAGACATTGCCCCACCCACAGCCCTGTTGCTTATTCTGGCTGGGGTGGAAGGTGAGAGGCAGGCAAATTGTGACACCATCCTGGAGCGAGCACAACAATTGGGCCCAATGCCATCATATTGATGGCAATGAGCCCAGCTCAGGGGCCAGCAGATCCCAGGACCCACCAACCCCAGAATGCCCTGTTTTAGGGCTTTCCTTGGGCTACTGCCAGCATGTTTGGTAGGCAGAAGGTGTCAGGTTTGGTAGTCTCTCGCACACAAGACGCAACCTCTGACAGTTTTATTACTTCAGATTTATTCAGCAATCAATGGGCTCAGCAGTCTGTTGCCGGATCTAGCTTCTTTTTCCGGCGGAAGCATGATACTCTCCACCTCTTCCCCCTCCTTTTCCCTGTCATGTACTTTTCTGCTAAATGACCCAATCTCCGGCTTTTTGGAGACTCTGGTCCTCCAAGCCCTCCCCCCTCCTCTGTTGCATCCAGTTCTCTCCACTCTGTGTTACTTTCAGAGCTGTCAGGCTGCATTCCTGAGTGAGATAAGTCTATCTCACTCTCACTGTGTGAAGGAATCAGGTTCCTACTACTCTCTGGTCCCCCCTCCCCTTCTGATTCCTCTCTGTCTGTCAGAAAGGTAATGTCTCTGACAGAAGGGAGAGTTTTGTACCAGAGGAGTAAGACCGGTGTAACTCCATGGGTGCAGGCTGGTAGAAGCCAGCAAGGCTGGGCAGAGGGATGCCTCCACTGGATCCCAATCCCACCCTGTTGTCAGTGTGA
The DNA here is from genome assembly GCF_965153285.1 of Podarcis tiliguerta. Lineage (NCBI taxonomy): Eukaryota > Metazoa > Chordata > Lepidosauria > Squamata > Lacertidae > Podarcis > Podarcis tiliguerta. Next base: position 26,630,325 of record NC_139535.1, on the reverse strand, counting down.
AGGAGGTTTGGAAGACAGCCTAGTTGGTCCAATTAGTCATTGTATTAGGGGAAATTGCTTGCAAAAATATGCCTGTTGCGTATATTAGTCAAAACTGCATACAAAAAATATGTTTATTAGGAGAAATTTGCATTAAAGTGTTGACGAATTTCCATGAATATGCAGTGGTACCTCTGGATGTGAACAGGATCCGTTCCGGAGCCCCGTTCACATCCAGAAGCGAACGCAACCCGTGTCTGCGTGTGCCCGGGTTGCAATTTGCCACTTCCGCGCATGCGCGTGACGTCATTTTGACCGCCTGCGCATGTGTGAGCTTGAAACCCAGAATTAACACACTCCGTTACTTCCAGGTCGCTGCAGTTCGCAACCCGAAAATACTTATCCCGAAGCTACTTCAACCTGAGGTATGACTGTATATATATTTTTAATCACAAATTGTTGTAGAGTATTGGGGGGGGGATGAGAAACTTTGAGAAACAGCTCATAGACACCCCTTCTACCTCGATAGCAAGGTTCACGGGTTCTACTGCTGGGTGTATTCAAGACTTAATTGCAAAAGCGGGGGTGCCGGGAGGGTTCAGGACTGTATTGGTTGTGCCTTTTCCATAATAACTAGATATATAGGTCTGAAACATGGGGAGAGAGGGGCTCAACCTCTGCAATCCATACATTTAACCCCTCCCTAAATCCCAGGGATACCCAAAGTTGTGCTATGGAACACAGTTGTCTTAATCCAGTTTGTAATCACCCTTTCCTGGCTCCCAAAGCAACAGCCATATCTTCCCTGAAGATAATTCAGTTGAGCAGCCATATAACAGCCCCACTCCACCCCCAGCACCCAAATATGTCAATACATTTCCAGCAACAAATGGATATCTGTGTTATTGTCACTGGAGGAAGATTGATGCTAAAGCAGGTATTCGGGAAATATATTATCGAGCTTGTTTCCGTGTAGATGTTTGTGCATGCTTGGTATCGCAAAAATATTTAAATTCTGTTTGGTTAAGACAGGATACTTATGTTATACAAAGCAGCAGTCAGAAGGTTATAGCCCTCACTAGACAATTTGCCAGCCAAGAAAGATGGGCCTGTAATGATACTGACAGCTTTATTGTCTGGATGCTGGCAGAAAAATAGGCAAAAAAAGGGAGAAAAGATTGCACAGACAGCAGCTTGCATTGCAACCTGAAACTTGAGAAAAATATTAACCAGTTGCAAGCAGATGGAAGTATTCAAGGTTCTTGCATTTCAGGTATAATGATGCTTATTGCAACATTTCCCTCCCCCGCAACCAAATTATATACTTTCTGTTGTACATTTGTATTTCTCTCTCTCTCTCTCTCTCTCTCTCTCTCTCTCTCTCTCTCGGGGCTGGCAGTACATAATTCTTGGGTGAGGTATGGAAGCTTTATTTAGCAGGGGGAAGTGCAAATAGCTGTGAATCACTCCAGGCTGAATCAGTCTATTGATTCCAGTGACAACCCCTTGACAATTTGGCTCATTTAAAAATATATTAGCTGTTGTGCTTTTTGCACATTTGCCCTATCCTTTCATTCCCTTGCCAGGCCATTAAAACACACCTGTAGAATTACAGGCAACTCTCAACTTACACGGAACTTACTTCCAGAGATAGCGCAGAAAGCCAAAAACGCTTATAATTCTGCCCCCTTTCCATTGCCCTTCATCCCCTGACCTGTCGTCGGTGGCCCACCACCACTCCCCTGGCTCTGATTCTTCCTCCTCTGAGACGTCCCTAGGGGGCACTCCAACTGGAGTCTCCCACCACTTCTCATCATCCCATCAGTCGTTAACATCAAGTGATGCTGGACTGCCAGGTTTCAAGCCAGGATATTGTACCTTTCAGTTTTGTCCTGGCTGGATATTCCGTAGACCTCCTACACAAATTAGAAACTCGTTGAGCACTGGTCTTTATTGGAACAACACCCATCTTTTCTGGGAGCTGTCCTAGGTCCTGTTCCATCCAGTCTTGCCTGGCTAAATTCTATCGGACTTTCACCATAAAGCAACCTCCCCTCGTGGGCACAAAGCCTTTGTTACTATACAATTGCAGGGGTTTCCTGATCAATTTCAATGGAAGAACCAATCTATGTATAAATTCCACTGCATGCGCAAATTGACTGCATGCATTGAAATAAATAAGGGAGCCCATGCACATTGGCGCTCTCTGTGTAGCCTCAGATAAATATTAAGTTGACTTGGAAGCAAGAGCTGCCTTTTGTATATGCTACAAATATTTCAGAGCAGTTCGGGAGTTTGTAATTCAACATTAGTAGCTTCCTGCAGTGCAACCAACATACTGAATAAATGGAATTATAAGGGGAATGAGGCATGCTTCAAAAGCTAGAAGAAAAATAGCACATCCAAAGGAGGGGGAAATTCAATCATTTGGTTACATGCACTTCTGAAGCTAAAAACTATAAAGTAGCCTTGCTGACAAAGCAAAGGTATATACCTCTGAAAGATATTGTGTGAGATGATTTATTTCTTTTTTCCAATAATGGGAATTCTGGAAACATGCTGTAACAGTAGGCAAAGGAAGGGTAATGGCCTTGTAAAAGTACAGACAAAAACTACAGCAGAAACCTCTTAAATCAATTGGGAAAGAGAGAAAACTTTAGATTAGACATAGGTTTATGGCAGGACTGGGGCACCTGTGGTGTTCTAGATAATATTGGATTCTAACTCCCATTAGCTGTAGTCAATGTGTTCAAATGGGTGAGGGATGATGGGATTTGTAGGGCTGCAGGTTCCCCATCCCTGGTCTATAGAGCTCAAGGTGCCACACATAGTTGTCCCCACTCTTATTTAACCCCCACAACAACCCTGTGATGTAGGTTAGGTTGAGAGACAGTTATTGGTCCATACCCCCCCCCAAGTGAGCTGAGTGGGGATTTGAACTCTGATCTCTTGGGTCCTAGTCCAGCACTCTAACCGCTACACCACACTGGCTCTTGATAAATCATAGAATCATAGAGTTGGAAGAGACCACAAGGGCCATCGAGTCCAACCCCCTGCCAAGCAGGAAACACCATCAGAGCACTCCTGACATATGGTTATCAAGCCTCTGCTTAAAGACCTCCAAAGAAGAAGACTCCACCACACTCCTTGGCAGCAAATTCCACTGTCAAACAGCTCTTACTGTCAGGAAGTTCTTCCTAATGTTTAGGTGGAATCTTCTTTCTTGTAGTTTGGATCCATTGTTCTGTGTCCGCTTCTCTGGAGCAGCAGAAAACAACCTTTCTCCCTCCTCTATATGACATCCTTTTATATATTTGAACATGGCTATCATATCACCCCTTAACCTCCTCTTCTCCAGGCTAAACAAATAACATAGCTAAATAAATAACATAGCTTTTCCAGCAGTATCCCACAAATGCAACTCTAGGTGTTTTGTTGTTTTGTTTTGTTGAGTGGCGGGTCTTATGATTCCAAATTGGCTTTGAGTGTGTACAGCAAGAGCAGCAACTTTTCTAGGGAGTTTTATGACCTAAAATGATCTTGTGAGCATTTCTAAGGCAGCCTGCATCTCTTAAACAGGTTCGCTTCTATGATCCATGAGCAGCACAGAGTCAGGTATGCCATTTTTGTGCGCAGCCACCTCCATGATTGCTTGCTCTCCCACACACATTCCTGTAAAGTATTCCATAAAATGTCCACCGAACAAATTATGAAGGTCCTCTGCAGAAATTGCATTTCTTCAAAGCTAACAGCAACCAACATCACCCATAATTGCAGGCTTTTAAACAGATTGTACAATCAAAACCTGCCTGTTCGGTAAAGAATTATTTGAGCAATAAAGTTAAATACTTTTGAGTTTATATCTTGAGGGCACTCTCAGCCTGGTGTAAAAAGAAATGGGGAAGGATCATGCAAGTTGTGTGCCCAGCTATGAGAGTGTGGGGACACAAGAAACAGGTAATCATTTTCAATTTGTGTGAGGCGAGTTTTCCTAAAAAGGATGAACAGGCATATTTCCTGCTTGCTGGAAGAGAACTGCATTGGAAAGTTAGCAGCTTTCCAAGGGCGCCCAGTGGATGTGGCTGCAATGGGATCTGAAATCAGAACTCCCAGGTCCAAATATTTATTTCACTTAAGAACTTTAAACCCACAATTTCCCCCCTGCTACAATCACCCCCAAGGTGGTTCACAAATCGATAAAAAACCATCTAAAATATCACAGTAAATCATTAAGCACAAAACTTAACCTGAATAAGCAGCAACATGCTGTAGAAATCAAAGGCAGTAGAAAATACAAGTAAGAAATGGTGTACAGTCAATAAAAACAATTACTCTTAAAAGGGCGAGGAAACAGGAAACAGTATGGACTAAGTCTTGCATTGGAAAAAAATACTTAAAGAAGATTCCAGGTGAAGACGAAGACGAAGAAATTTATTATTTGTACTCCTTCCATCAGACTGGGCTGCCCCAGCCACTCTGGGTGGTTTCCAGCATATACGGAAACATAATAAAAAAACCCAAACATTAAAAACTTCCCTATACAGGGCTGCCTTTAGATGTCTTCTAAAAGTCAGATAATTATTTATTTTCTTGACATCTGATGGCAGGGCATTCCACAGGGTGGGTGCCACTACCGAGAAGGCCCTCTGCCTGGTTCCCTGCCTGTGTTTGGAGTAGGAGTTCTATCACCAGGGTCCCACCATTAAAAAGGTCCTCTGTCCAGTGGCCACCCTACTAACCTCCAAAGCCTTCAGCACAAAGAGAAGAGCCTCAGATGGAGATCTAAGTTGTTGGACAGATTCATGTGAGAGTAGGTTGCCCTGCAGATACGCCAGCCCAGCATATGTGGCATGGCCATTGCACATTTCCAGTAGAGAAATGAAAGTTGGGAGTGGTTTGAGATACAAATTTGTCAAGCCCTTGCTGTTCAGTGCTGTTCCTCTTTCCCTTCTTGCCTCCAGCTTCTTCTCCATCTCAGATCATATTCTGAACCAGGTAAGAACTCCCCAGATCTGTCCAGCTAGTATGGTGTAGTGGTTAATAGCGGTGGACTTGTAATCTGGTGAACTGGGTTTGTGTCTCCCCCTCCTCCACATGCAGCTGCTGGGTGACCTTGGGCCAGTCACACTTCTCTGAAGTCTCTCAGCCTCACTCACCTCACAGAGTGTTTGTTGTGGGGGAGGAAGGGAAAGGAGATTGTTAGCTGCTTTGAGACTCCTTAGGGCAGTGATAAAGCGGGATATCAAAGCCAAACTCCTCCTCTTCTTCTTCTTCCTTCTCACTTGGCCTGGCATAGCAGTAGAGGCCAAAACAGCAACAAACACTTTGGAGAGAAAATAATGCTTAAGATTTGAATATTCCAAGCACCTCACAAGCATTATCTAGCAACCCTGTAAGAGAGGTTGGAATTACAACCCCCCAGACTGCAGAGCAAAGCTCACTGAGATAATGTTTTCCCCAGCCCAAAAGTGGCAAGAGGTGATAGGAGAATCTTGATTCATAGCTCAGTCTCCTAGCCACATTTATTTATTCATCTACTTCAGATTCATAAGCCACCTCAGATGCATAAGCAAACAACTGAGCCTAATTCTAAACTATTGTTGTTAAGGCCATGTGCCCTTGAACACAACCATCTTCTTAGAGCCCTGATGGTCTTCCTAATGGTTTCATCAGAAGTCGGCCAGCATTGGAAATATTTGCACGTCAGCTCTTGTGGCAACCCTTTCTGGGTCCAAGGGCCACATGTTAGTGTTGATGTGGCCCATACTCTCTCACCTACACTCTGATGTGCTGATACCATCATTTCTAATAGGCTCTCCCTTACCACCTGTCGTTGTCTTTAAATGTCCTAGCAGAACTGCTGATGCTAATAAGTTGCCAGAGGAAGGAGATAGCAATGGGAGAGCCTACTTGGGAGGAAAAGCCCTGGCCAAATGTGAAGCACTGATCTATACCTTTCATGTGTAATGCAAGGCCTTATGTAGATAGTTCACATGGCCAGAAATGCAAGCACATTGTGATTTATTGCCTATCTTTCTTTGGCTAGGGCAGCCATAATATTGGGAGTTGAACCGTCCCCACTTAGTATGACTCCAGGCAGCCACAGGGAGAATCTCATTATTGCCCCATGGCCTCTAAGCTGACTTTAGGCTATCGATTTCCTAATAGTAGGAATTGATCTTCATTCCCGTGGATGTGCTGGTACAGAGACCTGAACACAGCCATCACTTTGGGAAGCATATTCTTCAGTCAATCACAGGTGTTGGACTTGACCATCAATCTACTTTCTGTTGCTCAGAGATGAGGAAGAGGCAACATTCTGGCAGAAACTGACACACGAAACAGTGTGTTTGTCACCCAATACAGGGGAAAACAAGTGCCATTCATATGTGCACTGCTTTAAACAGCAAGCAGTAGCTTGACCAAACAAAAGTCTGTGCTAAAATAACTCACATAGCTCTGCTCTCACTGCCATTCCTGAAGATGCTTTCAGACCAACAAGCACACCCTAATGTCTTAAAAAACAAAAACAAAACAAAACAAAGACCTCAAAAGTATTCAGTTGACAGTTGCATATTACACAGCAAAGCGGAATTCATAATGTGTGCTCTAGGCATGTTTTTGTGGAAATGAAAAACTAAAATTGCATGCTGAAATGCATGTGTAGTAGAGTACTAAGTAGTCAAAGAAAATGCTGACAATTAGTGAAAATAAACATTATTTTTTAACGATAAATCTAAACAAATTTGAATTGTAAGTGGTGAAATTAAAACGCGCCATTGTGAATGACAAGTGCTGCCGCTGGCACGGCACGTCTTTGGTAAATGAGCACACAAAGTCGAAAGTCCTTTAGTGAAACAGTAGGTAAACACTTTGGTAATACCTAGGTATATGTGTATTTTGTTTTTCTAGCTTGATCAAAATTATTTATTATTTCATAACAGGTAGATAGTTAAGAGTGGCTGGCGCTCGATGCCCCCCAGAATTCAGCGCCCAGCTGCCCCCCACCCCTTGCATCCCTGGGTAAAGACGGCCCTGGATCTTATACAGAATTAGAAGACTTAACTGTTTCTGAAAATGGGGATTCATTAAGTTGCATACGAACGATCAATAGATGCCTCAGTAGAGGTAGAAAAGTTTTGTTTTATGGGCAACATTTACTTTGGAAATGTGATGCATTATAACATCTCCAAGGTGCGATGTACCTCAGAACAGTTCACATATTACAGTTTTATTAGTACATGCAAAATAATTCACAGCAGTGCCTGGCAAACACCAAATGTATAATTCTGGCCACATGCCTCATACAGGCCCAGGAGCTAGGAGGAGTAGCTGCAACTTGTGGGTCTCTACGGCAGGCCCACAGTCTCCAAAGTACATTCCCTGAATGGGAAAAGCAGCGGGAGGTTGGTACATAAAAACATTTTGAAACGCCCCCCCAAGAAAAAACGCTTCAGCAGGATAAATAGATGAGGTATACTGGGAATAACAGAATGTAACGTTTTTGCCATTCACAACTGAAAGCCAAAGGGTTATGTAGAGGATGCTCCGCAGAGTGATTCATGACTCTTTCTCCTTTATGCATTGATAGACTCTGAAATTTCCAGTCCTGTGTTCTTGTGTGGCTCTTTCCTCCATCTGCTCAACAGAATTCTAATTCAGCTATTGCTTTATTGCTCACCGTGCCTGAGCTGCGCTTAGGAGGATGTAAAGCAAAGTTGTGTGTGTTTTAGCTTAAGTTCCCTAATGCATAAAGATAGATAGGCCTTTCATAACGCAAGGTTATGTGCCCAAGGACCAGCATGGAGAAGACCTTACTGACTTTCAGCTATTCTGAACTGCGCCAATTGAGCTTCACTACCTAAAGTGTAACTGAAATGCTGCATCTACAGATCCTCTTAAGGAGCATCTAGAGAGTTTCCCGTACAGGGTTACACTCCCCACAGAACATAGGAGACTTTGCAAGCTGCCTTATACTGAGTCAGACCATTGGTCTGTCTTGCTCAGCATAGTCCACCCTGGTTGGCAATGGCTTTCCAGAGTTGGATTCCTTCCCAATCCCAGAAACTTCCCTGAGCAGGGCTGCCTTCAGATGTCTTCTAAAAGTTAGATCGTTGCTTATTTCCTTGACATCTGATGGGAGGGCATTCCACAGGGTGGGCGCCACTACCAAGAAGGCCCTCTGCCTGGGATTTTCATTTGTTTGTTCCCTCTGTGTGAGCAGCGCTAGGTGGGCAGGATTTGAAGTAAAAAATAAATGGCCTTTTAGATAGTAGTCCAACAACTTTTGAAATTTCCAATAAAATGGGAAACCCTTTCCTTATGAGTTTTACAATCATGATACCAGTAATTCCAGTCACCTTTTGGAGAATAGCAGTTCATAGCAGTTGAAACTGAACACACAGCGCTGGTGTTGAGCAAGCGCCAATCCAAGGCATTTTGCTGCTTGAGGCAAAGGACAAGATGGCACCTCCTACCTGTCCCCATTCCTGAACTCTGGTAAGGAGAAGAAGAGAGATGGGGAGGCCAGCAAATCCACCTCTCCTTACCAATATTGAGGCCTGTGTGTTTCCTGAGGACTGGGAAAGAGAGAGAAATAGCTGATACTGTCACTCTATCTCTTTTCTCTTTCATATTTGTCTTTGCTCAGTTGTGACTGTGGAAAAGGAGTGGGACAATTCATGCCACTCAGGCAACAATTCATGCCACTCGGGGTGAGAACCTGAATGCATTGAGAGTGGGGGTGGAAGGTGTCAAGTTGCTCAAAAAGCCCCAGAGTCTGACGGCACAGAGTGGGGCCTTCTTTGTGTGAGAGACAACTGCCATTAGTGAAGAACAGGGTGGGAGCTGTCGCTAAGACAGTTTAATCAGTTTGAAGGTCTTCTTCTTCTTCTTCTTCTTCTTCTTTGCCTAGGTATTTGGTTAAACCAGAAATTTTGATTTTTCTCATTGCAGTTTTGCTTGTTTACCTTAAGACACAGTTTCTAATGCTAATTCATTGTTTATTGGGTCTGTTTATATGATTGTGCAATTTTTGTACTTTGGTGTTTTTCCTCATGTTTATTTTTCTTACTTTGTTCCCTGCTGTGGGATTGAAAATATTCAATGAACAGCAAGCTATGAATGCAAGCAAATCCAATGTACTGAAGCCAACAAGAGTGCAGCTGAATGTTACTTCAGCACAGGTTGTAGGGAGCCTCCTCCTCCATCTCCATATTCATTTGCGGCAAACTAGCTTAGGAGGCGCAGGCCATGCCATGTGGTGATACAATTCTGTCTGCTCCAAGACCCTCAGCTTCTGCTGCTAAGGCAGCCACCTCACTTTGCCTAATAATAGGGCCGGTCCTGTGCATAAAGGAAAATAAGAGGTAAGCCTCTCCGAGCTCAGACAAGTGAAAGGGAGCTTACACTATGACTAGCCTTTATAGAGCAGTCATTCTGATTTGTTTGTGGAGTGGTTATACACCAATGAGCATCTGTTTATTATTATTTTTAAAAGTGGATTCGCTGTGCCAGCGTGACAGGAAGCATTTTAACCCACTTTCATTACACAGCTAATGCACTTGAACCACAAAATGCTGACGGTCTGAAGGCAGTGAAAAGAATAGCCAGTGCAAAATGCCTTTTGGGAGAGGTAGCGCTGAATATGAGTCAATAATAACCAAATCTCAAACTTTCTGACAGATAGTGCATTGATTCAGAGTGAAGCATGATGCCCACCCTAACCATTCCATAATATAATGCAGAACATAGTGCCTCTTTCTAGAAATGAGGAAACATTGCAGCTCCGGGTACTTTCTCATAACATATCTGCATTTCTTTCTCCTGTTTCCTTGACGTTTGTTGGTGTTTACAACTCTTTATGTCTGTGTTAAAATGTTGCCCTTTGTCAGAAGCAATCTGAGGCTCAAGAGAGTGTCGGCAACTTAACTTAGGCATGAGAAGCTCATTTTTCAGGACAGCAGAAGGCATCTCAAGCAGGCTTTTAAAGGCCATGCTGTTTACATGCTGTTTTAGTTTGTTCTCAATAATTTATTATCCATTAATGTTCTTTTTATATATACTTTTTCAGTCACTTTCTCAGTTGGTTCCGAGGGCACATTTAAGCACAAGCTTTTGCAGGGAGGAAACAGGGGCATTACTTCCCTCTAAATGCTCTAAATTCCCTTCCTTTAAATGCTCATATCTTCCTTTTGAATTATTTTTTTTAAGCGTCTATTTAGTGCTGAAAATCACTCTCATAGCACATAAAGAATGGTGTCTGGTAGATTCTGTGCAAAACATGTCTAAGTCCTTCAGCTGTATCCCCCCCCCCCCCACAGTAGGCTATTAAATCCAGATAGTCTAAAGGAAGCTGATGTCCATATATAATTTGGTCATATTAAATAGATCTCTCTTAAAGGTAAAGGTAAAGGGACCCCTGACCATTAGGTCCAATCGTGGCCGACTCTGGGGTTGCGGCGCTCATCTCGCTTTATTGGCCGAGGGAGCCGGCATACAGCTTCCGGGTCATGTGGCCAGCATGACTAGATCTCTCTTAGCAATAGTCTATTTCTGGCACACACCCACACACACACACCCAAAAAAACAAGAAGAAGACCTTTCCTCCACCCTCAGCATGAGAAGAAATTTAATATGGAGATTTGAAATGCTGTGAGGGAAACAGTCGATCAAAGGGATGAGAATCTGGAAGGAAGGTGAGACAAACAATTCCAATATATGTGTGTTATCATATCTGGGCAGAAGTTTATTTATTTGGATTTGCTTATTATTTAGTTACTCCCTGTAGTCTGCTTTAGTCTCTTGGGTGATTTGATCTTGTTCAGGCATACACCCTTCAGAGAGCAGCAGTGCATCCCATAATCCCCAATTTATTAAGCTCACTGATCGTCAGAGAACGGATGTTTATAGAAGACATTCAGCTTGTAAAACACACCAAGCCTGAAGAAAAGACATTCAGCCAGCTGAAATGCAGTGTTTGCTTTAAATAAGAAATGCAGATGGATCCGGTAAAGTATTGGCATTCATAGAGTTAGCCTGAAGGTAGGAACTCAGTCAAAGAAAAAGAAAGAAGTATCCAGCCTCTGCTTGATTATTATCCTTGTTTTCTACACTGTTGATCACAAAATCGTGAAAAACTGCCGATTAACTTGCCAGAGCAAAGACAACCCATCTATTACCCTGGTGGCATCACTCCTACTCTGAAGGAAGCTGCATTCCCCTGTGCCACCTCCTCCCCCTTTACCACTGCCTCCAGTGCTACTCCTCCCTTGCAAGATACTCACAATGAGTTGTAGGGACTTGAACAGGCTGTTTTACTTCCCTTGCCCCTCCCCTCTCTGCACAGTTTGCCTGGCTTTTTATAGTTTCAAACAGTTTTCTCTTTCACTCACACAATAAGCATATCTGCCATGAACATTCTGTAAGTCCTGTGACCTTACAGGGGCTTGTGGGGCCATTCTTGAGATTTCTGTTACTGCTGCTATTGTTTTCTATATTTAACAAACCTTTATTTCTGCATACCTAAAGAGAAACCTGGGGGTGTATTAGGGCTGTATGAGTCTCTCAGTTTTTGTTTATCTCGTCGTTTTCAGTCTTAAGTTCTCAATGTTTCCACACATGTTTGTGGTTGTTTTTAGTCTTCATGAAAATTCATCACATTTTAGTGCAGTTTTCTCCTAATATTCATATTATTTGTATATGTTCTTGTCTAAAATACACATTTTTGCAAGGCAATCTCCCCTCATAGAGTGTGTTTTTGTATGTTAGTTTAATGCACACTTTACCCTAGTATATGTACTTATGTACACATTATTTGGCTGTAGAACTATATTGAAAAATTCAAAGAAGTGCTTTTGTTTCAGTTTCTGTACTGCTTCAGAAAGTGAAAATTAGGGGTGGGGGAGAGAAAGTGACAATTAGGTAGAGTTCATTTTTTTAACGGGAATGGAATCGATCATCTCCCCCATCCCTTGAAAAACAAACAACTTTTCTAATGTTTGGTGGCCCAGTTCCAAGGCATTCCACTCTCTACGTTCGCTATCAGAGAAAAGTATACCAGAAGAAAAATAGTGTCAAAAAGTTTTTGTGGTTGCATTAAGAATGTGTGTGTGGCATCATTGATTAAAAATGATGGAGGATCAATTAAAGTTGTAGTCGATTAATCTGTCAGCTAAGATTACATATTTGTTTTCCTTTCGCCACCTCCATTTGCTCAGCTGCTTGTCGCACTGAACAGATCAGACGAGACCGCCTTCACAAAGCACATCAGTGACTTGCCAGGCTCACCTCTAGTTGCTCTCTGTCAATTTCTTGATGTGTCAATGCCGTGATAGGAAATGGCCCTGGGCACTTTGCTCCTGGAAAAAAAAGTAAAAAGATTGCAAAGGACCAGTCTAGTAGCCCCTCTATGCTCATCAAGAATCAAGTCCTTCCAGACATCCAAAATCAGCCTCAGTATCTGTGTTACTTTAGTGGTAGGGGAGAGAATACGGGAACATTTTATCCAAAAGCTAAGTCTTGTGGTGCCTTGCCTAGAGCCAAATGTCTTAGGTTGCTGAATTGGACTTTCGCTGCAGCAACACAGATGAAAAGATGCTTCTCTTCCTGGCACCCAAATGCTTCCACTGTTCAGGAACAGCAGGAGGTATAAGAATAAACAGAGTTTTTAGGTTACAAGAAACCAAGGACTGTTAGGAGAGAAGCAATTGCAAGGCTATTTAAAGATCCAAAACCATCACTTGGAATGAACCCGGAAACCAAACTAGGAGCCAGTTAAGGATGGGTGAATTTGTTCATTTCTGTTCCTCTTAGTTTCTCATTATTGCAATCTATCAGTTCAGTTTGCAAGTACTAATATATCTTTAAAAATCCTCATGAAAATTCAGCATTTTCATGTGAATTTCACCTAAAATGTTTTTGTAATTTTGCCTAATATATTCATTTTCTGCAAAGCAATTTCCCCCAATATAATTCATTTCTATGTGCACCTCACCCTAATATGTACATTTTTTGTACACATTACTTGGCCAGAGAACTGGACTGCATAATTCAGAGAAGTGCAAATTTCAAAGTATGGCTGTGGATCAGTTCACAAATTCTGTTGGAATGTGCAAATTGGGTAGATTCGCCTTTAAAAGTGAACTGAATCAAACTTCATCCTAAGGCCCAATAAAGTTATTTCAGCGATGACTATGTTCACAGCATCAGGGCCAGTGCAAAACATTTTGCTGCTTGAGGCATAGCAGCAAATGTACATTGTTCCCCTAAAACCCCTACAAGCACCTCTCCCTTTAAGTCAACAATGCAATAAAATTTAAATTACACAACCAACCTTTTATGAAACACAAAACCAGCTGCCCGAAGAAGCAGCCTCACTCTGCCTAATGATAGGACTGGTCCTGTACAGCGTTCTGTAGCAGCTGACAATCTGCCCACAGTACTTCTTTCATAAATAATGCACCAAATTCAACCATCTACAATCTCGACTTCGTCCACTCTTCTTCTTGAACTTTTATGACCCTTAATTCGAAGTTTTACAGGATGTTTAGCAGCTCTATGATAGGAGGCCCAAACATCCTTGTTTGTTCTCCTTTATTGTGAAAGAGGCACGGTTTTAAATATGTATCTATTTTTATGTTACCAATGGCTCTTGGTTTTTGTGAAAGCAGAAGAAAGGAATTCGTAGGCAGACGGATCCCACCCCCCACAGGCTGGCTCTTTGTTTTTTCTCTTCTGCTTTTGGCATTGAGATCAAGCAAGTTTTACGGCTCAGGGCCCCAAATCCCCCACGTAAATATTTCAACTCTGTTCATTTTGAATACGTATTGATAAAAATCTTCGTCTCGGAGGACTTGAAAAGCCCTTTGCTGTTGTACTGGCAGCATCTGCAGGAGTAGACCTTCCCTCCCACATCTGGCGAGGATGATCAGAAGGTGCATACATAATGCAGAAGGCAGCACAGCATTTGGGACTCGGCTTTCTGGATGGGCCTTTTCCTTTTCCTTTCTTTCCCTCTCTCCCCCTTTAACAATCAAGGATTCCACAGGTGCTTGAACAGAAATGAAGTTGGAAACCACAAGAGAATCTGCTAACCAGATGTGCAGACTTACCGGGGGGGGGGGCACAGAAGTACTTATTTATAATAAGCTCAGATTAAAACTTCACTTATTGCAAATACTTAGAATATCACAGTTTTTCAAGAAACTTGGCCATCCCTTTATCAATATCAGCAGGTGTTCACAGTTCCCTTTTATTAAAGTTCTGCTTCTCAGTTCTCTCGCTTGCAGTGTGTTCTGGTTTTATAAACTAAACCAGAATGGCCTTGATCTGTTTCAGAGTCAACCCTGGGACTGATCTTCAGGGCCAGGCCCATGCATCCTCATATCTAGTCCTTAATGAGCTAGTATAGCATGGTGGCTGAGGGACTGACCTATGGATCAGGGAGTTACAAATATATGTGGACCTCTTGGTACAGCTGAGCTCTGAAACATATGAAATCATCAAAGCATGTTGCCTTACTGCCAGGAAGTGGGAGATCTTTTTCAGCTCAGGGCTCACCTTTCCTCTTTGACAGTCTCCTGTGAACCATATATCAGTGGTTGGCGGGGCCAGAAGCAGGTAGAGCCACAGTTGTGAATCTTACCTTTGAATCCTAAGAAGAAGATTATGGATTTGATATCATGCTTTATCACTACTCGAAGGAGTCTCAAAGCGGCTAACATTCTCCTTTCCCTTCCTCCCCCACAACAAACACTCTGTGAGGTGAGTGAGGATGAGAGACTTCAAATAAGTGTGACCAACCCAAGGTCACCCAGCAGCTGCATGTGGAGGAGCAGAGACGTGAACCCGGTTCACTAGATTACGAGTCTACCGCTCTTAACCACTACACCACACTGGCTCTCAAAAGTCAGAGGTTTTAGTATAGAGCTACACACATCCAACACACCTCTCTCTCTCATCTATCCAGTCAAGCAAGAGGCATTATCATGCCTCTTAAGGACACATTTCATCCAGGCAAAAACCACTTGAGGAGGGTGTGGACTGGAAAGGGATGTCACCTTGGGAGAGTCCAAGGGGCTAGATGGAGAGGTCCTGAGGACCTCATTCCACCTGGGGCCTGAGGTTCTCCACCCTTGCCTGACTATCGCTATTGAGCACCACATTCAAAATGCCCTTGCCTTTGCTTGGCTTTCCATTCAGACAGTGTGTCTTCTAGATCAGCTTTAGCCCCAGTATGGGCATAGCATAATAGCCGTTGCAGTAAAATCCCCAAAAAGTTTCGTGACACCTAAGGCATTTATTTCAGCATTAGTGCTGATGGCACAGAGCTCACTTCATCAGATGCATGAAGTGGTGATCTGAGTACCTGAACTTAGGGAGAAGAAAAATGGTTGTTGTTGGGGGTATTTTGGTGGTGGTCAAGTAATGCAAGAGATAGCAGGACAACGAGGAGCACAAATGAAAACAGAATGTCATCAAATGAATATAAGAATCAGTGATATAAGGACCCAGTGACTAGCAGCCACTGATGATGAATAAGCATAGCAAGATGGATAGTGTAAATAATGATAGTGATAGTGATACTGATAATTTCTATACCACCTTTCTTTGGAAGATCACAGGGCAGTTTACAATATAAAAAATGCTTATTGCTTATTGGTTTTAATATTCATTGCTTGCTAACTCACCAAGTCAGCCTTCTTTCAGTGAGACATGAACTCAGCCAGGCTACCTCTAGATGGCTCTTCTGTCTCACTTTGCCTGTTAGAAATATGCCTCTCCTGTGTTACCTTGGGCAGATTTAATGTGATGATTATTTTCTCTGAGCCACAGAGATAACATGCCAAGAAGTATTTAGCATGTGCCTCGAAACAGGCCCAGTGCTGCAGTGCCTATTTTGGAGTGAAGATTCATTTGAAATATGAAGTGCTGCTTATCGAGTGAGAGAGAGAAAGTGCATACAAGAAAATATGCCCACTTACTCATATCTAGGAAGCATCCCAATGGCTACACTTCCCCTTCTGCAAAATTCATAAGTCGTTGCTTTGTTTGTTTTTGAAACTACGGCATTCAAATTATAACCCAGGATCATTTATCACTTATATGTGTGGAGAATAAATACCACCATGGATTCCACTTATGGAGAGATGCCTTCTGTGCCTCAATTATTCACTGGGAGGTAGCACTCTTAATTTTTAACTTCTCATAAGGTGGAAGCAAATATTTTAAATACAGTCGGCAGATCTACTGTGTGGAAACAAGGGGCTTCCCCCTCCCTTTACTGGAGCATGCTTAATTTCATTGCTGAAGGTCCCTGGGGTTTACTTGCTGCAATAATGGAAAGCACTGCTATTGTAACTATAACCAAAATAGTAGCGTTGATAGGAATATGGCAGCCATCATCATCATCACAGGCTGCTATGGTACACATAAATAACAACAAATTAGCCCCATCACAATACCTACCATATTTAAACACATGAAAAACCTATTAATTATTTTATTTTGAATAATGAGCAGGCATATATATGCAGGAAGAATGTGCCTTTAAATATCTGTGACCTTTTAGAAGCAGATGCGATGTTTTAAATGTGTTTCTTTTTCCTCTTGGTTTTAATGTATCGGTGGTGGGGCGGCAGCTTTTGTCTGCCTGTTTGGTTGGCAGTAAGTTGCTTTGGGTTGCCCTGAGCAAGATAAAGTGACCAGCAAATAATAATAATGAGGCTGACATACCCCACAAGTGTCCTGGAAAACCTGGGACATCCCATTTTTTTCTGCAAGAGCACAGTGGCCATTTTGGGCACTTGATATTGTGCGATTTTGCACTGAGATTTCACCCTGGAAAAAGCACTGGGGCGGTGAGGGGCACAATCTTGTGCAGTGCCCCAAAACATGCATTTTGGGGTGTCATGAGAGCACAGCCCTGTAAAAGTGTGTTTGGGGGGGACTCCATGATCTTGCGCAGGTCATACGACTCGCACAGGAAGACAGGAAGACACCCGTCCTGGTTTTGGGACTCAACATGTTGCGGGGAATGGGATGACATGAAAGGCAAAAGGTTTGAAAATGAATTAATGGAAGGGGTTAGGGCTGACACACTCAGGGATGGACCCATAAAAGAATGTAGGTGCAGCACTTGCGTGGACACTCTTGTTTCTCTCTTTTTTTAAAAAAAATAATAATACATTTTATTGGGTTTTTTAACATATCATTTCCAACAATCATTTAACATAACTTCTTATCTTATACAATATTTTAGACTTCCGTCAACAACTTCTGAAGATTTTCCGTTCTTTATTGCTTGTTCTGCATTTCTTAATTTCTCAATTACTTTTAATTGTCCTTAACTAATAATTCTCATCATAGTCTTTCTTGCAATGTTTCAAATAGTCCTCCGTACAGAACTTCTTGCAATCCTACTAGCGTTATCTGTTTATTACAGTTGCTTTTCAAATAGTTTGAATACTTACTCCAGTCTTCTAAGAATCTCTGATCCCGCAGATTTCGAATCCTTCCTGTTAATTTATCTAGTTCTGCATAGTCCATTAATTTCATTTGCCATTCTTCTTTTGTCAGTAGCGTGGACACTCTTGTTTCTCATCCATGGGTGCAGAACTTACACGCCTTCCACGTGTTTTTGCTTTTTCACATATTAATTCACTTAATGGAGGCTTCAAAGGTGAGCCGAGAAAATATTGGCCGTGTGGAGTCTCTATGCTCAGGTGCAACATGCCACCATTGGAATAACAAAGGCACAGGGCTCTTGACTTCCTGCCTGTATAGCGGCTTCCTGTTGGCATCTGGTTGGCCGCTGTGGGAACCAAGATGCTGGGCTACATAAACCTCTGGTTGGATTCAGCAGGTTTCTTCTTAGCATCTGTCAACTGGGTATTCATTCGACTTGTGCACAGTACTTAAAACTCTGATTTCTAATTAGGGGCTGTGTAAGACCCCCCATAGGAACAGAGGAAGCTGCCTTATACTAAGTTAGTCAAGTGGTCCATCTAACTCAGTATTGTCTACATTGACTACCAGCAGCTCTCCAGAGTTTCTGTAGGCAAGGCAGATGCTCTACCTCTGAGCTATAGCCATTTCCTGAACCCCAATTCAGTTCAACTGGGTATCCCATCAGTTTGTGCCCAGTAACTCTGACCATAAGATATATGCATCAAACAATGTGGTGGGTTATACTGTGTTTTCCATAGTGCAAATAACGAAGCTCTTGTAGAGAAGGGGGGGAATGTTTCTAGTTCATTGAACAAAATAAAAAAATGGTTCACAACTGAAGACTAACCATATTTAAACAAATCTGAGAATTCTGCCTGGAAATCCAAGTTAGACTCCTGCAGGAAGAAGGAGATAGAGGAGGAGGCGAAAATACTCTCAAGTCCCATTTGCATGATTATGCTTTGCTAGCAGCAGACTGAAGCAGTAGAAAGATTTGAATAATACATTGAGGCTTCAGTTACTAGGCATGAGGCAGCTAATTTAACATTAATAAGGAATAACACAGCTAAGAACAATTCAGTGCGGGGCTTTAGTTTCCCCAGAAAGGTTAATATCTTTAGGACTTTTTTATTTAGAAAAACGACCCTCTGAAATATTTACATGAGGTATTTTGGGAACGAGCAGGCATCAGGGCAGATTGATGGTAACTGGATTATTTGATACTGTCGTTTCAGAGAAGTCTGCATTTCACTGGAACCATTATGCATCCATCAAAACTTGAGTTGAGTCACAAACATTTGCCTGTTCTGCAGTCCCCACCCTTTGGACAGCTAAACTGGAAGCCAGTAAGGTGGACTAGTTTTTGGTGTCCCACACACCTACTGTCAAAGCAGAGATGGATACTTCTGCTGTAACATGCCAACCTAGTGATTTTTATCCCATGCCACTATGTTTTAATTGAAGTATGGGGTCATCCTACAATTTCACCCACAAAGAAAGCAGTTTCTTTGAAAAGTTGGGAGATACAAATCACAGATACACTGTGATTAATGCAAAGGTCCACTTGTCTGGGTGGAAAGTGATGTCATTTGTGTAGAAAGCTCAGAATTCTCCATGACTTGAGTGCAGCCTACTATGCAAATACAAGAGCTCCACCTATTTATTTATTTATTTATTCAAACCCACACTGGCATGTGGGCCCCAGAAGGTTGCCCATGCAGGAATGTGGCCCTCAAGCTGCAAAGGGTCCCCACTTCCGGTTGTAGAGCATCTCTATTGCGTGCAGAAAATCTCAGGTTCAATCCACAACACCACCAGGCAGGGCTGGGGATGCCCCACACCTGAAACCCTGGAAAGCCTTTGCTAGCCAGTGTAGGCAATATTGAGCCAGCCGGGCCCAATGGTCTGACTCAGTATAAGACAGCTTCCTGTGTTCCTGTGTATATTCCTAATACCATGATGCCCTGCCTTGCTGCTAGATCACATTGGCTTCGCCTTGTGTAGATAATCTGTTTTTTGCTAGGGAAAACAGTGGCATCTCCCAGGCTAAACCCCCAGACTATTCCCCACTGTGGGAGGAAAGATCTGGGTATGCCACGTGGCTCTTGTTCCTCTCAACTAGTCCGCCACCACAGGTGCAATGGAGAACTCAATAATAATAATAATAATAATAATAATAATAATAATAATAATAATAATTTATTATTTATACCCCGCCCATCTGGCTGAGTTTCCCCAGCCACTCTGGGCAGCTCCCAATCAAGTATTAAAAACAATACAGTGTTAAATGTTAAAAACTTCCCTGAACAGGGCTGCCTTCAGATGACTTTTAAAGATAGGATAGCTACTTATTTCCTTCACATCTGAAGGGAGGGTGTTCCACAGGGAGGGCGCCATTACCAAGAAGGCCCTCTGTCTGGTTCCCTGTAACCTTACTTCTCGCAATGAGGGAACCGCCAGAAGGCCCTCAGTGCTGGGCTAATCTTGGGAACATGGACCAGAAACAGAATGAACTGCCTGTTCCTAGTTCTGTCAGATGGACTTAACCGCCAGCACAGGGACACATAGGATTCAGCTGCTGGTCACTGGGACTTATATTTGTGTGGGTTTGTTTCCCCGCTGCTTGGTTAAGCAAGCGTCCCTCAGCATCCTCATCACAAGATGAACCTGTCAAGCCCAGCACATTTTGCCATAGAATTCCGAGTGTATGTAAGATGGCCCTGATGGGAAAGAAAAGATGTCGGATGCCAATGTGTATTAATGATATTAATCATCCACAGCTGGATGGTTTCGCGAGCTATTCCTGCTCTGCCTGAGTGTTGAACTGTAGCACAGTCCTGCTGGCTGTAAGCTCGAGTGCCTTGCTGGAAGCATCTCCAGAACAAATGTTTGGGGCACAGAACCCCACACCAGAGAGACAAGAAGTCCGTCCTCTAAAGAGAGGGATAATTATAACATGGATTATGATGCGTGACCTGCTCTGAAACAGAATAACTCACTGGGTTCCAAATGGCCTTCCCTCGGTCACTGAACCAATCCTGACGGTTGTTCACTGATTTTACCAGCAACGTAAAGATACTTAACAGCTGGCGAAAGATACTAGGTGGAATGTCCTTGCACTTGTGGAGATTGCTGAAGACTGTACGCCTCTGAATCGCAAGGGGCCAGGGAGCTGTTGTGCTCTGGTTGTAGCCCCTACAAAAACAGGATGCAGGACCAAAAGGGCCATTGGCCGGATCCAGCAGGGCTCTTCTTATGAAAGGGATTTTGTTCCAGTAAGCACTTCCATGAATGGAAGAGGAGAAGAGGCAGATTTTCCTGATTTCACCTTTCCTCTGCCATCGGGTGGCGCTGTGGGTTAAACCACAGAGCCTAGGATTTGCCGATCAGAAGGTCGGCGGTTTGAATCCCCGCGACGTGGTGAGCTCCCGTTGCTCAGTCCCTGCTCCTGCCAACCTAGCAGTTCGAAAGCACGTCAAAGTGCAAGTAGATAAATAGGTACCTCTCTGACGGGAAGGTAAACGGCATTTCCGTGCGCTGCTCTGGTTCACCAGAAGCGGCTTAGTCATTCTGGCCACATGCCCCAGAAGCTGTACGCCGGCTCCCTTGGCCAATAAAGCGAGATGCACGCCGCAACCCCAGAGTCGGCCACGACTGGACTTAATGGTCAGGGGTTCCTTTACCTTTACCTGCCATCCCCCCCACTACACCCCCCCTCCAAACACCAATTTTCAAAAGGCTTCCCTGAGTACCAGGCCATCAACTGAATTCCACCTGTTAAGTTTACCATATTTCCTTGTTGCTTCTGGTTGATGCATTCTGGTAACCTTCAGATATTTTGGGTTACATTTCCCATCAGCCCCAGCCTGACTCTCCAACGGCTATAGATTATGGGAGTTGTAGTCCCATAATCTATATGGACGCGGTGGACGCCGCGGACCCATAATCTATATAGACGCGGGTGGCGCTGTGGGTTAAAGCCTCAACGCCTAGGGCTTGCCGATCAAGAGGTCAGCGGTTCGAATCCCCGCGGCGGGGTGCGCTCCCGTTGTTTGGTCCCAGTGCCTGCCAACCTAGCAGTTCGAAAGCACTCTCGGGTGCAAGTAGATAAATAGGGACCGCTTACTAGCGGGAAGGTAAACGGCGTTTCCGTGTGTGGCTCTGGCTCGCCAGAGCAGCGATGTCACGCTGGCCACGTGACCCAGAAGTGTCTTCGGACAGCGCTGGCCCCCGGCCTCTTTGAGTGAGATGGGTGCACAACCCTAGAGTCTGTCAAGACTGGCCCGTACGGGCAGGGGTACCTTTACCTTTACCTTAGTCCTAACCATCTGGAAAGTGTCAGGTTGGCAAAGGCAGTCTTAGGTCATATGAGAGATGGAACCACTTGCCATCCAGTCCTAGGTTCCAGATGTTTAGAAAGTACGTATGAGTTTTAATTTCATTTGGTCTATTCTATTGTGGCTTTAACCTTCTGTATGTTTTAAATTATGGTTGTAACTTTTTTTGTGAAAACTGTTTTGATTTGTCTTTTTTTAAAACCTCTTTGGGGGGTTTTCTACAATCAAGTGGTGTGTCAATTTAGGTAGGTAGGTAGATCCACCAAGGTCAATGGGCCTCAGACCGCAATCCTTTGCTAATTTACCTGAGAATGAGCCCTACTGAAATCAATGAAACTTACTTCTGAGTAGACACATATAATATTGCTTTGTAACCCCCTTTTGTTGACTGGGAAAAGTCACAGTTTCCCTTCTTCTTTGTTCTTGCTACAACACAGAAATAGTTCACTTTCAGAGAGCCAGTGTGGTGTAGTGGTTAAGAGCGGTAGACTCGTAATCTGGTGAATCGGGTTTGCTTCCCTGCTCCTTCACACGCAGCTGCTGGGTGACCTTGGGCTAGTCACACTTCTCTGAAGTCTCTCAACCCCACTCACCTCACAGAGTGTTTGTTGTGGGGGAGGAAGGGAAAGGAGAATGTTAGCTACTTTGAGACGCCTTCGGGTAGTGATAAAGCAGGATATCAAATCCAAACTCTTCTTTTTCTTTTTAGTTTGTGTTGCCAGATGGAGAATTGTGTACACAAAATAACAATTTCCGTCATGCCTGAACTTGACTTTACTACCTGTTCCTGATCATACACAATAAGACATTGGTTCCTGTATTTTCCTAAACCTGCAGTCAAATGTTGCATTAGTTTGATTTATTATTGTGGATCTGTGAGAACCTTATGGCATGGAGGTTGAGATGAAACCATATCAGTTAGAAACAGTGAAGGGTTGATACAACGAGATGGAACCCTATGGGAGAAGAAAAGCTTTTGCTGGACAGGACTGATTCTGACTGCTGATGAAATGACTTTTCCTCACTGCAAGTTTTGCTAGAGACGACAACACTCTTTTAATTCTTGTTGAAAAGTTTCACTATGAAAGAAGCAATAAGCTGCAATTACTGGTGTTGTGGGGCCCAAACCCTGTCTAGGTTGTGAATAGATGTTAAATGATCCCATCAGCTAATGGGAACACAGCAGTTGTGGGATTTTTGTGGGGGAAGACAGGAAAGGGTTGAGGGCCCAGATTATTATGATCATAAATGCATTTAACTTTCTGTGTACGAAGTTTATAAGATAATGAAGCACCTCATCACAAAAGTATAAATATTTTATTTTACTCTAGCACATACTGGTGCATAGCAGTTACAATATGCCTTAGCAATGTGAATTCAAGAGAGAAATGAATTCTTTAGGTTCAGAGAAAGGGCATCATACAAGCCACTAATTTGGGTGGGTGTGGGTGGGTGTTAATTTCTGCCCCCGTTAGGACATTTATTTTACAATTTTACTTATTCCATAGCCACCGCCCCTTTCCTGAAAATCCTAAGGAGAGGGGAGCAAATGATTTTGTAGTGCAGTGGCAAGCAACTAGGGTGCAGACTGAGTGCCAGCTGAACTCCCCAAACCTGCCCTTCAGGCTGGAGCTTCCCTACCCCTGATCTAGAGCACAAATTTCCCCTTCCAGCTGCAGCCACTTCTGGTGCATCAAATGTCATTCCACAGGGTCCCAGATCTTCTGAGACAGCTCTTAGATGCAAGTGTAAGTGGAGCTATACATTGGGAGGGGTATCCTTTGGTGTGTACACATAGCACCCTTCAGATCTTATACAGTGGTACCTTGGGTTACATATGTTTCAGGTTACATACGCTTCAGGTTACAGACTCCGCTAACCCAGAGATAGTACCTCAGGTTAAGAACTTTGCTTCAGGATGAGAACAGAAATCACGTGGCGGCAGCAGGAGGCCCATCAGCTAAAGTGGTGCTTCAGGTTAAGAACAGTTTCAGGTTAAGAACGGACCTCCAGAACGAATTAAGTACTTAAGCCGAGGTACCACTGTAGATGGGTGGCTATTTTTTATTGGGGTTTAATCCCTTTCTTCACACAACCCAGGAAATTCCTCATTTTTATTCCTTAGGATTTATAACAGAAAGATATAGAGTCCAATCAATATTAAGATGCCCACAGAACCTTCCCTTGTCAGCATGTTTAGTCTGTGTTCACACATTAGAAATAACTCTCTTTTGCAGCTGCAGTTTTTCATTGCTGTGATAGAGGACTGAAAATAACATAAAATACAGCATATAAGATCATGCAAGGCAGAATAGTATTAATAACAATTGTACTCTTTATATAACCTTAATGATGGGTGTTATCCAGGTTTCATCCTGGAGAACAGCCTTTACCAAAGGTGTCATGGACTTGAACTCAGGACGCAAGGGAGAAGCGTGCTAAGAGGAAGGCACGCTTGGCAAACCCTCACCATGATCAACTCCCACCTGGAAACCAATGTCCCCACTGTGGAAGGACGTGTGGATCCAGAATTGGCCTTCAGAGTCACCTACAGACCCACTATTAAGACCGTGTTCATGGAAGACAATCTTAGTCGGCTATGAGTAATCGCCAAAGAAGAAGAAGAAGATTCATTTCTAGGGGAATAAGTTCCAAAAAGGCTGTATCTTCAATTAAATGGGAGTGGGGGGATCCTTTCACTGGAATGAATAGGATTTGTTTGGTTAAAACCTGAAGTCGTTATGCTGGAATATATCAAGATAAACTGCAGGTATCCAGCAATGGCATCACGGCAACCCTTCTAGAGAATCACAATCAATATTGTACACAGTATTACTTACCATAGACAAAGCTAATGTGTTTTTCTCTGTGTGTGGTAAAGCTAGTTGGCTGATAAGGCTCCCTGAAGGAAACATGAATTTAATAATACATTTTTATGGTACTTTGGAAGAGTCCAGAGTGCTGCGCATACATTGTCTCAGTAATTCCTACAGAAACCTGTTAAAACAGATGGGGAGTTGAGGCAGGTAGACAGTGGCTTGCCAAATACCACAAAATATATTCATGGCTGAGGTGCAATTTCAGCTGGAGGCCTCAGCAACAGCAGCTTCCCACCACCAGGCAGGCCCATGCAGAGCTTGTCTGAGGCCTGGGGCAGGAGTCTCCAGTCGACTGGGAGGCCCGGGGCATTCTTTGGGCTTTTTGACTGGACTGGGTCTACCATTCAGCAGAGGGAGGCAACTGCCACTGCATTACACCATCTCTATGAGAAGCCTCACATTAGCTGGAAAACTGCTGTGTGTTATAGGCATTGTTGTTGTTGTTTAGTCATTTAGTTGTGTCCGACTCTTCGTGACCCCATGGACCAGAGCACGCCAGGCACTCCTGTCTTCCATTGCCTTCCGCAGTTTGGTCAGGCTCATGTTTGTAGCTTCGAGAACACTGTCCAACCATCTCGTCCTCTGTCGTCCCCTTCTCCTTGTGCCCTCCATCTTTCCTAACATCAGGGTCTTTTCCAGGGAGTCTTCTCTTTTCATGAGGTGGCCAAAGTTTTGGAGCCTTAGCTTCAGGATCTGTCCTTCCAGTGAGCACTATTTTTGGACTATTTTCAGTGGTGCCCTAATCTGGCCTCTAGGGTAAATATCTGTAAAGTGATGTCTGTCATCATCCAAGTAAGTAATAGCCATGGTGCTCCCAATTTCAACCCACCCATCTACCCAAGCAGAACAGAGTCACTAGCCAAAAACCTTAAGGCTAGCTTACAAACCTCTTCCCCTTCATTCTTTCAGAGTGCAGCAACTGTATTTTGTGTGGCAGGGGAAGATTACTAGGGGTTGTTACACAGGATATTATCTGTTTCTTGTCTGATGACTTCATGGAAGATATTGTGTAAATCCCATATTGGCTGTGAGTCCTGGAAGACCTGATCCCTGCCTTGCAGACCTTTCCCACCTGGCCTGGGCAAGCAGAGCTTTGACGGACTCCAACTACAAAAACCGAGGCTGCTGAGCAGACTCTTGGGTTGGAGTATTGTTTTTTGGGGGGGGTTGCTTGGGGTATTACTGGTGTTCTTGATCTTAATTTTTTTGTATCTTTACTTTTAGATCTTATTATGATTTAATGTGGAAGTTGTTGATTTTGTTGTGTACTTTTTGAGGTTTTTATCGTTCATTACTATTCTTGTTATATTAACAATCATGTGATTTCTTTTCATGCTGTCAGCCCCTTGAGCTGGAAAGGGGACGTACAAATAACATGATGTATGTACACATGTATGTAAATGCATATCACCTGTTTGAATAATGGTTAGAAATTGTAATTTTGGGGGAATCGGGGCATTTGTGGGGGTTTTTTTGTTTTGCTTTTTGGCCCTCCCAAACGGAACTCACAGTGACATAATGTAATTACGTTCTCCAGTCACCTTTAAATTGCTAAGGACTCATCCAGTGACGGACGCATTTTGATTACTCTATTGGAAATCCATGCGTGCCCTCAGGGCTGAATGCCAAGGCCGCTTGCTTCCTCAGCCTGGAGCTCTTTCCAAATGAAGTCTTTGGAGGGTGGCTGCATGCAGAGGTTTATTTGTGATTGGCCTCCTCTTTCCTGGGCACAGAGAATGTCAGTTCTGTTCAGCTTGCACTCCTGACACTCGATGACTTTCTGCCAGGTTACGTGTCTGACAGCTGTTCTGGGGTGTCCCACCACCTCACACAGTTATTGGCCCGACTAGCCTCATGAAGCCAATTACAGTCACAGGCAATTAATGACACCCTCCTCAAACACTTGTGGAAATGATGGCATAATGTGGCAGATTAACATTAAAATCCATGACCTTTGGAGATATAAGCTTGCAAGGGGACAGGAGGCTGAGCCTGCATCAAAACAGATCCAATTAAACTCTGTAAAGGACTGACAAGGAATCTAGACATGCATGGGTTACTGTTAGCACTGTGCGTGTATTTAAAAAAACATCCTATGCCTTTATCAGGTCGTTCTCAAACAGAGTGCTCTTTGCTTTTTCTGTTACTGCTGTTATCGTTGCTGTCGTTGTTGTTCACCAAACAGTAAGTATACACACAATATTATGAAATTATATATGATACATTATTACCATAAAATGAAAAGATTATATAGATGGTTGTTATCCTGGAATCTATGATTCCAGAATAAAATAAATAAAAGCCATCATTCCAAAAACCTGTTTACTTGCTCATCACTTGGCTCTTCTGTAATATGTTGATTTGATCATTGTTATTATATCCCAGTTTTGTTCAAATGAGTCAGCGATTAAAGGAGCTTACTGTGAATTCTTAAGCAGATTCTTACTAGAAGCTTAACGCCGCTTCTCCAAAACTGTGTTTTTAAAATACCGTAATAATAACCCTGTGGCATCGAAAACCCATTTGGTTCAGTAATAAGATTCTGTGTATTTGTATAGATTTGCCTTAGTTTATATGGGGCTAAATACCATCAATACAAGCTTTTATAACTTCTTTTTAAAAATAAAAAAGATGTTTCCTGTCCTAACTCTCTTGTCCATTTCAAGCAGAACTTTTTGACTCCACCAGCAAGCACTAGTTCAGACTATGTTATCACCTTGGTACAGAGGCCACCATTTATCACAGCAGGAATCACCCTGTACATTCAATTTAATTATAGTTATATTATCCAATGGCTGGAAGGGGGTGAATTCAAACTGCGCAGTTAGCAGCACTGAAGTAACCTCCCCAGGGCACAAGTCTAGGCAGTGTGTATGGAGGCCCTGGGCTGCCCAGAGAACAGACAAGACACACACACCCCTACCTCACCGAAGTGGTCCAAAGGAAAGCACAGCAATACCATTGGCTGCAGGAGTTGCTGGAAGGAGGTGTACAAGGCGCCGTCCAATCATCTTAGGCACTCTACTCTGGATTTATGTAGGGTTTACTCTATAGCCTTTACTTCTCCCAAAGATGTCTCTCAATGCAGTGGAGTTTTAGGATCAGAGTTTTCCTTCTAGATGAGCTACCTTCCCAGGTTGAACAGCCCCATCTATCCCTCACATGCAGAAACTGCCTTCTTGACCATTGGACCCACTATTGGTCTTGTACGCTTGATTTACTGAAGCCTGTCTTTGCATACAGTGGACATCACTAACTCACTGAGGGTGTTAATGGAAGAGTAGTACCTCTGGTGGGGAACACGTTGTGCTCCTTGTAGGGTAGTTTGTCCACCTTTGGTCCTCACCGGTCACTCAGGTCTCACCTGTGAGCTCCTAGAAGCTGTTTGCATGTGACAGCAGTCACACCTCAGGGAACATACACCAGCATCACCTACTTAAAAGAAAAGTTCATTGGTATATTCATTGCATTGCATTGAGCTGAGCTTCTGTAGCCTCTGATTCAGTTTTCCCAGGAGCTGTAAACTGATGACAGTTTCATAACCTCAGGCCCCAGATGTTTGGTTGCAATGTTGAGATCCAATACATAGAGCTATGGAGGCAGATGGTGAAGAGGTGGGGGGGGGGGTATCTCTGACGTTTTAGAAGATCTAGCACCCGAGGTAGCCAAAAACAGGAAAATAATGTGATAGAATATTTTATTTTACACAAAGAACTTGAGTGCTGGGAAAACTGCCATTCCACACAGGGCAGTTTGGCTGAGTTCCTTGTTATTCTGCTCGTTGTCTTCATGACTTCTGCTTCAGGTCCAAGCTACATTTTTTGCATCCCACTATTTCAGAAACCCTAAGCAGAATATTTTCAGAGGGCAAAACACGTGACTCATAGTTCCTTGGATAAATGAAGACCTCTGTCTGATGCTGATTACGATAATGATAATATGATATTCATGGCAGACAGCTTGTTTGTGTGCGGGAGAAATAGAACTCTGTGGCTTAGTTAACAAATCATTAATTGTTGCAGTTTAATGAGAAAGGACTTGTTTGTTCTCTCTCATTGCACAAGGCAATGAAGAATATGGCTGCCATCCCTGTCTGCTGGCTGCTAAGTCTCCTGTGTTCCCTTGTCAGAGGCTATGTTGGACACAACCCTTGTTCAGGCAACCTCAAATTGCATTAGTTTTGTTTAGCAGCCACATTGTTGCATCTGGACTAGCCATAAAGTGACATGGGGAGAGGCAGATATTCATCTAAGTCATGAATGACATCTCTAACTAGACTTGCTGAGGGGTAAAGTAAAGGGAAAGGTAAAGGGACCCCTGACCATTAGGTCCAGTCGTGACCGACTCTGGGGTTGCGGCGCTCATGTCGCTTTATTGGCCAAGGGAGCCGGCGTACAGCTTCCGGGTCATGTGGCCAGCATGACTAAGCCGCTTCTGGTGAACCAGAGCAGCACACAGAAACGCCATTTACCTTCCTGCCAGAGTGGTACTGATTTATCTACTTGCATTTTGACGTGCTTTCAAACTGCTAGGTTGGCAGGAGCAGGGACCAAGCAATGGGAGCTCACCCCGTCGTGGGGATTCAAACTGCCGACTTTCTGATCAGCAAGTCCTAGGCTCTGTGGTTTAACCCACAGCGCCACCTGCTGAAGGGTGGGGGATATAAAAGCCACACCCATCTCATCATGATGCAGCCTGCTCTGGTCTTTGAAATCAAAAAATCTTTTGCAAACCCTACAAAACAACTTTAAAAAAAAAAAAAAAAAGCCACAGCGCAGCATATTAGGGAATATATCACAGGGAGGCCGAGTAATGTAATTGCCCTGTTGGCCTTTTCCAGTCGCATAACTGCATCATCTGGCTTCCCTGCTCATAAAATCATGGGCTGCTTTTGTATTTCCCCAAAACAAGAAGCATCACCTTTAAGCTCAGGTATTGGAGTTTCTGGCTGAAAGATAATTATCAAAGCAGAAAGCATATTTCGCCACGTTCTCTTAAGGGGGCAGTCAGGAAAGAGAAATTGCCGTTCCTGGGGCTCTTGTCTGCTGTTCTCTGCCTAGAGACTCTTAACCTCTTTACTGCAATGTGGATATATGCTGCATGTCAAAGTTTACTGCACCTCGGGTGCTGTGTGCGGAACATACGTCCTGCCATTTCGCTGGCCCCTTTTTTGTGTGTGACTGCAATATTGCTCACAGTGGGGGAAAGTCTCTCAGGTGCACAATGTTCCTTCACCTGTCTCTTCCCTCCTCGCTCCTCTGAGGTGGTTTTGAACTAGGCTAAGACTATTTGTATCATTTGCTTCCCACTATACACAAATAGTAGTGTGTGATTACTTGAAGGGCTGATTTGTGCTAGCTCGGTACGTTTGTTTACAGTCCCTCAGCAAAACCCACCTTTCTGCTGTGCCTCTGCTGCATCACAGCCCTGAAGAGTGTGAAGGAGGGGTGAGGAACCTCAGGCCCCCAAGCCCTCTCCAGCTGGCCCTTGGAACATTCCCCCATCCTGTAGCTTCTCCCGCAGACATCTTGGGCACAGTGTACCCCATTCTGCCTCTTAAGTGAGTTGAGTAGACTGGATCCTGGCTCAAGTCCCTGGGAGCTCTATAGTTTTGTAGTTTTATTTCTTTTCCCAGCAGAGAAAAGTGTTCTTGCTGTCTCAGGTCTGTGCCCAATTTTTTAAAGGTTCTAGGAAATCAGTTCTTTGCTGCATAGACTTAGTATCTTTCCAAACATTGGTATGCACTTGATGAGTTTTAATTACCTCCTGGGTCTCCACCCCAATTTCTGCAATGAAGTAATTCCTGAAATTGAACAATTAATAAATAATGATCACATCTGCATTGATTTTAGAATATGCTTTGTACATATTTTTTTTAAAAAAGAAGTAACATGGCAATAGCTTGCTGTCTCCCCTGAGGTCTGGTTCTGGTCCCAGCAAAGATACAGGCTTTCGATTTAAGGATAGTCTCATTAACAGACAATTAACGGGGGTCAGGGATGATGGGCCAGAAAGTGAGGGTGGGGGATGGCAATAAGAAGATGCAAGAAATGGAGTAAATGAACCAAAGCCTGAAGGTGACTTTGAAGGAGGACATTTTAGGAAGGTGGCTGAACATTGTTACAAAGAGCTCCAGACTTTTTAAATTATGCTCTGTACTTTGTTATATTTCCATTGCTGTTTGGGGGCAGAAAGGTACCCAGGTTAACATCGATGGACACAGGCAGAATGCAAGACCAGCTAACTCCGAAACGCCAGCCAGTTCCCCAAGAATCTGAGAGGAACATGAGGGTTGTTGACAACTGGAATTGACCCCTAAGTTAAGAGAAGTGGGTTAGTGAATCTCAGCAGCAACAAAGACCATTTCTATAGCACTTAATAAAAAATATCTCTAAGTGGTGTACAAAAAAGAAACAGCAACAGACAACTTGAAACAAAATATTACAAAAACACACAGTTACATATAAAAATGTTGCATTAATGCAAAGTTATTAATATATTTAAAATAAATATCAAATCATTTTCCTTTTAACACACCCTCCCTCCAGCTTCCAGGTTCTCATCCTGGGGCAAAACAAACTCTCTCAGGATGCATCAGGTGATCTACTTGTGGGAAACAGAATGCAACGGAAGAGGGATCTTAAGTCTTAAATGCAAGGACTCCTTTTTAACGTTCTAACATGATAATGTACTTCATCTCCATTTGGCATTTATAGTCACAGATCCTGAAGCTGAGGCTCCAATACTTTGGCCACCTCATGAGAAGAGAAGACTCCCTGGAAAAGACCCTGATGTTGGGAAAGATGGAGGGCACAAGGAGAAGGGGACGACAGAGGACGAGATGGTTGGACAGTGTTCTCAAAGCTACCAGCATGAGTTTGACCAAACTGCAGGAGGCAGTGGAAGACAGGAGTGCCTGGCGTGCTCTGGTCCATGGGGTCACAAAGAGTCGGACATGACTAAATGACTAATCAACAACAAAGTCACGATAATTGTACTTCACTTTGCTGAATTTATTCCTGTGCATTTCAGTGCATTTGTATAGGTAAAGTCGGGGGTCTGATCCAGGTTGCTGATGGGTGTCTCTCGGTGTGTATGTTTGTGTGTGTGTGTGTGTGTGCGCGCGCGCGCAAGCAATGTGTAATATTTACTGTTGTTAGTTTATCCCCATTGGAGGGAATGTGCATTAAGTGTGCAGCAGTTATTTCAAAGGTGAAACTGCTACATAAGGCAAGTGCCCCATAACCCACGGCAAATCTTACATTACAAATTAGATAAATTGCTTAGAGGTCTAGATGCCTTCTCTCAAAATGTGGTTGTTGTTGTTTTAGTTTCTTACCTACCCAAGGTAAGGTCTCAGGGTGGTTAGCAGCAATTTAAAACTTCTCTCTCTCTTTCTCTCTCTCTATACATACATACAGTGGTACCTCGGGTTAAGAACGTAATTCGTTCTGAAGGTCCGTTCTTAACCTGAAACTGTTCTTAACCTGAGGTACCACTTTAGCTAATGGGGCCTCCTGCTGCCGCTGCGCCACCAGAGCACGATTTCTGTTCTCATCCTGAAGCAAAGTTCTTAATCCGAGGTACTATTTCTGGGTTAGCGGAGTCTGTAACCTGAAGCGTCTGTAACCTGAAGTGTCTGTAACTCGAGGTACCACTGTATGTTGAAAACTAATACAGTCACAAGCAGTGCTTTTTTTCTTAAAGAAATATTAGGGGTATTCTCATTTTCCAACTCATATTGAAATACTGCCCCTCAATGAGGCCAAACTTAGAGTCACAAAATGTTGAGGGGTATACGTATCCCTGCGTCCCCCCAGAAAAAAAGCACTGGTCACAAGTATAGGGTCGTTCCTAAACATTATCAGGTAAGACTATAAGGCGTACTGTGTGTGTTACTGTGTACTATCTGCCTCCTCTGTAAAGCCCACAAAATACATGCCAAGAGAACATAAATTCATATGTCAGCTTGGGAATGGGTGCAAGGTTTACATGGGATCTTGATGTATCTTCTCTTTCCTTTCTTGGTTTAAAGCTTGAAAAACAAATTGCTCCACAATTATCTCCACAATTCTCTTGCACAAATTATTATTATTATTATTATTATTATTATTATTATTATTATTATTATTGCTGTAAGGACAATCCAGGTAACCTCCACAAATCTAAATATTCTCCAAATATCCAATGAATATTTGATCTTCTGTAGCATGCAAAGATTAAGCAATATTTGGCTGTCTGCCAGCTGAAATACCGTATTTCACAGAATCTGCTGTATTACCAGTGAGTATTTGACAAGTTATGACAACTGACATTTTATGGGGGTCAACATTTGACAGCAACACAGTAAAATTTAATAACCTTCTGTTAGCTACATTCGTTCATGAATTGCACAAACTGATTATATGCAAATTTCAAATTCTGATGTCAAACTCCAATCCTAGCATTCACTTTGAAGGCATCAGGATCCAAATATTTAAATGTGAAAATTCACCAAATTTCAAAATTGTGCAAAATTTTATTTTATCTCTACCTTATTGCTTTCATTAACTTCTTCTTCTTCTTCTCTTTTCTGCCAGCTTTAAAATTACACCAGAGTAACTATTAGGACTAGAAATTTACTTTTCTTGGAATGAAACTGGAATGAAGCTGTGGGTTGGTGTGAATTAGTCCTCCACCATATTGCTGAATATTTTAGTCCTCTAATTCTAGGAGATTTTATATTCAAAATAACTGGATTGGCCCAATATCTACAATCACATTTTTTCTGTTTACCAGTGCAGGCAATGGAGATAATCCTTAAGGCAGTGGTTCTCAAACTTTTTTTCTCTGGACCACACTTTCAGAATAAAAATTTGCTCGAACCACACCAAATTTTTTATTGATAAGAAATACAGTGGAAAACACAAAGAAACAACTCCTAGCTGTGCTTGATTTATAACATAGAATGCAACTACTTTATAATATGACCATGGGACATCCAGAAAGTAGAAAACAAGGCAGCTACATAAGAACGTAAATCATTCCCAAAATATAATGATAAACAAACCTCTGACATGTACCTTAAATATGTATACAAACTCAATGACAGGTGCGAGCTTGCTTTTGCCATGTAATCTCCTTTATATTAGCTCTAATTTGAGACAAACTCTCATCTTCTCATCAGCACAAACATGCCTTTCTCTTCTCTGATCTTTCATATTTGCCAGAGTTGCAAATCCCTGTTTGCCACAATATAGTGGAACCTCGAGTTGCGGACATAATCCATTCCGGAGGCACATCCGGAACTCTAAGCATTCACATACAGAAGTGCCACATCTGTGCATGCACGCAGCACGATTTAGCACTTCTGCACATGCGCGAGCGACGAAACCCGGAAGTAACACGTTCCGGTACTTCCAGGTTGCCGTGGGACGCAAACTGAAAAGAAGAGTTTGGATTTGATATCCCACTTTATCACTACCCGAAGGAGTCTCAAAGCGGCTAACATTCTCCTTTCCCTTCCTCCCCCACAACAAACCCTCTGTGAGGTGAGTGGGGCTGAGAGACTTCAGAGAAGTGTGACTAGCCCAAGGTCACCCAGCAGCTGCATGTGGAGGAGCGGGGAATCAAACCCAGTTCACCAGATTACAAGTCCGCTGCTCTTAACCACTACACCAAGTAACCTGAAGCAGACACAACATGAGGTATGAGTGTATGTCATGAACAACTGTAGAAGAATAGCCAGTGCTTTTGCAAAGAAGTGTGGATACTGTTTCTGTTTGTACATCCCAAAAAATTATTTCGATACAATACTACACTGAAATGTTTAAATGTTTCTTTAATTGTCTTTGAATTTCCCCACCACACTTGCCATCCTCGCATGCCACACAAGTGCCGTGCATTTGCGACCCACTGCCTGAAGGGCTCATCAAGATCCAGTTGATTCAAAGACCTTACCTCTCAGAGGACCACCAAATCCCAAGCTAGGGACACGGAAAGCACATTATTTCTCCCAGAGAATCCTGCAAATGGTAGTTTACATCTCAGGCAGCTGCACTTCCCAGACCCCTTAACAAACTATAGATCCCAGGATTCCCTGGGGATAATGTGCTGTGAAATTGTTTTAAACACATGACATGCACACAGCTTGGGCAGACAACTGTTTGCTAAGCAGAAGCACACTTTTGTTTTAGCTATGGAGTATGCTAAAAGCATCTGCAACTACATGTGATTTTAGTAGCGATAAGTTATTCTACAATAAGGGGAGGCAGG
The DNA here is from genome assembly GCF_965153285.1 of Podarcis tiliguerta. NCBI lineage: Eukaryota > Metazoa > Chordata > Lepidosauria > Squamata > Lacertidae > Podarcis > Podarcis tiliguerta. Next base: position 26,595,428 of record NC_139535.1, on the reverse strand, counting down.
TGGGGTATGACACATGAACGGGAGACAAAGAGGCGAGTACATCTCGTATTCCAGACATTTGCTAGCCTGCCAAGACAAATCATTTCCACAACTAGTCTCACTGCGACACTCTGAGCTCCCTAGCCAGAGATGGCCTATATTTGTATTCTTCACTATTACCTTTCATAGCTCCACAGAATATTCTCCCCATGTACACAGCCACCATGGCATAAGCCTGGAAAATAAGCTGTCAGCGATGGGTCATGGCAAACAGTAATAACAAATCAGGCACATCTATACGCATCTCTCCTTCCCTAAACGCAGACTGCGTGCAAGGAACACACACTCAGGATTTCTTTTGTTCTTTGCAGACTTCACAGCCAAACGTTGCTGAAACGGTGTACAATGCAACGAAACACAATACAACAGATTACAAACTCAGTGAAACCAAATGAAATAAAGCCATTTCTACAGTTATTATCCCACAAAATGATTGGATGACACTTTGGGGGAAATCTTTTTAAACCAAAATGTCTTCTTTGATAGCCACCTCAATATCAGAATGCTAGGTCAAATTTCAATCAGCAATTGATTCCAGAGGGCTGGAGCTGCAACACTAAAACCCCAGATTCTAATCCAAATTAAGCATGTCTCTGGGGCATGTGGTACTCATAGCAGTGCCCCATCTGATGAGTGCAGTTGTAGGAAAGGGATATAGTGGTATCTTGGGTTACAGACACTTCGGGTTACAGATGGTTGGGCAGTGTTCTTGAAGCAGCCAACATGAATTTGACCAAACTGCGGGAGGCAGTGGAAGACAAGAGTGCCTGGCGTGCTCTAGTCCATGGGGTCACAAAGAGTCGGACACGACTAAATGACTAAACAACAACAACACCCAGATATCTTGATCAGCAGGTGCATAGAAGGCCTAAGGATGTGTCACTCCTTTGCTGAGAGACACCATAAAGCATCCACATGATGCTGAGATATATTAGAAGGCTTATACCAAACCAAAACCTGCATAGGAGATCCAGGGATGCATGCATCCTTACCCTTGCCACACAACTCTTAAAGCCTGGTCAATCACTGAGATCTTTGGGGGAATCCCATGGTTCAGATGCACAACTTGTAACTACCAGAAGCAATGCATTCAGCATGTTGGATCCAGTCCTGAGGAATTCCCTTCTAGACAGTCCCCACTCCCAGCTGAACTTCAGGTAGCTGACAAGGACTTCCTATTTCAACAGCCATTTTCAGGGAGGTTTCTGTTTTTGTAGGATGAATTTTAATTGTTCTTATTCTTCGCATATATTTTTTGAAAATGTATTGTACTCTGGTTAGCAATTCTGAACGTTAAGTGGTGTACAGATACCTGGAATAAATAAACAAATTCACATTATGGACTGCAGACACATGTTTTCTTCCACCCCATCTGAAGTATAACATCTTGTTGAGATGCAGAATAATCTCCTCACATCCCATCCTGATAGTATTATATGCCTGAAAAAGAGCTTAATAACATGCCTTTGTGTGATTTAGGGTTCTTTCAATGTTACAGCAAATGGAAAACAACCATTTAATAAGAGGGCATAACTCATCAACCTGGGAAGCAGAGCGATTTTGCTCTCCAGTAAATTCTCCTGATTATCTTCAAAACAGAGGAGTAAATATTTCTTTCGGCTTGTAAGGTAAAACGGGGCTGCCTTGTATTGGACTTGACAGAGTGCACCCCAGACACAGACCTGTCCTTCCTCCTTTTTGCTTCGCAAAATTGTCTTTGAGGCGGCACAGCGTTTTCATGTCGGCAATAATATTGCTGATATCATTTCTAAGTATGCCGTGGAGCGAGATAAAGGCAGTGCAGTGTGTGCTTTTGCAGATCCCTGGGGGTGGGGGGTAGGGTGAGCATTTGAGTGTGACACACACACACTCATTTCATTTTCAGAGTTACACTCTTGAATGTCACCCCAAATCCTTTCTGACCCATCCTTCTGGCTTGCTCTGTGCTTGGACTGCTCCTGAGCGGCAAATAGGTTTTTGTCTTCCAGGGAGTGTGGGAGAAATAATAATTCATGCTAATTGATTACACTTCCCATGTAAGAAGATCCAAATTCAGCATCTCACATCTCCTGGGTGATGCTTGGGGAGTGCTTTTCATCCCCATGGAGCCTTCAATGTGGTGTTGCCAGCATTTTTTTTCCTGGAGGATCAATGGCAAATATTTGGACTGTGTGCAATTGAATGTATACGGCCTTTGGCTGATTATTATTCAATGGCCTTTTAAATGTGTTTTTGTGATGGAGGGTTCTTTAGGGCTGCCACACACCCAGATTTTCCCTGACATTACTGGGATCTCAAAGGCGCATTGATCTTAGGTAAGTAATTTGAGAAATTGTAAAACAACATCCGTGTGTGTGTATGTGCCCCCCCCCATATAGCTCAACAACTTTTGGTTTTGACTATTTATTTTGTGCTTTTATCCTGTCTTTAATCTTGTGAACCACCCTGAGATCTTCAAATGAAAGGTGTCATATAAATGTAATAAATGCATGTACATGTCATGGGTCCTTTGTCTAAGGGCTCAGAAGTGCGGTCAACAAAAGAAGTTTAAAGACTGTCTCAAGGTAAATCTTAAAAAATGTAGTATAAACACTGACAACTGGGAAACACTGGCCTGTGAGCGCTCCAGTTGGAGAACAGCCTTTACCAAAGGTGTCATGGGCTTTGAAGACACTCGAACTCAGGATGCAAGGGAGAAACGTGCTAAGAGGAAGGCACGCTTGGCAAACCTGCACCATGATCAACTCCCACCCAGAAACCAATGTCCCCACTGTGGAAGGACGTGTGGATCCAGAATTGGCCTCCACAGTCACTTACGGACTCATTGTTAAAACCGTGTTTATGGAAGACAATCTTACTCGGCTACGAGTGATCGCCAAAGAAGGAGAAGAAGACTGTGCAGTATTTTAATTGCTGAGGGCAGGGTTAGTCTTTTCCTTACCAGTGTCTTTAAAGATGGCAGAATATTTATTTCATAACAGTGCAGAAGTGTCCAAGTTTCAGAATATTTAGCCACTAAGTGACATCACTTTTAAAAAAAAAGTTTGTTGCAAACTTCTGAGGAGGCTCTAGCCTACTTTATGCTTCCAACTTCAACACACCTTCCCTGACTGAGGGCTGATCACCAATTCAGGAATGATTTATGTACTCCTTCTGACACTGGTGATCAGATCGAGTTTTCTGGGAGGCCTCAAAATAGAATGAACTTTCTGGGAAGATTCAAACAGCAATTGTTATTTGGAGGATATTGTCCTTTATAGCTAAAATGTCACAATCCGTGATAACTTGAGTCAGAGGTAGAGTTTCTTAAAATACATCATATAGGGCAAACAAAGATGCACAGAGGACAATAGAGATGATGGATGAAGCAGCGTATACAGCAAGTGACTCCAAGACACCTGTCCCATCCTGTCCTGTCCTTTATTCTAATAGTGAATGTGGGCAACGTGTGTACTTTACACTAGTAGGCTACTTTAACAGTCCTGGCTCCCCCCAAGGAATCCTGGGAAATGTAGTTCTAAAAGGTGCCGGGAGTTGTTGAGAAATATTTATCCCCCTCACCAATTCAGGAGGTCGCAACAAGGCCCCCCCCACACTTAATATTTTGGGGGAGCGGTGTAGGATTCTGCTACAAATATATCTATGACTAAAGTGTTGGCTGTTGGGTGAAAGGTTTTATTTTCCCTCTTGCTCTCTTTTTGAAGAGAAATGCTGTTTTTGGTTTGCTCCATATCGGGATGTATCCCTGGCCATCCTATCCCATATTTAATGAAATCACAAAGCGTATGAGTAAAGGTAGTCAGGATCCTAGGTTTGAATAATCTGGACATGGCTGCTTAGAAGAGTTGGCACAGAATAACAATAGAGTTATGACTACGACCTTTAGCCATCCCCTGGCACAATGGCCCCCTTAGCGATTTGTTCTATATATTAAATATTGAAGCCCAGGCTCCCAACTTGAGTTACCTAGGGGTCTCATAATATACACTAAAACAGCAACGCCACAGTAAAATGTAACAATGAAAACGATTTAAAATAAACAGTAAAAATTAAGATGAAATCCAATTTAAAGCAGCAACAAAACCAGAAAGTGGATTAAGCTTGCCAACTTTTAGCAAATATAGCTAGTATGTTCATGCAAGCCACCTTTCAATTGTGATTGTTATTTTTAAGATAAAAGGTGTATTTTGTCTTCTGGCGGAATTGGATGCTGCCGTGACCACTCTGTCTGAGAGAATGAAGTCTGCCAAATTTCTGAATGACCAGCTGCAGTGATTCTTTACTGTTTGGGGGTGGGTATGAAAGGAATTGTAAGCAGCAGCGGGGGGGGGGCAGCATGGACTTCCAGGAAAACCCAGGGGTGGGGAAAATGTCAACCTCCCTGCAAGGACCCTGTTACCCCAAGGGGCATTGGTGGGGGCTGGGTTTCTGCCACCCATCATAGATTTTGAGGGGTACAGCTTCTCAGAGCCAGTGTGGTGTAGTGGTTAAGAGTCTCGTAATCTGGGGAACCGGGTTCGCGTCTCCGCTCCTCCACATGCAGCTGCTGGGTGACCTTGGGCCAGTCACACTTCTCTGAAGTCTCTCAGCCTCACTCACCTCACAGAGTGTTTGTTGTGCGGGAGGAAGGGAAAGGAGAATGTTAGCCGCTTGGAGACTCCTGAAGGGGAGTGAAAGGCGGGATATCAAATCCAAACTCTTCTTCTTCTTCTTCTTCTTCTTCTTCTTCTTCTTCTTCTTCTTCTTCAGAGAGAAAGTGAAATCTCTATTGCCCTGGATAAGGTAAAAAAAGGTAAAGGATAGGCAAAGTGGGGTGGGTAGAAAAAGCAGCACAAATCCATGTGAAAAACAAAAACAGATTTTCATATTTACCGCAGCAACCCTCTGCCAAAGCCCTGAAGAAATAATTTATTGTAATTAAAACCTTAACCTGACTGCCAAAATGAAGCACCCTCTTTTACTCCTCCCTGCTCAAGCCCAAGGGATTTCCATAATCAACTTGCTTTCACTTTTTTTTTAAAAATAACAATAAAATAGTAACTTTGGGGGCACCCGAGTCCACAGTGTTAGTGCAATCTGACTTGAGCCATGGGCAAACTTCACCCAAATCGCCAGCATTCACCCCATAATTTGGGAAGTACACAAGCCAACACACACCTCTGCTTCCAAAATTTAGTTTTGATCCATATCTTTGACTTAACTTATTTAGTGTTGGATGGAATAACAGATAATGGCTACAGAAGCTCTCCATGGGATTCATACATGGAGTGAATTATGGGATGTTTTCTCACTCCACCTACAGGTTTCCCATGAGACGCCTTTCATAAAGCCATGTCCCCATTTGATTTCCATGTCGAAATCTCCTATTCTGTACATCTCACTTAAGGTTCTTTTTGGGGAGTAACTGTCAGTGGAAACATCACCGCTGCAGACAGCCAGATTGTTGACATCACATGATGCGCCTATCTGTGGGAAAGAAGAGTTTCCCAGGACGTTCACAGGCTGGATAAGTCTTTGTGAAGAGTGTAACTTGAAACCTTCTGTGTGCGCATGTTCAGGAAGTTTGTCTGACTTGCTAGAAGAACTGAACTGAAAGGACGTGTTTTTCTCTAGTGCTGTAATGTCAGAAATAAACATCATGTAAATAGATTTCTGACTTATTTTCTTTCCCCTGTGGAAGCAGGAGGGAGGGGTTGTGCATTTTACCCACGCTTGGGAAAATGTCGCCTATCAAAATCTCCCTGGTCTGTCTGGATATCAGCCAGAGGAGGTTACCAGTATGCAAGCTCCGAGGACAGTGAGAGGCGCCAACCTCTATGGAGGGGGCTTGCAAACCAACAGTAACCTGAAATTACTTGGTCGACATTTGCACCATCTCTTAATGTGCCACAATTTTATTATCGGTGTGTTTATGATTCTGCTTGATGTGTTTGCCTCGTAAGTATCTGAAGCACAGGAAGTATTAATTCCTTAATTTTTATTATTGCAGAGCGAGTAGCAGCGAACATTCTGCTAGGGAGCGAACGCAGGCCATTTGATGAGCCTGCACACTAATGAGAAGAGCAATCAATCATCTTCACCGCCAGGCATGGGGATTTTACAGACAAAGAGTGATATCAGCTGCCCTTTCGCCAAGCCCTATAGCGTGCTAAGACCCTCTTCCCGAAGTCACAGCATTCTGTCAGTTCTGTTTCTATCAAGCAGGTGGTGAGTGAAAAGTTATTCAAGGATGGTGTTATGTAGCCTTCATGAATTATGCATCTTAAACAAACTTATATGATCTGAGGCGCTCAAGTGGAAGCCTTTTAGCTAGAAGCTGGCCACTGGAGAGCTCAGCTACAGATCTCCGGTGATGGGTTAAAATAGCTCACTGGAGTATGCTAGCTCTCGGTCTCTCTTTGACTCGATGGCCCACAGTTCGCTTCATTTGCTTACTGGTGCCGTGGCTGTGGAGCCTTTTTAAAACCCCTCCAGGAGAGAACCATCTTGCAGCGTCTTCAGTTGGTTAGAAGCATTCCTTTCCGGCAAACCGTCGTCTTCTGATGCACTTTTCAAAAGAAAGGAGAAACCCTACCAAGGTCATTTCTTTTTTTTTAAGCATTCCATGTAGAGATAATGAGTGTTTGTCTAATGTTTGCCCTCAGCCAAGGGGAATTTTCCACCAGTTTCCCTGGCTCAGGACTCCTTGAAGCAATGCACAGCTCTTTTGTCACTTGTCTAGCTAGAATATTTCTAGTTTCAGGAAAGTATGAATCACTCATTAAGTTTCTCTCAGGTCCAAATGACACATTTACCATGGGTTCAGATAGACAGATAGATAGATTCCATTCATATCCCATCATTTTCTTTAAGGGGCTCAAGATGGCGTACATGGTTCCCTCCTCTTCTTTTAATTTCCACAACAACCCTGTGAGGTAGGTTTGGCTGAGAGGCAGTGACTGGCCCAAGACCACCCAGTGACCTTCCTGGCTGAGTGGAGATTTGAACCCTGGTTTCCCAGGTCATAGTCTGACATTCTAACCACCCATCACACGGGCTCTCAATTTTAAATTACCGTATTTTTTGCCCTATAGGACACACTTTTTTCCCTCCAAAAATGAAGGGGAAATGTGTGTGCATCCTATGGGGTGAATGCAGGCTTTCGCTGAAGCCTGGAGAGCGAGAGAGGACAGCGGGGAGCGCCAGCCCCACAAGCTCGGGGGACAGCAGGGAGGTGCAGCGCGCCTTTCCCACTGTCCCCCGACTTGGTTAGAAGGCATCACTCTGGGTCCCGTTCTGGGGGCTGGGGGGGTGGAAGCTCCGCTTTCCCCGCCCCCAGCCCCGCAAGCTCCCAGAGCGATGCCAAAGCTGCAAGCAGCTTCGGCATCGCTCTGGGTCCCATTCTGGGGGCTGGCGTCGGGGGAAGCTCGGGCTTTCCCCTTTATTCCCCCCCCCCAAAAAAATCTAGGCGCGTCCTATGGGCTGGTGCGTCCTATAGGGCGAAAAATACTGCACTTCAAGATTCAGTACTGGCTAACAAGTGGGATGTAAATGTATTAACCAATATTATACCAATGGCTGCTTTCTATGGTAGGAAAACATTGAGCACATTGATGTCACACATCCTACATCCTCTTAATTAAATGTTACTGGGGAGATTTGGGGGGAAACGGGGAAACAATGGCACAGTAGACACATTAAAATCATTTCCTCTGCAGGAATTGGACTGATTATAGTCTTTTCCTGAATTTTAGAGATTTGTCTGCTCCATGAAACCATCATGGAATTCTGAAGTACGCTATGAATAGCCTAGATGTGTTGTTTCTTATACAGATTGTGTGTGTAATTTTGCAGGAAAGGGTGCCTAAATGTGCCAGGTTTGGGTATTTTATTATCAACATAGGCAACTGGGAAAGTATAAAGAGTTGGCTGGTCTCCTTCCAAGTCTCTCCAACTCAGATCCTAATATGTGTAAAGGTAAAGGTAAAGGGACCCCTGACCATTAGGTCCAGTCATGACCGACTCTCGCTTTATTGGCCGAGGGAGCCGGCGTACAGCTTCTGGGTCATGTGGCCAGCATGACTAAGTCGCTTCTGGCAAACCAGAGTAGCGCATGGAAATGCCGTTTACCTTCCCGTCGGAGCGGTACCTATTTATCTACTTGCACTTTGACGTGCTTTCGAACTGCTAGGTTGGCAGGAGCTGGGACTGAGCAACGGGAGCTCACTCTGTCACGGGGATTCGAACTGCCAACCTTCTGATCGGCAAGTCCTAGGCTCTGTGGTTTAACCCACAGCGCCACCCACATCCCTAATATGTGTACTTCCCTGTTGAACATGCCACAGTCAGTTTCAGATCATAACACACACACACATCCCATTGAGGAGCTTATGCTGTTTAGGAATGTACCATGGCCTACAGAGGTTCAGATTCAGACCCAACAATACCTTCTCCAAAGGGGAGGATTGGAATCCTGCAGTAACACAGACAACGCCCTTACTCCAGAGAGTCAACACTCCCTGAGGGCAAGCCAGAGCCCACCTCTCAAATAATGCCTCATCTGAGGAGGCTGCAATAGGGAGGGGTTCATCAAGGCCCCTTCCTCACCACCCTTAGAAACTCAGGAGCAGTGATAATCATGAGCTGTGTTAAAATTTAGGTGCCTGTTTGGTAACCCAGATCTCCCCTCAGGATATGATAAGTCTGCATGTGCTTCAGAAAAACAGAGGACAAGGTGGAGCCTCACTATCTAACTTTCAGTCTCAAGCTTTTCAGTTTGGGTGTGTCAGTTTCTTGGAGAAGCTCCTCAAACATCTCTGTAGGCCTAGCACTGACTACTTGGATCCTACTGGTCAATTTCCTTTCTGGTCCAGGATTTCCAGCCAAGGTGCTGCTCTTCTGATTCAGTTCCTGCTGTGCCTCAAAGCCAGTGGGGTTTCATATAATACCTACACATCCTGTGAAACACTTTTAGAAAATTCATTGAAAACCCACATGCTAGCTATTGATTCAGATCTGCACAGGAGATTACATGGATATCTGTGGATAGATAAAGGCAGTGGAAAATACATACAGAACTTGAAAGAGAAGCTTTGTACGTCCCTATGGAATTCTCTGCTCATCAGCAATGGAATGATCTGCTTATTAGTATTGCTTGGGAATCAGTTTCCCTCTTCAAATGGAAGATTCCTTCGCTTTTTACAATACATGGCCGGAAAACAGATGCACAAGGATTTGCGCGTTAATGTTTACATTTCATAATTGTGTCCATCCTGATACAAGCATCATAGCCTATGGCCGCATGCTATATTTCTCCTTACTAAAGTTTTTTTTCGTTTAAGATTTGTCAACTTGCTTTGGTTTGTAGTAAAATCTCTGTTTTGATCTGTTTTGTCTTATTATGATTTAGTATTGTTATTTTCATACTTTGGAGCAGCTTTGGAAGGATTGTATCCTGGTGTTTAGTGGCGTTACCGTGATTACTTTGGAGGGGTGCCATGCTTTTCGCCCCAACCCCAACATTGCATCTCTTTCCTTAAGCAGCCAGATGTTGCTTGTGGTTAAAGGCCAACACGTGCTCTCCTCTTGCCTACTGGGTCTCTGTACAGTCAGGAGCCCTGGTTGTGCAGGTGTACCAATCTCATTGAGTCATTTCCTGTGAATATGAAGTTGGTTAATGAGCGCTCACTTCCAATGAAGGTGCAATATTAGGGGTGGGGTCGAAACACAGTCCTGCCTTGGTGAACTGTGGCTACTGTGATCAGGCAAGTGAGGGATAAACTGTGGATATGGGGACGGGGATGGCAAAGTCTGTGTTTTATAGTTCACAGCTATTTTTCTACACTTTGGGTACATATGGCTCAGGCATTTCAACTCCTCTGAATCACGATGCATACTTCAAGGTACTGACGCAGCTCAGCCTCTTTTTAGAATCACGGAAACTTTCCAGCCACATATTTTCCTTCAGTTGATCGCAGACTGGAGAGTGCCACTTTATACCACGAATAAACAAAAATGCTGAGCCTTAATACCTTCAGGCTGTGGAAGACACCTTTCTTTAATACATTCAGAGGAACATAAATGCTTAGGCTGCAATCATATAGCGACTTTCCTGAGATTACATATCATTGAACTCAATGGGACTTAATTTTTAGCAGACAAGTACAGGATTCCAAAGACATTTAGAAGGTGCAAATTCTACTGAAAGAATCAGGGCTGCAGCCTGCTTGGCTGAAAGGGAAACAGCTGTGGGAAACTGCTGTTCCAGAAATATGGTGAGAGCCCAGAGTGCTTTCATCTGTAAGATGTGTCCAGCCAGCCTGCATTGCAAGACAATACAGTTCACCAAGTAAGGGCAGAGGGCATATCAGTAGAACTCCCTGGGATTACTACCTTTGCAGAATTAAATGGGCTCGGATGTGAGTTATTTCCAGGTCAGCCTGAGACAAAACTCTTCAGATCATGTTGCACATGGCTGATCTGGAAATAATCTAAGTCATGCTCTGGGGTGTGCTATGTTTATGTGATCCGCTCTCTCCACCATGGGTGATGTTGTATCATCAGGCGGGACCAGGTCACAATGCGATAGGCACAAGCTCTTTGAGTCAGCTATTGTACACACACGCACACACTCCACAGTGTTTCTAAGTGGGAAATTGAAGTCAATTTACAAGAGGGCTCATGCCCCCTATTACAGAAGTCTAAAGCTCTATGTCCACAACAGCAGAAAGATAACTGCAATTCAGAAAGAACACATCCTATGTGTAGGCAGTGGTGGCTGCTGCCCAGTGGGTCTGGTATGGTGTAAGGCAGGAGGACCAACAGTAGGTGGAGCCAGAGCCTATAATAAGCAGGACTAAGTGCATACCCTCCAACACTTCTCCAATGTAAATAGGGACGTCCCATTTCATAATGAGAATTTTACTATTTATACCCCACACATCTTACTGGGTTGCCCCAGCCACTCTGGGCAGCTTCCAACATATATAAAAACATAATAGAACATTTTAAAAAAACCTTCCCTATACAGGATGTCTTCAGATGGCTCAGGGGTCCATACCCTCCAACATTTCTCCAATGAAAATTGGGACATCCTAAGGAAAAGTGGGACATTCTGGAATCAAATCAGAAACTGGGGTAGCTTCTCTAAATCAGGAAAATAGAGACACTGGAAAATAGAGACACTTGTAAACAATCTAATTTGCATGCAAAATTAAATTTGCATGCCCCAGGTTCAGTCCCTGGCATCTCCAGGTAGGGCTGGGAGAGTTTCCTATCTAAAACCCTGGAGAGCTACTGCCAAGTAGTGTAGACAGTTCTGAGCTAGAGGGACCAGGATCTGACTCCGTATAAGACAACTTCCTGTGTCCCTTTGTGCACCTCTTGAGTTGTAGTTTCCCTGTCTGAGAGGTGCAGCCTAACAGGCAAACTACTACAACCAAACACAGAGATGCAGTCATTACTCACGGAGGAAAATATACATTTGTCAGAAGAAGCCTATGACATCAAGTGCACTAAATAGGTTTTTTTTAAAAAAATCCCCACAATGAAAAGCAGGAAGCTGAAGAGTGTTTCTTTTACAGGACTGTCCATCTGTGAGACAGAGAAGTTGACAATCCTGCCACAGCAGGGCAATGCTGAGTTTCAAATGTATGAATAAACTGGAGCATAGAGGAGCCAAGGATGCAGTCCTCAAGACCTTACTCAATGGTTGTCCAAGGTCACTCCAAAAGTATCCCAGCCAAGCAAGATATTCAGCCGTCTCCTTTGAGCCTCCTTTCCTCCTCCTCTTCCTCCACCACCACCTCTAGCTAACTTCCCATCTGCTCATTCTCCGCTGCACCACCACCGAAGTCATTCTGCAAATGCAGTCGTGAAAATCTGGGCGAGCGCGAATGTTCAGCATCTTTGATTTTGTGACATGAACAGAAGTGATGCCAATGGCAGAGAGAGAGAGAGAGAGAGATGGAGAGAAGAAAAGCGAATTCCCTTTCACTGGAAACTACTCAATGTGTTGTAAGCTGCTGGAGTTCCTAACAGAAATTTCAGAAGGAAGAAAGAATCCAGCAAGCATTTAATTGCCAATGTGTGCTCAACAGCCAAGCTATCTTTATTGAGTGCAAATGGTTTTCTTTTTTTTAAAAAAAGAAAAGAACAAAGGAGCTTGGTTTGACCCTTTATCCTGCCCCCTTAATCACTTCTCTGATCGAGACTGTCCCCAAGGAGCTCCACTGGCCTGCTAAAACATCTTCCCTGGCACGCAAACTGTCTCCTTATGGAATAGAATACAGTGATCAACCAGACACCAGGCACTGCATACTGTGTCCTTTTAAATGATGACTTTACCAATTCTGGCCTTCTCTGCCCCCCCCCCCTTGATTGTCCTTTTGGAGTTCTGTAATTCTCCTGACTTTCTCCGCCTCAAAAGAAGGACGGTAAATCCATACAATCTCTTCCAAGCAATACTCCTTAGCTAATGGGCTTGTTAATTAATAAACACTATAACAGGATGTCCTTTACCCCATATGATTTCATTGGAAGTTCAGTACAGTTTGAAGCACAGTTTGAAATAATAAAGATCCTGGGTTGGGAAGCAGACACAGGGAGAGAGCAAAGAACATATTTAATGAATAGATGAAGAAGAGTTTGGATTTGATATCCCGCTTCATCACTACCCGAAGGAGTCTCAAAGCGGCTAACATTCTCCTTTCCCTTCCTCCCCCACAACAAACACTCTGTGAGGTGAGTGAGGCTGAGAGACTTCAGAGAAATGTGACTAGCCCAAGGTCACCCAGCAGCTGCAGGTGGAGGAGTGGGGAAACGAACCCGGTTCACCAGATTACGAGTCTACCACTACACCACTGCGTTCAAATTGCTATTTCATTAAGGGGAGGGCTCGGCTGAAGATAGCTTGGGAAAAGCTGCTGGTAGATCTCTGGGTGGGTGATAAGAATGAGATCAGCAAAGATTTTCTGACTCTCAATTCTGTAACTGTGGCAACAACAATATGACCCCACCCACCCAGAGGCTGGAGGGAGCAGATTTTTGTGTGAGAGGGTTGTGGCCTTAGTTCACTTCTGGTAAACAAATTCCTGGGTTCAGAAATATTTAAACCTAAGTGCCAGTGGCCCATCCAGTCCAGCATCCTATTCTTACAGTGGCCTCTGAGAAGACCAAAAGCAGGACCTGGGGGCAACAGCACTCTACCCAGGAATGCAACTGGCATTCAGAGGCTTATTGCCTACGACTGTGGAGGTAGGACACAGCCATCAGGGTGAGTAGCCATTGCTAGCCTTAACCTCCATGGATCCATCTCTTTCAAAGCAATCACATCCATCCATCATTTCCATTTGCGGGGGTGGGGTGGGGGAATGCCAGAGTTCAACTATGGGCTACATGAGGAAGTTTCTATGCTCTGTTCCAAACATCCAGCTTCTTTGGAACTATTCCTGAGTTCTATTGTCATGAGAGAAGGAAAAATACTTTTCTCTAGCCACTTTCTCTCAGGGCCGTCTTACCCATAGGTGCTAGGGGTGCAGGGCACCCGGGCTCTGGGCTCTCAGGGGCTCCAGGCCAAGAGTCCAGGGCTCGAGAATTGAGTCCGGGAAAGAGCCCGCCCGTCGGTCGGAGCGCTGCGGCTGGCTCTTCTGCGCCGCGAGTTCGGGGGCGACCGAGCCAGCAGACACTGAGACGGCCGGCCAGCTTCGCCCTCCTGTGCGCCGGGGACTGGGCAACCTGGGGGGGGGGGGACCAGGTGGATCTTTGCACCCCGACACTGCATATGCTTAAGACAGCCCTGCTTTGTCTCTCTCTGAAACAAATCCAGTTCATTGAAATAAAATAAAAGCTCTGTTCTAAAGGAGGTTTTGGTTTTCTTTTTGAACGTTGATATGCGGCTGTCAAATTAGAGGCTTAGCTTGCAGGATCCTCACATGACTTGAACTCTTGATGAAAATCTGCTCTAGAGATGTGGGTTGGTTTCAGGGAGAAGACGAAATCAGGGTGTTTTTAAAAAATAAAATTGCCTCCACACTTTTTGCACTGTAAACCTCCAATCGCATGAGAAAAGTATCAATTATAATTCCTTCTGGGCAGACTTTCCATTGGCATAGATTTAGTGGATCCAAACTGTAGCTCCCCTACCCCCCCCAGAAAAGTTCTGCATTCCTGTTATAGAGGAGGACTGCATGGTGAACTTCTATTTTCCACCTGTGACTGACCAAACTAAGGCGCTCTAGATTTACACTTTTTTTCTGGATTAGGACTTACACACTACCGTCTCCGCTTGCCAAACAGCTTTCGCTGAGTGGAAATCTGTTACCCTTTAATAGTATCTTTTAAAATATTTAGAGAGAAGCGCCTTCATATTCTTTCAGATGCTCTACGATATAATCGTAAAAACGCAGATAAAGAAAAGGAATTATAGATGCTAAGTGGCATTCCAGTCTATAATCATCTTTCAGACGGATTGTTAAAAACTCAGGCATTTCACTTTATTGCCGACTGCTTAAGCCAAACCAAGATGGAAATATAAATCTGCAGCTGTGTGCCAGGCTGGCTTAGGAAAGGAAAAATGAGCATAAAGATACAATGGCCCCAAGCAGGAAGGGCAGAACCACAAACAGGGAGAGGTTCATAGAATGGTAGAGTTGGCAAGGACCCTGAGGGTCTTCTATCCCAACCTCCCACAATGCAGGAATCTCAACTAAAGAACCCCAGACAAAAGGCCATCTAAGCCCTAGTTGAACACGTCCAATGAAAGGCAGTCCACCACCTCACATGGGTGTTTGTTCCACTGTTGAACAGCTCTTCCTGCCAGGAAATTCTGCCTGATGTTTAGTCGGAATCTCCTGCCTCATAATGTGCATCCATTTACTCAGGTCCTACCCTCCTGAACAGGAGAAAACAAGCTTGCTCTGTCTTCCATGTGACAACCCTTTAGATAGATAGATAGATGATAGATAGATAGATAATTTATTACGGTCGGAGACCAGCTTATAAAACACACTTGGGTGTACAATCCCAGAAGGAAAATAAACATTTAAAACAATGTACAACAATAAATTTAGAATTTATAAATGTGATAAGCGAATAGACGCTTAAAACTTTAAGATAAGCTACAGCAGAGAGATGACCCAGAGTCACCCATGGAACCGAGTTTGGGGATTTTCTTGACAAACTAGTTTGGGTTGGGGGATGGTCTGCGCCTACAGATCTGTACACAGAATCTGGCGACCATCCGGGTCGTCTTATGATCTTTGCCTAACAAGAGAAGGTCAAATTTTTGCTTTTCCGGGAGGTCAACGAGCCTCACCAGCAGGGAATCAAACCCTTTAGATATTTGAAGGTTGTTGTGGCTGATGCTACTTCAAGTGCGGATGTGGAAGAGTGCCATGGGATGGAGGTGTGGGTCGGGGTGGGAGAGGAATTCGATTTGGTCGAATTTAAAAGCGAGCCTACCTAACCCACAGTTTCTGAAACAACACAAGAACTGAAATACAGCCAGTGTTTGAAATTTGCACATCTCTGAATTTGGCAATAGGGTTCTTCAGCCAAGTAACGTGTACGAAGATGCATGTCTCTCTCCCTCCCCCCCCCCCAAAAGTGCACATATTAGTGAAAATAGCATACAGTGGTACCTCTGTCTATGAACTTAATTCGTTCCGGAAGTCCGTTCTGAAACCGAAAGCGTTCTGAAACCGAGGTGCACTTTCCCTATGGAGGCCTCCCGCTGCCGGTGCCCTTCCACCGTTCATCTTCTGGGCAAAGTTCGCTAGCCGGAACACCTACTGGTACTTCCGGTTTTGCAGAGTTCATTCCCCGAATAGTTTCTTAACAGGACTGTTCGTAGACCGAGGTACCACTGTATTGGGTATAGTAGGCAAACTTGTATATTAGGAGAAATTGGCATTGAAGTGCTGGTGAATTTTTTAAAAATCAACTAATTCCTACTAGCAGAAGCCAGCACAAGGATTCCTACAAGTTCTGTGGGTCTTTCCCCCTCTCCTCCCCACACAGGCCCCTGAGCCCTCTCCAGATCTGCTCCTGAAGGTTGGGAGAACCCTCCAGAACAGGGCACGGGAGGAAGAGAAATGCTTGCACTGGTGGAGCAATCTCCTTAGCCTTATTTCCCCCTCTCACCCTTTCCCATGCCACCACCTATTGATGTTATCTTAATGACAGTTGTCATGGCTGCTTCAGTTGAGATTCCTGCTTTGCAGGGGATTGGACCAGATGACTCCCCCCCACCCAGGAACCCATTCCAGGTCTACAATTCTAGGAGTCTGTGCTGAATACAAACTGAAGTGCTTCCAGCCGCTGCAGCTAGTCCAACTGTCATTAGGTAGTGGTAGGGGGAAAGGGTGAGCAGGAAAAATGAGTTTTTTGTTTCAACCCAAAACTACTTCTCCCCTAACCTTACAGCTTGTATTGAATAAATATATTTTCATGCTTTGTTAGAAGGGACGCAGGTGGTGATGTGGGTTAAACCACAGAGCCTAGGACTTGCCAGTCAGAAGGTCGGCAGTTCAAATCCCTGCGACGGGGTGAGCTCCCGTTGCTCGGTCCCTGCTCCTGCCCACCTAGCAGTTCGAAAGCATGTCAAAGCGCAAGTAGATAAATAGGTACCACTCCGACGGGAAGGTAAACGGCTTTCCATGTGCTGCTCTGGTTCGCCAGAAGCAGCTTAGTCATGCTGGCCACATGACCTGGAAGCTGTACGCTGGCTCCCTCGGCCAATAAAGTGAGATGAGCACCGCAACCCCAGACTTGCCCACGACTGGACCTAATGTTCAGGGGTCCCTTTACCTTTATGCTTTGTTAGACCCACTGTAATGGGGGCTAACCCACCACCAGAGGCAACGTAAACTGGAGCTGATGGAAATTGTAGTTGAAACCATCTGGAGAGGTGCAGGATGCGGAAGGTTGTGCCAGAGCAAAAGCTTCCATTGCAAGGCAGCCGCTCTGCATCACATTCGCCATATTACTTTTCAAATGAAGAAGTTTAGAAGAGAGAAAGAGAAAATCCCCTCCCTGCTCTCTCTTCAGCCATTTCAGGGAACGTTTCTGCCTCTGCTTCTCCGAGCTGCTGATTGATCCTTTTTTAATTGTGCCGAGAATATGTTATAGCTTTTGTAGTGGGTATTAAAAATTAAATAAGTTCAGTTAGCAAATAATTTATTTGGTGTGGGGGCAGACAGACGGTCCCCCAAGTACAGCAGCAGACAGAGAGCCGAGCGAGAGATACCATATATTAGGCTTGTCTTCTGAATGCCAAGGCACCTTGTGCAGTCCTGGAGGGTGAAAAACAGACACTTGGATACACTCGTCGCGGTTTATTGATCCTATTAACATTATCTCACGGTAAGATCAATGTGGGAGTTTCAGTCTTCCAGGAGACATGTAAATGAGGAGGTGAAAAATAAAGCCAGGACAAATGGCTTCTTCCTGTTGGAAAATGAAATATGAAAGGGAGCAATTGGACAGAAGCTGTATTTGGAGTCGGGGGAAGGGGATGAGAGCCAAACTGTTTAAATGCAGAACTATCCCAATTTCTGTAGAAAGATATTGAGTTGATAGGTCCAATTCTTTTTAAAATGGTGGGGAAGAGCTACATGGGTGAGGACTACAGAAACGCTCTCCCCATGCCAACACTGCCTGTCAGGAGCCGAAGTCAGGAGCAGGTAAGCAACAAAACACACAGTGTCCATGAAATTAACTCCTTATTCACAGGAACCAAAACAATGCAGGCCTCATGGTCACAGCAACTCTTACCAATAGGCCTTGCCTCACTGAGGTAGTTAAAAGGACTTAAGGTCCTCACCTTCCCACAATTCCCTAAACCTCCTCCTCCCCCTTGATAGCTTTGTCCTCCATAGATTTGTCTACCCCTTCTTTAAAGCCGTCCAAGCTAATGGCCAATCACTACATCTTGCGGGAGCAAATCCTATGTGCTGCATGAAGAAATGCTTTCTTTGGTTTGTGCTGGGTCTATTTGTTTCCAGTGCCACCACTGCAACCACCTCTACATTGACAGCATGTGACACCGTGCTGGAAAGAGTGAGTCAGTGAAAAAGTCAAGCCTGTGTGGTGTAGTGGTTAAGAGCGATAGACTCGTAATCTGGTGAACCGGGTTCGCGTCTCCGCTCCGCTCCTCCACATGCAGCTGCTGGGTGACCTTGGGCTAGTCACACTTCTCTGAAGTCTCTCAGCCTCACTCATCTCACAGAGTGTTTGTTGTGGAGGAGGAAGGGAATGTTAGCCGCTTTGAGACTCCTTCGGGTAGTGATAAAATGGGATATCAAATCCAAACTCCTCCTCCTCCTCCTCTTCTTCTTCTTCTTCTCCTCCCACCTCCAAAGCAACAACTTCAAAGGGACAACTCTTATTAAACCCTTTGGATTTCAATTCAGTTTTTCTGGATTATGCTCCACATCCCTAGATTCCCCCCTCACCTCCCAATTAATTCGAAATAATTGCTGCTGTGAACTTGCTTGTAATTCAAGGAAGATGTTCAATTTTTCATTGGCCTTTTCATTCCAGTGAATATATAGTGGTGTTCTCTCTCTCTCTGAAGGAAATGGACTCCATAGAGAACTCCAAGAAAGTTCCTTGTCAAAAAGGCCACTGACATTCTTTTAACTTTATTTTTTTTTTAATGCAAAGAAATGCAAGAAACTGGGTGTGTGATATGTCCTGCAATTGCACTGTCAGGAAAGGCAATTACATTTTATCTGATTGGCCCGTTTCTGCTCTATGGCTCCTGCAAACGCCAGCCAGCTGCCGCAGACATGGATTGCAAGAGGCCTGTTTGTTTTCCCTGATTGAAGCCATTCTTTGCTTCCCCGTTTCCAGCCCCTGATGAGCACCAGCCATCTTTCACAAAAAAATAAGAATGTTTGCCTTGGAAGCCGTCCATCAGGGAAGCCCTTTTAGAGCTCTGATCTTAAAACGGAACACCACTTTGCCACAAGCACCCTGCACAGAGTCTGCACACCGCGATTCAGGCTGGCGCTGGCACTGGCAGGGTTATGTCAACCGATTGCCGCCTGGTAGACGGAAGACGACCTTGGCAGGAAGGGACTCAGTTGAGAATGAGGGCCCGTTTCATACACCCACCCAGGACCTGTCAGCCTTCTCAGGGTGGCGGTTGCACAGGTGCATGAAGTGGTAGATGCAAGCCAAGACTTCAAGGCAAAGGTCCAGGGCCCCACTCACTTAAATGAGCAGGAGAACATCCAAACACAGCAGGACGGGCTTAGCTCCTTTCAAAATAAGCACTGTGATACCACTTTAAACAGTCATGGCTTCCTCCAAAGAATCCCGGGAGCTGTACTTTGTTAAGGGTGCTAAGTGTTGTTAGGAGTCCCACCGTGGCAATTCCTGGAGTTCACTGTGAAGGAGAATTTATTGGGATGGGGATATGTTGAGATACTGCCAGGGAGACGGGGGCATCAGGCAGGCCCCCAGCTGACTCCAGCCACTGGCCGGCAGCTGACGATCACCATTCTCCCTTGGAACAGCATCTATCAGCGACACGAGCCTCAGATACGTTTAGAGACCCATGCATGCTCTATCAGCAGAGTGAATAAATCTTCTCACAGCAGAAGAGGCAGACAGAGAAATGTGTAAGCATATTTACAGCATTTATTCAGCATAGTTCAGGAACAAAGGGAAAAACATGTCTGCTTCCCTTCGTCTCCAGCAAAACAGAGAAAAGCAAAAGCAATATACAAACGGAAGTTCCCAGCAAGCGCTGGAAGTAAACAGGCATGTGACACACATCAGCCTGTTCCCTTTTAAGGTGGAACGGAACTATATCCTAACACCTAATAATAATAATAATAATAATAATAATAATAATAATAATAATAATACCTCCCCTCTGAAGCTGCTATTTGCACTTGCATTTAAACCAATGGAGACTTCTCTTGCAGCGCAAGCAGCAAGGACATCGCCTTTGAGGCTCCCCTACAGCTGTTATTTATGCATTTACTGCATCCACATAACAGCCCTATTCAAGGCTTCCTAATGGGACTTTAATTAAACAGGTGAGGAGGGATGTGTGTGCTCCAGTGTGCTAGCTGCATTCCTGCTGCATTCATTCCCTGTCTGTGGCAGGGAAAGGGTGCATGGAAAACAAGTTACTAGGGGGGAAAGGCTCTGGAGAGAGGAGACGCTTTCAGGAAGTGGTTGAGGACCAAATATGCTTTCCAAAGAAAGTACCTGTTCAGTAAATCCCGCCTGCTTTTGCCTCAGCTAGGTGGTGGGGCAATTTAAGATTGGAATAATGAAAAGGCTCACTACATGAGGTGTGGTGTAAAAACACAGTTGCAAGTCTGTTTCCTCCTCAATGCACACAAGTGACATTTCTATTGTGCAAGAGGGTTCTAGAAGCATCCTTACAAGGGCACAGTTCGTGAAGAATACTCTTCTTATTCTTATTATCTGAGGGTGGGGTGTATGCCACAAGCTTTGGACAGGCCATTTTAAAACTAGGCATGCTGCCTGTCTATTGGAGAAGTGCTTGAGTGTGTGCTTTGTGTGTGTATTGATGCTATAACAATATAATTCATGTATCATCTTATGGCACGGTTAGCATATGAAAGAAACAATCTCAGTGGCTTGCAACCAGCTCTTTGTCTTTCAGTGGAAAGACATTTTACTTTTGCAAAAGACAAAATGCTGCCATTAGCGGCACTTAACTGGCTTCCCCACTTGGAGCAGGGCAGAAAACCCCAGAGGGGTAGCTACTTTCACACGCAGGCAGAGATAACCCTCTGGAGCAACTGACCCTGGAGCAATTTCTTCCTGATCAACCGTAGAGTCAGCTGCCAGGCGGGGAAGCACTGGTTTGCTCCAGGGCACCGCACTTGTAAAGCAGAGAGCTCAGGGACCGCCAGGGGAGGAAGGCCAGCTGATGCAGAAAAGACCCAACACCTCTGCTCAAGAGCACAATCTCTTCTCATGCTCTCTTCATAACAATCTCAGCACTTGCAGACGACGCCCGTCCCCATATCTTTTGTTTGAGAGCAATGACATTCCTTCTTCCTATGATTTATGTAAACCACTTAGAGGTTGTTTTTTTTAAAATTATTATTATTATTATTATTATTATTATTATTATTATTATTATTATTTGTATGCAAGCCATATTAATTTGCTTTTCCATGTATGAATTGCTTCCTATAAAACATCTCAATGCAATTAACAATACTCCCATCAGATGTAAAAGCAACTATATGACTTTTAGAAGACACCTGAAGGCAGCCCTTCAGCAGTGGCATAGCGTGGGGGGTGCAGGGGGGCCGGCCACACCGGGCGCAACATCTGGGGGTTAGGGTTAGGGGGCGCAAATCCACGGGTTAGGGGGTGCAAATCCACGGGTTAGGGGGTGCAAATTACTTGCCTTGCCCCGGGTGCTGACAACCCACGCTACGCCACTGCCCTTCAGTTTTCAATGATGTTTTATTATGCTTTTATAATTGTTGGAAGCCGCTCAGAGTGGGGGCAACTCAGCCAGATGGGTGGCATATAAATAATAGCATTATTATTATTATTATTATTATTATTATTATTATTATTATTAGCATTTATATACTGCTTGATCACTGCCTGATCATTAATGTTTTCTGGGAATTCAGTGTTTTCACCTTTGCTGCTGCTCCTGCAGCCCAGGGAACTTTCATAACGGAGCTGTTTCCAGAGGAAGAACTGTGAGGGAAGAGACTCTGTTTGCCATTGGGGTGGTTGGTTTCACCTACAGTCTGAGGAAACTTCAGGAGGGAGTTCTTGCCACAGGTATATTATGTGGATGTGTATTTTATTGAGCTGAACAGCGTGAAGGATTATGAGTCATGGGGTGTATGAACTTAACAGTGCTTAGTTTATCTTTCAGTTGCTATTTTGTTAATGTGAATGTTGTTGTGTAGATTATAAATGCTGTGTGGATTTGTTAATCATATAATATGGCTTTTGCTTTAATTGTTATGTTTGGCTTATTTCTTTAGTTGTTGCTTTGTTAACGGTGATTTATAGACTGTAATTGTTTCACTGGTGATTAGTTAATTATCCTGTGTGATTTATGCTGTATTTGTGATCTCCCATTATGTTCTATCATGTCACTGTTAGTTATTGTTTGTAAAGCTACTCTGGGATTCATTTGAAGGAAAAGTGGCATAGAAATATAATAAATCAAATCGTTCCTGGATAGCTCAGTTGGTTAGAGCCTGCTGCTGATAATGCGAAGGTTGCAAGTTCAATTCCCCTATGGGACAGCTACATATTCCTGCATTGATCCCCAGGGTCCATTCAAAATGATTCCCTTCTGGGCAACCTTGGAGGAGGGGTCCGGGGCAAAAAAGGGGGGATGTAAATCAAGATCAAATCAAATATGGTGCTCAGACGCATGACACATCTCCACCAGGAGTCAGGTACTGACTATTGTGGGCTCAGTGCTGAGGAACTCCCACCCAGCTGAGATGGGAAAGGCTTTCTCCCTACTGAACTTTTGACACCTACTGAAGATCTGTTTATTCCAGGAGGCATTTTAAGTCGGTTCTGCAGCTTCCAACTGATTTTATCTTTATTTCATTGTTGAATTTTAATATATCCTGCTTTGGAGACAATTGTGATTGAGTGGTATATAAATTGTCTAAAAATGAATGATGTTGTTGTTTAGTGATTTAGTCGTGTCCGACTCTTCGTGACCCCATGGACCAGAGCACGCCAGGCACTCTTGTCTTCCACTGCCTCCCGCAGTTTGGTCAAACTCATGCTGGTAGCTTCGAGAACACTATCCAACCATCTCGTCCTCTGTCGTCCCCTTCTCCTTGTGCCCTCCATCTTTCCCAACATCAGGGTCTTTTCTAAGGAGTCTTCTCTTCTCATGAGGTGGCCAAAGTATTGGAGTCTCAGCTTCAGGATCTGTCCTTCCAGTGAGCACTCAGGGCTGGTTTCCTTGAGAATAGATCAGTTTTATCTTCTTGCAGTCCACGGAACTCTCAAGAGTCTCCTTCAGCACCATAATTCAAAAGTATCAATTCTTCAGCGATCAGCCTTCTTTATGGTCCAGCTCTCACTTCCATACATCACTGCTGGGGAAACCATAGCTTTTACTATAGGGACCTTTGTTGGCAAGTTGATGTCTCTACTTTTTAAGTAGAATGAATGATAGGTAATGCTTATTGTAACCTGGCCCCAGACCATTTGGGGCAGCGGTTCTCAACCTGTGGGTCCACAGATGTTGGACTCCAACTCCCATCATACCTGAGCTCTGGCCTTGCTAGTTAGGGGTGATGGGAGTTGTAGTTCAACAACATCTGGGGACTCGCAGGTTGAGAAAGGCTAATTTGGGGGAAAGGGCAGGCTATAAGTACAAATACATAAATGTATGGAGCTACATCCACAGTGATGGTTAAAAATGCTACAGGAGGCCTCCACAGCCCCCCAGAACCGAATCATCTGCTTGCTGAAGATGCTGCAGCTCTGCTGTGGTATTTGCTACACAGGGGAAGAAAACATCCCCTGTCTCTCCTTGCACTGATCATCTTTGATGAAGATACATTCTGAATAACAAATGGTGCTATGTTATATTCATTTGTCTCCCTGCTAGAATTTGATGTGCTCCCAGGATATTAGTTAGGGGATAGGATTGAGACATATCTCAAAGAGAAAGCCAAGGTAATAGAAAACCATATATACAAGGCAGTTACTGGAGTGAGAAATTTGCACATATTCCCACTCCTGGCATTTTAAAATTTTATTTATTTATTTTTGACATCTGAAACTACCCTCTGGCAACTCCGGACTTGATCTGCTACTTCTTACTCAATGGATCGCCTTCAATTTCACTCTGGTTTGGGCTCTGCTAGAACAGGCATGTTTTTTACGTGGCTGGGCAGTTCTTGAACTTTGTCTCCAAAGTATTGAGTATTGGGAGAGATTTACCGGGAGAGAGTGTTTTCTTCCATATAAATCACAGTCTCTGCTTTTTCACTGCCTTTTGCTGTAACATATTTCATTTTTGTGTCCTTTTCTAAGAAACAGGATGTGTGGTGTTGGGGTAGAGCAGTGATAGGTAATATTTCTGGCAAACTCAATCACACAATGATTAGGTAGACTAGTGTCTGACAGGGAATCCTCCTTTCATTGCTGGCATAAATTAGCCTGGTGGCTGCTTCTCATAGCACAATGTCATCTTGAAGCTCTAAAGTGGTGTAGGAAGTTGCCAGTACAGTGGTACCTTGGGTTACAGACACTTCAGGTTACAGACTCCACTAACCCAAAAATAGTACCTCAGATTAAAAACTTTGCTTCAGGATGAGAACAGAAATCGCGTGCTGACGGCACTGCGGCAGCGGGAGGCCCCATTAGCTAAAGTGGTACCTCAGGTTAAGAACAGTTTCAGGTTAAGAACGGACCTCCAGAACAAAATTAAGTTCTTAACCTGAGGTACCACTGTATCTTGTTACATAACAATGGTTCACACAAGTATGTTTCGGATCCAACCTAGCTGGAAACAGGAACAGGGATTAAATACCAGCCTAGGGATGAATGAATCTGTTGGTTTTGGTTTCTCTCTGTTTCTATTCTTCTAGTCTTTGATTCAGCTCTCACATTTCTGCAGCAACATGCAAATTTCATGAATTTAGTGTGAATTTTTCTTAATAAATGCAGCAATTTCCCTGAATATGTGCCTGCCTGCACATATGCACATTTTTTGTTGATATATTCATCTTCGTACACTGCAAAATCTGTGGGTTTCAAAGCATACCTTTGCTTCAGTTTGCATATTGGTTCAAGTAGTGTGAATTTCCCCTTCATGGACTACTGCCTTGTCGTGGTGAAGGGGCTTGAATAACTCAGAGAAGCTATGAGCTATGACGTGCAGGGCCACCCAAGATGGACAGGTCATAGCCAACAGTTTAGACTAAATGTGATCCACCTGGAGAAGGAACTGGCAAACCACTCCAGTATTTTGCCAAGAAAGCTCCATGGACATAAAAAAGGAGAAGCTTTGATAAGAAAGTGAGAGTTTCCAAGGCATGCCCTGGTTCATGAGAGTCGAACACGACTAAGATGACTAAACAACAACAAGTGTGAATTTGGTAGTCTCTCATTAAAATGCAAATTTCTCCCCTATCCATATACCACCCATATGTATTTGCTGGGGTGTGGGGAGTGGAGATATATATTCTCACTCACAATTTAAAGTGCAAGTTGGGCCTGTGGCAAAATCTTGCAGTCCATCCCCATCTCCTCTCAGGAGTGCTCCTGTTGAGGCTTCTTCAATCAGTTCAATCACACCTTCTGGGTGTGGTAAGCTATAAGCAGTGGCGTGTGGTTAATTTTTTCATAGGGGAACAGTTAGGGCCAAAGCTGCCAGCTTGCAAGGGCAATTGGGGGGCAACGTTGCGTGTGTGACATTCTGATGTTGTGACGTTGCATGTCTTCTTCTTTGGTGAGTAAGATTGTCTTCCATAAACACAGTTGCGTGGCGATTCCCGCCCCCTCCCACAGTTGGAATAAATAAAGACACCGGACACCAGGATTTAGGTTAATGGGCGAAAAATGGCCACAACTTTATTGATTACAGGTAAGAGTGGCATTGGCTTTAGGCATTGGCCCTAACAGACTATCCAGTCTAACCGGGAAGGGTTAAGCACCAACAGGGGGAGCCCCCGAGATGCACATCCCTAGGCGCTCCCCAAGGGGTTACCGCTCGGAAGCGCGCTTTAGGCCCTAGCCTCCGTAGGTTTTGGACGAGATGACGCCCCCCGGAGTCCTTTAACGAACTACCCTTCAAGAATTGGGGGAGTTAATGGCGTACCTCCCCCCCCCGACTCCATTTGCATAACAATACCCCTGCCAATGCCTAACTGCCAAAACCGAGGAGTTGTGGCGTTTTGCTACGAGGTAGGTGAAAAAACCAAGTGGCTTCCAAAATACAGCCAATTAGCCAAATGGAAAAACTCCTACCAAGCCCCTTGCGGCGACCAGCCGAAGCCCATAGCAAAGTCCGAGTGCAAACCTAAAGGGCGGGTGGGTGGGAAAATGAAGCTGCTGTGAGGAGAGAAAAGGGGCAAGCCAGGGCTGCCCCAACCTTAAATGACCTTTAGTAAGCCCACCCCTTCCGCCAGCTGATTGGCTGGTGCTGTGGGTGATGACTAATAAGGAAATGGGAAACCCTGAGTCCCACGGGGCTGGTGCCAGCCCCGCAAGAATGTAGACGGGGGCGTGAGCCCACAACCACCACCACCCTCCTTAGGTCGGGAGTGGCTTTTTAACAGTGAGTTCACAGGTGACTGTGGAGGCCAATTCTGGATCCACACGTCCTTCCACAGTGGAGACATTGGTTTCTGGGCGGGAGTTGATCACGGTGTGGGTTTGTCAAGTGTGCCTTCCTCTTAGCACGTTTCTCCCTTGCGTCCTGAGTTTGAGTGTCTTCAAAGCCCATGACACCTTTGGTAAAGACTGTTCTCCAACTGGAGCACTCGCAGGCCAGTGTTTCCCAGTTGTCAGTGCTTATACTACATTTTTTTAGATTTGCCTTGAGACAGTCTTTAAACCTCTTTTAGTTTGGAACAGTGGCGTAGCGTGGGTTGTCAGCACCCGGGGCAAGGCAAGTAATTTGCGCCCCCTAACCCGTGAATTTGCACCCCCTAACCCTAACCCCCAGCTGTTGCGCCCTGTGTGGCGGGCCCCCCCTGCACCCCCCACGCTACGCCACTGGTTCAGAATAGAGTAGTTGCTTTGGAAGACGATATTCAGGCATCTGCAGCATCATGCCTCCCTCCTTAAGCCAAGCAGAAGCTTACTCTATGGTCTTAACCCCTTGATGCATTAATTAGAGTTAAGCATGTTGATTATATGAGGCTGGATATCCTACAAATTTTACATCTTGAGTTCACTTATACCTACCTATCAATGAAATTGTATGCATGCCTATCCTGAAGTATGTCTGAACTGTGTTCAGGGGATCTTGCTCCCTACTTTTGTCCTCACTGTTTTCAGGTGGTCTTACCTCTAGTACGTGTGTTTAGATTGCAGCCTTAGTCTTGATCCGACCCTCTCTTTTGAAATAATGGATAGACTCCATGAGTGCAAAACAGGATTGCTCAAGGAGTGCTTAAGAAAGATGTCAGAGCAATAAGCTTATTTCTTAGACTTTGTTTTGCTTGAAAGCTCTCAGCTACGCTTTTTATAGAACAGTTTTAAATAATAGCATTGAGAAAATAGAGAGAAGGTAAAGCCATAGCATGTAAAGGCATTCCACCTTTTATTTCTATGAGAAATATGTTACTGTGATGTTATTTAATTACATTCAGTGAAGCATGTTTAATATTGACTCAGACCAGAATCACTCATGTTTTAATTTATGATGTGCTACCAGAGCCTTAGCCCAACGTAACCGTTGCCTCTTTGAAGTATTGCTAGATTCTATAATTTTATTGTACGCTGAGTTGCCTTGTAAAAATTATTATCTTTCTGTCCGTCTAATTAAAATAAAGATGTAATAAAGAATTTACAGTTTTAATTAGAGCATAGATCTTAAAGCTATTACAGCGTGATTAATAATTCTTTAACAAGAGATGAGGAATAAAAGGTTCTACTCTCATGAAAAATCAATAGGCATTACTCAATTATGCTAACAGAGTCATACAAAGCAATCTAGGTCCCAATTAAATGGCTTTTCTTGTTAAGCTGGTTGGTGGAGTTAGCAGTTATTAATGAGTCCTGATTTGTTTGTTTGCTTGTATTTTAACTCCATTTAAAAAGAAAGAAAGCCAAAGAAAGAAGTCCTTGAGGACATGCTAGGATAAACAATGGCAGCTAAGGAACTTTTTGGGTGGGTGGGTGGTCTGATTCACGCAAGACAAGGCACTGTACACATTTAATGGCATCACTTCCAGACAGGTTCATAAGTCACAAGCTTAAGGCTGGGGATGAAATTTGATTCTGTTCATATTTAAAGGTGAACTTACCTAGTTTGATCTTTCCAAAACAATACCAAAACTGAAACACAGTTCATTCTTCAAAACTGGCACATCTCCAAATGTCACAGTATAGTACCCCATCCAAGTCAATGTGCATACCATAGTAAAGTGCGCATGAAAATGCACATCTTAGCAAAAACAACAACAACAAAAAATGTGCATTATTTGGGGGGGGGATGCTTTGCAAAAAATGAGTATGTATCAGGCAAGATTGTGTGCAAATGTATTTCCTGAGAGAAATTTGCACTGAAATGCTAATGAATTTCCACTGGGACTTTTTTACTTTAAAAAAATAAATAAATCACAAATTGATGTGAAAACCTGAAGACTTGAACTTGAGGTAGGAACATGAGAAACTGAGAGAAACCAAAACTGACAGATCTGCCCATTCTTATGCACAAATTAACCAAGCTCTGCAACAATCTCCACCCCTTCAGCCAATCCATCAGCATTATACCCAGTGGCCACAATTCTGAAAAAGAAGCGTTTAAACCCACTTGCCTGTGTTGGGCTTTGTCGCAGAATTTATAAGTGTTGCACCATCCTAAGTAAAGGATAAAGGTACCCCTGCCCGTACGGGCCAGTCTTGACAGACTCTAGGGTTGTGCGCCCATCTCGCTTAAGAGGCCGGGGGCCAGCGCTGTCCGAAGACACTTCCGGGTCACGTGGCCAGCGTGACATCGCTGCTCTGGCGAGCCAGAGCCGCACACGGAAATGCCGTTTACCTTCCCGCTAGTAAGCGGTCCCTATTTATCTACTTGCACCCGAGGGTGCTTTCGAACTGCTAGGTTGGAAGGCGCTGGGACCGAACGACGGGAGCGCACCCTGCCGCGGGGATTCGAACCGCCGACCTTTCGATCGGCAAGTCCTAGGCGCTGAGGCTTTTACCCACAGCGCCACCCGCGTCCCACGTTGCACCATCCTACCAGTGCCTTTATGTCCATGGAGCTAGGTAGACCAATGGTAAGACTTGTTGTAAGTTAGGTTCTGCTCCACTCCCGTAAAGCAAATTTGATTGCATTTGGGGCAGCTTTAAACTAGGATTGCCTTGGCTAAATCAGTGAGTGTAAGTCTCTGCACCAGCTCCCTGCTGCTTTAAAGTTCAGCTCATGGCGGCCGAAGCAAACATTTCCATTTTTGACTCTTTGCTTCACCTTGTCGTTTCCTTATATTTTGGCAAGTCACTTGTTGGCAGATGTCTTTGCATTGTAAGTTCCTACTTTCCCTCCGAGCAGTCAGATCTAAGCCAAATGTTAGTGACCTGCAGGGCATATTTCAAGACACACTTATGCTCTTGAAGCCTATGATAGATTGCTTGCAAAATGCCATGGCTAATGCACATGCTAATCTTTTGCAATTCAGCACCCTAGCTGCCAGGTGATTAAGTGCCCTGGAAACTAGCAAAGCCAAGAAACAAACTCCAGCCTGGATATACGGCTAATTTTGCAAGCCAAGTAGAGATTTTGCTTGGAGTAAACAGCCAGTGCGGCTTTCAGTGCTGATATTGTACAGCTTCAGTTCGTGGGCTGTCATCACAAATTTATCCTAAGTTCCTCCTTGATTATGAGTTCTCCTAACTTATGAAATTACCTTTCACTCTTAACAGCAATGTCTGCTGAAGCTAAGGCTGCACTTATGCCTAGGAGATTGTGTGTGTCTTCTGGTTAGCCACAGTATAGGACTTTTCCCTGCAGGCTAAGCAATGGGGGACAGTGCACTGGAAAACATGAGATCACAATTGCTTGACACAATGTCATATAACCTCCCACAAACTTTCTGCAAAGAAATCAGGTGTTATGAGTTCCCTGAACAGTGTCCTAAGAGTCCCAGTATTCATTCTTAGGTTCACCTGGTGAAACTCATGACCCTTAAAGAACTAATGGTCTGTCTCTTCATAAGACACCCCCCCCCCCAAGCAGGCTCTTTCAATATTTTTAATAGCCAGGGGACTGGTGGCTTTTTCCTTGAGGGGTCTGAATGTATTAGATGGCACACCTTGTCCCCTGTGCCAGTTAAGGATGTTGTAATGTAGATAGCTGTGTGAAGAATAGAAAGTAAAATCTAGAGGCAGAAGGAGAGCTGAGAACACATGAAGGGAGGGAGGAGAGAGCGCAGAGAGAAGAAGCACCAGTGAAACCAGACAGCTTCATCTTCCCTACCTGCAATAAAATACATCTCTCCCATATTGGACTCTATAGCCACAGCAAGCACTGTGACTCTCCAATGGTTTGAATTTACCTCCAATGGCACACTCCTCCATTCTCTCAAGACAGATGGAGGCCAACAATAATAGTACTTCCAAGAATGATTTCTCCTCTTCTGTTCCGCTTTTGCTCATTCTGCTATCTAGATGAAATTTGCAAAAATGACCACACTGCAGCCTCCACTTGACATGACACAACACAAAATGCCAAGATATGGTGGGCCAAAGAAACTTACCCGCTAGTTATTCACCATTTTGTTTGCATTGACTGAAGTGGCACATTCCAGAACTGAAGTGGACATACCCAGAGGGGACAAATGTTATGCAAAATAATCTAGGTATCTGGCAGATTC
Source organism: Podarcis tiliguerta (assembly GCF_965153285.1). Taxonomy (NCBI): domain Eukaryota; kingdom Metazoa; phylum Chordata; class Lepidosauria; order Squamata; family Lacertidae; genus Podarcis; species Podarcis tiliguerta. The sequence continues at coordinate 26,564,859 of NC_139535.1, read as the reverse complement.
CTCAACATAATAGTATCAGACATCACATTTTCAAATCCTGGTATTTTGTGGCTCTGAAACAATGCAGCACTATTTTATTTTAATTTTTTTAAGCTCACCTTCCTATACACATAACATGTTCACACACATGATCAGCACATGAGCAACCAATTTCTACATGACCACACCCAGAAGAGCATGCCCAAAATAAAAAGAGATCACTGTGAAATGCTAGAGTTAACAACTTATTAAGTCAGGGCACTTCCAAAGAAGGATTCCCCCCCCCCCACAACATCCATCAGTTTCTCTTTCCCCCTCCCTTTCCTCCCCCATAGGTCTCTGTCCCAGAAAGACTAAAGGCTGTTTGTTTGCAGTCCTATGTAATGTCATGCTCCATTTGTAATCTTAATAGCTCTCCGGGGATCATAAAAAATATCTAAATGCGACCATGCCACCTTTCACAAAAACTGCCTACCAGACCTAATTAATAGTGCATCCTAGTTAACACATGCAGACTTGGCATTATTAGTCTAATTAAATGGATTTGAGCAATCCCAGTCGCCCTCCTTCCCTCCCCCGCAAGCAGTCCGACATATGCAACTCAAGGAAATTAATCCCATTAATCACCATTGGTGCAAATGATATACATTCTCAGAGCACAGTCCTGTCCCTGAAACAGAGACACTAACAGCCCTCATTATGTTTAATTTTGTTCCCCAGCCAGGGCTAATAAATACAAATTGTAACATCACAATAAAACATTTAATTATTCAAGAGTAGGTACGGAACGTTATAATTAGCATTCTAGTACACGTCTTCATTTACGCGATAATGGAAACAATTTGGGAGTTTCGATGTCCCCTGGTCAAGTAAGAGTTTGCTGGAACTTTGGCCGAGCAGAACAAATTGAAAGGAATGTGACTCTTTTGGGGTTAGTGCGCTGGAGGAGGAAAGAAATGGGATGCTCTTAAGCTGAATTGCATGTGATTTTAGTTTTATTTACAGTCATAACTCATGTTACGTTTGCTGCTTCATTTTACGTTCTTTCAGGTTATGTCCCACAGTGACCCGGAAGTACCGGAAAGGGTTACTTCCGGGTTTCGCCGCTTGCACATGTGCAGAAGCGTGAAATGACATCATGCGCAGAAGCAGTGAATTGCAACCTGCAAGTGCGCAGATGCGCCGCTGCGGGATGCACTCTTTTCATGTTGCGAACGGGCCTCCGGAACGGATCCCGTTCGCAACCAGAGGTACCACTGTAGTTACATTGCTAAGCTGTCTTTGAATAAGAACCCATGGCAAATGACTATAAAATCAAAACATCAGAACATAAGAAGAGCCTACTGCATCAGGTCAATGCCCATCTAGTCCAGCATCCTGTTCCCACAGTGACCAACCAGATGCCTGTTCAGATAAGGAAAACAACAAGGATGATGATGATGATCAAGATCTTGGTCTTTTCTAAGCAATGGACTGTCCTAGGACCAAAGGCATCACGAGGCACGTGACACCAGAGATTTTGGTAGAAGAGGAAAGGCTTGGTTTTTTTTATTTATTTCTAGCTTATTGCTAAAACAGAAATCGTAGAATTGTAGACTTGGAAGGGACCCAAGGGCTGTCTAGTCCAGCCCCCTGCAATGAAGGAATCTCAGCTAAAGCAGCCATGACAGATGCCCATCCAACCTCTTCTTAAATACCTCCAAGGAAAGAGAGTCCACAACCTCCCGAGGGAGACTGTTCCACTGTCAAACAGCTCTTACTGTCAGAAAGGGTTTTTTTCCGTTTGTTTAGTTGGAATCTCCTTTCTTGCAGCTTGAAGCCATTGGTTTGAGTCCTACCCTCTAGAGCAGGGGAAAACGAGCTTGTTCCCTATTCCATGTGACAGCATTCAAGATATTTGAAAATGGCTACCCTAGCTCCTCACAGTCTCCTCTTTTCCAGGCTAAACATACCCAGCTCCTTCAACCATTCCTCATAAGGCTTGGTTTCCAGACCCTCAATCATCTTTGTTGCCCTTCTCTATGCATGTTCCAGCTTGTCAACATCCTTCTTAAATTGTGGTGCCCAGAACTGGACACAGTAGTCTAGGTGTGGTCTGACCATAGCTGTCAACATTCCCCTTTTTTTAACAGAAATTCCCTTATTCCGAATAGGATTCCTCGCAAGAAAAGGGAAAAGTTGACAGCTATGGGTCTGACCAAGGCAGAACAGAGTTTGTCAGGACCCCTGACCAGAGCAACAGCCTAGACTTGGATGAGAACGGGCTGGCCAGCTCCCCCAGGCCAGCAGCACTGGAGGAAGATCTCAGGACTTCCACCCAGAGCAGCAGCCTGGACTCTCACATGGAGGGGCTAACCTGATCTATTGTTCCTGAGGCATGGGAGGATCCGAAAGAAGGCTATTGTGACTATGCCTAACTGCTGCCAAAACCCAGTGAACCAGGGCCTCTGAAGCCCAAAGCTCTGTAAGAGGAAGAAAGGGTCTCCTAACAATTCTCAGACTATGGCTCCCAGGATTCCTATGGGGAAAGCATGACTGTTTAAAGTGATATGACAGTGCTTTCAACATATGGTGTTAATGTGGCCTTATATTATCCTCACCTGATCACAATCTTAAGGATTCTTTGAGGAGGTGGGGACCCAACTACCAGATACACTATGCTACAAAACATTTGTAGTATAGATTTATATTTTTCATGTTTGTTTACATTTATGGGCATTTATATTCCACTTGCCCACCACAAACAAAATTGTATAGGAGCTTTTATCTCTGAGACCTGTGGTGAATTTGCTCATAGGCCCGTAAGCATAAATGGGATATATGTTCAGGAGAATAAACCCTGTCTATATGGCTGATCAAAGCTTCAGAATGCTGAAGCCATTCGATAGTTTAAAATAAAGAGCCTTGCCTGTAAGTGTATGGAAAACCAAGAGTAAGTTGCAAGCAGGACATTCAGCCTTTAAGATATAGTTAAAGGAATTCATTAAGACCAATGGCCTTTGTAAAGGGTTCATTGATGAAATCTATATGTGGGTGGAAGGGAACAAGTCACGATCCTGGCTTTTGCTTATTACGTGTCTTATGGGAACAAAGTCAACTTAAGAGTGGATTAATGCTCAGAGAGCATCTGGATTTGAAAATTTGTTTCCAATGCACACTCCAGACATCCCACTATTGCGACCTTTCGTAAAAGAGAAACCCTTGATTGGCTCATGCCAGAGATAAGCAATGGAATGAAAAAATGTGAATTGTGCAGGTCAAGCAAATTCTGTAAAATAATCAGTACTTAGATGACTGAATAGATTCAGGAGGAGGAGAAGGAAAGGAAGAGGAGGAGGAAGGAGAAGAAGACGACAGTTGCAAGGTTAAAGAGGACTCCAATTTGGAATAAAATGGCAATGCCAACAAAGGGGTATGCACAACTCGTGAAAGCACATTTTTCAGTACAGGGCAGATACTTACAGTTTATGGACATGAATGATGATGTCCTTCCTAAACACACAGCTGAATTAGTCTAAGAAAGTATGAATGTGAAAAGGCAATCAACTTAATAAATGTGGTTTGGGTGTTATTTCCTCTTCTGCTAAGTCTTCCCAGCAAGATTGACCATCTCTGGGAGTCTTGCAAATAAATTAAATATAACGTGAACTAGATACTTGCTCACAGGGAGCGCCTGGTTTAAGGGCTCATTAATCACTAGTTTAAATCCTGAAGTCCCCAGCCGTACTAATTAATGGGACATTGCAGAACTTTGGAATACAGGAAAGGCAAAAACAAGCTTTTGCTGATCTTGGCTTGAGAGGAACCTGATATTTGTTTCTCTGCTTTTGCTTTTAAGGCTGTTAAACTGTTATTTTAATTTAGATTCAACCTGACACCTGTCAGTCCCTTATAGGGTCATTGACGCCTGCTATCTAAACCACATAGGGAAACGCTTTACGTTCTGGTTGTTTTCTGGTTAGATCTCCTTAGGTTTCTAATTGTGAAGGATGTCTTGCACCACAGCTGTCTGGGCAAAGATCAGACAACTATCCAGACCATTTGAGATCAACTGCAGATCCTGGGAAACAATTGGGGAGCGGTGAGGCGACATTTAATTTTTCAAAATTACTGCGTCTCCATTTAGTCCACCTGTCCCCAGGGGGCCAGTTACACCCTTTTGAAGTCTTCTGTGGCAGTCATAGACTGTTTAAAGCAGCGCCTACACAAATGATCAAGCTTCAGGTTTGTTGAACAGATTCTGGCCCTCTCCACAAACAGTGCTCGCAGTATGGATCACTGAGTAAGTGAGAGTAAGTGAGTAAGTGATCTGTGCTGGGCCAGGTTCACAGTGTTACCATTAGTATATAAAACCGAGGACAAGTTTACCTGCATGACCCTACCTATTGATATCAGGTAGTAACTTTCACTGTATTCTTTTTGGTGCCTGCTAAAAACATTTTTGTTTAGACAAACCTACCCATGGCACAAGGAGAAGGGGATGACAGAGGACGAGATGGTTGGACAGTGTTCCCAAAGCTACCAGCATGAGTTTGACCAAACTGCGGGAGGCAGTGGAAGACAGAAGTGCCTGGCGTGCTCTGGTCCATGGAGTCACGAAGAGTTGGACACGACTAAACGACTAAACAACAACACCCAGATATCAAGAATATTGGCGTGTGTTTTGGTGTGTTTTTGTTTATCATTGATTTTTTATATTTTATTTTAGTGTTTTAAATGGTTTTTAACTGTTTTTGCCACCAATAATGGTTATTGTTTCATTATTCTGTAAGCCACTTTGAGATTTTTGACAATCAAGTGGAGTATATAAATAAATACTAAAGGAGCAAATACTCAGAGATTGCAAACCGGGGTTTCAACTTTCTGTTTGTCAACCTGCTAAATTCATACCAGTGTATGTTTCCATGGCTATGCTGCTGTTTATTCTAAAAGGCCAAATGTTTGAGGTTTATCCCCAACCAATTTCACAAATTAAAGAGGTCTCTATTCATCACTCAGGCACTGTTATGACAGTTTTTAAGATATTGGAAATTTATAACCACAAATGAAATTCCAGGACATTGTGTTCATTTTTTTTTATTTTGCAAATGAGCTGCTATTGCCCATGCGAAACAGTTCATATCTGCAGCAGCAAAGGCAGCAAGCTGGTTTCCATTAGAGCACTATTTTTCTTTCCGTTTGTTTGTTAAATATTGGCAGCAGATTCCGCTGGCATAATGCAGACTTGGTTGTTGTTTTTGCTCCCCTAAGCCCTCATTCATGGCCCAAAAATAAGCAGGAGAGTCAATTGCCAGAGCCTTTGCCCTGGTTTGTCTCCACCATCTGGAAGTTAATTAATTAGCAGGTCTTGAAGGGTTGAACCAAGCTGTCAGTAGGGAGGAACGTCTTTCTGGGAAAAGGTAAGTTGTTACTGCCATGAGAAACCTCTCTAGGGCATCACCTCATTGTCTGGAGATTCTTAAAAGGGCAGCACGGCAGTGCAAATTCTCCCATTAACTTCAGATTTGGAATTGGTTTCCTATTCATTACGATGGACTTCACTGGAGCTCAGATTTACTTACACAAGAACAGGGATGAATGTCAGCACACACAGACACACACAAAAACATTATTTATTTCTTATTAATTTTGTTTATTTTATTTACTGATTTATAAACTGCTGTTTGATGGATTAGCAAAAATAGTGTTAAAAATCACTAACTGCTTCTAATGAGAGAGCTGATTCTGTGCTGTTTTTATTGCACATTTTGTATGAGTTTTGATTTTGTGTATGTGCGTGTGTTGTGTGTATGGCATCCTTCTGCCTTGAGAGACAATGGAGTGTGCCTCCAGGGGTGGCATCAAACCGCTGGAGAATCACAACACCTGCTGTGTCTGCAGGGTCCAGTAACTCATGACTGCTGCCTCCCGTGTTGTTTTTGCTGCATTAGCAGCACCAAAATGACCTCTCTGGGATGCAAGTCTGGTCAGTGTGTAACTGTGTATGGAGGTCCTGGGCTGCCCAGATGACAAGACCCCCCTCTCAGTCTTACTGATGTGGTACAAAGGAAAGCAGAGCAATAAGTTTGTCCCCAGCTTGTCTGCAGGAGTTGCTGGAAGGAGGCATACAAGGCACCATCCAACCATCTAAGGGCCTCCACTCCATATTTGTATACGGTTTACTCCTTAGCCTTTTCTTCTAGTGAAGATATCCCACAAGGCAGTGGGATAGATAGATAGATAGATAGATAGATAGATAGATAGATAGACAGACAGACAGACAGACAGACAGACAGACATAGAGAATGTTTTCCCTGTCAGGGAACGGGCATGGTGGAAATAATAATAATAATAATAATAATAATAATAATAATACAGTGGTACCTCTGGTTATGAACTTAATTCATTCCAGAGGTCCGTTCTTAACCTGAAACCGTTCTTAACCTGAGGTAGCTAATGGGGCCTCCCGCTGCCACCGTGTGATTTCTGTTCTCATCCTGGGGCAAAGTTCTTAACCCGAGGTACTACTTCCAGGTTAGTGGAGTCTGTAACCCAAAGTGTTTGTAACCAGATATGTTTGTAACCTGAGGTACCACTGTAACAACAACAACAACAACAACAACAAGTGGATCAACATCAACACACTTGCTGCATCCTTCCTGCCCTCTTCTAGATACAGAATTCCCTTACTCTCCCACATCAGGTGTGGTGCCAGGTAAACACCTGCAGAACTTGGGCAATAGACTAGACCGAGCTCTAGTTATCAAAACCAGCAACCCCTAAAAGCAACAGCAGTATGTCAAAACAGCAATTTGCAAAGCAGAAGTTCTGCTACTGCCAAAGATTCATCTAATCTCTGAAACTTTATGAGAAAAGAACAACCATGAGGCTGCTTTAGAAAGTCATTCCAGGACACCCTGGAATGTGGCCATGTGGCCAGCATGACTAAACGGCTTCTGGTGCAACGGGACACCATGACGAGTGCCAGAGCACACAGAAATGCCATTGACCTTCTCACCGCAGCAGTACCTGTTTATCTATTTGCGCAGGCAGGCACGCTTTCAAACTGCAAGGTTGTCAGGAGCAGGGACAGAGCAATGGGAGAGCTCACCCCGTCGTGCAGATTCGAACCACCAACCTTCCGATCGCAAGCCCAAGAGGCTCAGTGGTTTAGACCACAGCACCACTTGCTCCTCCAGGACACTGTAATCTTAAGAGACTACCTTCCCCGATGTATGTTGCCCAATATGTGCTCAGCTCAACAACAGAAGCTTTGCTCCAGAAACTTTCACTGAATTGGCAGGGGGGCGGGTGTTGGCACAGCAGAACCAGGGCATTTTCATCCGAACATAAGAATAGTCCAGTGGCCCATCACTCTAGCCTCTTGATCATGCTGGTTGCCATTTTCTGAACTTTTCCTAACTCTAGAATATCCTCTTTGAGTGTAGGCAACTAGGACTGTACATAGTATCTGAAACGTGGTTGCACTATAAATTTGTATCATGGTATTATATCAGCAGTAAATATTACAATTCCTTTCCCAATGATCCCAAGCCTGGAATCTACTTTTTTCACAGCTCATGCACAATGGCTCAGCATCTCCATCCAGCTTTGACCTTAGGGACATGTTCTTGGTCAGTCACCACCAATTCAGACCCCATGAGTTTATATGTTATATATAGTGCCTTTTAGGTGACGGCTAAATGTTCTGATTTGAATTTAATAACTACAAATTAAAGTTTTTCCGAAAGAATTAATTTCAAATTATGATCATTTTATTTATTTAGCATTTCTCTTTTGTAGTTCCCCCACCCCATCCAGGATCAAGTGATTTTTCCTATATTATGTCTTCACTGTTTTTCATTGACTTGAATGTTGGGTGGGGGTCAGGCAGAGGAAGGCTGCACCCCGCCAATGTCTGCTCAGGACATATGGAGCAGGAGGATGCTTAAAAATTCTTTGCCAGCACCACCACCCACCCACTCCCGGCATTTACAGAACCAAAATCCTTAAAATCAGTGAACTACATCTGCATTAACAGAATAGGAATGCAGGTTTCATGAAAGAAAGAAGTTACAAACAGTATCTTAAATCTCAAAGTGAAAAGGCAGGAAAACCCACAAGATTGTTTCCAGCACACATCTCTAGTAAAGAGTGTCAGACGCCAAGCTTGGTGTTTTTGAAAGTGGAGAGTTGTGAAGTCCTTGGATTGAGATCAGATAAACCAGCAATTGTCCAGTATCTCACATGTCACAATGCTTGGTTATCATAATGCTGATCCGTCCCCATGTATAATGCCCAAGGTCTTGGTATCCCAGGCAACAGCTGAGCCATTGATGCAGGAGAATACTCATCCCAGAGTTCGCAACAACAAAATGTAAAAAAGCTCCTACAGAACCAACATCAAAACTGAAATACACTCAAACAGACAAGCAAAAAAAAGCGCTGCCCCATCATTTAGGAACTCCATGCCAAACAGAAAACTGAACCCCATATAAATGGCTAATTGTATGTATGACAGACAGACAGAAAGAAGGAAATACTCAAATGGGGCAGAAATTCCTAAAAACATACAAATTGCAAATACATTAAGTCAGATCCAAAATGTATGGAAGAAATGAAGTGACTGTTTTTGGGGGGGGAGGGGGAGAAACTTCAGTGGGAAAACTTTGCATCCCCTCCCCAAGGCTACAAAATAAGCAGTTTATGTTACATTCTGTGGGTGAGAATTCCATAAATGAACCATGCACTGGTTAAATAGGTACTTCCTAACTCCCCTATGTGGAAATGATACACAGTTCGGAGCTTTTTCTTTTCTTTTCTTTTCTTTTCTTTTCTTTTCTTTTCTTTTCTTTTCTTTTCTTTTCTTTTCTTTTCTTTTCTTCTTAAAGATGTGGAAGTTGGAGAAGTAGCTGGAATTGTATAAAATTACGCAAGGAGTGGGAAAAGTGGAGAGCGAAACTATGGAACTCTCTACCACAATATTTCATTGAAGGTAAGACCATCAGTGACTACTACCAGTTGCAACTGGTAGGGTGTGTGTGAGGTTCTGCATTGTACTCCTCTTTCCCCAGCAGTTTCCCCAGTTGCTGCTGGATAGCCAGAGTGGGAGGGGAGAGGGAGTCAGGAGATGGCCCTTGTGTGGGCCCAGTATCAGGAGTGTCCGATTGGCTCCACTGTTGTGCCTGCACCATGCTGAGCTCTGGGCTGCCTTGCCCTTTCCCCTCCCAACCTTGGTAACCAGCAGTGACTCGCAGTGTAGCTCCTCCAGCCACTGTTTACTGCTACTCGTGATGGCTTTATTGCCTCCAGCATCTGAGGCGATGTGTCTCTGAATACAAGCTGTTGGGAACCATGACTAGGAGAATGGTGTTGCACTTAGGGCCTGCTTGTGGGCTTCCCACAGGCATCTTGCTTAGCCATTGTGAGAACAGAACACAGCATTGTGAGGGCTTTGGGGCTGATCAGCAGAGTTCCTTTTTATGTCCTTGTTCTGTACGTGAGAAGTCTCCTTAAAATTTATAATATTTACCACGCCCTGGGCTCGCTTCCTTTTGCCTCCTCTTGTCTCCTAATTCTGAGCCTCCCTGAAGTGAAGAAACCTTCTCCTCAAAGAGGACACAGATAACTTCCAAATGCAGAAAGCTTGGTGGTGAGTGCTTTGACAGCCATTTATAGTTGTTATCCAGTCGCCAGACTTGTTAGTCAGAGAGCTGGATTTAACATGCTTGTGCCTTGGCACCACTTGTCCTCTTATTAGCAAGAAGCAACATCAGCACTGCTGTTCAGAGTTCTATCCAGTACCCAGAAATGCAGTGCTAGTATCTTTGAATCTGAAATATTTATTCAGGTGTGTGGAAGACAGGAGCCTAAAAAATTGCTGCCTCTGGCAGTGGGGGGTAGAACATAGGCCTTGTGGCTAGAAGTTGTGGATCAGGCCCCTGCTACCACTCCAGGAATTAGCAGGGCGTCAGGGGCAAGTATAATGATGCTCAACTGGTATCTAAGAATTTCTAAGGCAACACCTTACCCTGCTGAGCTTTTACTGCCTCCATTTCTGGACAGCTCCCAAGCTACTTTCATCCCTGATTTACTGGACAGCTCCCTGACGAGATGTGCACACATTACATTTACTCTGGCTCCAGGGCACTCCCACTAGTGGTGTTGGAAGCCGTAGACATGATGTTAACAACAATCCATAAGTATCCTTGAGAAATACTGCTGTTTGGTGCATTTTCACTCTAGCCAGCTTCCATCTGCTTGGAAAAAGCTGAGGTGTGTACATTTGAGACAGTCGTTGCACATGCTCAGATGAGAGAGCGCATGCACACTTATGACAGCTTCATTTGAATAGGAGTCAACACGGGGAAACAAGTCAGATCATGCAGATCAGATGAACACATCCCCACCTGCTCTTTGATTTGTAAGGTAAAGGGACCCCTGACCATTAGGTCCAGTCGTGACCGACTCTGGGGTTGCGGCGCTCATCTCGCTTTATTGGCCAAGGGAGCCAGCATACAGCTTCTGGGACATGTGGCTAGCATGACTAAGCCGCTTCTGGCGAACCAGAGCAGCGCACGGAAACGCCATTTACCTTCCCGCCGGAGCGGTACCTATTTATCTACTTGCACTTTGACGTGCTTTTGAACTGCTAGGTTGGCAGGAGCAGGGACCGAGCAACGGGAGCTCACTCCGTCGCGGGGATTCGAACCGCCAACCTTCTGATTGGCAAGTCCTAGGCTCTGTGGTATAACCCACAGCGCTACCTGCGTCCCTCTTTGGCTTGTACATCAACATAAAAAAATCACTTGAAATGCTGCAGGGGTAAATGACCTTGCTGTGTTTAAAGCAAATGTATACTTAGCCTAGGTGGTGTTGGTAATGGGACTGCTACAAGGCAGCATGTGCGACCCAAAATTACATGGATGTGATCTCATCTTCCATGTCTTTTCTTCCTGCTCCCTTTGCATTTCTCCCTTTGCATCCTAAGGCTCATATAAGGTTCGGTCAGGGTGTAAAGATGAGGGAATACAGTCCCACACTTAAAGAGACTTAGCACATCAGAGAGGTAGGTGGATTTTTGTTTTGTTTTCCAATGACAGGAAAAGGAAACACCAGTAGGCAGAAACTGAAATCTTAGGCCTGTAATAATAAATGTATAACTACTTAGATGAAGCTTGAAAGTTGTGCACACGTCTCCTTTATCAAAATGTATACCAATGAAATATATCACCAGGCTTCCAAAAGGTGTTTCTTTCTCCCTTGGACCAATATAGCAATAACTGTCTGCCTGCCATCATTTACAGGTCAGAGGAGATTGGATCATATTGAATAAACTACACCGGTGTAAGTGGTTTGCTTCATCACCTTTTAAATATTCATTATAGGCAAATGTATTGATTTTAAACATTGTTCATTCTTCCCCAAGACACAAAAAATAGGAGAGGGGGAGTGTGCTCTCTCTCTCTCTCTCTCTCTCTCTCTCTCTCATTTTGAAATGAAAACTGTAACAAAGTGTGTCATTTTTTTGAAATGTTTAATCAGTGGTTCAGAGCAAAAAAAAAATGTAGATGTTCCCATTTTGACATGCCTGGTTCAAAGCTCCATTGATGTTTTGGACATTTCACAATTCATTCTGATTTAGAATAGAAAGTAATTAAGAAACATCAATGTTTCCTTTCAAATGAAAACCAATTTCTTGTCAGGATGTGGAATGCCACGTTAAGCCATCATGTTCAGAGATGGGGGCGGGGGAAATGGTCTGGAATAGCAGTCATGGCAGATGCAGGGAGAAACTTCGCAGACTTTTAGGAATACAATACACTTCTTTTGCAAGTGACTATAACCCGTGAGTATCACTTATCTCGGAGGAGCATTATCTGAAAATATGTCGGGTAATCCAAATATTCAGGGCAGGGAGAGGGAACTGTTTTCTCACAAAGGGTCCCGTTTCCACTTGAGTAACGTTCTGCAGGTCACATGCCCAGTGGTCAAGGCAAAATGGACAAAGCAATGTAATCAGTGTCGCCTTTGTGAATTGTCTAGTTTCTACACACACTCAAATACCTTCCTCTATCTTCCATCCAGCAACCAATAGATAATGTCAGAGTTAAAGGACATGTTCAAGCCAGGCAAAAACACTGAAGGAGGGTAAGAACTAGGGTTGATGTGGAGTGTGGCCTGCAGAGAGTGGGTGTGGCTGAGGAGTGGGTGTGGCCTGGGGAGAGAGGCCAGATAGAGAGGTCTGAAGGGATACATTCCCCCTCCCCCATGGCCTAAGTTTTCCCATTTCTGAGTTGGGGATGATAAATGAATAGTATTAGGTGTATAAAAAGGTAAAGGTAAAGGTACCCCTGCCCGTACGGGCCAGTCTTGACAGACTCTAGGGTTGTGCGCCCATCTCACTCAAAGAGGCCAAGGGCCAGCGCTGTCCGAAGACACTTCCGGGTCACGTGGCCAGCGTGACATCGCTGCTCTGGCGAGCCAGAGCCGCACACGGAAACACCGTTTATCTTCCCGCTAGTAAGCGGTCCCTATTTATCTACTTGCACCCGGGGGTGCTTTCGAAGCTGCTAGGTTGGCAGGCGCTGGGACCGAGCAACGGGAGCGCACCCCGCCGCAGGGATTCGAACCGCCGACCTTTCGATCGGCAAGCCCTAGGCACTGAGGCTTTAACCCACAGCGCCACCCGCGTCCCTCAATTAGGTGTATAGGTAAAGGTAAAGGGACCCCTGACCATTAGGTCCATTCGTGACCGACTCTGGGGTTGCGGCGCTCATCTCACTGAGGAGATTTCACCCCTCCCATACTCAAGAATCACCTCATCAGTCTCCTGACTCTGAGGAGAGGAGGAGGCGTGTTCTTATATCTGCATGTTCCACTCCGACTCAGATAGTGTGAGACTCACTCAGTGTGAGATAGAGACTCAGAGAGAGAGAGTCAGCCAGTGAGGGAGTGAGTCAGCAAGTCAGTGTATAGAGAAAGACTGAGAATCTCCATTTGTATATAGTGTATAGAACAGTAGCTGTTAGAGAATAAAGAAGATATTCTTCAGCACTGTCGTCTGAGTATTTTTGCTCTGCTGTAATCTGCTGCACAACAACTGTTTTCTTGGTGAAGTGATTTGCGGTGCTCACAGCTCTGAGTTGTGAGTCCACGGCACTTGGACCTGTTCTACAGAGGAAAGTGGTCTCTGGAAGTGCCATCCAGCTCGCCTAGCCCAGTCGGGGCTGAGGTGGACGAGTCCAGTTGGTGACACTGGCTCTAGGGCGATGCTGACATCGGTTATGGGCCCAGTCGTTGTTCCAGTCATCTGACCAGGCGGTGTTCCAGTTGTACCAGTCATCCCAGTCGTCCCAGTTGCCAGAGGTTTCTGTTGCTGATTGCTGGACGGCGGAACGGAGGCTGCATGCTGGACTGATTTGTGGTGCCCAGAAGCAGAGCTGTTTTGGAGCAGAGTGTTCAAGCTGCCGCTGTTGCTGTTGCTGCTGCTTGATTTATGGAGGTATGTTGCTGACTGCCAAAGAAAGAAGATAGCATCCCTGTTTGCCTGTTAATTGCGCTCTGAGTGGGAGAGAGAGTGGCTGAAGGAGTCAAGGCTCTATCTGTGTTGCACGAGGGAAGTGTCTTGCTCTAAGTAATAGCAGACATGGCCTGTGCACATTCTGGCCAGATGGCTCTGTCTTTTCCTCCCCTGAAGCCTGAAAGCTATGCAGTATGGCAAGTGAAGATGAAAGCGCTTTTACAGAGGGAAAAGCTTTTTCACACGATAGAAGATGACCCTCCCGATAAGGATGATGATGAATGGCCTGAGTGGCATGCTGCAGACATGAGAGCCCGAGGGACAATTGTATTGAGTGTTTCAGACCACTTGCTGGTGAACTTGGAGGGTGAAGAAACTGCACGAGCTGTTTGGCATAAGCTGAGAGATATGCATTTGAGGCAGAATGCTGGTTCCAGCGTGATTTTCTTCAAGAAACTGTGCAGGCTTGAGTTGGAGAAAGGTGGTGATTTGCCTAGCCATCTATCTGAGTTAAAGCGTCTCAGACAGGACCTTGTTCAGCGAGACCTGGCTATTTCAGAGGCTGTGTTTGCAATGCTCATGATAAATAGCCTAGACGACTCTTACGATGGAGTAGCTGCCCAGATTTCTACAATGCCTTCTGACCGGCTAACTGAAGATTATGTGTCTAGCGTGCTCCTGAATGAGTGGGATCGCAGACAGGCTGTTAGAGAAAGCCGGGGAAATGGTGCTGTTAAAAATGTGCTTGAAAATGTGCCTAAGTCTTCAGCAGGGGAAAGTGAAAGTGAAACTGCTGCTGTTAAAGCACTAAAGGAGAAGCGGTGCTTTTCGTGTGGAGCACAAGGCCATTTGAGTTTTCAGTGCAGCAAGAAAACTTCAAAGAAGAAGGGAAACTTCAGAGGCAGAGGGGGAGGAGGACGAAACCCCCAAGCAGCAGCTGCATCAAAGGCTTTGATCTCTCGCTGCTGCAATGAACGTGGGCGGAGTTTCTTCGTGGTCGACTCTGGCTGTACCAACCACGTAGCCAAAGATAAGGATCTCTTTGTTCAGCTTGAGAAGCAAGAGAAAGAAATTAATCAAGCAGATGGGACTGTTCTCACGAGTGTGGCTAAGGGAACTGTGTTCTTAAAGAGCCTGAATGCAACAATTAAGAATGTCCTGTATGCGCCTGATATTCAGGACAATTTGTTGAGTGTTTCCCAGCTTGATCGTCAAGGGTTTAAGGTGGTGTTTGCTAAATCTCGCTGTGAAATTCGTCGAGATGGCAAGCTCATTCTGTATGCAAAATGTGTTAATGGTTTGTACCAATTGCCTTTTGTTTCAGGTACAGGTACTGCAGAAGCAACTAAGAAAGAGTGTTGCAATTTATCTGTTGATAAGAATGAGAAGTTGCATGACCAATGTATTCATTTTTACCACCGTGTTTTTGCTCATTTGAATTTCCAGGCTGTGGCAAAAATGCCTGATATGGTTCAGGGTATGAAGTTGAAAGAATGTCCCTACCACATGAAATGTGTCTCTTGTGCTGAGAGTAAGGCAAGGCAAGCTCCCAAAGGTACAGAGTCTGGGAGAGAGGCCAAGAAACCATACGAAGTCATTCATGCGGACTTAGTGGGGCCTCTAGCGCCCTCTAGAGGCAATTCAAGGTTTTTCATGGTATTGATAGACTCCTATTCTAGATATGTTTGGGTCTATATGCTGCAGAAAAAGTCTGAAGCCTTTACCAAGTTTCGCCAGTTTTGTAAATGGCTCAGAAATGTACATAATGAGAACATACGTTGTCTTTTCAGTGACAGGGGAGGTGAGTTTTGTTCAGAGGAGTTTGAGAGTTTTCTTTCTGAACAGGGCATTGAGCATAGGACGGCCACGCCCAGATCACCCTGGCAGAATGGTTTATGTGAGAGAGTAAACCAGACCCTGCAGCAAGGAATTAGAACACTGTTACACGATTCGGGTTTGCCCAATCCCTATTGGGCCGAAGCTCTTTCGTTTTTCTGTCACGTGTATAACAGGAGGTACCAGTCCGCAGTGAATTGCACCCCATATGAGATGCTTCACGGAAGGAAGCCATGTGTAAAGCATTTTAAAATTTTTGGATCAGAGGTTTGGGTGCACACCTCGCAGGGTGACAAACTGAGCAAGCGTGGAGAACGTGGTGTTTTCCTAGGATATGAGAAAGGGTCTTATCGTGTCCTGATCACAGACACGAAAACCATCAGGCTGACCAGGAGTATTGAGGACAATCCACAATGGGACAGAGTTGGCGTTTTTCAGTGCCATCCCATTTGTGATGATGGTGCAAAAGGGGCAAAGACAGTTAAGAGGGAGGCAAGTTATGATGTGATTGATAATCCTAATGCCAATGTAGTTTCGGATGGTGGCACAGATTATCAGAGCCCAAAAGCCTCAGGAGAGTCTGACGCGGATGCAGACTTAGCAGCTTCATATACTTTAGCTCCCCATTCTCCCAAAGAGGAGGAAGCACCAGAACAAGAGGATCAGAGAGTTTTGCGCAGATCCGAGAGAACAACCAAGGGTGTACCACCGAAAAGGTTTGCTGAAGAGTTCGCCAAGACTGCGGTCACGAGCTACTCTGGTGTGGTTTCTAAACCAGGCAGAAAGTGTGCTGAGAGTAATAGCACAAAACACTTTATTTATTTCCTTACCTGACCTAAAGTAGTTCATGTATAATATGTTTAAAGGATCAGGATTGAAGGAGCAAGTGTGTTTGAGTACAAAAAGTGTTTTGTTCAAATCTGCCTAAATGAGCAATGTTAATTTGCATGTGAGAAAGAGAAACGTGTATGAAGATTTTTCTAGAAGCTGCTTATTCATTTGAGTGTTCACAATGTGTATTTTGTGTAAACTGCAGATTGAGGTTTATGTTTTAACTCCTTCCTAATGGACACAGAGTGGTTACAGTGATTGTTTAATGATGTGTTAAAGTGTCTTAGAAAAAGGGGGAGAGAGGTACTGCAGATATGTTAACCAAGGTTGTAAGCAGAAAACAACTTTTTGGAGTGTGTGTGTAAATTGCAGTTATGTTAAAGATTCTTGGAATGGTCGGATGAAATGGGGGAGGATGAGGAGATTTCACCCCTCCCATACTCAAGAATCACCTCATCAGTCTCCTGACTCTGAGGAGAGGAGGAGGCGTGTTCTTATATCTGCATGTTCCACTCCGACTCAGATAGTGTGAGACTCACTCAGTGTGAGATAGAGACTCAGAGAGAGAGAGTCAGCCAGTGAGGGAGTGAGTCAGCAAGTCAGTGTATAGAGAAAGACTGAGAATCTCCATTTGTATATAGTGTATAGAACAGTAGCTGTTAGAGAATAAAGAAGATATTCTTCAGCACTGTCGTCTGAGTATTTTTGCTCTGCTGTAATCTGCTGCACAACAACTGTTTTCTTGGTGAAGTGATTTGCGGTGCTCACAGCTCTGAGTTGTGAGTCCACGGCACTTGGACCTGTTCTACAGAGGAAAGTGGTCTCTGGAAGTGCCATCCAGCTCGCCTAGCCCAGTCGGGGCTGAGGTGGACGAGTCCAGTTGGTGACACTGGCTCTAGGGCGATGCTGACACTCACTTTATTGGCCGAGGGAGCCATCGTACAGCTTCCGGGTCATGTGGCCAGCATGACTAAGCCGCTTCTAGCGGACCAGAGCAGCGCACAGAAACGCTCTTTACCTTCCCGTCGGAGCGGTACCTATTTATCTACTTGCACTTTGACGTGCTTTCGAACTGCTAGGTGGGCAGGAGCTGGGACTGAGCAACGGGAGCGCAGCCCATCGTGGGGATTCGAACCGCCAACCTTCTGATTGGCAAGTCCTAGGCTCTGTGGTTTAACCCACAGCACCATACCTCCCATCAAACTCTGTTTGACATCTGATGTCATATGACCTCATAGGAAGTCCCACCCCATGATGGTTGCATTCAACTGCTAATATGATGGGTGGCCAGACAGGCATGGACTTTCCACATCCTCTAAGAATGCATAAGATTTCAGTACCAAAGGAGTGTTAGATGACATGTAGAAGCATGAACCCAATAACGAGGGGACCTGTAATGGGTGTGTGTGGATCTGAACTTTTTTCCATGGTTTATCACTGTAGATCATGGCATTAATAAGTGGCATAACTCTAATATTACAGGAGATCCTCCATGATGAACTTTGGTGACCCTGGTACAAGTCTTGCATCCTGAAAGGCATTCAGGCATATCCTGAGTTCAGCTACACCAGACCTAAAGATTAACACATGCAAATTTAGTTGCCAATTTTTTTTCTGCTTTTTCTTTCCTCTGCACCTGTTAAAGTTCCCTCTTCTCTTAAATGCAAAAGAAACCAGTTTTCTTTTGCATCTAGTCATCCCATCTATACCATGAACATCAGAAACTGTGTTTATCAGAGCAATCCTAGCTATGGAAAACCAGTGCAATTTAAGCCAATATAATTTGGGCCAGATTAAGTTGCACCTATTCCAAGCCCCATTCAGTAGGAATTTGTCTTAAACCACCCTTCCAGCTGGCTAAGTTCTGCTGAGTTGCTACTGAGCTGAAAGGGAACTGGAATCAGTGTCTATTCTTACCTTGCTCTCATTCCAAACACCTTTTTTTGGGGGGGGGGGGAGCCAAGCTATGCCTGCAAAAGTTCTGCTGCTGTATATTCTGCTCTCTGAGCCAGAAGAGTTCCAGCCATAGGAGCCTACTCCTAGGGGCTGACGTCCCTTCACTCCCCGCCAATAAAATATTTGAGGGGGCTGCTCCTCCCCCAAGTTGATGGGCATTGCCATTCAAATGGTGTGTGTGCACCACATTTTATTCAAGTTGGCACCCCTGGCTCCAGCTGACCTGAGGGATTTACAACAGCCTAAATCCAGCTCATGGGTGGCACTGTGGTCTAAACCACTGAGCCTTGAGCTTGCCGATCAAAAGGTTGGCGGTTCGAATCCCCGTGACGGGGTGAGTTCCCGTTGCTCAGTCCCAGCTCCTGCCAACCTAGCAGCTTGAAAGCATGCCCAAAAGTGCAAGTAGATTAATAGGTACCGCTCTGGCGGGAAGGTAAAAGGCATTTCCGTGCGCTCCTCTGGTTCTGTTGCGCCCGGGAAAACTGTATGTGGAGCAGACAAATGCAGGCTCCCTCGGCCTGTAAAGCGAGATGAGCACCGCAACCCCAGAGTCATTCGTGACTGGACTTAACTGTCAAGGGTCCCTTTACCTTTACCTTTAAATCCAGCTCAGCTTGTTCCAGTGTAGGCACAGTGTAGCCCTGGCTCAGCCAAGAAAGTCAAAGATTCTCTGAACCTAAATTGTCTTAACCTGGCAGATCTTGGGTTTGGATCATACCGTAAGTGTCTGAAATGACCACCTCTCTTTCTTAGGCTCTCCCTTTCATAACATCCCATTTCTAACTACAGTACATGTGTTCAAAACACAGAGAGGGAAGAGAGAGTTATGAAAGGAATTCTGGAAATGAAAGAGGAACCAAGAGAAGAAAGCTTAGGAGTGAGGGAGGATACATTATCTCCTGGCTGTGGATACTAGAAAGTGTAAAGTATTCATCTCACATGATTAAAAGTGGGTCAGCACAAGATTTAACTCATTTCTTACTTAGCATGCATGTCTATTTTGGCAGCAATAATTAGTCTGAGCAAGTGGAAGAGCAGAAAGCCATGTGACAACTGATTTGGCCCACAGATGCTTCTCGGTGCATGGTGAACGTGAGCCTGCAGGCATCTGAAACCCTGCACTTTCATCACCCTAGGACTAGAAGGTGAGAAACTGCTTAACAAGTTGAATTAGAGGTAAAAGAGTCTAATAAAAAAAGCAGTTTACAAGGTATCTGGGCAGCAATCAATAAAGTCACCTACTGCTTAAAGGGAAATTACATTCAATCACTAATCTAAGCCTTTGAAGTCTCTTAACAAAGGAAATTGCGGGGGAAGAATGCAAAGTAAAGGCCACACTTCTGTAAGCATGAGGGAGGGGAGGACTCACGGAGGCAGGTGTTCCCTTCTGAGCATCCACACAGGTCTCTCTTGTGTGATAAGGGCCTAGAGAGGCAGGAAGTTCAACTGCAGCGAACCCCCTCTTAACTACTGGATAATTTTTTTATTATTTTTTTCTAAAGAGAATTCTGGTAATTGGAGACTTAGGGAAGATAAACAGGAAAAAAGAATGTCTTTTGAGAACAAAATGGGTAAAACAAAGAATGTGTCAAGAATTATTTCAGGAAACAGGGAACTGTGTGTATGCCAAATTCAGTGTATGGTGGGATTGCCATATTACTAAAAGTGAAAATCCGGACACAAAAGTTGTTGAGCCCTTTTTTGCCCAAAGTTGTTGAGCTTTTTAAGGATTTAAGGAAAATCACCAGAACCGACATGGGTTGCCATATGTCTGGGTTTTCCCCGAACATTTTAAGCGATTTCCACCCGAACACTGCTTCCAATTGCAGTATTCCAGCTATGTCCAGGAAATTCCAGATGTATGGCAACCCTATGTTACAGGCTTCTAAACAAGGTGATGAATGCACAGCTTTTTTTCACTGGTCTTAATCTGGTCTTAATACTCAGGTTCTTAAACAGGATGGTAAAGGTAAAGGTACCCCTGACCATTAGGTCTAGTCGTGGACGACTCTGGGGTTGCGCACTCATCTCGCTCTATAGGCCGAGAGAGCTGGCATTTGTCTGCAGACAGCTTCCGGGTCATGTGGCCAGCATGACTAAGCCGCTTCTGGTGAACCAGAGCAGCGCACCGAAACGCCGTTTACCTTCCCACCAGAGCGGTACCTATTTATCTACTTGCTCTTTGACGTGCTTTCGAACTGCTAGGTGGGCAGGAGGTGGGACCGAACAATGGGAGCTCACCCTGTCGCGGGGATTTGAACCACCCGCGTCCCAAAACAAGATGGTACTTTCTGTCAATTTCTCAGCCTTCTATAAATCACACTCCTCTAGGGAGTGCGATCTACTCCCACTATAAAATCAATAGCAGTGATCTACTCATTGGATTGACCTAAGTTGTTGAGCATTTTGGGGGGGAGACAGACCCAAAGTTGTTGAGCTTTTTGGGAGGAGGAACACGCGATTGACCAGGATCGACTAGGTATGCCCCCTCGATCGACCGGTAGATCATGATCAACCGGTTGGACATCCCTGGTAGGGGTTCATCACACACCTACAGCTGGTTTGGGATTCCTCTCTTTCTCAAAATGGTGCCCCCCTCCCTGCCAGGGAAGAAGAGGCGAGGGAGGATCTGCATCAGGAACTGGGGGGGGGGGATCAGGATCTACTGCCCTTGTGGATCCTGCCACCTGAGGCGGTTGGTCAAGATGGGCCATTGGCCTGATCCAGCAAGTTCTTCTGGTGTTCTAATAAGTGATAAAATAAATAAATAGGATTTATGGTCATGAAGACCATCCTTTTCTCTTGCACTCTCCCAGCTCATCCAGCCACATGAAGTTAAACGATACAGTGAAAGTAAATAAATAAGAAACGTTGGGTTGCATCCCATGCAGTGCAAGCATGAAAGGGTGGGGAGAATCCCCTTTTCTTGCTCGTTCTTGCTGCACCTACCCCAACAAATCTCACCTGAGGATCAGCATCAGGCAGTAGAGAAACCAACCCACGTGGCAGGTTGCCAGGAATGGATAAGTCCTTACCATCTGCTTTTTATTCAATATTTGCAGAGAGAGGCTTGAGAATGCAGCCCCTTGGAATAATGACGTTGTCCCGAGTAAATCTCCATCTCCCTTTTCTTCCACCTCCTCATTTGTCAACAGCACCACCACCCTTACTGTTGTTGCTGCTTAGGGCCACCGGTCTCCAGCTCTTTGCTCTCCTACTCTTAAGGTTCACCAGGTTCTGGGAGATGGTGGGTTATCTAGTGATAACGTGTCAGCCAGCTGCTCTGCCTCTGCCTCCTCCTCCTCTCCCATTATTTCCCAACTCCCCCCCCCCCCATCTTCCTCTGAGCTGCGACCTCCCTCAAACCCCTGTTGTAATTCTGAAGTGTCTTCTTCTTCTTCTCTGGAAGGGTCAGGCTGGAGAGGCGGTCTCCACCATTCCTCCTCTGCCTAGTCCATGACAATCACCATGCTGTCTCTGCTTGATTCTCCTTAATTCCTTCTCCCTCTGCAGCCCCTGACCCCACATATCAGACATATCCTGGGGCTTGAGAGGGTGCCGTTGGGAGGCAGCGACAGGGGATTTCTGTTGTGTGAGCACTGCACTGGTGCAACTCTGTAAGTTTCATTATATAGCATATCAAAAACGAATGGCAAACATGCCAGTGTCCATTTTTAAAATGTGCTGGATGGTGCTAAACTAAGGCTTGTTTAGTGAATCTCCAATCCAGACAGGCACCACTAAAAATAATGTATCTGAATAAATGTCTAACGTCTTTAAGAGTTTGGAGTTGTGCTCAGAGTTAATGTGACCTTTACAATATTCCATTGATTGGTCATTTATTTGCCTCTTCACCACCACCACCCC
The DNA here is from genome assembly GCF_965153285.1 of Podarcis tiliguerta. Classification (NCBI taxonomy): domain Eukaryota; kingdom Metazoa; phylum Chordata; class Lepidosauria; order Squamata; family Lacertidae; genus Podarcis; species Podarcis tiliguerta. The sequence goes on along the minus strand of NC_139535.1, from coordinate 26,542,889 downwards.
TGAGGTTGTAAACAGGGGAGCAGCAAAATAGCCAAAATAAATGCACCAGGTTGCATAAGCCTAAAGCAGAATTTAGAGGAATTTATGAGACATAAGATTCCAACGTCTCATTCTTCTCATAAAAAAATTATAAAGAGAACACAGAATGTGGCATAAAAATCAATTTGCTCTCATGGAAAAGACCATTCATTAGGATGAGAGAAAAATATATCCTTCACTCCCACTCATTAAAACTTGAAGGTGATCAGTCAATCAATCAATCAATCAATCACCTTTATTACAGTTTACAAAGCTTCAAGTCAAAGGTGCTCCCTGCAGCAAATATATGAAAATGCATGAACGCCAAAACAGAGATAGATTTAATTCACTTTCAGTTAAATGTTCTTTGGCTTCTGCCTTCCTTTGTTACACAGTTGGGGTTCCATATGAATGCTTTGAGTCAAGGCAACCCTTTAAAGAGCAGTCAGGGTGGGGAAAAGTTATAAAGAGTTGCCCTGAACTCACCAGAAATGAGACAAACCAGGATTTAATTTGAAATGGTGCTCAGAAACTAATACTAGAACTGATGTTGAAACAGTGGCCGTGCTGCCATCGAATTCAATTTATATGAAAGTTGACAGTTGTCAGTGCAACACATTCAAAGGGGGAAACTCCTCCCTCCAAAAATAAAAAAATCAAGAAATGGAATTGGTAAATAAATAAGCAAAAGCTGAAAGAGAAAGTCAAGAGGGTCAAATTTCTCCAGAACACTTGGGGGTTACTAAAAACCACTATGATACACACTCAGCTAGAATGTATAGCACAGGTCAAGAAAGGTATCACCCCATCAAAGATGTCACCAATTTATAAGAATAAGGAAAGCATTTGGACTTCCAAAAATGGAAGGATTGCAGTGTCTGCTCAGAAGTAAGCCCTAAGAGAGCCAGTGTGGTGTAGTGGTTAAGAGCGGTAGACCCGTAATCTGGTGAACCGGGTTCGCGTCTCTGCTCCTCCACATGCAACTGCTGGGTGACCTTGGGCTAATCACACTTCTCTAAAGTCTCTCAGCCTCACGCACCTCACAGAGTGTTTGTTGTAGGGAGGAAGGGAAAGAAGAATGTTAGCCGCTTTGAGACTCCTTCAGGTAGTGATAAAGCGGGATATCAAATCCAAACTCTCTTCTTCTTCTTCTTCTTCTTCTTCTTCTTCTTCTTCTTCTTCTTCTTCTGAGTTCAGTGAGGCATTCTCCAAGATAAACATTTACAGGAGGGATGGGAAACCTCAGGCTGAGGGGCCAAATGTGGCCCCCAGCCCTCTCTATTTGGCCCTTGAAACTTTCCCCCAAGTGATACCTCTCAATGATCTTCCTTTGCACCCTAAGAGTTCTTGCCTGGCTGGAACATGCCTGTGAACTCTAGGTAATGCCTCTTGTTAATTGGAATGAAGGGTAAACAGGGAAATGGGTGTGTGTATGTGTTTGTGTAGAAGCTAGCCTACTGTACAAAGGTAAATTTAACATTTCTTGTTCCATCCGCTTTTGTCTCTGGCCCCACCCATCATTATCATGTGATCAAAGTTGCCCACAAGGGAAGGTGGCGCACAGGCTGATAAAAGTTCCCCACCACCGCCGTGTCGGATTGCAGCCTTACTTTCTCACCTGCTGTTTGGTTGACACTGTGACTTCAACCTCTACAATTCAAATGAGCAAAGTCTGGCCTTCGTCCCTGATGGCAGCCCACAACAGATCGCTCAGGAAGGGTTTTCAAAATATCCTCTTTTTTCGGAGCACACACATATATTGTTCATCAAGTCGAGCTGAACAGATGCGGTTCATTTCGGAGATGACATCTGGTGCTGTCAGAACGTGTAACTGGTGCTGATTTGTAATGTGAGCTGAATATGCGGATCTTATTTATGAGAGATGATAGCCCTTACTTATAGCCTACTTGCCTTGATCATTGTACAGCATATGTAATCCAGGAACTTTACAGCTCCGCGTGTGCTCGGAATAGAAAAAGGATGGAAAGGAAACAAAAAGAGAGATCTGAGTTTTAGATGACGTAAACTGTGGGCACAGACAAGCAGAAATAAGCACTCCTATATGGCTTATTCAGGGAACTTGGCTTCGCTTCTGTACAGTTTACATACTGTCTCCATAACTCACTCTTTAGGGACAAGTGCATCCTCTTTTATAAAGCAGAATGTATACTTCTGTTTCCTCCCCACTTTGACTCCTTTCTCAGGGCTGATCCTCAGGAGCAAACTAGACATGACCATAAAGGGGAGATTAAATACATTTAACATGTCTTGGTTTTAGAACTAGCAGCTGCAGAAGGCTTCACTAGGAGCCATGAAGGGGTTTAATCCTTCCTCCCACCACTGTCCCGATGAAAATCATATCCAAAGCCTATGAGACCCAGGAGGAAATACCCATTGACACCAATGGAAGCATCCCAACATGCAAAGGTGATAGGACCAGTACATGGGTGTGATTTCCATTGTGAATACAGCAGATAAAAGTTTAAGCCTGCTCTCCCATCCACTGTCATCTCAATCTTGCACACACACACAGTGGGGTATTTATAGCATCGTTACCAAGTCGCATTAAATGCATTCACAGATTTGATGGAAAATCTGGTTTGGCCCTAAGCTTTTGTGCTCAGATACAGATACCCAAGTAGAAAATGCATTAGGATCCCTTTTGAAATATGAAGGACACAGATGTGTCAAATCTAAAGCACCTTTCATATATTTCAAAGCAGGGAGTCAATACTTTCTCAGTCATTATTCTGGAGTATTTTAAAGAGATGTGTGCCAAATTGTTCCTCAAGAAACTAAACTAAACTAGGCTCTGTCCTAGCATCTGTAAAAAGTAGGTTAAAGTAGGTTATGAAAGGTTAGCTATACAAAGTAGGTTAAAAAGACCAAACTGAGGCTATTTTTTTACACAAATTGTTCAAAATTTGGCAACTATTTCCATGTCCCAAAGACCACTGTGAAGTTGACACTCCCCTAAATGTGATTGTCAGCATTCACTGGTGTGTGTAGTATCTGACAAATGGGAGCATATTCTATTTTGGGGCATTTGTGGAATTCCTCTGGGATTGGTCAACATTTACTTAATGTTGGACGTTCACCCTGGTTTACAGAATCATTTAATCAGAAGGGCCCTCATAAGCAAGCCAGTTCAACTCCCTGCTTCATAAAAAGACATCCAGAGTGACCACATCACCACCAGAAGGCTCCAGATAACGTATTCATAACATTCAGAGGAGGGTTGCTGAATCATAAATGTAGAGAAGAAAACTTTAAATAAAGAAGCCATGCCCCCCCCCGGTGTCTTTTGCACCAAATGAAATCACAAATTCAAACCTTAAAGTCCTTGCAGTTGTTTTGTTCCACAGTTTATGATCTCATCTCTTCTTTAATTGTACTTTAGTCCAATTAAGCTCTAATTAAAAGGAGAACCTCTGTTTCTTAATGGCGGCCTTTGAGGGTTTTTGGCAGGCGAAGGGCTTTTGCACTCAGTGCCTCCCTACCCGCCCCCCCCCCCCCAGCATTCCATGGCAGAGCGAGAGCCAGGTACCGAGACGAACTGTGAGTGAAGCCTGTTTCCCCCCTCCCTGGGAGGAATTTGCAAGGATGTTTACCCTGAATCATCCTTGTTTTTCCTTTGCCAATGATCTCCTGCTGTCATGGGTGCTGCCTCCATTAAGGCAGAGAGGAACTGGACGCCCCATCAAGTTCAATACTATTGGCTCTGAATTTTAGCACTGACCTTTCTAAGGCCAGATATGGCAATAAATAAATAAATAATACTGCCACTTCTCATTGAAATGTGTGTCAAAATATGTTCCAGCAAAGTGTGTGTGTGTGTGTGTGTGTGTGTGTGTGTGTGTGTGTGTGTGTGTTTCTAACAAAAGAAGAGGTCTTTTATTTGAAGGAGAAGCAGTAGAGTATAATGCTGCTGACCTTTCTTTGGACGTAATAGGATTTTTTCAGAGCAGGATGAGATTTTTGCTGTTGGCACTAATAAAGACAAGGCTAGAGGCTGTCTGTTTGCTTTGTCGTTAGAGTGGAGTGGAAACTGGGCAGAATTCATTTTGGAGAATAAGATTTGCTTTAACAGCAGTTATACAAAATTTTGTAAGGGGCATGTTTTGTTGAACAGTTCCATTTATAGCAACATTCAAGCACAATGTTTGAGAGGCCTCATATCAGAGATTACATCCCAATGCATTTTGCATATGCCCCCCCCCCCCCCATTTAACTATGGGTGCTGAAATCCATCGGATGGTTGATGGTCTAATAGAACATTATGGATTGTGTCCAGCTCTATGTTTTGCTTAGACCAATTGAAATGAATGGACCTACTTAATCATGCCCATTAATTTCAATAGGTCTACTTGGAGTAGGCCTAAAATGGGATACTACCATGTCATGGACACATGTATCCCAGTTTCATTGTGAGATCTTGGAGCTTAAAGCATAATGTTGTGTTTTATATTTTCCCCAGCCTCCATAAAAATGGGTGTGGTTGCCAAGTTGGGATTACATGGCCTCTTTCATCCTGAGATTTCATTCATTCATATCTCATTGGTACTCCGTGTTTTGCATTTTCCTCCTCCCTGTGAAAACAGGTATGGAGATCAAGCTGGTTCTGGAATTTATAAATGTAGAATTGTGTGCCAAAAAATGTCAAGCTAAGATGGGGTGGGCACTGAGTCAGGCCAGGGTTTCAGGACCTAGGAGAGTTCCAGTGGAACAACTCACTCCAAGCAAAGCTGGAGGCTGACAGAGCTTACAACTCCCTCAGTCCAGACTGCCCCTCATGTCTTAGGAGTATAGCTTCTTAAAGAAACAGCCACCCCTGCTTGGCCTCTCATCTGGCTCCCTCTCTAAACCACTGTACAGCTGCTGTGGAGCAGAATCCCAGTACAAACTGATCTGATCCACAATCCTGGCTTTTGTGCTTCCCAAATATTCTGACATAGTTCTTGGCTTAAGAAAAAAAAAATCAGTCTGCATTTAAAATGTGTATTTTGAGATAAAATACATTTAAGAGTGCATAATTGGAAAGTAAAAACATTTTAAAATGCATATCAAATATATATTTAAATGAAAAAATGTGTGCATATTTTTTAAAAAATAAATAAATCACAGATTGAGGAAGAAATCGAACAGCCTTCTTAGTGAATACATGCAAAAGTAACACGGACCAGAAATATAGGCTGATTCACCCATTGCTAAAACCTGTCACAAAGGGAAGAGGATTCAGAACAGCCTAGGGAGAGTAATTGATGTGTGATGAGCCAATCCCAAGCATGGTCCCTCACGACAGCTGAAGTGTTAGAAAACACCCTAAAATCAACACGTGGCTGAGGCTTTGAGCAACCACACTGTTGTTGTTTAGTCGTTCAGTCGTGTCCGACTCTTCGTGACCCCATGGACCAGAGCACGCCAGGCACTCCTGTCTTCCACTGCCACCCGCAGTTTGGTCAGATTCATGTTTGTAGCTTCGAGAACACTGTCTAACCATCTCGTCCTCTGTCGTCCTCTTCTCCTTGTGCCCTCCATCTTTCCTAACATCAGGGACTTTTCCAGTGAGTCTTCTCTTCTCATGAGGTGGCCAAAGTATTGGAGCCTCAGCTTCACGATCTGTCCTTCCAGTGAGCACTCAGGGCTGATTTCCTTAAGAATGGATGCGTTTGATCTTCTTGCAGTCCATGGGACTCTCAAGAGTCTCCTCCAGCACCATAATTCAAAAGCGTCAATTCTTCGGTGATCAGCCTTCTTTATGGTCCAGCTCTCACTTCCATACATCACTACTGGGAAAACCATAGCTTTTACTATACGGACCTTTGTTGGCAAGGTGATGTCTCTACTTTTTAAAATGCTATCTAGGTTTGCCATTGCTTTCCTCCCCAAAAGCAGGCGTCTCTTAATTTCGTGGCTGCTGTCACCATCTGCAGTGATCATGGAGCCCAAGAAAGTAAAATCTCTCACTGCCTCCATTTCCTCCCCTTCTATTTGCCAGGAGGTGATGGGACCAGTGGCCATGATCTTCGTTTTTTTGATGTTGAGCTTCAGACCATATTTTGTGCTCTCCTCTTTCACCCTCAATAAAAGGTTTTTTAATTCCTCCTCACTTTCTGCCATCACGGTTGTGTCATCTGCATATCTGAGGTTGTTGATATTTCTTCCAGCAATCTTAATTCCGGCTAGGGATTCATCCAGCCCAGCCTTTCGCATGATGAATTCTGCATATAAGTTAAATAAGCAGGGAGACAAAATACAGCCTTGTCGTACTCCTTTCCCAATTTTGAACCAATCAGTTGTTCCATATCCAGTTCTAACTGTAGCTTCTTGTCCCACATAGAGATTTCTCAGGAGACAGATGAGGTGATCAGGCACTCCCATTTCTAATGGAAAAATGGAAATGGGAGCAACCACACTATCATGTGATAAATGCACTCTCATGGTTGCACAAATCCATCTGGGGCAAGCTACAATTGGATGATCACTGCTTCTGCTGGCCATATCATCATCATAGACTTTTATTGCGCTAGCCATAGGCCATGGCATCATTCAGAAAAAAGGAAAAACAGCAATAACCATAAAAATCATCAGGCACCACACTTACAATATAAACCACAGTCTCAACTACTAAGATTGTTTGTTGCATAAAATAGAATAGCAGAAGATTCTCTAGTAAAATGAGCCAAATTAAATATCTGAATCCCCATTGCAGTTGACTGCTATTTTATCGAGTTCTTTCCTCCTGATCTTCTTAGCTGCCAAAGCATAGAGTGCTACTTTATAAGTCACAAAGTCATCAGTATCGCTCAGCAGCCATTTCCACCCTATTCAAGTGAGTTCCATTCAGAAACAGGACAGGGATTTTATGAATCGGTCTCTTGGGTCTATATATAATGGGCACTGCAATAAATAGTGGCACAGATCCTCCACACAGGGTTGCCCACACAGTCAAAGTCTCTCTTTATAATGTACTTTGCCATAGTGTCCATCCAACACCTCTGAGGGCATCGATTGGAATCGTAATTCTGTGAAAGCGATTCTAAGCATGGCAATGTTGGCCATATGAAAGGGGCACAATGCAGAAAATAGCACTGCCAATCCTGTGCATATGTGTGCATTGGTATGAGACATGGCTGGATGTCTTTACTAGGGTTGCCACCTGTAGCACCATCTTGATCATGTCCAAAGCTGCACTGGTAATGGGAATGTTGGAAGTGGTAGGTGATGATGATGTTTTCCTGGAAGCCAGAGACACTGGCATTGGGACAATGTGCATCATGCACCCGTCCCATGCATAATAATAATTAGCCACTACATCTACAGCAAATGGTCACTAGTTGATTCCAGCAGCAGCAGTTGCAGTAAATGCATTTAATAGGACAGTGCAGCATAGCATCTATTTAAAAGTTATATACTTCTTCCCGTGCCTATAAATCACCTGTAACTAGGCTGATGGCAGTCACACCATTCAGATGCAATAATTGATATGATTATCATTCTAGCAGCCTTAACTACATTGGAAAGAACTGGTAAATTAAGTAAATTAGACGTTAAAAGCCAAAGGTCATGCTGTGAATTTGAGATAAAAGTTCCTACAGCAAGAAAAAGCACCTTGTGCAGCTCAAGATTGAACTCTAGTGGTTATATTTAAACACTGCACACAGCTTTGGGCACCTTCGCAAAACAAAAGATGTTATTTAGAATCTATTCTGGTTGTTTGGGAAGAAATAAAGCTATTGTCAGTCTTCGGGTAAAATGCACTGAAGTGGTTAGCAGTAGCACATCAAAGAGATACATTAAAAATGTGGCAAAGGGTGTCTGCAAAATAAGAGCTCCAACATAAAAGGGGAGACTTGAAACCCTTGGAAATATTTTTTTTTTCCCAGAGAGAAGTTAAAAGTGCATGCCCTTGGAAAGCATAGTCTCCATTCTGTTCTGGTAATCTTGAATTTTCTTATTGTTTCCATATACTCAAAAACAATATTTTCACCATGCATCAAATTGCATTAAAAGTATGTTTTGCGTCCTTGAACATTATTAGTCCAATTCACAGGTTTTTATTGCAGCTGAAGCCTATAGGTGCCTGTTGAAGCCTTGGAACATCCTCTCCTACTCACCAAATATATGATCTGTATTGTCAATGGTGACAGAACTGATCTGTTGGAGGAGAGAGAAGGCACCTGAGCTAAGGCTTTGAGCCTATGCACAATTAACTGTGGACCTGTTGGTCATAGAATTTATTCCAAGTAAGTATGCATAGAAACGGGCTGTAGGTTTACAGACTTCTTTCTATCCCTTCTCTGCTTCGCCAGGTGACTGGCCTTGATGAATCTGGCAAGAATTCATTTGCTTGGTATTATGTCAGTGTGCTGGACCATATAGAACCCAGATCCCTTAGCAACATCATTTTGTTCAGGCAGTGAAACAGATCTGTTGCCAGAAATGTATTTCTACTCGTGGACCGCTCTCATTCAGGCATCTGGATTGACCAAACACATTCTGATGATTATGTTTGTGCTGTAGCTAAGGGGGTACCGCATTTGCCACATCCCATCCCCTTCATTTCCAGGTAGGGTTAAGAAATGACTCCTGTCTGAAGTCCTAGAGAGCCACAGCCAGCTGAAAATACTGTGTTGGGTGGATCAGTGGCCCTTCTAGGTATTAAATATACCAAGAAAAAAGCACACCAAGAACTCAGGCCAATGTAAGTTTCAATAGTGGGAGTGGTCCCTACTCGCAAATCAAGAGTCAATAGTAACAAAAACTAATCCATTCCAAAGTATGTATTCTGACAAGGATTACAAACTCAAATAGAGATTACAAACTCGTCGTGGAGGTCTTAGTTTCAATCATTCAATCAATGATTGAAACTAAGACCTCCACGACTAATCTGGACTAACATGAACTTATCTCTGCTCATAAACTCTTAGCTCTAATTCTGTAATGAATTATTGTGTTATACATATTTTGATGAGTTTGAGTTCGTAATCTCTGTTAGAATTTGTAATTTCTATTTAAGTTTGTAATCCTTGTCAGAATACATACTTTTGAATGGATTAGTTTTTGTTACTATTGACTATTGATTTGCGAGTAGGAACCACTCCCACTGTTGAAACTTGCATTGGCCTGAGTTCTTGGTGTGCTTCCTTCTAGGTATTAGGCAGTTTTCCTATGTCCCTCCCTCCCCACCTCAGATTACCATGGACACAATAGACAGGAAGGTCACCCACAGCAGTGACAGCTCCATGTTGGGGGAAAGGGACTTGGAGAAGATGCTTTCAGAAGACACTTTCCTCCTTTCATCAGTGGCCTACTTGTTCTTCCTAGGCCTCTGGTCCCAATCCCACTACTTCCCAGAGAGGGAAGGCAGGCAATTGGCAGCTGCTGTTCCTTCAACTAATGCTTGTTGGTCCCTCTGGGAGAACTGAGAAAAGCAACAAAGAAGGCTGTGTGTGTGAATCTGTAGTTACAGAAAGCTGTAACTCAAGGGAAAGCAATTTCAGTGTAGCAAACATTTCAGAGTTGTAAAGATCCCTGGGCTGGTCACCTCTCCTAGTTTTTGGATAATAAGAAAAATTTTGAAAAGTGTACCTTCCACTGAGGGCAATCCTTTCAACCCAATGCAGCTGGAGAGGGGAAGTGGGGGCTCGCGCTGGAATTAATTTATCAGGCCCAAGTCATTAAGTGAAAATGTATCATCTTTATTAGCTTCTTGGGTGAGTTGCAAAGGCTCATTCATCTTAAGTGTATCAACTTGCTGGCTCCTTTGTCAGATAGAATAATGACAGACATTATAAAGAACACAACCTGTCAAGAAGGAATATATTTGCTTGTAAGTCAGACTGCATAAATATACACATCCTCACTTTTACTGAGATGGAGAAGGTGCTAAGGGAGGGACACAAAGTCTCTTCCTGTCGGGAGAGAGGAAGAAAAATGTGTGCCCGTGATCCATGTATAACATTTGGCAATGAGGCATGGAGCCACTGTAATAAAAATAAAAGATCAGCTGACTGATGAAGGAATTGCATCTGTTTGGGGTTTGGGGCCCACAAATGTAAATGGCTTAGGTAGAGATGGGTGACTCTATCAATTTTAGTTTCTCTCAATTTCTCTCTCTTTTTTAAAAACCAATTTTAAGTTCAACTGTCCACATTTTCATATCAGTTTGTGACTTAAAAAAAAAGTCCCTGTGAAAATCCGTCAGCATTTTAGTACAAATTTCTCCTAAGAGATACATGTCCATATGGAATCATCCTGTGTGTAAACCCGCAATCTTATACGTCGAAAAGGTGTTTGCAAATAAAATAAATGAACGTGGACAGTTCAGGGGGAAACCTGGAAATGCATGTGTGGGTCACGTGCATAGACTATAAGACAAAAGAAAAAGAAACTTCTATGAAAAGACCACTTGTGCTTGTATTTGCATGAGAGTAGGTGGCATTAAACATGCATCGGATCAGGCCTTGGGCTGCATTTTGCTTGTGCTTATTTGCCACTTAGGAGACATTTTGGCACTTGTTAGAATTGTCCACTTTTTCATTCCTCATGCCCGAGAGGTAAGGATTTAAGAGGCTGTTAGTGTGAAGATGAGTTCAACTTTGTAAGCTCTGCTTTTGTGACACTCTGTGTGAGAATTTCTCTTACCTCAGCCCCGTATTAATGATGCTGGATTGTGGTGCTGAATATACTTTACACATCATTATTCTTGCAGAATGCAAGCAGGCCTGAGTAGCCTTTGAGCAATGCGTATTTCGGACCCCAGCGCAAACTGTTACCCTGTGGCCTTGGTACAAAGACCTCTGCATAGTGCTCTCAGCAGCAGAAGAAGAAAAAAGGCTTAATCCCTTAACAAACCTTATTACATGCTGAAGTACAACCCAGGACAACATTATTGACATTCTAAGCGTTGTTAAAAATGATGGCACATCCCATTTTGACACTCTATTTTAAAGAATGGGGAGGAACTTTGAATGCCCATGTTTCTTATTATCAAGAATGAAAATAGTAAGAAGAGGAAGTAACCTGAGAAGTCAAAAACAGAATGTCACTGTCATATGCTGCATCGAAGTCTGCAAGCTTGCTTCATTATATATTGTAGTTGGGAAACAAAAGCTTTCTGGTTTTGAACCAAATCAATTTATCCTGTTGCCCCAAATGAGCTTCTACTTATCTTTGTTCACTTTTTCCATTTCACTGTATGGTAGGGCTGCCATACATCCGGACATTACCGGGATTTCCAAGGCGGAATTGATGTCCGGGGGGAATTTCCAAAAGGTGGTGCTTTGTCCTGGATCTTAGACAAATCATTCAAAAGACTGTGAGTTTTGGGGGCATTTTTGTAAACAAAAAACGAACAAAAAACCTCAACAACTTTAGAGTTTGCTCAACAACTTTCAAAGTGTCCTGGTTTTTACTTTTTGAAATATGGCAACCCTACTGTATGGTTTAGAGCATGGGTAGGCAAACTAAGGCCCGGGGGCCGGATGCAGCCTAATCACCTTCTAAATCCGGCCCATGGATGGTCTGGGAATCAGCGTGTTTTTACATGAGTAGAATGTGTCTTTTTATTTAAATTTAATCTGGGTTATTTGTGGGACCTGCCTGGTGTTATTACATGAGTAGAATGTGTCCTTTTATTGAAAATGCATCTCTGGGTTATTTGTGGGGCATAGGGATTCGTTCATTTTTAATTTATTTTTTCAAAATATACTCCGGCCCCCCACAAGGTCTGAGGGACAGTGGACCAGCCCCCTGCTGACAAAGTTTGCTGGCCCTGGTTTAGAGAGTTATAGATGTTCAGTAGAAGTCACACTGTATAAATCAATCATTGGCTTTGCTTTGAAATGGAAAGAAAGCAGAGAGTAAAGAATGAGCTATGAGTGGAGGGAGGCTCTTTCCCCATCTTTTGGACCCGGTGGGAAACTCAACAAACCTGCTGTACCTGAAACTGGGTATAGAAAGTGCAGCCGAATGGGACACAGCTGTGGGCAGCCTGAGGAAGGATCATCCACCATGGACCTACCCATAAAAAGCAAGTCTAGATTGAGAGAGCCTAGGGTGATGTCCACTGCTTCCAGGAACTCTTCTCATTGTGAGATTTTTATGGGTGAATGGAAAGTTTGTCTGGACTCCAAGTGAGAACCTGGAAGCTGAGAGGGAAGGTGTGTCAGAAGGAAAATAAAGTAGCAATTTGGGATTAAGGTAACTTCTCTTATATGTTTTTGAGTATTTTTGTAATATTTTTGTTTAAGCTGTTGGCCGTTGCTTCAGTTTTCTGTACACCACTTAGAGATATTTCTAATATATTAAGTGGTATAGTAATTAAGTAATCATCAATCATCATAATCTACCACCAAGCCCAGACCTAAATGAACCAGGTACAGTGGTACCTTGGGTTACAGACGCTTCAGGTTACAGACTCCGCTAACCCAGAAATAGTACGTCAGGTTAAGAAGTTTGCTTCAGGATGAGAACACAAATTGCACGGCAGCAGCACAGCGGCAGCAGGAGGCCCCATTAGCTAAAGTGGTGTGCTTCAGGTTAAGAACAGTTTCAGGTTAAGAACGGACCTCCAGAATTAATTAAGTTCTTAACCCGAGGTACCACTGTATAATGAGCCAGTATGGCTATGAGATTCCCCGTTACAAAGCAGGAAGGGTGTTTTTAAGATTCTGGGCAGTTTTATGACTGTCTTTTGCAGTTTCTTTATCTTCTCTGTCTTTTTATTTCCCAAACTATCCATTTTTTCAACACCATGAGTTTTTTAGGCTCCTCTTTCTCCCTGAGCAGACTTTGTCTGCTAGTATCTGTTCCCAACCTATCCTGAATTTGTATTTTTACTATACTATGAGAAGCCCATACATATGAACACCGAGGGAACAAGCACACTGGACACCAAGACAAGACTTATGGAAGGGATGGGGAACCTTTGGCCCTCCATGCTGGCTGGGGTGGATGGGAGCTGGAGTCTAGCAACATCTGGGAAGTCACAACTCCCCCACCCTGCCTGCAGAACTGTTTTCAGCCTTTCAGACAACCTGCTCTAGGCCACATGCCAATGGTGGTCAGGGCTGGAGAGAAAGTGGGTGGAGCAACAGATGTACCAGTAAATTCCACGAAAGGCCTGGTGGAACGCTCTGTCACAAGAGACTAGTGCCCTGCGGGTCTTGACATCTTTCCGCAGGGCCTGCAAGACAGAGCTGTTCCACCAGGCCTTTGGCCAGGGCACAGCCTGACCCCCCTCCTTTGGCAATCTTCACAGAACTCTAGCCCAATGGTTGCCATCAATTTGATTTGAATTAATTTTATAATGAAATGATTTTAGAATGTTGTATTATTTTATTGTTTTTAGCCGCCCTGAGCCCGGCTTCGGCTGGGGAGGGCAGGATATAAATAAAAAAAATTTATTATTATTATTATTAATAATAATAATAATACAGAAGGCTACTTTCTACATACACACACACACACACACACTTCTCTATCCTCTGTCTAGACAAGCAAGAAGCACAGAGTTCAACGGCACCTTTCAGAAAGACAAAAATACTCAGGGAGGGTGTGCAGCAAGGCTGGGGAAAGGTGTGACCTGGGGAAAGTGGGTGTGGCTGGGGGGTGTAGCCTTCAGGGCCAGAGAAAGAAGTCTAACAGGCCACATGTGGCCCCTGAGGCTGAGAGATTCTCCACCCTATTCCAGACCATACCTGCAGGTAGAATAGTCAGATGAGAAAAATCTGTGTTCCTTCCCACATCTGCAATTATTTGCATAAACATTTGTATATGTTCCCCTGGCTTTCTTTTCTGTAGTATACTCTTGTCAGGGCTGGCTCCGGGTCCCAGCTCACCAAGGACCAACGCTAGCCGATAGTACAGTATCAAAGTCTTTATTGAAGAATAGTCTCCATTTACAAGTCTCAGCGTCCCAGCCCTACGTCTGGACTTTAGACCGGCGAAGCTCTGTCTGGATCTCCACCCCCCGTGCACCAGTTCAAGACTCTAATCTTACTCCACCTCTTCCTTCTTTCTCTCTTCCTCTGGGTCTTACTACCCCCCGGGGTCTCATTCCTCCTGGACTCTTCCGACGCGGAGCTAGACCCCTCTGACTCCTCCCCCTCTCTTCGGCGGGCTTTAGGACCTGGCTCCTTACCCGGGCTGCCCACCTTGCCGCCCTCCTGTACATTTGAACTTGGCGCGCGCGCGCGTTTTACTTTCCGGATGACCGTTTCCTCGCTCCCTGACGAGGGTGTGGCCACTCCTGCCTCACGTTCTCCCTCTGCCTGCGCGCTCCCTGATCCCGATGCCTTAGACTCCTCCCCCCTACTGCACTCTGGGGGGGACGCTGGTCCGGATTTCCAGCTGCTACTCTCTGAGTCCCCTTCTTCCCGAGGTGTCCCCCTGGGCACTCCCCTTGCCCTGACCATGGGGGCCCCTTTCTGTGAATCCTCCGAGTCACTGGAGAGACTCAGAGATCTTGGACTACTGTCGCCGCTGACATTTCCTTCCGACTCCTCCCCCTCGCTCTCTGTTTCTTCCCTCTCCAGTGACTCTGCTCCTGAACCCCTGACATCCATCCCCCCCTCGAAGCCCCCCCTTCCCCCCTCCCCTTCCTCCGGCGGGGGTGCTGGGTGCTCCGTCGTTGTGGGGGTGAATGGTGGATACAGTTCGTCCCCCGTGGCGTGCATCCAGTTAGAGAAATCCGGCTCGTCCTCCATGTCTTCGCCGACCTCGTTCTCCTCTGCTTCCATCTCCGTGCCGCCATGCTCGAACCCAACGTCCTCCCCCATCACGTCCATGTCCCTCTCACCCTCGTTCCCCTCTGGGTCCGTTGCCTGCCAAGGGCCCCTCAGCCACCTCTCCTCTCCTCGATTGTCCCACCAAAACGAGCGGTCTGAGGCAAACCCCGAGGGCGAGCCCTCCGGTGAACGTGTGTCTAATGGTGGTTCTTCGTCCGAGGTGAATCCCTGGAACGTGCTGGTAGAAAGCGTGGGTGTGAAAAGCCAGTCGTCGAAATACTCGGCTGGCATGGGCCTGTGTGGGAACAAGGCATGAAACTCCTCTTTGAGGAGAGGCTCATCCAGGGCATAGTCCGGCACCCAACTGTTGGCGCTGGCCGGGGTACCTTCCCTTGCGAGAAAATATTCTACTCCCTCTTCCCCCCATCTCGAGTCCAAAATCTCTGTGACCTGGTTGATGGGTTCCCTTCTTGGCGACTCCCTCCTTGGGGGGATCTCCTTATACTGGTCTGGTGCCGTGCCCTGCGCCTGAAATCGGTGAGGTGCTTTGTAGGGCGTGAGCACCGACCTATGGAATACTGGGTGCATTCTGGATCCTTCCGGAAGTGTCAACCGGAAGGCCACCGGATTGATCTGTGCCTCAACTAGGTAAGGTCCTAGCTGCTTATGTCCGAGTTTCTTCTTAGCTAAGGATCTGGTCGGCACTGCGTGGGCCGCTAACCACACCCAGTCTCCCACCTGTATGTCTTCACCAACCCTCCTGTGCTTGTCAGCCTGCAGTTTGTATGCGTGCTTTGCCAGCTCTAACTGCCTCCTAAGCTGCTCGTGGACTTCCTGCAATTCCGCCGCCAAGACTTCCGCTGCCTGTGGCTCCCCCTCCCCCAGTCTCTCTAACCCCGGGAAGGTTCTGGGATGCCTCCCGTTGTTGGCGAAGAACGGCGTCACCCCTGTGGACACGTGCTTCGTGTTGTTGTAAGCGAACTCAGCGAGCGGCAGGTAGTCCACCCATGTCGTCGGCTGTTGATTTGCGTAGCATCTCAGGTACTGCTGCATGACGGCGTTGACGCGTTCCGCTTGTCCATTGGTCTGCGGGTGTCTCGCCGACGCTAGGTTGATCTTGACGTTCAGGAAACCCATCAGCTTCTGCCAGAAGCTCGAAATGAACTGGCGCCCCCTGTCGGACAAGATAGACCGTGGCAGTCCATGCACTCTGAAGACGTGGTCTATGAACAGTTTGGCGGTCTGTTCTGCCGTGGCCACCTTCGCGCACGGAATGAAGTGGGCCATTTTAGTGAACATGTCCACCACCACTAGCACTGCCGTTTTACCCCTTGAGCTGGGTAAATCCGTGACAAAGTCCAGGGCCACCCTCTCCCACGGTTCGCTCGGAGTCTGCAGCGGTTCGAGCAGTCCCGCCGGAGGTTTGTGGACTGACTTGGCCCTTTGGCAGGTGTCGCACCTCGAGACGTACTCCGCGACTTCCCCCCGCATCTTGGGCCACCAAAAATCTCTGGCAACGAGTTCTGCCGTCTTCTCCTTGCCAAAGTGCCCGGCGGTGGGTGCGTCGTGTAACTGCTGCAGTACTTTCGCCCGGAGGTCGTCTCCCGGTACGTAGAGGGCCCCTCTGCGGATGAGCAATCCGTCTCGTACTTGGAACTCGTCGTCCTTCACCGTGCCCTTGTGCACCTCCTCCATCTTGGCTTGTGCAAAGGGGTCCCTCTGCAGTGCTCGACGGACCGCCTCCAAGTCCACGGTTGCTGCAGCGCACGCCCACGCTTTCGGAGCGAAAATGTGCTTGGCCGCTGCTGGTGCCGCCTCTTCGAGGTATTGCGGCTTCCTGGACAGTGCATCCGCCATGATGTTGTTGTCGCCTGGGATGTATTCTATCCTGAAGTCGAAATCCGCGAAAAATTCCGCCCATCTGATGTGCCGCTGGTTTAGGAATCTTGCCGTGCGCCAGTACTCCAGGTTCTTATGATCCGTGCGGACCTGCACGGTGTGCTTGGCCCCGACGAGGAAGTGTCGCCACGCCTTGAATGCTGCATGAATGGCCAGCAACTCCCTGTCCCAGATGGTGTAGTTTTGCTCCGACTTGCTGAGCTTCCTAGAGTAGAAGGCACACGGTCTCCAGTCCCCATGCGGGTCCTCCTGCAACAGTACGGCGCCCACGGCTCTGTCTGAGGCGTCTGTTTCAACCCTCATCGGTTTGCTGGGATTCACATGCAGTAGCTGCCCTTCGGACGAGAAGAGACGCTTAAGGTTCTGAAAGGACTGCTCCGCTTGCTCCGTCCAGATGAACTTCTTCTTCTTAGAGCTGAGCGTGTCAGTAATGGCCGCCGTCTGCATCGCGAACCCCTTGATGAACTTGCGGTAAAAGTTGGCGAACCCCACAAACCGCTGGACCTCCTTCCGATTGCGCGGGCTCTTCCAGTCCAACACTGCGCGAACCTTGGCGCTGTCCATGGCAAGCCCCTTGTCCGACAGCTTGTAGCCCAGGAAATCCACCTCCGTCCTGTCGAACTGGCACTTCTCCAGCTTGGCATACAGCCGATGCTCCTGCAGTCTCTGCAGAACTTCCTTGACGTCACCTTCGTGGGCCTCCTCAGATTCTGAGAATATCAGGATGTCGTCCAAGAAGCAGACGCATGTCTTGTAGAGGAGACCCGCCAGGACGTGATGCATGAAAGCTTGAAAACAGTGGGCGCCATTTTGTAAACCGAAGGGCATAACTCTGTATTCATATGTGCCCAGGGGCGTGAACATGGCAGTCTTCCACTCGTCTCCTTCCCGTATGCGAATCAGGTTGTACGCCCCTCGCAGATCCAACTTTGTAAAAACGCGTCCTTTCCTCGCCGTCGCCAGCAGGTCATCTATCTTGGGCATGGGAAAGGCCGCGGGCTTGGTTCTGGAATTTAAAATTCTGAAGTCTACCACAAGTCTTTTTTGGGGCGTGTCCCTCTTCTTCACAAAGAATACAGGACTGCCCCCCGCTGCCTTCGACTCCCGGATGAAACCGCGCTTCAAGTTGAGGTCTATGAACTCCTTGAGCTCCTGCAGCTCATCCTCAGACATGGAATACAGTTTCCCGGCTGGCAGCGTCGCTCCTGGCAGGAGGTCAATCTTGCAGTCATAGGGCCTGTGGGGGGGCAGCTTGTCCGCTTCCTTCTCGCAGAAAACCTCCAAAAACGCTGCATACTTGCGAGGCACTGCTTGCAGCGTGCCTAATTGTAGCTGCGGGTCGTCCCCTCCGTCTTCCGGGCTAGGAAGGATGCAATGTTCCGCGCAATAGGAGGAGCCGAAGGTCAGTTGGCGTTGGTACCACGCCAATGCTGGGCTGTGCCTGTGCAGCCAACTCATGCCGAGGACTACAGGCGTGTCCGACAGGTGTGTGACATTAAAGCTGATGACTTCTCGGTGATTTCCAATCCGCATCACCATTGGTTGCGTTTGTTGCACCACCTGCCCCCCTAACAAGTCTCTGCCATCCACCGTGACAACGTTCAGGGGCAGCGTGGCTGGTAGCAGTGGTATATTGTGCTGCTGAATGAATTCCAGTCCTATAAAGTCAGCGTTGCTGCCGGAGTCAATGGTGATCGGCACCTCCAGAGTGCGTCCATTGGGCAGTTGGAGAGACGCTGTAAGCTGCACCACTGGTTTGGGTGGGAGGGGGTCTGTGGGTTGCAAAAGTGCTGGGGATTGTTTCATTGACTTGTCTGACTGGACCCCAGTGCCTCTTCCTCCAGCCAGACTCCGTCGTTTAACTGTTGCTGCGTTTTCAATTGAGCTGCTTCAGCGACTGTTGCGGAGGCTGCAGTGTGCTTGTGGAGCCTCTGGGGACACTCTTTCGCCATGTGTTGAGCACTGTCGCAGATGTAGCACTTCCTGTTCCCTCTAGGAGGCTTCGTTTTGGCTGCTCCCGGTGTTAGGGCTCTGTTAGCTGACTGAGCCCTGGCACCTCCTATCTCCATCGGCTCTTCTCCCCCTCCCTGCGAGGGTGTGGAGTGCGCACGCGCTGCTTCTCTGGGAAAGAAGGGAGGTGCTCTGGCTGGTGCCCTTCCCCAACGCCCTTCTTCCCTGTTGCAAGGACGTTCTTCCAGATGCACCCCGATCTCCAGAGCCCTCTGGACTACCTGCTGGGTGCTCCTTGGTCTCTCCCCTCTTCCAATCTCCGCTTTTACATCTGCATTCAACCCCTCCCAAAAGAGGTCTCTGACTGGCGCAGAATCTTTTTCCCACCCCAGGGCATGAACCAGTCCGAAAAATCGAGTATGGTACTGCCGCACGCTGGCTTTGCCTTGTTTAAGTCCATGTATGTCCCTCCTGGCAATATCGACGTCTACCTTTGATAAAAAGCATGAGTCCATTGCTTTAATAAAAGCCTTCGCATCTTGGAGCGCTGGATCATTGTCCCTCCATAGATTCCGCAGCCACGTTTTGGCTTCCCCATGCAAATGGGACAAGATAAACCCCACTCTCTCTCTCTCATCTCTAAAGTCTTTGTCAAGTAAATCCAGCGCAAACAGCAGGTCTGCTCTGAAGTTGGGGTACTGCTGCAAACTCCCGTCGAAATGCGATACAAGGCTTCCTCCCCTTCTCCCCAAACCTATGCCTTCTGCCTTGGCTCCCGTTTGCCCCTCTTTGGAAAGCACGTCCAACCTGGCCTGGAGATCCCGGCAGGAGGTAACCATCTCCTCCTCTCTCTTCCTGGATGCAATTACCTCAGTGCTGAGTTGTGTCACCGCTTCTTGCAGGGCTTTTATCTTCTCTTCCGTCGTCATCTTGCCTGAGTTTTGTGAGCTCTGTAAGCACCCCTCCTCTGTCCTCGCTGCGCCGACTCACGTGGCGAGGTTCTTGGTGCCAAAACTTTAAAAATAGGAGACAGAGCTTACTGTCAGGGCTGGCTCCGGGTCCCAGCTCACCAAGGACCAACGCTAGCCGATAGTACAGTATCAAAGTCTTTATTGAAGAATAGTCTCCATTTACAAGTCTCAGCGTCCCAGCCCTACGTCTGGACTTTAGACCGGCGAAGCTCTGTCTGGATCTCCACCCCCCGTGCACCAGTTCAAGACTCTAATCTTACTCCACCTCTTCCTTCTTTCTCTCTTCCTCTGGGTCTTACTACCCCCCGGGGTCTCATTCCTCCTGGACTCTTCCGACGCGGAGCTAGACCCCTCTGACTCCTCCCCCTCTCTTCGGCGGGCTTTAGGACCTGGCTCCTTACCCGGGCTGCCCACCTTGCCGCCCTCCTGTACATTTGAACTTGGCGCGCGCGCGCGTTTTACTTTCCGGATGACCGTTTCCTCGCTCCCTGACGAGGGTGTGGCCACTCCTGCCTCACGTTCTCCCTCTGCCTGCGCGCTCCCTGATCCCGATGCCTTAGACTCCTCCCCCCTACTGCACTCTGGGGGGGACGCTGGTCCGGATTTCCAGCTGCTACTCTCTGAGTCCCCTTCTTCCCGAGGTGTCCCCCTGGGCACTCCCCTTGCCCTGACCATGGGGGCCCCTTTCTGTGAATCCTCCGAGTCACTGGAGAGACTCAGAGATCTTGGACTACTGTCGCCGCTGACATTTCCTTCCGACTCCTCCCCCTCGCTCTCTGTTTCTTCCCTCTCCAGTGACTCTGCTCCTGAACCCCTGACAACTCTGCTATGGGCAATTGTTCCTGTATCCCTCAATATTTGGAATCAGACTGTTTGGCAGTCCAGAAGACTGCAGTGAGACCAAGAGGGAGCTTGTATGAGGTTCCACCTGCAATCCAGGTCACACAGTTTTATTTCGCCTCCCAATTTGCTTCTAATGCTGAGGTTGGGATGTTCCGGACAAAAGGATCTGGCCCGCCGAAAAGCGGCTTATGTTGAAAGAAGAGTAAGGCTGTACTGGTGTGTGCTTTTGTTTGCTTGCTAATCAGTTTTTTGGTCTCCATCCAGCCACAGGAATGCACCCAGTTGAAAAGAGGAACCTCTGTTGTTTTGAAAACTAGATATGGTGGCTGCCTACATTATCTCAACAGGAAGGCTTTGTTTAAATATCCTGTTCCTTCAGTTATCAGCTGTCCTCATAAGCGTAGCTAGCATTTCAGTCAAGTTTGCCCTAGTGCTGCAGCACATGGGTATAGGAGGGGGCAGGGAGATGTGCGTATCTGAAGATTTATGCGTGGCTGCTCAAGAAAAGAGTAGGTGCCAGTATGTTTGGGGTCAGTTAACTGCAGCATTTACACAAATAACAGCCTGGATTGGTGACTGAGACCTGTTGTTCTGGTTAGCTGGAAAATACATCTTGCATAAAATGTGAAATCCCACCGTAATATACAAAATGTGCTAGGAGGGGTGTCCCACTTAACTCAATGGGACTGACTTCCTAGTATGTGATGCATGCTAAGAACATCTCTCTCTTTTTTATGTAAGCATACCCAATGCATGTACTTCATTGTGTGCTCTTGTTTTTGTTCTGTTCTGTTTTGTTTTGAATCTGTTGGGGGTTTTTTATATGTTGATAATGTCATGATGTCTCTTTTCAAAGTCTATGGCTATTTTTAAAGAATATTTTATGCCATTTTATGAAAACCACTTAGGAGGTGATTTTAAAAAAATAAGTGGCATATAAATCTTAATTAATAAACAGGATCACAGCTTAAAGCTTTCACCAAAGACAAAAATGTATATCCCAATTAATAAAGGGAGATGACAACAGATTCACGGTTTGTCGGCCAGCACTGAGGGGTCTTCAAGAATTGTACTGTATAGGGTTAATTGTACTGTATAGGTTAGATAAATATATCTGGTCCTTTATTAGCTAATGTTGCCAGTTGTAGAGTGGCGGGGGGGGGGCTACCTGGCCATCTTCTGTGCAGTTTTAATCTCTCCTAATTGGCAGGTGAAGCTTCTTGCAGCATTGGGATAAAGATTAACACATCCTAATGTCAGCAGACTGAACTTCTGCTCCAAATACAGGAGCAGGCACTGATACAAAACTTTATACCCTTTACTTCTTCCTGCATCAAATGGTAAGAATAAACGCCAGTGGTTGCATGCAAAGCTAGCAAATGATTGCCTTTCAGGTGTGATAAGTCTGTTCACCTTCTGCCGGTGGGTGGCGTTAAGAGATCCGGGGTGTGAATCCTGTCTGAAGCCTGAATGTGGGCTAGGGCCATGTCACAGCCCCTACAGGGACCTCTCGGGGTGCCCCTATTTGATGTAAGTCATAGGGCACCTCCATCGGCGGTTTACCCTTAAGTGGACTCCCTGCAGATGGGCAGGAGTCAAGATATAGCCTGGCTTCACCCCAATGCCTAAGCCAAACCACTCGCATCTGTATCCAATAAAGCCTATTTGAACCCATAAACCAAAATACGACGTGTCCATGTGCTTTATTGTTCTCCTGGGAATTTTGTTGTTTAGGTGCCTTGGCACGCAACTATTGTCCTTCCAAGAAGAACCTCAGGCAATAAAAACTGAAGGTTCAGTTGAGAAATCAGTGTCAACATGCCTTTTAATGTGCCTGATTCTCTCACAGTACTAATGAAGTTACTTAAAAGTCTTTTTTTTTACTCTGATGTTATTGAAATTTGATTAAAAATAACCATAGTTTTTGCTAATTAATGTGTAGACTATGTCTTCACTTAAAAAGCCCCCTTCCCTCAGGAACTTCAGGAAGGAATCTTCAGAGAGGAACACCCCCTGGACAGGAAAAAAAAAACCCTTCACAGTGGAAGCATCTTCTGGGGAAGAAACTCCTGCTGGTTCCTGTGGATTTTGGGATCATGTGGAGTTTGCATTTTGATGTTAACATTCTTCAAAGGATTCCTCTGCAAGTGCTTCTCAGAGAAGGAAGCACACTGTGTCAAAACAGGTCCACTTTCTTTCTCTAAAATGTTCAGGTAGTTCTGCCAGATAAAGCAGCGCATGTTCATCTTGGCAAGTGTATCTGGTATCCATCAGCTGCAGGCAAAGTAAATTTTGCCTGAGATTTAGAGCTCCTGGATTTTAATTCTCTACAAAGGACCATCCATGTTCTCTGCCCCAAAATTCCCTTGACTCAATCCCTAATGTCCCTAGTTTCGCTCTCGTTGATTTGAGCCTGACTTGGGGTCTAACTCGCATGTTATATGTCAGGGAAACTGAACTATCAGCTTGCTGCCCGCATCAATCTCCACAAGCATTGGGGGGGGGGGGGGTGAGATGCCCTTTAATTTTGGCTGTGGCAGCAAATAAATGTACACATATTACATTGATGTATAAGTTTCAGTACCCAATTCTGCAAAGTGGTCTCTTTATTTCCCCCTGGGGTTAGATGAGAAAAAGAAAAAACTCAGACAATTTTATCAGAAAAATGTCTTCTTGGGCTCAGCTTCACTGGAAACCTTTATAATAATAAAATTCAGTGGCAGTAAAATAATGCCTTTATTTGTAACAAGCCAAGCTCATGATTTTTGACATTACTTGGAAGCCTTCCTGAGAATGAATGGCCAGGTTGTTTAAAAAAAGAGAGGAATGGAATCTGTGTTTCTGGGGAAATATCTGGTGTGAAGCTCTTTGTGCAGTTTGTGTCAGTCATAAAATGATAAGAGGAAATGGTTGCTGAATGATCAGGTTAGGACGATGTCTTGTGCAAAAGTCTTAGGACAGGTTTTGTGGCGGCATTCTTGGACAATGCATGAATTGGGGTCTGTACAGTCTAGCTGGAAGTTATCTAAATCTAACCAGAATTTACAGGCCGGACAACAACAACAAAAACTTTGGTAAGCTTTATATTAGCAGTGAATTACTGTTAATGTTAGTAAACATGCCACAGAAACTGAACTGTGTAGTGCAACCTAGTCATTCGAACTGTATGTTGTTCTTATGCATGTTCATAATGTTGAGACCTCATAGGCCTAGATCCAGAAAACTCTCCTGTTGGAAAAAGTGATGAGCAACCATCACATGACTGGGTCCAAATGTCAAATGGGTGTTTCTCAACAAGAGAAGTCAGTGGCGACACTTAGCTCTCTTCAAGGTCTCTCTTTACTTTTTTTTGTTCTGTGCACCAGATCGCCACCAGAAGAGGCCAGCTGTGTACACCCCAGCCATACAGCAGGCACTGTGAATTATAAGCTATGAAAGAGTAATGAAAATACAAGCATCCCTTATACCAAGTCAAACCATGGACCCTTCTAAGAGAGCACTCACCACTCTGGCTAGCAGCAGCTCTTAGGAAGAGGCCCTTTTAAAAGAGGATTAGACAAATTCATGGAGAACAAGGCTACACTGGTGGGTATCTCCACAGCCAGAGGCAGTATTCTGAATACCAGTTGCTGGAAACGGCAAGAGGGGACAATTCTGTTGCCTTTCGGCTTTCCTATATTGCAACTGATGCTGAACTGGCCTGATCCAGCAGGCTCTTCTTATGCTCTTTCTCAGGCCTGGTACTCAGTACCTTTTTTTTCTAGAGATGCTTGGGATATTCTGCACACAAAGCATGTGCTTTACTGCTGATCTGTGGCTCTTCTCTGTTAGAGGCGATGGAGAAGGAATGCTGACTCTCCAACGTAGAGGATCTACTGTGGGTGAGCAATTTCCCCAATGCCATGCAACTTTTCCTACAAAATGTTCCCTGGTTCTTCCATTTTGGGGCCATTTTGAGTGAGGGGCACAGGCACGAAGCTCCGACATAGGCAGTTATCTCGGACTAAACAAGGAGGAAAGTGTTTGCTGCCTAAGTGGCTGGGAAGTGGCTCTAAGCTTATACAGATTTGAAGTAGTGTAGTAACAAGCACTACATAGCATTTGCTGTGTGCTCATAGGAAACTGGGCTTGTTATTTGCTTCTAGGCTTTTGGAGTCAGCGGGGGGCAGGGAGGCAATAGTGTGTGAAGGCCATCTATAAATGCTGTACATCTGAAGTCACTTTATATGAAAGAGCTATTTCCCATTCAGAAAACCAGGTGATGCAGATTTAGGCTTCGCTTGTGATGTTTGCCCCATTCTTTAGTGCTTCCTCTTCACTTCCCAGAGGGACTGCTTCGGGGCCACCGTTCATCTCTTCTGCTCCCGTGGCGTTCCCTTCTGCAGTTACTGTCCTTACGGGTCCATCGTCCTTCTTTTGCGCTTCAATCTTTTTCCTTGCTTTCTCCTCTTTTGCAAGCATTCTGTAGTTGTAGTAATTCATAATGAAGAGGAATAGCCCAGCCAGCACCATCACTGCCCCACACTTGATGAACATGTATTTGTAGTCCCCAAACATGTCGATGAGAGTTCCTACGAAGGGAGAAAGAAAAAGGGCTGTCAATCAACCAAAAAGGAACCTTTACAGGATTAATCATTACTTTCAGCCTATTCAGCTGGATAAATAATCAATCAAGCGTGTATTAAGTAGTAACTCCCGCCCAAAAAAACAAACAGATCAAAGGTTGACTAACTGTGCAGCTTCACAGAAGGGAGCACTAAGCCTTGTACGTACTACACAATGAGGTTTCTATGGCCCAACAAGGCTCTGAACCCAGATTGCCAAAGTCTCAGAACCAAACTGGCCCCTGCGATCATCCTCTGAGGCCCTTCTTCGTGTGCCTCCTCCATAAGAAGTACGGAGGGTGGCAACACGAGAACGGGGCCTTTCTGCAGTGGCTCCCATGTGCCAAACGGTTTCCCATGTGTGGGTTTCCTCCCTCCCTCAACTAAGGGTTTAGTTAAAGGGTTAAGTTAAAAGGCAGTGCCAGTGTTTTAGGGGAGGTTAGAGTTTAGTATGGCAGGAGTTAAGGAACAGAGTTACTTAGCAGTGGGTTGGAGAAAGAGTCAAAAAGCAGGATGCCGATGTCTGTTTTGAATCCAATGTTGTGGCTATAGGAGAAACCAGAACTACTTGTAATGCAACGCTGGAGATCCCTCCATTAGATCCAGGTTGTGTTTATGTGTAAATATATCATAAAGACATCACAGCCTCCTCTGTGCTTCATTGTCTAAAACAGTCAACCTTCTTATACCTACCACCCACCAGTGCTCGATGGAAGGAGCAAGCCAGGGGGAGCAGCAATGGCACCTCACCGGGATTGCGCTGCCGGTGCGTTCCCCCCGCACTCCTCTTCCTCTGCCAGTGCTACCGCCCACCTAGAATCCTGAAACACCCACTAGTGGGCAGTAGGGACCAGCTTGACAACCCCTGGTCTAAAAGGAAACACAGGCCCTGGGTTAAAGCGCACCTGCAACCTCTGGAATTTTGCGCCTCTTGAAGATCAGAGTAGCGTGTAACAATGCTTTCTTTTGCCTGCCCTAAATTTTCCATTCCAGTTTCACTGGATGACCATGGGTTTCAGTATTTTGAGAAAGTGAGGGAAATGCCCCTCTATCCACTTTCTCCACAACTTGCATAATTTTATAAACAGTGGTACCCCGCAAGACGAATGCCTCGGAAGACGAAAAACTCGCAAGA
This sequence comes from Podarcis tiliguerta, assembly GCF_965153285.1. Classification (NCBI taxonomy): domain Eukaryota; kingdom Metazoa; phylum Chordata; class Lepidosauria; order Squamata; family Lacertidae; genus Podarcis; species Podarcis tiliguerta. The sequence goes on along the minus strand of NC_139535.1, from coordinate 26,516,737 downwards.
CGAAAGAGTTTTTTGTTTTCTGAGGTGCTTCGCAAGACGGATTTCCCTAAGGGCTTGCTTCGCTAGACGAAACGGCCCTGCCTCTTGTGTCATGGCGACGCGCACTGCACGCACGCACGCTTCCCTGCTCCTCCGGCTCCCTCCCACCTTCCCGCTGATGGTTGGCGCCTCACGCCGCTGCCCACCCCCTCGCGCGCTCCCCTCAGAGAGCCGTTGCCGCCAGTGCCTCTCTCTCCCTGGTGGCAGTTCCACCGAGTCGCGCTCCTGAGCCCCGCCGCCCTCCAGCAGCCGTGTCGCACGGTGGCCACAACGCGCGGGTGAGTATGAGGTACCGGCTGCGGCAGCTGTCCTGCTTCTCCCCGCCCCTCCCCGCCATTGTCAGTGTTTAAATGCAGTGGTGCTTCGCAAGACGAAAAAACTCATAGAACGAAAAAACTCGCAGAACGAATTAATTTCATCTTGCGAGGCACCACTGTACTTCTATCATGTCCCCTCTCATTTGCCATTCCCACCCACCCCGCCAGAGGCTAATTGAAGTAATTCTCACTTTCTGCTAATCAGAATGACCTAGAGGTCTGCTAAATACATTTCACCAAGCGCTTTAATGAGGAGAGTACTGGAGAATTCAGCAGTAGAAGAGTCTCACCCTGTTCCCCCCTTTGAGAGTAAGGCGATGTCATAAAGCACACCGGGAACAATTTACTTAGTTCATTAAAGCAAAACGCAGTGGTAGGTTATTAAATGCCAAAGAACCAATCAATGTGCTGCTTATTAAAATGGAGGAAACAATGCTGCAAAACTCATATTGCAAACTATTACACAGCAGTTTCTGGCCTCATTACCAAGCTTTAGCAATTAGCTTAATCTGCTTCATAAAATTGTATATAACTTGGGAAATGGCTGCTTTAAAACAAAATCCAAGTTATCCTGAATGGAATAAAGTTTCCCCTCAAAAGGAAGGTAATGTGCAGGTGTTCTTCCATGCAAAGGACAAAAAGGGAAGAAGTGAATTGCTCATCGAGGTAATAAAACAAAACAAAAAAGGGGCCTGCATTTTTGTAAATCTTTTGAATTACACTATCGGAGGTCCATTTGCCTGGCAATGCTTTTGGGGTAGCATAAGTTATAAAATTACCCACTAAGCAGTTGCATTTTAATGGTTATATCGTCTAACCCACCAACCATCTAGGTAGGAAGTGGTCCAAAGCCATTTCAGTCCCACTGTAATCCATAGGGTTAAAGCAAATTTAAATGCAAATGGAGCTGTTCTATTAATTTGTGAATGCAAACCACAGAATCCAACACAAACCTGTGCAGTGAGAGGATGGCATTGATCCTATATATTACTGAGCCTACCATATTTGGTCATTTATGTCCCTGTTGAAATACTCTCTTTAGTGCAGCAGTGAGACAAAAAAAAAAAGTTTAGAGGCAACTTTTATCCTATAACTATGCAAAGATTTATATCTGGCTAAATTATCCCAAGGTCTGCAAAAGACTGTTGCTCTCATAAGTGTGTAGAATATTGTAGCAGTTCCCCAAAACATTTACTAAGATCAACCACTTGCAATTTACTATCACCCTGGTACATCACATCCATTTCTCTTCCATCTTAGTTCAATTCCATTCTCTTTTCATCTTAACGCAACTTGCACTGGTGCTGCAGTAAGTACCCAGTGGGAAAGTGCTGAGTTAGATCAGCCCCTCCCTCTTGCCAGGCCTTGGTAATGCATACCAGACCAGCCCCTTCATTGATTAGAATGGATTTATTATGGCCTAACATTGCATCTTGCAGCAATGGAACCAAGCAGGAGTGCTGGCTGTTGCAACAACTCAAATTTTATTCATGAGAAGCGGCACCATTTATGTCAGCGTGTAATTAAACAGTAGAGCTGAATGCTGCCTAGATGCACTCCTACGAGGCAGATAAATCAATCTTAGCACTAATCAATGTGCTGCAGTTAAAATGCCAGCAAATACTACGTACTTGGTGTGCATGTGCCAAGTTAATATCACAAGTCACCACCAAAAGCTTATCCACAAGGCTGTTCCCTAGGGGTACCACCATTTTGGAATTATAGCTCTAGCAAGTTACCTGGGAACATGGCCTCATACGGTCGTTGCAGAACACAACAAGTGTTAACAGGAATGGCACCTACTAATGAAATGATGCTCGCATTGTAATAAAACTGAAACCCACTGTCGCTGCATTTGTGGATGGTTAAAGGGATTTTATTCTGAAAGTTACATGAATATTGCATCTAATTTCCCCCTTTCAAAAGTTTTGTCATATTGACACAACTCCTGCAGAGCTTTCTTGTAGAGAGCAGATTTTGCTATCAGAGGGTTTCTGTTGTTGTTTGAAGTTAATAAGCTTTTGATTGAACAGTTATACCTCTGAAGAACAAAAAGCAGGGATTATACAATAAAAACATGTGTGGATTCCAGCACTTGCAACCAGCTCCTCCACCCACCCCCAGCTCTGGAAGGTTTCATATTTGTTTAGAACTGTTTACTGAAGAGAGGCCTGTGTAGCTTCCTGTGTAATTGACCATATAAACCCCTGTTGCCCAACCTGAATTCTTGGTATGACAGAGGGAGAGAAATGTGGCTAGAATTCACATGTCCACTCAGAAATAAGTGCTACTAAATTTAAAAGGTCTTAATTCCTAAAAGCAAACATATAAAGATAACAACCATGTGTCACTCTTCAAATTCTAATCTAAGTCTTATCTACTTAGTTTGCCAGCAGAGGAAGCTAAGGTCTTGTAAGGTTACATCTCAGCAGTGGAGCTACATCTTAGCTTGCAAATACCTTACATTTAAGCAGCAAAGATTTCACTATGTTCATCTGAATTTGTTTGAAGAAGAAACTTTGATTTGGCACTTCAGCTCCGCAAGACCCATTTCAATTAGTTTGCAGGGGAACTGAACTTTCTAGCTGTGCTGCGTTTTCAACCGGGGACAGAGCTCGTGGTGGCCAGCCATCTTATATCAGTTGCCATTTAAGCTGCAATCTTATGTGTACTTACCTGGGAGCAAGTCCCATTGAAACTGCATTGCTGGAAAACTCAAGGAAAGAGGGTTTGGTCCAGCAAAAGGAAGAAATGGTGGGTCAACATTCGAAGTGGTGGAGCGCACCTTCAAACCTGATGTCCCCTACTCAAAGTCAAAGAATTCACAGATCTGTTCCCAACTGCAAACTGAACAATGAGCGGAAGTATAGAAATATCCTTACCCCCAATAGGTGGCCCAAGTAAGATGGTGCAGCATTCCACTATAGTGACGAGTCCAACAGCACTTGTGAATCTGCTGGCGCCAACCAGGTCCATGAGAGTTTCAAACAGCATCGCACAAACCATACCGAAGGCCAGCCCGTAGAAGATGGAATACACTACCAGGCCTGTATAGCCTGTTGCTAATGGGCACAGCAGATGGCATGTGCCATTAAAAGCAATGGAGAAGCTGAAGAAATACTGAATCTTTGGCCTCACCCACTTGCTGTTGGCAATGAGCCCCGTAGCTGGCCTAGCTATCATATCGACTATCGCCAGAATTGAAAGGAGGAAAGCTGCTGAATATTCATCAATCCCAAGGTGCTTTGCATAAGGAGCCAAAAAAACAATAGGGGCAAAAAAGCCCAGAAACATCAGCACATTCCCTACCAAATAGATTAGGAAGCCCCTGTGCTTGAAAAGAGATAAATCAAGGAATTTGTTAAAGTTTTCGCAACAGTCTTTGTCCTCCTTCTCTTCTTCTCCAGGGTCAGCCATTTCAGCTATGCCCATATCAAGCTGTTCTTTAGCTAAAGTCTCTTTGGCTTGTTTATTTGTTTGCTTCTCAGAGGGGCCAGCTGCTGTGCCGATGGGCCTGAAGAGGGCTCCAGCCACACAGCAGTTCAGTAGTATCGCCCCAAGAATGAAAAAGCTCCCCCTCCACCCAAAGTTGTCGAAAAGGACCTGGTTCAAGGGAGCAAGCGTGCAAAGCATGACAGGGCTTCCTGCCATGGCGAGGCCGTTGGCTATTGGACGCCTCTTCAGGAAGTACTTTCCAATGATGATCACGGAAGGCTGGAGGTTGAGGGCAAGGCCAAGTCCTGTAACAGAGACATAGAATTAATTCAGAAGGCAAAATGTGCTCCAAAACAGCAGGAAGAAGAAAAAGAAGAGTTTGGATTTGATATTCCGCCTTTCACTCCCTTTAAGGAGTCTCAAAGCAGCTAACATTCTCCTTTCCCTTCCTCCCCCACAAGAAACACTCTGTGATGTGAGTGGGGCTGAGAGACTTCAAAGAAGTGTGACTGGCCCAAGGTCACCCAGCAGCTGCAGGTGGAGGAGCGGGGATGCGAACCCGGTTCCCCAGATCATGAGACTACCGCTCTTAACCACTACACCACACTGGCTCTCATGTGGTGGCCATGTGCCCCAGAGAGGTAGCCATGTTGTCCTTTCTGCATCAAAGACAACAAAGGAGCCTCATGCCCCCTTGCGACTAGATTTATTGTAGCATGATGAATGAGGTATTGTTCTTAGTGGGGAAGTGTATACCTACACACACAGGCTAGAGAGGGAAATGATAAACTCTGGGGTCAAATGGCAATGAAATGCAAAAAGAGCAGTCTGTGACAATTCGATTAAAGCTTAAATGTATGCAGAATAAGCACAAATGATCATTCACACCAGCAGTAATTACTGATAATACAATCAAGCTAGAACAGCCATGTTAATTAACATCTGTAATAGGATAGGAAATCGTACTTCTGGATATGTTCTAATCCAGCAGTCCTGTGCTGGAATCTTGCTTTTTAATTCCTTGGTTGCAGAAGAAGAGCTTAAGGTGATATGAGCTTTTGCAGACAACCGTCTTCTTCATCAAAGGATAACGTGAAATGAGAAAGAAAAGCTAGAAAACCTTTAAGATTTCAGCTCCTGAGGAGACTGTGGTCACCAGACCAGCCTTTCTCAGCCTTGGGTCTTCAGATATTGTCGGACTACAATTCCCATTAGCCCATTCCAGCATGGCTGTGCTGGCTGGGGGTGGCAGGAGCCGCAGTCCAAAATGTCCAAAGAAGAAGAAGAAGAGGAGGAGGAGTTTGGATTTGATATCCTGCTTTATCACTACCCAAAGGAGTCTCAAAGCAGCTAACATTCTCCTTTCCCTTCCTCCCCCACAACGAAAACTCTGTGAGGTGAGTGGGGATGAGAGACTTCAGAGAAGTGTGACCAGCCCAAGGTCACCCAGCAGCTGCATGTGGAGGAGCAGGGAAGCGAACCTGGTTCACCAGATTACGAGTCTACCACTCTTAGCCACTACACCACACTGGCTCTCAGAGAGCACCACGTTGGTGAGGACTGATTTAAATATCCTCATTAGACACCTGCAGTGCCCATTATTCTAAGGAAAGTAAAGAAAGGTTTCGTTATTACCTGTGATAAGCCCAGCGCATAAGTATAGTTGAAAAATGCTTGTGCAGAAGGATGCAGAAACCATCCCTATGCCACATAGCAAGCCTCCCAATATGACCACCGGTCGGCTACCATAGCGATTCACCAAAATGCTGCTGATGGGACCTAAAAATAAATGAAATCAAAGTAGGAAAATGAATCCCCAAAACAAACATTTCTGGAAAAAAATATACTTTCAAAGATAAACTGGTTAAAATCATTCAAAGTATTCAATAATGCTCAGGTTATTAGCAAGAGCATGGCTGCATGGTGCTTTTTACAGGGGCACAGTACAGTGGTACCTCGGGTTACATACGCTTCAGGTTACAGATGCTTCAGGTTACAGACTCCACTAACCCAGAAATAGTGCTTCAGGTTAAGAACTTTGCTTCAGGATGAGAACAGAAATCGTGCTCCGGCGGTGCGGCGGCGGCGGGAGGCTCCATTAGCTAAAGTGGTGCTTCAGGTTAAGAACAGTTTCAGGTTAAGTACGGACCTCCAGAACGAATTAAGTACTTAACCCGAGGTACCACTGTATGATCATTCATGACATTCAAACCCTGTACATCAGATGCCTCGTGGTCTCCTCCCATCTGCAAACCAGAAGGACAAGCTATGTGGGTGAAAATATGCTATCAGTGCAAGGTTCTTCCATGTCATGTTGCACTCATATTTCCTAGCCCTTTTGTTGTTGCCCCCTCCCCTGATTTTTTTGCCTCCATGAAGAACAAACCATACCTGAAAAAACTCTATAGTCATGTCCAGCTTCTTCCATAGGTTCCTGGCAGAAAGCACGATGTCACCCACAATTTTTGGGTAACACCATATCACCCGGAATTTAATGCAAGGCGTTTTTTAAAAAAGCATCCTTCAGTGAACATGATCTTGGTGTCGCAACAACTGTAGCAAGGTGACATGAGAGCTACCACAACGAAAGAGGAAAGCAAAGTTGTTTTGTGAAAATGAAAACGTGATTTCGACCACGGGAGGAGCGGCTGTGTTAACCTGCTGCAACGAAAAACAGGGACGATCCTTGGGGAACTTACAAGGTCTAACGAAAGGAGCCTGGCATAAGATCAGAACCTACTTCACCAAATGTGCATGGCCTATTATCGCAGTTGGCAGATTATCCATATTAGCTATAGATATGGAGAAAGAGAGAAAATAGAAAGAGGGAAGCCAAAGGGCCATGGAATGCAGGAGGTCCCATAGGTCTGTGACATTTCCATACAAGGTTCAAGTGTAAGTTAGTGAGATATGGTGGCCATACACAACAGTAATACAGTGGTGCCCCGCAAGACGAATGCCTCGCAAGACAGAAAACCCGCAAGACGAAAGGGTTTTCCGTTTTCAGAGGCGCTTCACGAGACGAATTTCCCTATGGGCTTGCTTCGCAAGACGAAAATGACGAAAATTTTTGAGGGGTTTTTTTCGCTCCCCAACCCCTTTTTCTGAAGCGCTAAGCTGCTAATAGCCTTTTAGCAGCTAAACCGCTAATCCCTTAAGCCTTTAATAGCCGTTAATAGCCCTTAAACTGCCAATAGCGCTAATAGCGCTAATCCGCTAATGGGCTTGCTTTGCAAGACGAAAAAACCGCAAGACGAAAAGACTCGCAGAACGGATTCTTTTCGTCTTGAGAGGCACCACTGTAATTGGCACAGCTAGGAATATCACCAATTGCAGAAGTTGCAAACGTTTGCTCAGCTTACACTGTATACATTTCAGCTTTGAACAGAAATGTCATTTCACACAATCTGCCAACTGAAATAGTGCATTTGATTCATTTGATGAAGCATGGCTCAAGTTCCTGGAAGATTATTCCACAAGTGCACCTATTAATCTCAAAAAGTGTCGCAAGGTGCTTTGCTGTTTATGATGCCTAACTGCCACTTTAGATAGCAGGTAGAGAGAGATCAAAAGAGTGGTTCATATCATCATAGCTGTGTGCAGGTTTAGGCCCTGATTCCATACTCGTTAATCAAAAAAATAATAATTGGGGGTGGCGGTCGTCCTTCATGCTAAGTGTCTTCTTTTCTTACTGTTGAAAGGAAAGGGGGGATTCATATATTTCTGCTTCTTAATTAAGAGAGTTAGGTGAAAATGAAGGTAGGAGAAACAGCTGGCAATGATCTGGCACACTCATAAAACTGCCATGTGCTTGTCTTGACCTTGCTGCGGAAGTGGCAGAAGCGTTGACAGATTCCCCCGAAAAGTTTTAGAGCTGAGGAAGTAGCCTCTGAGGTCTAGTCAACAGCTGCTGAAGGTTTTATCAATATGGCCTACACCTTTCAAAAACGGGGCGGCGGGGGGGCAGAGGGAGAAATGCCATCTGAGAACAATCATTAGTGGCATCAAGCAGCCTGCTGTCTGGTTCTTTCTAATGGGGGGGGGAGGGAATACTCTGGCTCTTCAGCGCACCCCAAATCCACTAAGAACACTTGTTTGCATGCCTTCAAGAACTGGGTGTGGGGTTTTTAAGTGCTGGGTATTCTGCAGACAGAAATAACCAAATGCACTGGCCTTCTTTTCAGTTCCCAGACCAAGTCAGCGAGACAACCGACTACTTCACTCCTTCCTCTCAATGACCTTTCGAATTCTATGTATTCTATTAATCATCTGTCACAGGAGAAAAGGAATGAAAAAGTGAAGGGAAGCAAGGAAGCAAACAAACAAAAACCCTGGCATGTTTTTTCCCCTCTTCTTCTTCTAGTGCTGGAATTAAATGCAGGACTCAGTTTGATCCAGGGATTACCTGGAAGAGCCATAGCTCAGTTGCAAAGCGCATGATCTGTATGCAAAAGGTCCCAGATTCAGTCCTTAGCATATCTAAGGAGAGGGCCAGGGAAATACTCCTGTCAGGAGCCTGGAAGGGAGGAGGGAGGACTGATGCTTGTTGGTGTAAAAAGTACTGTGCGAAAATAACCGATGATGTGATTTGGGAAAAGACAGCTTCATACGTTCATAGCATGTGAAGCAATAATAATGGGAAGTCATTCTGTGCACAAGAATACATTTCCCTCGCCACTGAGTAAACACAATCCATCTTCCAACACTTGAGATTAGCATTTCTTAGCATGGGTGTATGGCTTCCAGGCAGGTACTGTATATGCTTGGCACAGAAACTATTCCTTGCTCAGGTGCAATAATGTCAGCTGTTCAGTCCTGTATTGTGATCCTTTGTTCACTCACCTGAATCTATGCAGTTTCCCCTGCTGAAAATGCAACAGCAGCACCAACCTGTCCAGGGTAATAGGCAAAGTGCTACTGAGGCTTTGGGAGGAATCTATTATTAATCTATTATTAAAAGCTTCCTTCTTCTGACTTCTACCATGGGACACAGAAACATGATAATTACTAACTTACTTATTAAAACCACTTCGAGGGTTGTGGTTGTTGGTTTTTTATAATCAACTGGTACAGTGGTACCTTGGGTTACACACGCTTCAGGTTACACACGCTTCAGGTTACAGACTTCACTAACCCAGAAATAGTACCTCAGGTTAAGAACTTTACCTCAGGATGAGAACAGAAATTGTGCTCTGGTGGCGTGGCGGCAGCGGGAGGCCCCATTAGCTAAAGTGGTACCTCAGGTTAAGAACAGTTTCAGGTTAAGAACAGACCTCCCGAACAAATTAAGTTCTTAACCCGAGGTATCACTGTATATAACTTTTATGAAAGAAAATAAATAAAATAATTAAGGGGCAATGGTGAGATCAATTTGTCAGTAACGCATCAGCCATGATGAAAACTGAGTTAACATTGCCAGAAATCACTAAGAATACATTGTGAGGGGTCATTGTCAAATGAGATTTACTGCTGGGTAGGTGTTGAAGAAGGATCCTGGTTGTGGATCGTTGCTAGATTATTAAAGGATTTTTTTAAAGGATGATTTATAGAATGATTTTTATATAGATAACTATGTACAGATATGATAGAATATTTTGTCCCTGATGATGGGCATTTCCCTCTGTTCCACTTCATGGTGGGAAAGAAATGCCTCTGTACTAAAAGAGCCCTACTATGGATGCAAGCTACAACTCAGTTGAATTAGAGCTGATTTGACCTACTGAGAAAGGTTTACAGCTGTATTCTGCAAACAAGTGAGCATGAAGAGCCTGGACTTAAACCAGTATAACCCTGTTTACCAATTGGGGAATTGCAGCTATAGCCTTCCTGCTTCAACCGCTGCATCATTAATGGGCATTCATTTAGCACTGGAACCTAGCAAAGTGCTTTTTTAATGCAATATTCCTTTATTCATCACTGGAAGAGTCTGGTTAAGGCTTCTTTGCAGGATCAGACATACGGGAGCAGCAACCTCTTAATTCGACATAACCTCTCATTTGTTTACACATTGAAGGGTGAGTTAATGTCTTAGCAGAAAGAGAATCCTTTTCAAGATCCCTTCCAAATGCTCTTGGCTCAACTCTCCTGGACCCCAGGATGAGTGATTATATAAATAATACCAGTGTGTCATTTCTGGTAGACAAGAGGCAGAAAGAGTGCAGATTTGCCTGCAAAGGCAACTGACCTATGAATAACTCATGAGTGGTTGGAAAGGCTTGTTTCTATTGACAAACGTTGCTGATTCAGAATAGTAGGTTTTGCAAAAATTGCTAAGGTAGGTGACTATTATTCCCATCTAACAGATAATGAGCAGAGGCTAAGAAGTAGGGCATCGCCCAGTGCATTGTGTGTTATGCAAAACCTATGATTCTGTGGTCAAGGCAGCCCACAGATCATCTGCACACCTTTTGCAGTAAGTCACTACAATTATTTTTGGTGTATTTTCAAATAAATGAATAGCACCAGCATTGACAAGTTAATGAGATACTGCCATTTCTTTGTCACTGACAAGGAGTTGACTAATAGCTTTGCCAGGAATAAAAGTTCTGCGGGGGGGGGGGGGTCTTCCAAAAATGTGAAAGGAAATGTTCCATGTTTTGAGTTTAGCAACTGGGGGTGGGGTGCAAATTTCTCTGGATGGGTGACTGAGATGACTAAAGGTTCTTTTACTTACTATAATGCCAACTCCAGCCTGCCATTAAGCAGGTGAACAACCTGGGTTGTTATCAACTGGAAAATATGAGCTTGTCTTTCAATGTCCAGAATTTGTTCTGGAACATATGAAGCGGCCTTAGATCATGTCAGACTAATTGTCTGCCTAGCTGATGGCAGCTCTCCAAAATGTCAAGCAGCCTGCTGTCTGCTAACCACCACTTGCTAACTGGGCCCTTTAAACTGCCAAAGATTGGACTTGAGTTCTTCTGCATGCAAAATATACACTCCCGCTAACATTTGTTTATAAGGGGGTTTATAAACCACCAACTCATAATGAAAATATTGTGGCAGCGTACACCAGAAATACAATAAAAACATCATAGAATGATAAAACACAGGCATGAATGGCTTGAACAACTAGAATAAGGTCTGGAAGGTGCAATCTCATTATAGCACTTCTATGAGATCACTCAGGTTCCTGCATTTTTACACCACTTGTTTTAAATAGTGCCTATGATGTTAAAAGTGGTCCACCTACAGACGTGAGTGTAGCCAAGGGGGAGTCAGGGGACAGCTGCCCCCACCAAAAAAATCAACAAATATCAATACAAATCTGAGGTTCTGCCACCTAAAAAAAATAAAAAATCCTGGCTACGCCCATGCCTCCAGATTGTTTCTGTCAGTCTCCACCCTTAACTGAACAGATGTTTCTTGCCTTAAAGAAATCAGGGTCTCCGCTGAATCCAGTAACAGCATGCTAGGTAAAAATTAGTGGCAGCGCTGACTAGGGATAGGGATAAAGTTAATTAATAGTGCACAAACTGATCTGCTTCAAATGCAAGAGCGCATGAGCAGTCTTCAATAAATTCTTAACTCCAAGATTGTCACCACTGTTCTCATTCTCCAAGCTTAACCTCATAAGCTCTGCTTAACTCACTGCCTGAAGGCAACGAAAAGATCCCATGGGGAGGTGGGCTGGTTCAGGTGCAGGGGACTGGAGGCGGAGTTTAAATAATAATGTAGAATATCAAATGCTATTTATTTGTGGAGGCGAAATTAACAACCTCAAAGCATATCTTACTATAGAATACAAAAAACACACCATTCTCCTATGCTGTGTGTCCTGGGGCCAGATGATTTCCACTGGAGTCAAAATCAGTCACAATATTTTTGTGCTAGACCTCAACAGGCTAAAGCTCAACAGCAGTCAAGTTCATGGTCTATATACCTGCTATGGGCCAAGCCCATACTACTAAAGCAGACCAAGTATTAGCACGAAGCAAACCAGCATGATGAGAACCATGAGCACTAAACAAGCAGGGACACAGCAGTGAACACCATCCCTAGTGCCAACCCTACTTAGAAGACAGTTGTTTGATCTGGTCTGTGAGCGGCTCAGGTGTGGGGAGCAAGAAGCCTGAGAGGAAGGAAGGATTTAGAGGAAGAAGGTGCAGAACTGTGGGAAGAAGGAAAAAAGTACACAAACAGAGTCAGACTCCACTTGCTTGGGTCAGTTCCTGTTTTTTGCTATGCTCATCCAACAGATACAATTTGGAGCTTTTCCCACTGGGCTTCTTAAAGAGAGAGTGGGAAACACCCCCTAGCATGGTTGCATAGAGTTAACCTTCCTCTCCACTGCTAGTTCATATTATATTTTAAGTCTATCACAGCTCTGTTATATTCCTGTCCAGTGAACTTGATAGCCACAGTGAAAGGCAAAATTATGGTTTGTAGTGCAGCATCAAAACATAGGAACATTTCACCTGAATTGATAGTGCTATTGTTATTGTTAATCATAACTGTGTTAGGTAAGAAACTTACCTAAATCTGTGTGACTTAATTTTTTAAAAAAAGATTGCAGACACTACTGTTGCAAACCAAAGCTTGGATTTGCATACAAAAGCAAAGGAAATGCAGTATTATAATAAAGCAAAAAAAAAAATCTATTATGTTTAAACATTTGTCTTTTAAAATTAAGGGTGCAATCCAACTTTTGCTTACAGAATTTCCTGTTGAAATTTCCTGCTGAAATCCCTAGACTGTCCAAGTATTTGACTTGGGATTGAATTGTGTACTTAATGTATGTTTGTCTGTGTGTTTTAAAAATATGTTTTCAGCTTTCAAATACGAATAAATGTACATATCAATTATAAGGGAATTAGGAATGCCCATATAATTTTTTTTTAGTACAGGCAGCAGAAATGTATACCTGGAGTAGCAAAATTCCAAATATGCATTAAATAAAACAAATGTGTCACTTTGATCTGCAAATATTCACTGTTTTACCTTTAATGTCAGTGGAACTTGAAGCAGATCTCTGAATGCTAAGCTGAATCCTCAGACACATCTTTCAATGGGCTAAAGAATGAGGTGCATTATTTTAATGCTTTATTTATGCCCCAGTTAGAATGGGCTTTCTGTACCTGCCACTGTAATTTATAGTAGCAGCTGAATAATAAAGCATAGCTATGAAGTTTTGGATGAAAATGCTCAAGGTCACCTGTCAGCTTCCAGCTTCCTAGGTGGAGCAGAGTGACCTACAGCCCAATGTCTGAGAATATGTTCCTTGCTTGAGACTGAAAACTCCAAAATTAAGTTTGCTTGGTGGACAGTGCAATCCTGAAAATGTCTGCTCAAAAGTAAACCTGATTTAGTTCATACAATCATAGAATTGTAAAGTTGGACGGGACCATAAGGTTCATCTGGTCCAGGTAAGTATGTGCAGGATTGCAGCTGGTAAGTATGTACAGGATTGCAGAAGCTAGTTGTTTTTCCCTTACAGAACATTGTTCGCAAAGACGTTCCTTTGTTAGGGCAGAAGTACATGTTACAAGAAACACGGCAGCCCTGTGACTGAGCTTTATTAAGCCTGCAGGAGAATCTTTGTGAATCTGGAAGAAGAATTCTTTTTTTACCATAGAGATTTGATACAGACTTAAGGAGAGCCTGCTGGATCAGGCCAGAGGCCCATCTAGTCCAGCATCCTGTTCTCATATGCAGGAGCCAAGCACAAGAGCACTCTACCTCTCTATGGTTTCCAGAAATTAGTATTCAGAAGGTTACTGACTACAACAATGGAGGCAATGTATAGCCATCAGTAGGCACTGATAGCCTTATCCTCCATGAATGTCTCCAATGCTCTTCTAGATCCATCAAGTTCATGGTCATCCTGTGGGAGCAAATTCTGTAGCTTATGCACAGTGTGAAGAAGTATTTTTGTATGTTTCTTGAGCCTTTCAACATTTAGCTTCATTGGATGTCCACGAATTCTAGTGTTATGTGATACAGAGAACAACTTTTCTCTATACACTTTCTCTACACCATTCATAATTTTGTAAACGTCTATCATGCCACCTTTTACCTTTTAACTACACTACAAAGTCCCAAACTTCCTCATAGGGGAAGTTGATCATTCTGCTCACTCTTTTCTGAACTTTTCCCAATGCCACCATCTCCTTTTTGAGGTGAAATGACCCAGACGGCAGACGCTATTCCAAATGTGGTTGCACCACAGAGTTCTAAAAATTATGATATTAATTTTTTTAAAATTTTCAATTGCTTTCCTAACGATCCCTAGTACAGGATCTGCTACATGCTGGATCGACATCTTCCTCATCAAACCATCCACTATGACCCCAAGGTCTTGTTCCTCATCAGTCCCTGCCAGTTCAGACCCCAGGAACTGGGATAGATCAGTATGAAAAGAAAAACCACTAGTTTTTCCACTACTAAAAACCACTAGTTCAGTAAATTTCACTTTCTGGCAGTTTGAAGGTAACTCTGGTCCCCTTTAATATGCCACCGCTTTAGCCAACAATGTCGCATGTTTGCAAATTGTTCTCTGAGACCATGAAGGCTAGGAACATAGCATTTAAAAGGGGGAAGAGACAAGCTGAAGAAAAACCCCTAGAGTGGGAACAGTGGTGAACAGACACTTTCCCTGAAAAAGTTGTTCGTTTGCTTTTAATGCTCAACTTGTGATTAGTCCCATGATTTCAATAGAATTGTTCATGTGATGAAAGTTAAATGAATCTGAGAACTTCCTGAAACTTTCAGAGGTTCAACCCAAGACTTGATATTGTTTAACAGTTTTAATTACACTAGTGAATGGCTTCGATATAAAGTGCCCACGTGCGAATGGAAAGAAGAAGAAGAAGAAGAAGAAGAAGAAGAAGAAGAAGAAGAAGAAGAAGAGTTTGGATTTGATATCCCGCCTTTCACTCCCTTTAAGGAGTCTCAAAGCGGCTAACATTCTCCTTTCCCTTCCTCCCCCACAACAAACACTCTGTGAGGTGAGTGGGGCTGAGAGACTTCAGAGAAGTGTGACTGGCCCAAGGTCACCCAGCAGCTGCATGTGGAGGAGCAGAGATGCGAACCCGGTTCCCCAGATTACGAGACTACCGCTCTTAACCACTACACCACACTGGCTCTGCTTGCACCTGGGGAGGTTGCCGACTCCTCTCCAGTTCTCCACACAGCATCACAACCACTGTGTGGAGTCCCAACAGGCATCAAATTGGCTTTTCATCAGAGTGAAGATCCCAGGCAGCATACAGAACACCATGCTTTTTTTTAAAGCTCCAGTGCCCTTAAATTCCTCCCTGATCTTACAGGTGAGCCCAATGAAGATGTTAACATTGCAAACTCCGGCTTGCAAACTGGGAGCCAGCCTTCTTCCTCCCCAAGCGGATACAAATTTATCAGCTTTCATCAAATGTAGCCACGGCTTAGGACTATATATCCTCAACAAAGCTCGCAATGGTTAACATTAGGTCCCCTAATGATTTGCACATCACTTTAAATGCTGCTTGTGAAAATAGCTTCAGGCAAATAGATTTGTTCTGCCTTGTTGGCAAAACAAAGGCGGAGCAGATAGTACGCCATGCAAACAGTGACGTCCAATGGCAGAGTGCCTCTGTAATGAGGATCATGAGGAAGAAATGAAGGCAAGCACATCTATGCTATCTGCAAATGAAAGCTATTATTATCAGACCGAACATCAGTTTCTCCTCCACCCAGCACAGCACTCAAAGACAAACCAGTATCAGCTGGCATAAATCAGCGCAAAATTGCATCACTCGCGTTATGGCACTTCTTCACCATAGTTGTTTTTCTCCTGTATTATCTTACAGCGATACATACAAATTCTTTTTTAAAAAAAATTGAGGAGCCTTGCTGAGAAAATATACCATAGGTGTGCATATTCATTTGTTTGCAGGTAGATATATAATGCCACATTATATGATGTTGAGGGGGGGGGGGGACACATGGCCAAAAGCCAGAAATCAGGCAGAAACTGTTGAACATTTCATGTGTATTTCAGGGAGCCAAGAAGAGGCAAACAGCAATTCTCCATTTGCTCTGAATGAAGTATTGAATCAAATGTTTAATTTTCAAAAATAGTCATTAGACTCTTGGTTGTTTTAGGGCCTGTATTTGGTTATCATACCTAATTTAGTACATTAGGCCTTGAAATATACCTCTGAACTGTGACTGATTATTATTCAATGGCTTCAATATACAATATGCTTTTATTTCCACGCTATAAGTAGGGGCAGACTTCTGTAATATTTCATAATACAAAGCCAAAATCTGGTGCCCCCAAATGGATCTTCTCAATTTTGCGCCACTCGGCTCAGCACCCTGTGGAGGGGAACTGCCCACACCGCCCAAAATACAGTGTTGCTATAAGAAGTGTCTAGCATTTGTGAAAGCTCTTTCTCTACAGTGAAGTGCTATGTTGAATTTTTGTTGTGAAGGTTGTCATTTCAGGCATCTCAGCAATGGCCGTATGCCTACTTGCAGACATTGCTTCGCTGCTTTGCTGTCACTGCTTCAGGAAACGTATCCTGAATGGGGAACCATTGCTCCACATTGCATTACTTTCAATGGGCTGAGCATTCAGAAGCACATCCCAAAGTAAAGGAGAATGGGCCCAGTTGTTTCGATAAAGGGAATGGGAATATAGGACACTCCTATTACCCATTCAGCACCTGTTCACTTTTTCTCTTAGAGAACAACAAACGAAGAGTGTGGGGTAATGACAATCTTCCTGCTTCTTTGTTTGTTTGTGCACTCTCCCCCCCCCCTTTTCTTGTCCCCTCCCCAGGTGTTTCACCTCATTGGCCCCCAAATGGCAAACACGCTTAGAAAATGTCAGCAACAGCTTTTGTCCCCTAATCCTAATTGTGATGCAGAGGCAGGGCAATTTCTGTTGGGATCACAGCTACCACCCCAACAAAAACCTCCCCACCATGACAACCGGTCTTTTAAAAAGCTTTCTTGTGGTTATTTTGGGGGGGAAGTCACTGATTAAATGTTGTGCAAAATGTTGGATTCTCCTTCTTACTTTCTTTGTGACGCTGCTTCTTGCACTTCAGAGTTTATGCTAAATTAGCATCACAGCAGTGCAGACCTCTCTCTGTTTTTTCTGAACAGTCCAAGTCTCATGGATTATTTGCTTATTTGTTTGATTTCTATACCACCTTTCATCCACAGATCACAGGCCTGTTTACAATATAAAAACTCAAAAATACGTAACAGTAACAAACAAAAACAATATCCTGCACATACTTAAGTTTAAAAGACCATGGGGTTATTTAATTAGCCAAAGGCCTGGCATAAGAGGAATGTTTTTGCCTGGAGCCTAAAGAGATGTAATGAAGCGCCCAGGTGATCTTGATTCCATAGCACACTAGCATAAACACTGACAACTGGGAAACACTGGCTGCGAGTGCTCCAGTTGGAGAACAGTCTTTACCAAAGGTGTCATGGGCTTTGAAGAAGAAGAGTTTGGATTTGATATCCCGCTTTATCACTACCCTAAGGAGTCTCAAAGTGGCTAACATTCTTCTTTCCCTTCCTCCCCCACAACAAACACTCTGTGAGGTGAGTGGGGCTGAGAGACTTCAAAGAAGTGTGACTGGCCCAAGGTCACCCAGCAGCTGCATGTGGAGGAGCGGAGACACGAACCCAGTTCACCAGATTACTAGTCTACCGCTCTTAACCACTACACCACACTGGTAAAGACACTCGAACTCAGAACGTAAGGGAGAAATGTGCTAAGACGCTTGGCAAATCCACACCATGATCAACTCCTGCCCGGAAACCAATGTCCCACTGTGGAAGGACATGAGGATCCAGAAATGGCCTCCATAGTCACTTACGGACTCATTGTTAAAACCGTGTTTATGGAAGACAATCTTACTCGGCTACAAGAAGAAGAAGAAGCATGATGCTCTGGAGGAAGAGAGTTGTGACTCCAGCTATTCTATTCAACATCAATCAAATTCAGGAAACTTTTGCACACACCAAGAAGCCTCTACCAGTGCACTCACTGATTCCCTCTCCCTGCCCTGCCCTTTCCTGCTTAAAATGTGATCAGACCTAGACAACAGGGGCAGGATTGTGGGGGAAGGACTGACAAAGAGAGGCAAGCACATAGAAATGTTGGTGCCCCTGGCCCAGCTGTTCTTTGCACTCTTGCTACAGCAGCATATCTGCACAGCGAAGCCTATTTTCAAGTGCAGATTCTGGTCACGGGTTCAGGGTCAATGTATCCAGGGTAAGAGGAAACACAAATAATCCATCCCCACTTTATATGTTCTACACACGCAATAACCCTCTGTGGATATAACTGCATCATCCTGGATTTCTGGCTTCAGCACAGATTGCTGCATAGAATTGGAACAATCTCTTTAATCAAACATTAACTCCACGGTGCCCTGTTGCATTACCAAGGTCTCTTAAATCCATATTAAAAAAAATAATGCTTAAACCAGCTGTTTTTAGGTTCCCTATGCTTCATATCATATTGTCCTTAAACAGAACTATAACAATTTCTGTTTATCTTGCAGTTTACTGTTGGATACTAGATAGCACCTTTAAGAGGCCCGAAAGGGTGGCAGAAATAATGAATGTTGCAATAAAAATGTTAAAAGGGGGAAAGTCACAAGAAAGTGAACTGAATTTGTTGCAAACCTGAAGAAAACACACTTTGAACAAGATGAAAT
Organism: Podarcis tiliguerta; assembly: GCF_965153285.1. Taxonomy (NCBI): domain Eukaryota; kingdom Metazoa; phylum Chordata; class Lepidosauria; order Squamata; family Lacertidae; genus Podarcis; species Podarcis tiliguerta. The sequence goes on along the minus strand of NC_139535.1, from coordinate 26,498,280 downwards.
GAGCTTTGTAGACACAGTCTTGCAATGACATACCAGCACACACAGCGCTATAGAAAAACATAGCACAGGGATTTGGAGAAAACTCATTCTTGCTGGTGCAAGCAATTAAATACAATCATAAACACACCCTGCGCTCCAAGGTAATATCATTTTGTGGTAAGAGCCACATGGCAAATGAACAATCCCATTTTCTTTAGGTTTTCCAAAAGCCTAAAGAAGAAAAGTAAAATTTGAAATCTGGATTTTTCTAAACATGCTGAAAATCACCTTGGGCAACAGAGAAAATAGCTGCAGGTATTGCGATTCTTGAAATAAATTCAGAGATTTATTAGCTGAAAATAATACTTTTGCAAACCCTTTCAATATTTTCAAAGGTAGGCAAGATGACACTGTAGTTAATTCGTGTAAGATTTTAGTGGTACAAAATGTTTTTTACAAAGCCTTCTCATCATGTTTCTATGAAGTGGCATAGTATCACTCCCATTTTTCAGATGAAGAATAGAGAGGCTGAAATGTAACTTGGGTACACTGTCCTATAAGACCACACCCTGGCCCTTGACACATATCAATGACATCAACTAATTATTTATATTGCAAATTGAGAATTTTGCAGTTTGCACAAATGCAAAATCTATGCCCAAAACTACAGTGGTTCTTTTGAGAGCATTATTGAAAAGGAACTCAGTTAGGTACCAGTCCCGGACATCCTTGGTTATTACTCAGAACGAAGAATGGGGATTCAGCTTGGGCTAGATGGGGTAACACTCCCCCTGAATACACAGGTTTGCAGTTTGGGCATGCTCCTGAACTCAGCCCTGAGCATGGATGGATGGACAGGTCTCTGCAATGGCCAGGAGTGCATTTGCACAGTTAAAGCTAGTGTGCTAGCTGCATTCCTGGAGATGTCTGATTTGGCCACAGTGACATGCACATTTGTTCCCTTCCCCTTTTGATTAATGTAACGTGCTCTACACTTTGAAAAGCATTCAGAAACTTCAGCTGGCTCAAAGAGCAGCAGCCAGATTGCTGAGCAGGACTGGTTATAGGGAGCACATGACTCCCTATATGGGATCTCACTGTTACCTCTTTCCATGATACAGCCAACACCCATATAATCAAACTACTGGTCTGTTTCTAGGCACAATTCAAAATGCCTGGAACTTTGACCTATAAAGCCCTACACAGCTAAGGTTCATGCTATCTGAAAGACTGTACTCTCTTATTTGAACTTGCCCAGGTTTTGAGGTCTTCAGGGGACGCCCTTCTCTTGGTCTCACCACCCTCACAGTCAAGCTTGGTGGGGGTGTCAGAAAGGGCCTTCGGACTTTGCAACTCCTTCCCTAGAGAAGCCAGACTGGCTCCCTCCTTGTTCTCCATCCACTGGCAAGTGAAGACTGTTTTGTTCCAGCAGGGAGATTGGCTGCTTTTAGTTAAAGGGGCGGTGCCATGCTGTTCTTATTGTAATTATTTGTATGTTTTAAACAGATTTTATATACGTAGTTTCAATTCTATCAATGTTTACTTGTTTTTAAATTATTGACTTGTCTGTGTTTTTAGCTGTGTTCTTTTTTATCTGTTAGCCACCATGAGTTCCCATCAGGGAAAAAGGCGAGGTATAAATAAATATATATATATAATGATAATAATTGTTCTTCTGGTGTTTTTTTACAGATAATTTTAATTCACTGAATTTCTGCATTATTTCATATTGTGAATCACTTTGTTATTGCTGCAATGGAAATCGGTACGTATTTAAAAATAAAATGAAATAATTAATACAAAGCACATTTGACCTCAGTAGTGCCTTGCAAACAATTCCTCCTCTTGCATTTTATATGAAACTGCTCTTCAGTACCTACTGTGCTATATTGCTCAACAACTTAATTTCCCCATTTTTATTACTGAATGGCCTTCAGTAAAGTTCAAAAACTTATCACCCCTACCAACACAGAATCCCATCTGATTACTTAAGGACAGCTCTGAATAATTTGACTATGATTATGTGGTTGTTTTCTATGTTTCTCAGAATATGTCCCAATGTGAAGAGTAACACAGATTGATCACGAGTACTAGTATATTCACACACCAATTACGAGCATTTCCCCCCCTGAAGTAATTCCAACAGCCCCTTGTTTTCAAGTTAATGTGGAGTTGATCAACCTTCCATTCCCAAGTCAAATCAAAGCATTTTGTTCTGGTTTTACTCACCTCCGCCGTAGGTAGCAGCCAACATAATTGAAGACACCCATGCAATCTCACTGTATGACGTGCCAAAGAAATCTTGGATTTCTTTGAAGAAGATTGCTATGCCTTTGGGGAAAGCATATGAAAATCCAATGGATATGAATGCTCCAAAGACCACTGCCCATCCCCATCCTCCATCTGGAGGGGTATAGGCTTGGCTTGTGTCTGCTGGAAGTGGCATGTCAAGGTTAAGTTAATTCCCTGTAATTCCCCTTTTTTTCTGGAAGCCCTGAAAAACAAAGTGCACACTCACAGTCTTTTATCAGATTCCCACATATAGTTAACTCAACTCTCACACACATTATTACCCATTCTCCCTTTCTCATTCATCTTGGTCTTCTTCTTCTTCTTCTTCTTCTTCTTCTTATTATTATTATTATTAAATAAATAAATCAAGAGGCACAACAGGTATTTCTGGAAATCTTATCTTAGGAAACGTTTACCTGCCTATGCTTGTCAGGATTCTTTCACTGGAGTTTGTTGACAAACATGGATGGGATCTCACTGTTACCTCTTTCCACGATACAGCCAACAGCCACATAATCAAACTGATGGTTAGGATTTCTAAGAAAATGAATTATTTATATGTGGGTTGATGTGTTACAATCTTGGTAATGTTATTGCTTTTTTAATGTTATTTACTCCCAAAGGAGCCCAGGGTGGCAAACACAAATAATATTTTTTTAAAAAACAACATCTGCAATAGTTACAAACTGTGAAAGAAGCTTCTACATTCATACCTCAGATTTCAAACGCCTTGGCTCCCAAACAAATCAGCTCCTGAATGATCAAATCCCAGAAGTGAGTGTTCTGGTTTTTGAACGATTTTCAGAAGCCAGGCGTCCGGCGTGGCTTCCGATTGGCTGCAGGGCTGTGCTTTGGTTTTCAAATGGTTTTAGGAGTCGAATAGACTCCCAGAACACATTCTGTTAGAGAACCAAGGTACAGCTGTATTTTAAAATCTTGCTGGAAGAAGGTCTTCATTACATGCTGAAAAAACAACTTAGATGGCGCCTGTCTAATATGTAATGGGAGGGAATCCCAAAGAGTAGATGCCACAACGCTAAAGGCCTAATTTATATATAGTGAAAACAGAACTCCCACTCTTGTTCTTATTATGTATTTGGTGTTCTATTTTGTACTTTTATGCTGTGATCCACCCTGAGCCATAAATGGGCTGAGTATCTTTAAGGACTGCCTACCCTACTTTGAGGCTGTCCAACCATTAAGGACTTCATTGGGTTCTAGGTGCTTCCAACTAGAAGAGAGAGAGGCACCTTTTCTATGATGGCACCTCATCTGTGGAAATCCATCTTTGTAAAATCTACTAGGACTCTATTCAGGCACCAGAGTTTTTTTTTAAATAAAAAAAAAGTTATATACCTAGGGCTTTAATTGTGTTTCTAAAAATGAAGTTTCCTGTTCTTTTTAATCTGCTGAAGACTATTGTATTGGATGGTTTAGCACTGGTTTTTGTATACTGTTATTGATTTTAAAAGAAACAGTAGCAAGCCACCTCAAAAGCTACTGTTGGTAGGCAAGATACAAATATTTAAAGCAAATTTCAAGCTCTACTTTGAACTTAAAGCTAATGGCAAAATCGTAGTTGATTTGAGTGCCTTTGGATTTCTTTTCTTTTTTTTTTGTGCTCATAAAGCCCATAGAGGTTAATTCTAGATTCCTGCAGGCAACTTACTAGCTGGCTGGCCTTTTCTGTATGAGCATCAAGGTTTTTTAAAAAATATCCCTTTAAAGTAATTAACTTCAGAGGCGGTTATTACTTCAGACCAGAAGCCATGTTAAAACTAGTTCTTTGTCTCTAGGAACTCTTCTTGAACAAAGGTAGCCGACTAAAGCTGTAAACTGAGGCAAGAATCTGATACAATCTATTCAGCCTTTCCCAAGCATTGCTTCCACTGTTTTCTCTCACACTCACGGCATATGTCACCAGAGGAAGGCCTCATATGATTTTATTCTACTAAATACATTAAGCCAAGTGGGGGGGGGGGTCTGTAATAAATGCAATTGGCATTATGTGCTCTGACGTGACAGCAATATGCATGTTATTTCTGGCCCTGTGTCCTGAGCTGCCATTGTTTGGGAAGGAGACCAATACACAATCTTCTCCACAAGGAATGCAGATGCATACAGAAAATACATTGCACAGCACACTTACATAGGACATGGTCCCTTCACATGTGAATTAATATGTACAAAATGCAGGTGTTTGTTTTCTCTGTGTTTTAGACTTGTATGAAGCAGCGTGCAGATTTGCACAGTTAAAGCACACACATATTACCGTGCTGCATCTCACAGAATAGGCAAGCTGCACATCAGACCCTGCTTTCATACCTCAGAAAAACTGCCCCAAATGGCTTAATATGTCCTTTTGTGGCATTGATGTAGAATAGGAGGGAGAGAGGATATACACAATTCACGCAGGGGAAACAAGTGACCTCCTTTAACATGTGACTGCCCTTAACATGATGTTTGCATACTGTCAATTTAAGCTCAAAGTTGCAGGAATGCTGGGCAGTAAATGAGTCACACAGCTGACCACCAAATGGGCAACTGAATTTTCAAATTCACGCTGCAAGAGGGGGGCTGGAGGGCCTTGTAAGCGTCGGCGCAGGATTCCTGCTTCTATACGCACCGGGCCAGCAACAGCTGCTACGTATAAATGCAAAAATAATAAATTTCTCAAGCTTCCCCGATATCCGAGGAGGATAAATAGCGCGTGCGCGACGCCCTCCCCACCAGGCACACGAAAGCAGACACGCTGGCATACGGCGCGCACGCAGCACCGTCCAAGATGCACACGAGCGCACTCCTCGAAGTTTCCCTCTTTGCTACCCAAACTCCCGAAGAAGTTTGGCGCGCTTTCTCGGTCCGGGGCTCAGCGCCTTCGCCTGCGGCGGCGCTGCTCTTCTTACCTTGTGCTCCCTCCGGGTCGCCCGGTGTCAGCGCCCGAGTGCACGCGGCGCCTCGGAGCAGCCTCGCGGGAGTGAAGCGAGGAGGAGCCAGGGCGGGAAGCCACGGGGAGGCGTGGTGCCCGTGTGTCGGGGGAAGCGGGTCTTCCCCCTCCGCCCGGCCAGTGAGGCGCGCGGAAAGGCGCCTCGGAGCGAAAGCCTGGCTTCGGGGTCCCGCGCAGCCTCGGCCCCTTTTCCTCGCTCGCTCGGGCGGGATTCCTGTCAGAGCATAAACCTGAGCGGGGATCCCGCACCCCGAACCTGCATGTGGAAATGGCTCGCCGTGGCTTCCAGCGCTGCCCTTTCGCCTAGAGAGGAAAAGTACAGAAAGGGAGGCGCTTCGTGGTAGCTTCATTCGCAGCTTTCAAACTTCTCCCGCGCAGCTTCTCCCGCAGCTTCTCCCGCGCAGGCATTCCCTGGAAATGATCCCTGATAGTTAACCCGCGCTATTTTGTGAGGCATTGGCAGGTTCTAACTAAAGGGGCAGGAACCCTGTCCTCCCTTGAATCTGGCCTCCCTATTGGGGGAGGGGGGCTATTGGGTTGTTTTTTATTTTTATTATGCATTTTGTGGATTTGATCTTGATTTCATTCTGTGAACCGCCCTGAGCATAGCTGTCAACGTTTCCCTTTTTCTAAGGGAAATTCCCTTATTCCGAATAGGATTCCTCGCAAGAAAAGGGAAAAGTTGACAGCTATGGCCCTGAGACCCCCGGGTATAGGGCGGTATATAAATTCAATTAATGATGATGATGATGTAAGCTTAGTGAAATGCCACCTGCTCTACCTGTCATCGCCACATTTCTATCTAATTTTATTTATTACATTTATATGCCGCCTGTTCTTCCAGGGAGCTCAAGGTGGTTCTCCTCCCCATTTCATCCTAATAACAACCCTGTGAAGTAGGTTGAGTCTGAGAAATGGTGACTGGCCCAAGCTCACCCACCCAGCCAGCTTCATGGCTGAGTTGGGGATTTGAACCTTGGTCTCCCAGGTCACAGGCCAACACCCCAGCCATTACACTACACTGGCTCTCTCCCAAAGGAGCATCCTTGTGGCATGCAGAAGGTCCCAGGTTCAATCCCTGGCTACCTGTGGCTGAGAAAGTCGCCTGCTTGAGACCCTGGAGAGCTGCTGCTACCTGGGGTAGTCAATGTGGTGTGTCGTCCCCCTGCCCAGATGTGATTGGGCTATAACTCCCATTACCTCTGACCATTTGACCTGCTGGTTAGAAATGATGGGGGTTGGCGTCCAGCAATCTCTGGAGGGCACCATGTTGGCTACCCCTGCTCAGTGCCATAACTCAGTGTGAGACAGTTCCCCATGAATTCTCTCTCTCTCTCTCTCTCAGGCTACAACCTCCACCCCATGTGGAATGATAATACTGGCTTACCTTACAGGGGTGTTTATTTATTAAATTTCTGTCTCACCCTTGCTCCCAGACCATCTTCAAGGGCAGCCCCACATGGAGCACATTGCAGTAGTCCAGGTGGGAGGTCGCTAGGGCTTGTGCTGCAGAAGTCAGGCTACCCAGGTCAAGGGAACTGCCATAGCCTGTGAACCCATCTAAGCCAAGCACAAGGACTGCTTGCCACAGAGGCCACTTGGGACTCCATGGAAATCCAGAAGTACCTGTTCCTTCAGAGGGCTGTAAGGCGTCCAAGAACAAGTTGTCAGGCTAGTATTTCTTCACAAGGATTTTGTAAAGGTTATAGCTAGATCATGCAAAGTGCTTTGAACACTTGAAAACATCATAAAAACTTTAAAGTATAGTATTGTTATTTATAGGAATGGTTTTCAGAATTAATAACAATGGTTAACATTTAAATAGCACATTTCAATAGTGCAAAGTGTGTTTTTTTAACATGCATTAACTGAGTAATTTCAACAATGACTGCCCAATCAGATTGCTTTTGATTGCAGGGGTAGAGTAGGGCTGCTTTTTACCCTCCGTTACCTGTTTTAGTCTCTGCTGAGTAACTCGCTAAAATGCATGTTGCGGTGTTATTGTTCCTGCTCTATTATGGTTTGATGCTTTATTGTAATACCGTATATGCTTTCAACTGATTTTTTAATCAGATATTGCATGCCTCGTTTTTATTTAAAGTATTTCATTATTATTATTTAAAAAACAACAACACAGCTGACAAATTTATTTAATTAAAACAGGTCACTATAGTTGTCCCCAAATTGCAGGTGGGGTGGGGGAAGGGACTAAGGCCAAGAGAGAGAGGCTTGCCTATGCCTAAGATATTAAAGAATAACTCTCAAAAAATGTCAAAATCTGTAAAATTCACATCAGAGCAGAGTAAAATGGCAATTTTGCTTCCTTGCCTTTTTGTGGCATTCCTGAAGATTGTATATATTTACCCCTGAACTCCACTGCCCATATTGATATTGTCCCAGTAAGGTGATTGCTACAGGAAATTCATTATTGTGCACCACGCCATGTAATTAAGTTGGTATGTCCTCATTTTCTTGGTGGTGGTGGTGAGCTCATTGTTTTAAGTTATAATGAAGCGATTTCATGGAGCCAGAGATGATGGGGTCCAAAAGGTCTGATCAAAGTGCTGATCACCATGAAGTTGTTACAGTGTCACATTTCTAACCAGTGCTTTTCTTCTACACATCCTTCTATATTCAAGTTACAAGAAGAAATATTCTGCCTAAACATCAGGAAGAACTTTCTGGTGGTAAGAGCTGTTCAACTGTGGAACGGACTCCCTTGGAAGGTGGTGGACTCTCCTTCCTTGGAGGTTTTTAGACAGAGGTTGCATGTATTGCAAGAAGTTGGAACAGATGACCCTCTGGGTTCCATCCAACTCTACAATTCTAGGATTGTCTTCCTCACTGATAAGCAGTGGCTGTCAAAGCAAGCACTCATGCTACCCGAAATCAGCCTTCGTCAACCTGGTCCATCCCCATTCTTAATGTTTCAACTCTCATCAAGCCAAGTGCTGTCTGCGCTAACTGTAGTTTCTGAACCATATTCAAAGATGGCCTCATATAAAATGCATTGCGTTCTAACCTGGAGGTTGTCAGAGCACAGACAGTGGAAGCCAGGCTATCCCTGTCCATATAAGATCAGACATGGGCTACCAGCTGAAGCTGGTAGAAGACACGATACTGGATTCAAAAGTACCCTCAGGAAGAAGAAGAGGAGTTTGAATTTGATATCCTGCTTTATCACTACCCTAAGGAGTCTCAAAGCAACTAACATTCTCCTTTCCCTTCCTCCCCCTCAGCAAACACTCTGTGAGGTGAGTGAGGCTGAGAGACTTCAAAGAAATGTGACTGGCCCAAGGTCACCCAGCAGCTGCATGTGGAGGAGCAGGGAAGCGAACCCGGTTCCCCAGATTACAAGTCTACCGCTCTTCACCACTACACCACACAGCTGTTCCTTCAAGCAGATTATAACCCTTTTCAGAACAAGTACATTCCACTCATGCAGACAGGGGAACCACTTGGAAACAGTGTCTCAGTCTTATCCAACTTGACCATTAGTTCCCGTCCATTACTGAGCATAGACACTGATACAATAGAGAAAATAAATAACGTGCTGAGACTGATATAATAATTCACACTTTAAGAACAAGCTTAGTTTAAGCCCGGGTGCCTGTTTTTGGAGGCTGCACCCCAGTAACTGTTGCTTATTTAGTGTCACTATATTGTTGCATTTACACTTGACATGTAACCCTTAGGTTTTGTTTCTAATACTAGCAACTTGCTTGCTCATTACCAGTATATTATTATTATTATTTATTACATTTTATACTGCTCTTTATCCAAGGATCACATGGCATTTTACAAAAAGACATAACATAGTAAGAAACAAAAACAATAACCGCCGCTCCCTAAACACACAGAATCTGTCTGTATTTCTAAAATCAGCTGCAAAGGGACTATAATTTTTATCTGAATCGCAGGCTGGGTGCCAGCATTTTTAGCCCAATGGTAGAACAGCAGTGTGGGTTGGAACTGAGCATTCCCTTTCTCCCGATGCTGTTGCACCAATCCATACCCAAGCCCTCCATGGCTACATTGAAATAACCAGCACATCTATTTTGACCCAAGGCTCTCTTTTTATTAGGGATCTTCTTGTCTGAAATTGTCATTTCCATCATTTTTGGGCCAAAGTCCACAGCTTGACTTTGTGTTTCATTTTTTTCCTCTCCTGCAATCATTGCCAACACAAAATTAATAAAGAAATGTAATAAATAATCATTTGTTGATGGAATTTAAGTAAGAATTTGAAATAGTAATCAGATCAGCCAACCTTTATGGGCCAGTGGCAGTGGTAAAATAACCAATGTCCTCTGTTAGGCCATCATACGGGGACATAGCTCTGCCAAAGCATCTCACCCAACATCAACAGATAATTGGGGGTGTATGGTTGTGGCGTTTGCCCTCGTAGGTGTGCGACATCATACTGGGTTCATAAGGAAAGGGTTAACTAATTGTAAAATGACTAACCAATGGGAACCCAAGGGGAGGTGTTAGAGTTAGGGGGGGTTGAGAAGTTAGTCTGGAGTTAGAGAAGAGAAAGAGGATAAGTCTGTGGGTGGGCTAGTCTGATGTGAGAGAATCTGTTAAGAGGAGTCAGTCAAACAGTTAAAATAATCAGTCAGAAGGTATAGGCAGGTAAAGAAACTAAAGTTAAGAAACTGACAAGAATATTATCTGAGAAACCATAAACTTGTTAATGCTTATAAAATAAACTTGTTTATTTGGTTCAATTTTAACAACTGACTGGACTCATTGTTTTACCCGAGAGTAATGGGTTGGTGGCAGCAGGGAAGCAAGCACAGTGGTGGCACAGGGATCAATAGACCGTTAAACGTCCGGGGACCCTGTGTGATCACTACAATGGTGAAGAAGGATCTGTTTGACAAGGTTTTGTTTCTGTTTTTATTTTTCATTAACAAAAGTAAGGAGAAGCACCGCCCTCCAACAAAACCACCTATGTGAAGGGCCTATACAGTGGTACCTCCGGTTGCGGACAGGATCCATGCCGGAGCTCCAAGGTTTTTGTAACTGGAAGTACCTGTTCTGCGCATGTGTGCGGTATGGTAGAGCGCTTCTGCACATGCGCACGGTGCAGTAGAGTGTTTCTGCGCATGTGCGCACAGTGAAACCCAGAAAAATACTTCCGGGTTTGCCGTGTGCGTATCTTGAAGGATACATATCCAGAGGAGCATGCAACTAGAGGTAGCACTGTATTGATGTGGGATAATAGAATGAGATCAAAAGAGTGGAATTAAATGCTGCACTAATACAAATGTTTCATCTGCTCAGACGTATGAGCTTGCCTGACAGATGGATCCCCGCTCTCCCCATATACTCTTCTGGGGGTTCTCCTGAGCCGAAATTTTGGGGGACGCAGGGGGAGAAGAGAGAAAAAGTCCCATTGCACAAGCAGAAGCCCTTGCAATAAAACCCCATGAATCCTACCCAAAGCAATTTAAAGTCTGTCTTATTGATAGGTCGCACAGAAATAAAAAATCTTTACAAAATGATCTATAAAGACTGAAAAATAAAATTAATACAATTCATCAAAAATAACAACTCAGTTCCTCAACAGAATGTTTCCAGTCCACAAAATGGTGGCAGTTCCACCATTTTTAACAACAGTTGAGACCATAGGAGCCAACTCCTAGAGGCCAAGGTTCCTTTGGTCCCCCCAGTAAAATATTTGAGGGAGCTACCCCCCCCCCCAGGTTAATGGGCATTGCCATGCAAATGGTGTGCATGTGCCACGTCTTGTGATTTATTATGCAAGGTGGGGTTTATCTGCCTCCCCCCCTATATTTTATTCAAGTTGGCATCATTGGTTGAAACTTCAGTGAGAGATTGCATGAAATATAAAATTCTGCAAAGAGAATGTTTTATTTCCACGAAAGCCTGTCCAATATGCTGGATTCTATTTAGCTGGATGATATGTACAGCTTGGCTTAATATGCTCAAGAACCTTCTAGAAGAACTAAGGTTTTGAGGTGTGGAGGATTCTTCTTTTCCGCTTTATGGGGCGAAAGAAACATTTTCAATTCACTTACCTCCTCCATAGGTTGTGGCACACATAATTGAAGACACCCATGCAATCTGGCCATAGGAGATATTATAAACAGCCTGGAGTTCTTTGTAGAAGATTGTGAAAGCCTTAGGGAAGGAGTACGCAAATCCAACAGATATAGATGCTCCAAAGACTACTACCCATCCCCATCCCCCATCAGGAGGGGTGTAGCCCAAGTTTGTGTTAAGTGGGGGAGACATGGCTGAATTTCACAATCGGATGCAACAAGGATGACCTAAACAGGAATAAATAAATAAAAATAAATTGAAAACCTACATAGGTGCAGCACTCTCAGGGCACTTATAGAACTTTTATACAGTATATGTTATATAAAATTGGTATTTTGCATACAGCAGGAAGATCTTCAGTGAGCACCGAAAAGTCATTAAAGATAATGCCTGTCTGATATTTAATGGGGAGGGAATTCCACCCAGCTAAAGACTGACTCTCTAAATAGAGGCAAAATATAGACCATAGAATCATAGAATTGTGGGAGTCTCAACTAGAGCACCCATGACAGATGGCCATATATATATATATATATATAGGACAGCACAGAAATGAAATTTCAACAACAAAAGTACATTTTGACTCCAATGTGTGTCTTTCGCACAAAGACATCTCTCAGAGAGCTGCAACCACTTGGAAGACCAGAATGCATTAAAACAGCATCCGTATATTTACTGTATATATTTTTGTGAGTGCATTTAGTTACATTTAGATTCCTGCATTGCAAGGGATTGGACTAGACGACGCTCGAAGGTACCTTCCAACTCTACAGTTCTATGATTCCATGAGTTCTTGTTTTCCATAGGGTAACGGGGTACTGCCATTGACAGGGGACTGTAATTAGGAGCATTTGTGAAAAAAGCAAAACAACATGCTGCCCTTTCATGACACTCCAAGCTAGCTGCCAATGAAAAGGCCAGTGCTGTTGGACACTGGTAATCTCTGCAATTCATAGTTGCTATGCATGAACTAACAGAACAGCAGTGTTCAACTTCCTCTGACCTAGAACCCAATTTCAACCCAAAGCTGCAACATCAAACCCTCTGTTTGTTGTTAAATATACCAGATATAGATATATATATATTTATTACCAGATATTACCAGATATAGATATAGGGTTGTATCCAATGTTAGTCCTGCTCAGAGTAGACCTGTTGAAATTTATGAACCCGAGATAGCTATGCCCATTAACTTCAATGGGCCTACTCTAGGGAGAACTAACATGGGCTACAACCCATAGATACGAAGGAGGGAATTTTGGCAGCTACGATTTGTCATGCAGGGGTGAACCGGATGAAATTTCTTTTTCTGCACTGTGATTCAGAGTAAACAACTCTGCCCTCCTCTCATCCAGCCCTCCTCCTTTTTCTCTCTCTGGGTTTTTCACCTTTCCATTTTTGTCTCATTAATTAACCACTACTAGGGTAGTCTACCTACGGGCCCTAACCAATAAGAATGCAATTGTTATTAGTGATGGTGGTGGTACTAGCATTCACATTCATAGAATCATAGAATCATAGAGTTGGAAGAGACCACAAGGGCCATCGAGTCCAACCCCCTGCCAAGCAGGAAACACCATCAGAGCACTCCTGACATATGGTTGTCAAGCCTCTGCTTAAAGACCTCCAAAGAAGGAGACTCCACCACACTCCTTGGCAGCAAATTCCACTGTCGAACAGCTCTTACTGTCAGGAGGTTCTTTCTAATGTTTAATATCTCAAATTTCCTTCATTGGTGGCACAAGCAGGTGAGGGTTATCCCACTTCACCCTCAAATCAACCTTGGCAGGTTAGGCTTAGAGAGAACAACTGGCTGAAGATCACCCATTGATCTCCGTGGCTGAGTGATCTCTCAAGACAAAGAACAGTAATCTACTGCCATACCTTACTAGCTTCCTTTACCAATGCCCTAAAACACATGGGGGGTGCATGAGACAGACAGAGAGAGAGAGAGAGAGAAACTTATTGACTCAGACAAACTCACTATAGAACTTTAAGAATTCTAAACTACTTCTGTGCTACATATTAAAAAGAAATCATACCTACCTGCTTGCAGCAGCGGCAGCCCCCCCCCCCTTTCAGGCTAGAAAAGAGGGGCTCCTTGGGATTTAATGCCTTGAAGGTTATGGAGCTCAGAGCCCAAGTGATAAGCATATGGAATCGCATCTCGTTGTTCTTACAGGAACTTCACCAACTCTCTTACCTTCGAATCCTGTTCCAAACAGTTGTCCTGGTGATGGCTGTTTCTTTGTCCTTAAGAGAGATTAAACTTGACCCCCTTTTTAGGACTAATGCTTCATCATCATACTATTTTCTGAAAGGCTGGTTAAAAACTGAACAAATCTCTGGATCCCATATGATCCCTGCTTACAAGCATAAGCCCATTGCATAAGCAGCAGGTGACTTGTTCTTCAACGTCTTGATCGCAGAAGTGTGGGCTATTAAAATTTTACAGCAAAGGAACGTGGAGGATTCCAGAAACAACCAGCTCAAAGCCCCCGAAACGTTTATGAGAAGCTAATTCAAGAGTTCCTCTAAAGTTTGGAAGCAGTCTGTGTATCCTTGTACCAGGTCCACATATTTGATCCAGAAGCAGTAGGGGCTATTGCATCACTAGCATTCTTACAATTTTCTTGAAACGTTAAAGGCAAGAACACGGTCCAATAAAAAGTTACCTTCTTAGGAGCAAGGCCAAGTCCCTCCTCTCTCAAGATGAAAAATCAAATTCATGGCAAAGTCTGTTTCCAAAGGAGGGGGTTGCGGGGAGGAGAGAAGCAAGCTAAGAGTGACTAGCAATTCACACACTGTAAAAGAACACTGTGATGTTTCTCTGCCTGACTACACAAAGATACCATGACATGGGCAAAGGATGTTCAAACACCTGTGTAAAACCCTTCAAGCAAGCCCTTGCCACATAGTGGGCAGGGGAAAGATGGTGCAGTGGAGAAGGTAGGGAAGGAACAGGTAAGAGCCAAGATTTTGGCTCATACCTTTGGCCGTGTGCTCATGAAGTTTACCCATTATGGAGTTACAATTCCTAGTTCCCTTAGCAAACTACAGCTGCGATGATTCTTTGTGAGAGGTCATGTGCTTTAACTGTATGGTATATACACAGCATTTGTTGGCCTTTTCACTAGTCCAGTTCTGTGTTTTCAGCAGCAACCTGACACAGGTAAACTGAATACGGGTGTGCAGAAGAAGGGGTTTTGCTGTTTAATTTATGAACCTGCCTTTGAAAATATTATACCTGGCATATCTAAGTAGAAAATGTGGTGCTAGGAGAGGTGTTTGTGTGGTTCTGGGATTGATTTCTCCCCACCTTTTGATACACTAGCCCCCACCTCCACCCCACAAGGCAGCTTACTAACATACAATGACATGGGGGCTGCTTCTATCCCCTCCGGCACATGGCATTGTTTCGGGAAGCTTCCCTTCCAGTGTTAAGGGATGTTTATCTGCTCAGGACTCAGGAGTTCAAATTTCTTCCTTTATCCATGATCCAACAGCCTTCCCAGTAGTGATGTATGGAAGTGAGAGCTGGACCATAAAGAAGGCTGATCGCCGAAGAATTGATGAATTACGGTGTTGGAGGAGACTCTTGAGAGTCCCATGGACTGTAAGAAGATCAAACCTTTCCATTCTTAAGGAAATCAGCCCTGAGCGCTCACTGGAAGGACAGATCGTGAAGCTGAGGCTCCAAATACTTTGGCCACCTCATGAGAAGAGAAGACTCCCTGGAAAAGACCCTGATGTTGGGGAAGATGGAGGGCACAAGGAGAAGGGGACGACAGAGGGCGAGATGGTTGGACAGTGTTCTCGAAGCTACCAGCATGAGTTTGACCAAACTGCGGGAGGCAGTGGAAGACAGGAGTGCCTGGCGTGCTCTGGTCCATGGGGTCATGAAGAGTCGGACACGACTAAACGACTAAACAACAACAGCCTTCTGAGATGAGAAATGGCCCCAATTGTGGTTTGTAAATTGTCTTCGACTTCAGACAAAAGAGCAAACCACAAATTGTAGCTTCAGATCCTGGTTTGTCAGGCCCTTAAATACCACAGGTTGTACACAGTCCAGATGCTCAAACAAGCCATGGTTTTATAGTTTGAGTTGACAATAACAGAAGGGAAAATTCCTGTTGGGAAATTGGGTGGTAGGTTGAGGGATTATTTTGTTGAGAACCAGTGGTGTGCTTAAATAGTTCTGTTTACGAAGTAGTTCCAGCCAATCTCTCTTCCCCCCACACACCCTGAGCCATTCCTAAATCCGCTCCAGAGGGTTGGGGGGGGACCCAGAATAGATTGAGAGTGGGGGGATACAAGAGAGGTAAGGGAAGTTCCATTGCTCAGCCAGGAGGCCTTGCGCTTACAGAACTGCTTCATTGGATACCACCCAAATTTTTTGGCTCTATTTACTAAACACAAGTAAAGTAAGCATGATAAATTTGACCACTCTTTTTGGGCATCAGAAATCTTTCCGATCTAAACTACCTGACACAAATTTTTCAAAATTTCCAGAAAACCCACATTACTGGAGAGAAAGGGAATGATTAAATAGCAGAGAAGAGATATATTCGCAGGAGGAGAGGTGGCATCCAGAATCTGGAAGGTACAGGATCAAGGGAAAATATTTAGACAAGGATAACAGAGCAGTCAACTCATCAAGTTATAGCTGAAATGTGGAAAGGGAGAATTTAGGCAAGGGGAGAGACTGGAAAGCATGTGTGAAGTGAGACATTATGGGTGGGTTTGTATTCCATACTGTTGTAGTATATAAACATTTAGGTCCAAGGCCAATTGAACACCACAATGGGTGTAAAACAGGTCAATATACTAGCATAAAACAATAACTTAAAATGTGTTATAAAAGACTGTAAAGTGTCTCTCTCAGCCGCAAGAGTATATTTATATATGCTTTCTAACACCTAGGAACGCACTATTTACATGAACTTTGGCTTGCTAAGATTAAATCTTTGACGTTGGTAATCAAGAGTTTGCAAAGGAGAATAGTGGAGTGAAGGAGCTCACATAGCAATTCCTTGTATAGCAATCCTTACTTCATTCATCCGCCACTCATGTGCTGGAAAAGCACCAACTACGTTACTCTCAGGAATGAAAGTGAGCAGGAATAGTGTGAATCGTTGTTCCTGCATAAAATGGGTTTTAGATCACAGGTCTACTAAAACAAAATTTGTGAAAAGCTGGCTATCCAATAATTCACCACGCCACCTGTCTGTAGCAAAGGAAGAAATAAAAAGAGAGGCCTACTACATGGGCTCTCCTGACATAACCACTCCATTTGGCTCCTCCTTTCCTTGAATTGTTTCCATGCAACAAGCTTTGTGAGTCCACATCTAGCATACAGTGGTACCTCAGGTTACATACGCTTCAGGTTACAGACCCCACTAACCCAGAAATAGTACCTTGGGTTAAGAACTTTACCTCAGGATGAGAACAGAAATCGCACAGTAGCAGTGTGGTGGCAGCGGAAGGCCCCATTAGCTAAAGTGGTGCTTCAGGTTAAGAACAGTTTCAGGTTAAGTACAGACCTCCGGAACGAATTAAGTACTTAACCTGAGGTACCACTGTACTGGGTCCAGTGTTGGATGCTGCCTTTTAAGAATGGCATTGGCAAATTCACTGGAGTGTGTCTGGAGGAGCACATACAAGATGATGAGGGTTCTGAAAGCCAAAGTTCTAGGATAAACAATGGCAAATCACACAGATAATTTTAGTTACTGGGCAGTCAAGAAATGAAGCAATAAATAAATAACCCCTAGAGAACTCTACTGCAGATCAATACTGAGCTAGATGGGCCTAGGGCCCGACTCAGTACAGTGGTACCTCAGGTTAAGTACTTAATTCATTCCAGAGGTCCGTACTTAACCTGAAACTGTTCTTAACCTGAAGCACCACTTTAGCTAATGGGGCCTCCCACTGCTGTTGCACCGCTGCCACGCAATTTCTATTCTCATCCAGAATCAAAGTTCTTAACCTGAAGCACTATTTCTGGGTTAGCGGAGTCTGAAACTTGAAGCGTATGTAACCCAAGGTACTACTGTACAAGGCAAGTTCCTATGTTCCTGATTCATAATCCTAATATGGGATCAGACTTGGCTTAGACCCTGAACCCTAAAAAAAAAAAATCCTATTGGAGAGCCATCGTGGTACACTGGTTAGAGCAGAGCTTTCCAAACTGTGTGTCACAACACGCTAATGTGTTGGCTGCGGTGCGCAGGTGTGTTGCGTGAGAACTCCCAGTGCTCCTTCTGAGGCTGGTTTGATAGTAAAACTGAATTACTGTGTCACGGAAATGATGCATGTCAAAAAAGTGTGTCACCAACATGAAAAGGTGAGAAAGCTCTGAGTGAGAGTTTCACACTAGGGCTAATGAGACCTTGATTTAAATCCACACTCTGTCACAGCAGCACATATTAAACAGTTACATATATAAGAACAGTTAAAACAATAGCATATATAAAAACATTTCTTTAAAAACAGTATCGGTTTAGAAAAACAGCATAATAGGTAAAATCAAATCCCATTGTGTTTGTAGTGCTGCAAAATCTTGGGTTTTGTACTTTTAAGTTACCTTTTATCTTTTTTTTATTAAAAAAGGCAAACAAGTGAATAGGAGTTTTCCCACAGTAATTATATTCACACTCTTTCTGTCTGACCCTCTCATAAAAATGCACAGTTACTTTAGACCTAACTGCATTGTTAAACCGAAATTAGATTTTACTGCTGCTAGTTCAGTCACCTAGCAGAATTATACAGCTATAAAACATATGCAAGCCTAACAACCATATCATTGTTTCCCAAACAGTCAACCCAACTGACGTTGTAATGCTATCAACTCTTAGTGGGAGTAAGCCCCATTAAACTCAGTGGGTTTACTCCTGAGTAGACATTAAAAAAATGTCATGGCTGTGCATTCTGAGAAGTTAAAAGGATGGCTGGGCAGAGGCTGCACAGCACTGCTTGAAACAATGCGTCCACAGATGCACCTCTTTACCCTGGCTTTTGACCCTTGAGATGTCAGTATTTGGGCCCCAGAAATTGTATTTCTGTGTTTGTATGTTGTTTTAAACATAATGCTGTGTTTTATTTGTTGTAACCCACCCTGGTACCTTGGAGTGATGAGTGAGTAAATAATAATACAGTGGTGCCTCGGGTTAAGTACTTAATTTGTTCTTAACCTGAAACTGTTCTTAACCTGAAGCACCACTTTAGCTAATGTGGCCTCCCTCTGCCGCTGCGCCCCCGGAGCACGATTTCTGTTCTCATCCTGAGGTAAAGTTCTTAACCTGAGGTACTATTTCTGGGTTAGTGGAGTCTGTGACCTGAAGCGTCTGTAACCTGAAGCGTATGTAACCTGAAGTACCATTGTACAACTAAGTATGTTTCCGGGGCCCACTGACAATATGAAATCCACCAAAGGACCATTTTGCTGGAGTCAGAAGAGGTAAATGCATACTGTTTGGCCATGTAAACAGGGGTAGGGAACCTCAAGCTTGGGGCCAAATGCTGTCTGGCCCCCGGGACTCTCCATAGGCCAATCCCCCTGGCTGGCCCCGCTCTGCACCTTCCTTGTGTATTTTTGTCCGGCTGTGCCGGACACAGTAATGTTTTGCCACAGTAATGTTACAGCTCTGAAAAGCTTGCCAAGAAGGGAATGTGGAGGCAAAAGATTCCCCCCCCCCCCCGGTATGAACCAAGAAAGCTCAACTCAAGAAAGGTTTTATCCTGGGTTAAACCAACTTTGACTATTTTGTGAATAATATCGGGTAATGGATCTGTTTATGTCAAATACACATTCCCCAAAATTTAGCTTAATAGGGCCATTTTCATAAGATGCACATTTGGATTGAAAGCTATCAAGAAGAATTTAAAACATTTCCCTCCACGGTTTTCAATGCAGCCTCTGCAGGGGGTACTTATTGTCCTGGAAACAAGTAGCACAGCTGAGTAAATCTACAGGAGCCTGCTTGTGGAGCCTACAGGAGCCAGTGTGGTATAGTGGTTAAGAGCGGTAGTCTTGTAATTTGGTGAACCAGGTTAGCTTCCCCGCTCCTCCACTTGCAGCTGCTGGGTGACCTTGGGCTAGTCACACTTCTCTGAAGTCTCTCAGCTTCACTCACCTCACAGAGTGTTTGTTGTGGGGGAGGAAGAGAAAGGAGATTGTTAGCCACTTTGAGACTCCTTAGGGTAGTAAGGGACGCAGGTGGCGCTGTGGGTAAAACCTCAGCGCCTAGGACTTGCCGATCGTCAGGTCGGCGGTTCGAATCCCCATGGCGGGGTGCGCTCCCGTTGCTTGGTCCCAGTGCCTGCCAACCTAGCAGTTCGAAAGCACCCCCGGGTGCAAGTGGATAAATAGGGACCGCTTACTAGCGGGAAGGTAAACGGCGTTTCCGTGTGCCGCGCTGGCTTGCCAGATGCAGCTTGTCACGCTGGCCACGTGACCCGGAAGTGTCTTCGGACAGTGCTGGCCCCCGGCCTCTTGAGATGGGCGTGCAACCCCAGAGTTGGACACGACTGGCCCGCACGGGCAGGGGTACCTTTACCTTTAGGGTAGTGATAAAGCGGGATATCAAATCCAGACTCCTCCTCCTCTTCTTCTTATGGTAAGTTGGTATAAGATCAATTGAAGAAAGCTTGAGCAAGCACCTGAAATGTAAGAAGGGAGGGGGCTTTTTGCGGATTTTGAAAACCATGGGGTAAAGCACAGATGTGCACCTCATAAAAATGCTGAATACATCATCACTGAGCCTGGTAAATGACAGTCAGCAGATGGATGCCACATTCCCAAACCTGCCCAAGGTGAACATAAGACCAGCCTGCTGTTATCAAGCCAATCAGAAGCGGCTGGTGGGGCAGCAGAGATGGGACACTGCTGCTCTCCAAGCCCCATACAGAGTCTGTTGCTGGTACTTACTGCAAGGAGGGGGGCAAGGCATGGAGAACTTGGCATTGCGCACAGAGCCATGCACCCCAGTTTTTCCCTCCTCCTCCAGTAAGCGCCAATGAGACACTGTGTCTGGACGCATGAGAGCAATGGTGCCCCGCCTCCACCCCCACTCCCACCGGCTGCTACTGAGGCCCATGGCCCGTCTAGTCCAGCATCCTGTTCTCATAGTGGCCAGCCAGTTGCCTGTGGGAAGTTCACAAGCAGGAGCTGAGTGCAACAGAACTCTGCCCACCTGCAGTTTACAGAATCAGGTATGATGTTTCCAATGGTGCAGAAAGATGCAATGGTGCAGAAACAGCCATAGTTGCGCTCTGGTTGGCTGTGTGGCTCTAAGGAAGTTTGGGTCTCTGTGTTTTAGTTGCTGTATATTGAACCTTCTTATGCACTAGGCCTGAGTCTTATCTGGAGAAGAACATGGTTGTTGTTTTCATTTCTATACCACTTTATACTTCTAAGAAAAGAAATCTCAAAGCGGTTGACAACCTACATTAAAACAGCGAACAAAACAATCCAGAAGAGGAGTTTTGGATTTGATATCCCGCTTTATCACTACCCTAAGGAGTCTCAAAGTGGCTAACAACTTCCTTTCGAATCCCCACGACAGGGTGAGCTCCCGTTGCTCGGTCCCAGCTCCTGCCAACCTAGCAGTTTGAAAGCACGTCAAAGTGAAAGTAGATAAAAGGTACCGCTCCGGCAGAAAGGTAAACGGTGTTTCCGTGCGCTGCTCTGGTTTGCCAGAAGCCGCTTAGTCATGCTGGCCACATGACCCGGAAGCTGACTGCGGACAAATGCCGGCTCCCTCGGCCAATAAAGCGAGATGAGCCCCGTAACCCCCGAGTCGTCCACGACTGGACTTAACGGTCAGGGGTCCCTTTACCTTTACCCTAGTGTTATCTTTAATACTATTCAGAGGCTGGGACATGCAGAGCTCTTTTCAACATTAACATGCAGATATCCTTATCCTTTCTTCCATCAGTCTAGTGCTAAAAATCTCCTGATGCTGCTTAGGCTATTATTATTATACTTATTAGACCCTTTTCCCAAACTGGGGCTCAGGGCACTAAGGCTTGTAAATACATATTCATGAGTATATAGAACATTGCTGTTTGAGAATGAAAAGAAAGGATTTGACTTCCTAGAAGCAATGCAGAATGTTCCTCTTTGGGCAAGTATTTAGAATCAAACTGCATATGATCCAAAGTCAGATGGATATGTTATTTTATTTATTTTTAAGAAAGCAGCTATGGGAAGCTGTAACGTGGAGCTCAGGGCTGTTTTTTCAGGGGTGAATTCTGTATGATATACTTTACCTATTGAAGCTGGTATCAGCAGCCTGGAGCAAATACAACTTTCTGAACCTAGGAGGATGGAGTGAGGTGGGGAAGAGATTACAGAAAACCAAGCAGTTTGACCCTGAAGTACACGGGCTGATTCACAAGTGATTACTCCTGAGCAGAGCTGTGCTGTCACCAACCAAGTTATCTAAATCTTTCTGCTTAGCGCAGCAGTGGCAATCCTCTGTATTTGAACTAAGGGGTGCCGCCATTATTAGGCTTGTGAAGAAGATTTCAAACACTAGAATGGAAAGAGGGTGGGGAAGGGCACAATGCAGCTTGCAGGAACCAAACTATGGGATGCCAAAAAGCAGTTACATTGGTGCTAGGATACCTGGCTGCAAAATGGAATTACCTCTCCTTGCCCTCCACCCTTGGCTCCAGAGTGTTAAGGAATCCCCAGAACAAATTTAGGGGGCACAGGGAATCTGTGTTGCACAGTCATTGTGCTAACACAGGGGTGCCCAAACTTTTTTCAAAGAGGTCCAGATTTGATGAAGTGAACGTGTGTGAGGGCCAACCAAACTCAGCTTTTTTTAGGATTTTACCCCAGGACATATACTGCCACAGGGGCAGATTAAATCGACCTGCAGGCTGGGTTAGGCCCCCAAAATGGACTTTGGACATACCTGTGCTAACAGAACTTTGTTGAGTACCACCCACATGTGAATGCTCAGTTTTAATACCAGACCACAGCCTTCCAGAAATGTGCTATGAACTTAAGACAATATTCATGCAAAACAATAAAAACAAAACAAAACACCGGAACCAATCATATTTGAACAGGTTTATTATAAGAAAAATTAACATGACATTAAGTAAAAATGCAAAAATTGTGCAATTATGGCAAAATGTTTAAAAAATCCACACATTTGCCCTCAGAGGACTACAGTACTTCTTACTAACATACCTGAGCACTGAACTTCTGATGTCAATTCTAAACAGGTTTTGGAACACAAGGAGTTTTGATATTATGCAAACTACATGCACTGCACACATAACAAAGCCAGCTGTAGTTGGGTAGAGGGGCAGCCCATCAGGCACTACCACCACACAGCACCGCTTTTATTTCTGTGAGGCAAAGCAGTGGAGAATGCACTTGGCGGAGTGTTTCTTCAAATCAAAAAGTTTTGGAATAAAACTTGGAATCGTTTTTCCAGCCTGTTTTCAAAAAAAAAAAAAAGCATTTAAAATGGAAAAGTAATGTCTCAAGAAGCTAAGCTAGAAGAACAATAAAAAGGGCAGATAGATCAAACATAGCCCTGCAGAGTTTAGCACAATTACAGTTTTGCCGTCTGTTCTCATGCTGTGCAGGGTTCGTTTTAAAATCAGATTTTTAAAAAAGCAAGTTTTATACTGGCAATTTTCACTAGATAATTTAGAAGCATGTAAACAACTAAAATGTCTTGGTTAATATTAACTGCTTAAATTATTCATGCATAAGACTCAGTGTATTTCACCCCCATGGCAAAAAATTCAAGAGTTAGCTTTCAAGCACGCTACGACCAACCCCCCCCCCCCAGTGTGAATGGTTAGACAAAAAAAGATCTTTGTATTTAGTGCAGATAAAAATGAAAATTAAGAACAAACCTACTGTAGAATTAACCACAGCATATTCTATACATCACATGACAGGGTCATTTGCTAACTTAAACTATTTTTTTTTAATTTCAAGTCAAGATTGACATTTCTACTAAATAAATACAGGAGATTGTCAAAAAGCAGCAACAAGTCTTGTAAAGATTTTCAACAGAACTTTTTTTTTTTTTTGAAAGACACGTAACACCTTCTTTGTAAAAAATAAAATACTAACAACTTTTATGGGAGGGTGCTTCAGAAAGTTTGCAGCTAAGAGGCTTACAACAGCGCAAATATAGCCAACTAAGGATTAAGAAAAGTTAAATATGTGAAAGCAACTGGATATGTGTGAACAGTATCCCCACCATTAACTTATTTCAGAATTTAGTCACAGCAACTATGCTTAAGACATCGAAGCCTTAGCCTTTTAGAGAAGCACTTGAACTCACATCTAAGGCATTAGACTGACTGCACCTTACCATTTGAAGCATTGGGTTCATGTTCAGCTATCAAGGGAACATTTCACTGTCCTTCATTCTTTTTCCATCGCTATTTCTTAATAGCATGGGCACACAAGACAGCCTTGTCATGCTGAATGGAAACTGCTGAGCCATTCAGACACACTGCAGCACCAATTCACATCTGCAGTTGGCTACACAGAGACTAAGGTGCAGATTAGATGCCGTAGGCATACAGACTATTTTGCACGCAGTTCTGCAGCACTCCTACTCCACGGATTAAGCATCATTGTGGCAATTTAGAGTTATGAACTTTTGCGAAGAAAAGTGAAGAAAAGCATTAGTTTTTTAGTTACCCAGCCTATATCGTTTACTAGCCTGACATCTCAATGCTGTTAAGAGAGACAACAATGAGGAAAAAAAATATAAACACATCATGACAGATGTGCACATTTTGTCTCTTATGTTCAGGTCACTGTACCTCGAGCACGGTACATAAAGAAACCCAAAGACAAAAGGCTTCTTGCTGAATCTCTGGAAGATGAGGTATGTAACAGAACGAGGCTTTATTGTCCTTTCAGTTTCACAGTTGTGTTCAATGTATTGTGCAAGATTTAAAACGTACAAACTCAAGTGGGATCATGTTAGCACAAACGAGTTGGGGATTACAAGTTGATACTTACTGAATATTCTAAATGTAATCTCTTTAAACCACAGTTTCACTGACATGCGTATCTATAAAGTCAGAAATAGTTATCATCCTTGGGTATAAGGCCGGTCACCATCTTTCAAAGTGGAACTTAAATTGAATCAAGATGAAAGCAGGGCATGTTTCATTCTTGAGCAACCATGCTCCTCAACCTGTTCTCCCTGGCAAGGTATCACCAGTAAGAGGCCTACTATTAACGCTTAGATCCTAAAGAGATGTTAACAAATCCTTAGTCACTCCAAATGAAAAGCTAGAAAGTCTTCTTAGACCTGGTCTGTACTTGACATTAAGCCAGTAAAAGAAAAATATCAACTATGGCTTAACATAAATGAGCAGCATGCTTGTACATGGAACCAATGCAGTGCTTCTGTTATTCTCCCCCCATTTCCACGGTGCTGCTGGTAAGCAACCTGGAGTTATTATAACAACTGAACACAGGCTCCTTGGTTTTTCCCCTCCAAAATAAAGCAGGAGTAGCAAGCCAGTAACAAAAGGTTGGCTTCCAATTATTGTTTGTTTAGACAGAAACCGACCACCGGCCCAGGTTTAGACATCATGACCAACTTGCCTCCCAGCAGCACTGCAGGAACTCACCAAGTAAAATGGCACAGGGCTCATTCACATTAAGCCAGAGTTTATTTTTATCTGTGGTTTAAAACACCAGGGCTTTGTCCCAATGTACTGGATTCTTACTCTGTTCCAAAAGCTTTTATGTCTGGACTTCCTAAAGTGGCTACCCTTGGAGCACAAAGAAAGCTCAGTAGTGCAAACTTTCACATTATTCCACAAGTAACTGGAGTGCTTAAAATCAGGCAACAGTTAGAAGGATCCGATGGTACTGGCAAAAGCCAGAACTGCTTCTACATTAAGCTGACTGGGGGAAACCATTGTTTCATGAGAATTTGTCAGCTGCAAAGACAAGCACATGCCAAAACGGCAACAGAAGGAAACGTAAGGTGATGAGTTAATATGCCATATTTTTGAAGGATGGCTCAGTATTATTTTCCCAACAGCCAGCTCTCACACAATACAATCTTATGCATGTTTACGTGGAATTAAGTTATTCCATGTTCAATGGAGTTTACCTCCCAGGTAAGTGGGAAAATAAGTGCAGCCTAACTCAACCTATTATGGATGACAAGAGATGTCACAAACTACACTGTTAAGTCTTACTGGAGGATGGACAAAAAAGTGCATACAGCGCTTAACCTTCTAAAAGCTGGAACAACTCTCCCCAAACTAACAGACATTAATACTTTGCCTATCCTTATTCTATGCAAGAACAAATTTCACAAGAAAGAGTCAAAATAAAATAGAGGCTCATATATAAAACACTAAGATACATGCTTAAGACTAGAGACATTAATACTAATGGAGTGCTGTAAATTAGCAGTCCCATTTGACCCATTTCAAACTTACAAGTATTAAAAATGTGCTAGCACCATTGGGTTTAAGCCCTTTATGGAGTGACCAATGTGTTCAACTGCTTTTGAAGCTATACATTTAATTGGCAGAAAATGGTTCTTCTGATGCCACTGGAAGTTCAAGAGTAGACAATCACACACACTAAAACTCACAGAAAAGGAGTGATGCAGCCACCTAATGGAGGCGTTTTTCAAGGTGGTAGCTCATGTTCTGCTGCAAATTTTGATATTTCTGCAGTAGCTACCATAATTTATAAACATAAATATTTCAGTACCTTTATACATATGGAAGAGGTAAAAGGACCAGGAACTTGTCTATTTAGTGTCACTGAATCTAAAACAGCAAACTAGTGATATTGCCTCAGATTTTACCCGTATTTTAAATAAGTCACTTCAAACTTGCTCTCTTCACTTCAGCTATTCATGTTAGATTTTTGCTCTCTGCGTTACCCCAATCCACCTACTCTTGCTTTTAGTCAAACTGTCACTCTGAAACAACATGATCAAATGACTCTAGCAAAGAAAATGCTGATAATTGCACTTCGTAACCCACACCTTTCACCGCAGGAAAACATCCATTAGGAAACTAAACTACCAATTCCCTTCTCCCCACTGCAACCTTTAAAGAGCACCCATCCCCATGTAAAAAACCAAAAAACAAACCACCAACCATTTCAGCTCACATTAAATACTGACAGAATTGAATTGGTTTTTTTCTTTAAAAACAGATTTTTCTGCTACCATTAAATACCAAAGTACTAAGGCCTTTTACCAATGAAAGGAGGAGTGGGTTGGGAACAGAAGAAGTCAAATAACTTTCTGAAGACACTGTGGATACAATTTAGCAACAGCACATTCAAAATGACGTCCAAGATCCCAAAGCTTATCTGGGGTTTCATACACCTTCTGCCACTGGTCAGTAACTTCATCGTACTGATAGAGAGAATTCTTCCTGCTGGTTCTGAAGACGTGTTCTTCAACAGTGACTTGAGTAGCTCGGACAAACAAATGAAGTTTATTTTTGAGGACGACGAGTTTAATGTATGGATTGATGGACTGGTCACACGGGAAATCCCTCTTTCGAGTCCACTTGTTCAACTCAATGTCATAGGCCTCTACGGTAAACATACGCTGATGGTTTCCACAGGTTCCAGCAATATAGTAGATGGAGTTGTTGTAGACAGCTGCCAAACCCTGGATCCTAGGCACAGTCATAGGAGTTAGGAAACCCCAGTAATCTTTTCGAGGATCATAGCAGAGAAAAAATTCTCCTAGGGAGAGAGAGGAAGAGAGACCAAAACATAAGAACTTACAGTTTGCTCTAAGATGACAGTGGGCAAAGTCCAGAATAAGAAATTTCCCTTTCTGGCTTTCCAAAGGACATCTCATCACAATGTTACCCTAGCTTAAGAGTCTGAAACTTTTAATGCATTTTTAAAATACAATTATTCTAGGACTTGTGTATGGTTACTCTGCAAGAAATGCTGCTTTTATGTTAGATATCCAAATATGTACCTAATGCAACCCAACAACAGAGGGCCACAACCTTCAACATCCCCAACTATCAGCCATGCTGCCAAGGCCTGTTGAGAGTTTGGAATCTAACCACATTTGGAGGGCTACAGGTTCCACAGTATTGCTTCATACAGTGATTTTAAAAAAAACCACCCATCCAATTTCCTAGATAGGCTTTTCTGACTATCTAGGAAGTTGGATGAACCTGAATTTAAATAGTTAAATTTAAACTAAAATAGTAATTGTTATGCTTTCCTTCTATATTAAACATGCTGGTGAAAACTCATTTATCCCAATTTAAGAGGTGAGTTGCATTAACTTAGGTGACAATCTTAAATAGGCTACCTAAATACCACTGAATTCCATGAACACTGCTGTTCATTAAAACCAGTTATCAGCTTTGTCCACTACAGAGAGCTGTCCATAACAAACCTATCTGAGTGGTGTGCACTCCCATACTTCACCATGTAGAACTTAATTAGGTAGAAAACAGTTAAGATTTCCCACATTAATTCATTTTCAGACATGTGACTCCTGGAACAGCATACATTTTGCTGAAACTCACAGGAATATCATCACCACCACCATAATTTGGGATAGCTTAGTCAGTACAGCATAAGACTCTTAATCTCAGGGTCATGGGTTAAAGCCCCACGTTGGGTAAAAGATTCCTGCATTGCAGGGGGTTGGACTAGATGACCCTCATGGTCCCTTCCATCTCTACAGTTCTATGATTCTATGATCATCATAATCATGCCTTTTACCTTAAAGTCCCAGGACAGATTGCAAAGAGTACAGTATTGAAAAGAGTTTAAAACAATTTCAATCAATAATACCAGTGCAATAACAGTTTGGGTAAAGCTAATACATTGACAAGATAAACCATGGTTTCTAAAGACATCAACCTTTTGCACTCCATCAACCTTTTTACTTTTTATTCTGTTCTACATCTACTAATTTCAATTCTCTTTGTGCTGTTTCACTGCAGATTTAACAGAGACTGATAACAGCTACTTTCCCACTTGCCTGGGAATGTTCAAAATACTCCAGGTTAACAGGTACTGACCCAGAGTCTCTATTTTGGAGCACCTCTCCAGCAAGGTCTAACCTCTTTATATCAAAATCAGGCAAATTAGCTTTCAGTACACATGTAGATTATCTAGCTCAGACATAGGCAAACTCTGGCCCTCCAGATGTTTGGGACTACAATTCCCACCACCCCTAGCTAATAGGAACAGTGGTCAGGGATGATGGGAATTGTAGTCCCAAACATCTGGAGTCTGCCTATGCCTGATCCAGCTGTACTTTCTTTGTCAGAAACTTTCCAATTTGTTTTGCAAACCACATTTCCAAGTGTTTCCTACCATTGGTAGATGTCCTTTCAATGTTTCCCTATTGAAGTGAGCCCTTTATCTCATTTAATTTCTTGACTTCTGCTAACATGAGGTTCCCCCACTGGCAAAGCCCAGCTACTAATGGGGATAAGTTGTGTGGCATTTAAGTAGAGCACAGGCAGAGAAGAGACTAAATAGTATTATTATTTCACTTGTAGGTTTTCAAGAGTCTGATTAGAGGTTTTATTTTCTGCACCTTTTTTTGCATAAGTGTGAATATTCAGCAGGAAGGACACTTTTCTTAGGCTCAGAGGCCCTCTAGAGTCTAAACCATTACTTGACATGTTCTCAGGCAGAGCTGCAGCAATAAAACATTTAGAATTTTGAACAGGAAGGACATTTAAATGCAACACCCGCCTATAAACAGTTCCTTTCTTGAAAATAGTTCACATCA
Organism: Podarcis tiliguerta; assembly: GCF_965153285.1. Classification (NCBI taxonomy): domain Eukaryota; kingdom Metazoa; phylum Chordata; class Lepidosauria; order Squamata; family Lacertidae; genus Podarcis; species Podarcis tiliguerta. The sequence continues at coordinate 26,469,219 of NC_139535.1, read as the reverse complement.
AGTTTTAAAATGGTTTAAGTTTAAAAACAGCTTCAGGGGCCTAGCAATGCTCATCCTCTGGTATAAACTCTCTTGACTCCCTTTTTTGCAGTAGGGAGGGGGAGTTTGAAGTGAAATTTGCTCAGTATAGGAAAAAAATGCCAAAGTATTATTTCTTTCTGATTATGAAGCCTCTTTACCGTCTGTTATCACCAACTTGCTATATATGGCAAGATATCTGGGTTCACTGTTAACTTCACCAAATCTGTGTTTATGTATATGTACCCCCCCACACACCTACAAATGCACTGGCACAAACAACTGGCCTGCATCTCTGTAATATCTACTTTAAATACCTGGAAGTGAATATACCTAATCTATCAAAACTAGAAAAATTGAACTTTACTGCCTTGATAAAAGAATTAATAATGCTCAAAAAATCGTCTAAGTTTACATTCTCGTAGCCGGGTAGAGTTTCTTTAGCAAAAATGATGCTCTTACTGCACAATCTTTCTTTATTCAGAGCGTAGCAATTTATTTCTCACATTAATTAATTAGCCAAAAAATACTAAATTTTATTCATGCATACCAGAGACCTCAACGACCTCATAAAACCCTTTATAGTCAAGAAAGGAGGAAGTATAGCAATACCTAACCTAAAAAGGTAAGGACTTTGCTCACTTACTGACACAATATTCTTTTGATTTTACAAGGCTCAGACCAGGTCCCATGGTTAAAAAAGGAGGATGATACGTCAAGACTTTATGCATTCACTGCCTTATCAGAAAATGAACAAGACGACATCAAAAGACATTATTAACCCATTTCTAAAATCAGATTTGACCATATGGGAGACTGAAACATTTACCTTTTGATTTCCTTCAGTCCCAAGAACTCAACATTCTTCCTTGTGCACAGAAGCCAAAAAAGGCTCATTTGAAAAGTGGGAAACAGTGGGATTATATAAACTCAGAATCTTCTACATTTATCAAAAGCCCTTTATAGCTCCAGAAATAAATTTTATATTGGGAGATATACCAGGTGGCTGGTTGGAGATACACATTATAAATTTTCTAAATCAGCCAAATATAAGGATTCAAGCATTACACAGCTTAAGTAGTTTTGAGCAACTACTCAACTCAACCAACCCTCTGGGAAGGGGAATCAACTTCTAACTATATAAAATCCTCACACAATTGACTACCCTTCTTCTTACTTCATGAAGACTAAAATGGGAAAGAGATTTTTGAGACTTAGAGCAAAAACTCTGGGAACAAATTTGGACTAAGCTACCATTTGGCTCCATCTCAATTAGAACTCGAGAAAAGCACATCACTGGTACATGTGCCCAGATAGATTATATGGACTCCAATACTTTGGCCACCTCATGAGAAGAGAAAACTTCCTGGAAAGGACCCTGATGTTGGGAAAGATTGAAGGCACAAGGAGAAGGGGACGACAGAGGACGAGATGGTTGGATAGTGTTCTCGAAGCTACCAACATGAGTTTGACCAAACTGCGGGAGGCAGTGGAAGACAGAAGTGCCTGGCATGCTCTGGTCTGTGGGGTCACGAAGAGTCAGACACAACTAAACGACAACAAAATCTTAACACATCAACCTTTGCTGGCAAGAATGCAATTTACCCTGCTCTCTAGTACACGTGGTGGTTTTTGCCCCAAAATTATTCCCTTTTGCTCTTCAAACAATTAATCAGATGTTGCAACAAACACTGCAACTAGACCCAAAATTAGCTTTCTTAATTTTACCCCCTAGATTAAGAACATAACCAATAAAGACCTCATCCTCCATTTATTAAATGCAGCTAATTACTTTAAATGCAAATCTTTTTGAAGCCTCGATTTCACAAGTATGGGGAATCATGCATATGGATAAATTAACCATTTCACAAAAGGAATATTGATCTGAGACTCACACCTTCCACACAACATGGTAGCCTTTTGTTAACTTTGTTAAGACAACTGAACTTGGTTTTCACCCTCCATCTACTCATGGAACCTCATATAGACACTTTCATATTACTGCCTTTCTCGGAACGTCTAAAACTGCAACCTTCGGCTGGTATATTTCTTTCTTTTCTGTACAACTGCTAAGCTCTGTTTTCCTTGTATGGATATGTTTTATTATTTGAAATTAAAAACCAGTTTTAAAAAATGAAAGATGGGAAACCTTCAGCTGGAGGTTGTCTGCACTCTTAACTTTCATCATGGCCCATGGACAGATATGATGGGAGTGCTAAAGCAACATCCAGAGGGCCACTGGTGTCCCACCCCTGACCAAGTATGAAGGCAGCTCTGTCTAGGGAAGCATTTAATATTTGATGTTTTATTCTGTTTTTAATCTGTTGGGAGCCGCCCAGAGTGGCTGGGGAAACCCAGCTGGATGGGCAGGGTATAAATAAATTAATTATTATTATTATTATTATTATTCAGGTCAAGGAAGAATGAGAAGTATTCGTCCCAGGCAGCAGCCCCATTGTAATAGGAAAACACAATTTCCCAGGAATTCTGCTTCTTTTTCAACCCTTTCCACCTCACTACAGGAACCACCTCACTACAAACACTTTGCATAATGTTAGAGTACAGAAGAGGTGGGACTGAACCAGATTTTATCAGTAATAAGGACTTAAAATGTTATGTGCTATGAATCCTCCAAGACAGAAAGGAAGCTACGTTACATCTACCTGACCTTTTTTTGCCTGCCCTGCTATTGTCTCTCTTTGAAGCAGCACAATAAAGCTAGGGGGAAAAGGGGGGGACTGCTGATGCCAAGTGTGGATCCATTTAGAAAGGAGCATCAAATCCCATAAAAATGTCAGATGCATGTTATCCTACTATTAATTTCTGCCATTTTCACCATCCCATTTCCACACACACTCTCATCTTGTTATATTATAGGTCTCCATGAATCTCCAGAACACTCCTACCAAATCCGGGGATTTCCTGGATTAACTAGGTTTGCTTCAATATCCATCACAAGGCTACTCTAAAAGCCATTTCTATAGAGGCAGCCTACGAAGTGATTTGAAACAGAGCAATTCTATTTAAGCCAAGGGTTTGGTGACTTGAGGAAGGTTGCTCTGTTGGTAGGGGCAGCACTGGGGTATATATGCATAAGAAGGATTTGATGGATGGATAGAAGGTAGGCAAGCAAAGAGGATGACTAGTTTATTCCTTCCCATCCATAACTAATTATTGCTAGCTCCCCTTATTTATGAATGTGCATATGAACTTAGAAAAATGTGGCACAGATTAGAAAGAAGAATACTTAGGAGTGGGAGCAGAAATCACAGAATCATATTCAGAGTCAAGTGCTGCATAGAAGATCCAGAATTTCCTTATACCCAGTGATGCAAGGTTTCTGGGGGAAAAAATCTCAATGCAAATTAGGCTAAATTGCACAAGATAATACGCGCTGATAATTTTCTGAGGCCCTAGAGAGTGACCTAATTTAGTGTGTTTTACTTGCATTTAACAAAGAAAGCCAACAACTTTGTACTCCCACACTTGTATAATAGAGTTGTACCTCGGAAGTCGAACAGAATCTGTTCCGGAAGTCCGTTCAACTTCCAAAGCGCAGCTTCCGATTGGCTGCAGGAAGCCCCATTGGACGTTCAGCTTCCGAAAGAACATTCGAAAACCAGAACACTCACTTACGGTTTTTGATCGGAACGTTCGACTCCCAAGGTGTTCGGGAGCCGAGGTATGACTGTATTTTATTTGCTACTGGCATCTGATCACTGTTACTAATGAACTTATGAAATAGAATATTTTTCAAGGAAACATTAAGCACTAGAGAATTCTGACAAATTGTCCATTTTGGCAAATGTTCCACCCGACGTCAGTGCTTATACCTAATTAGACTAGTCTTTTCTGAATGACAGTAACTTCCCAGGTCCTCACACAGTGACAGGTCTTTGGCAGCCTTGCTACCCAAAGTCCTTTTCACTAGTATTGTTAGGAACTAAATCTAGGACTTTCCACATGCAAGCCCTGAGCTATGGCCCAGTCAATAATGCTGCTTGTGTTTCCTGAAATCATTCACTTTGTGTTGTGGACAGCAATCCCAGTACATTCTACCATGACTCTTAAGTAGTGGAATATGTTATAACATCAACTACACACAATACCATTTTTCTCCCCCATCAAGTAATTACTACTGACGGTATGTGTCAAACCAATGCTAAGCAATGGATACAAACTAGTATTATCTAGTATTACCCAGGATAAAAAAGCAGGCAATACATAGGTCACCGAGTAATTATCTTCCCTTTGCCTACAGTTTAGGTGGACATAAGTAGAAACTCTCCTTTATACAAGCTATAACCCTCAATAAAGTTATTCAGAAGTAAAGGCCTGAATGAGAACTTTTCTGTGAAACGTTTCACTTGTAGATGCTCCCACACATATACCACAGGGACACAAAGCATCTTACCCTGTAAAACATAGATATTGTCTTTATATTCCACAGCATTATGAAACTCCATTGCTACAGGCATTGGACAGACAGCTGTCCAGCAGTTCTCTCGGCCATCATAACACTCCACAGATTTCAGGGAGTTGCGCCCATCTCCTTCATACACCCGACCACCTATTGCATACAATTTACCACAGCAATGAACCAGTTTGCAGCCTATTCTGGCACGAAGCAGTGGAGTCTTAGGGATCCATCTATTGCCTGAATGATCATACATCCAGAAGTCACTTTCTGCCCTGTGGTCTATGGAGACCTCACTGCTGCTTGGTCTGTACCCTCCAGCAATGTAAATGTCATTGTCGGGAGACACAAGAATCCCCACTTCCCGCAAATCATTGGGTGGTTTGCATAGTTTGAACACTCTCCCTGTGACGGAATCTAAACAAGGCACTGTTTGCTTCTTTCCTGAGTGTTTGTGGGCAGCATCAAAGCAGATGATCATTTCTGAAGCAGTCATTCCAAGCCGTTGGGTATAGCCATTGGCACTACTTTCTCCTTTCTGTACACAGTTTTGGGCTATAGCCTGTGCAAACATGGGAGGAATTTTCTCTACGAATGCTTCATCCAACAGGGGCATGCGGATGCATTTGGCAAAAATTTCCGGCAAGTGGGCTTCTCTTTTGTTGGGTTCATGTTCAAACCATCTTATAATGCTTTCATAGACATGCTCTTCCTTGTCAACGTTTAAATCATTGCTGTCCAGGATGCTTATGAGTTGGTCCTTCCTCAGTTGGAGAAACTCTTGTTCTTTGGTGACACTCAGGAACTTTTTACGAATGTAATCTTGTGAGCTCACTTTCAGTTCCTGATGCCCATAATGATCAGCAAAGATAAACACTCCAATCGAGTTCTGAGGATCCAAATGACTGATCATGTATTTAGCACACTGGTCCTGGATAGAAGGGATCTGGAAGATACTAGCTGCAGTGAACAAAGCTTGGACATTGGCCTCTGTCAGTGTTACTCTGGAGGTATATGCATAGTTCAGTACTAAATGCATGGACTCTGCTTCAACACCAACAATCCGAACTTCTTTCTGGGTACTCTCAGTAAGGCCACTAGTGAACATTGATCTACAAAACAAAAATATGCAGAGTTATTTATAAGGAACTACTGTTAACATGCCAACAGTAAGCTAATCTTTGTATTAACAATTACCTAATCAGTTTGGTTTTTGTAGAACACAAGACACATTTCTAATCTTAGATTGCTAGCTCAAACAATTTAATCAGACAACTGAACAGACTTCTGACTTTTATTGAGCCACCATCCACTGACGGTACACAAATATGCATGCTATTGCTCGGGGCAGGGATTGCAACACAAGGCAAGCAAGGTTTCTTTTGCAACCACTGCAGTGAATAGCTATATATTATATACCACCTACGTAGCTGTTCCCAGCAGTTCATGCTAAATAGTCTGACTCCTGTGGTAATGAATTAAATGTTCTGCTATAGTTGCATATAGCAGCAATGCAACTTTGTGAAGCTGCAATAGCAGACCACAACTACATACATGACCAGAGTAACTGCCTATCATAGACAAGCAGCCACACCCACACTGCCAAGCCTAGGTTCAGCACAGTGAATGACCCTACAGAAAAAGATCCTCCCACCCCTGATTTAAAAGTTATAAAGTTCTTAAGCATACAAGCAGTTTCTACTATTCCAAGTTGGATTAATATAAAATACTCATGGGGCTTGAAAGCAACCAGTTTTGCCATTTTTCTTCCACTGAGGATACCCACAACTTCTTTGAGCTAGGAAGTGTAAGGAGGTAAAAATGGACTGAACTGATTTTCTGTGTAACAAACGTTCTTGTAGGAGGAGGTAGCAGGCATAATTCAGCTTTGTTGAAATTGCCGAAAGTCATCTTATTTTGAAACTGTTTACTTTGGTTTGTTTCAACATAATGGGCAAAAAGGGGAAGAAACAGAAAAGAGGCTTCCAGCTACATACCTCTTTATTAGGGATCAAAAAGAAGAAGGGGGGAAAGGGAAGCTCTCAAATCAAAATTGGTATAGTAAACTTAAGGGTAGACAAACTTTCCCAGGCACAAAGAGCCAATGGTACAAATACCAAATAGGAACTTGGGTGCAATGGGAGAGTTCTATAGTTTGTACTTTACTTACATGGTCCCCATTTACTCAGTTGCCTCGTTTCATCTCCTTTCCTTCATCAGCAATTTCAGACTGGACAGGAATAATGCATTCCTGTTTGTCTGCAGTTTCGCTCAGTGACAAACCCATGAAGGGATAGAGAGAAATGTGGTAGCACTGGTGCAGAACCTGAAACTGGCCAGAGATCTTAGGTCTGTTTTGTTTTTTTACACGGATATACCTTCTCCAGACTTTTAGAGTGGTAGAACAGCTTGGTGGACAAAGGAGGAGACCCTATTTTCCCTAGCGGAAAGCAGCCCTTGGCATATTTTTCTTGGTTTATGTTTGTCGCTGTTCAGTCAGAGGCCTTATTTTTTCATGTGCTATGACCTAACAACGTAGCACCATAAACAAAGCCTAGGCATGATTTCTGTCAAGCAGGCAACTGTCTTTCCATTCTTCGGCATAACACAGTGACATGCATGCAAAGTTTGCTGGAATGCAAGCAAATATAGTTCCATTCTTCTAAGCATGTGCAATATTTTTAAAAATACAGTGGTGCCTCACAAGACGAAAAGAATCCGTTCCGCGAGTCTCTCCGTCTAGCGGTTTTTTCGTCTTGCAAAGCAACCCTATTAGCGGATTAGCGCTATTAGCGGTTTAGCGGCTATCATCGGCTATTAAAGGCTTAAGGGATTAGCGGATTAGCTGCTAAAAAGCTATTAGCAGCCTTAGAAAAAGGGGGTGGGGAGCGGAAAAAAATCGCAAGAATTGCAAGACATTTTCGTCTTGCGAAGCAAGCCCATAGGAAATTCGTCCTGCGAAGCGCATTGAAAAACGGAAAACCCTTTCGTCTAGCGGGTTTTCCGTCTTGCGAGGCATTCGTCTTGCGGGGCACCACTGTAGTGTATTTGTTCGCCTTTGGGAAGAAGGGCAAGATATAAAATAAAAATAAATAAAGAAATAAGGCTATGTTCACTGCTGCAACCTATCTGAAATCACATTACACCAGCAACCAATTATAATTGCCTGAGGAACTCATTACTTTTAAGCAAAAACTGTCAACGGTTTCTTTTTCTTTTCAATGTATTCATTACATAGTCAACACTAAATAACCCAACACAAGTACTGAATACAACCTCTTTTTTGCCAATTCCATACCTGTCAGATTGAACATTTAAGTTGTGATCACTATACATTTCCCTACTGGCAAAACTAGACCTCCGGATATAGGGCAGTATATAAATTCACTTAATAATATTAACATTAATAGCGGCCTCACTCGGAGCATAACACAAGGCCGAATGTCCAAGGCTGTAAAGCACTCTTGCAAATTAGCAATACATTTATAATACCACAGTCTACCTCATGTATTCAACTGGTTAGTAGAACATCTGCCTGGAGAAGAAGTTTGGTGAAAATGAATAAATCACATTTCATGTTGATATGGAAACGTGATTAATCAATCCAGAAGTTTGTAATGCACAAACTTCTACTGCCATTATTCCTAAACCTTAAACGAATGTCTGCACATTAATATTGAATGCAACAGCTAAAATATAATGAATAGAACATTAACACAACGCATTGCTCTCAAAATGTACCTGAAGTAAGGACTGATTGCAGCAAGAACATTCCGATGACAAGAAAAAGTTTTCCCATGGTCTACTTCCACCACAATATCTGTCAGCTGCCTTTCATCATACATTGCTTTGAGCTGCTGGAGAATGCTACAAGCATGGGAGGGATCCATCCCAACGCTGGCTGTGCTTGAAACAGGAGTTCCATTCAATATTTGTGAGAACTTGCTCGGTTCTGGTAAAACATTGAAACAGATAAAACTTAGCACAGAGTAAAAAGAGAAGACTCACAATCTTCTTGCATGTTTTCATGGATCAAGAAACGAGTCGTATTTTATACGTTGTGAACACTAGTTCTTACACCTTGAAGGAGACAGGAGCAGATTATTAAGATGCCTTCCCAAGACTTCACACAAGCTACAACACATACTAGGCCTTACAGATTTCTTTTTTCATCAGTCACCTTGTGGTAGAATTCCATACATCTCTTAGGCAAGAGATTCAGTACACATTAAACCATGGTTTAACATTACATGGATGAGCATGAACAAGCCCAAGCAAAGCATCAGCCTTGCACACTCCCACCCACTCACATCCCTGATACAACAAGAACTGCAACTTTTGGAAGAGTTTCACTTTTCAGTGATCCCGGCTTAGTGCCACATTCGAACGACAGGTCTTGTTTTAAAGCAAACTCTGGTAAATTTAGTAACACATCAGCTTCTTAACCCATCAGCACTTCACTGATTTATCAGCAATTCAAAGGTTGGCAAAGGGTTTCTTCAAAGTACTATTCTGTGAATTTTCTAAAATTCCCGTACTGAAAGAACTGAAACCATTGTGGACTTTCATTTCTTCTTAAATTTGGGCAATCCTTTCTTAATTTTTTAAAATCATATTTGCATGGTAGCAGTGCGACTTTTGCAACCCACCTCAGGTCCAGCAGCAACCCAACAGGTGGTCCTGATGAACTTAAGAGGGCTCAATTGTTTTTGTACTTATCCCAGTGTATCTATAACTGAAACACTCAAAGCCTTCCAATAACCACACCAACTGGAATTGAAAGCTGTTTTGTATATTGGACATAGTGACACTTTCTCAACAGAAGAATGGGCTGGATGAATTTTCTACAACTTTTTAAGGACATGCCAGAGTTGCCTCACATCAGCATCTAACAATAGGATTAATTAAGAGGGCTAAGCTTCCATTATTACAGAACGACCACAAAACAGGTGTTAAGAACATACTACGCCATGCAAAAAAATTTAAAAATTAAAGGTGCTCTATAATAATGAAATCTCATTTTTGTTTTGAAAGCTACAATTTTAACCATCCACAAAAATTTCAGAGGGGAACGCTTCAAACATCATCTTCATCCTGTCCCCACAGAACACCAGAGTTCTTAGGGTTCAGATTTAGATTGAATAAAACCAGGGTCCATTCTTCCCATACATTCAGATACTATGAACCAGTAATCTTCAGCTGGTGAACAGGACTATGCAATAAATCACAATATGTTGAATTGTATTGAAATAACACCGTGGTAAGTGTTTCAACAAGGCAATATACCATTGAACAAAAGCTGAAGAGTTAACGGCTTCCCATGGGGTAGCTCAGCTGAACCATACCTTGCAGATAATTTGCAGGCACTGTCTCCAGCATTTTTTGTTCTCTCCCTCCACCCTCCTACCAATAAAAAATGACAATAAGCCCTCACACAAACCAGCAAACTCTTTCAGCTTCACCAGTATCTTTCCACTTAGAGCTCAGCTAATCATGCAGAGCCTGCAAACAATTCCACAGCTAGACAATCAAAGAGGCAAAGTAACCAAAGAACTGGAAAGCACTTCTTTCTTTCCTCACCAGTGAAAAAATGAGGAAGAGTTTTTACTTTTATTTTCTGGAGCTGTTTATGTTGTTGGTTCCCCCAATATAGCTTTCCTCCATATTAAGAAGGGTGCTTTTTTGAATGTAAAAGAGACTATATTTTTGCTTGCTTGCCCTCCCTCCCTTTGATAAAAAGGGAGAATTGGTGGGATGGCGGCTTTTGGGGGGCCTTCGGGGGGGGGGGAATGGCAGGAAGAAGATTTAGCTGGCTGCCTTATGGGAGGTTGGGTACTGTGTGACAATGATGAGGAGGGTATTTTCCAGTAACCAGTGAAAGCAAATGTGTGTCTACTCAGAAGCAAGCCCAACTGAATTCAATGGGACTTGCTCCCAGGAAAGTAAAAGTATATTTAGTTGAACTCAGTGAGACATGCATGCAGATTCCACGTAGGCCTCTGAGTGAGGAAACAGATGCAACTTGACTAGTAAATCACTTAAACTACTCATAAATATTTTTGTTAAATCTACTACTTCCTTACATTTTAAGGCCCTCCACCACTCTAGGGAGCCTGATGAAGGCCCTCAGCTGCTGCAGGGAAGTGCGGTGCACCCTCTGCGAGGAGGTACAGCAGGACCCTCTGCTGCCACGGGGAGGCGTGACAAGACCCTCCATCACTGCATATATTGTGATATAGGTGAACAGGTAAAGGACCCCTGGATAGTTAAGTCCAGTCAAAGGCGGCTATGGGGTGCGGCGCTCATCTCGCTTTCAGGCCGAGGGAGCTGGCATTTGTCCACAGACAGCTTTCCAGGTCATGTGGCCAGCATGACTAAACCACTTCTGGTGCAAGGGGACACCATGATGGAAACCAGAGCGCACGGAAATGCCGTTTACCTTCCTGCCACAGCGGTTCCTATTTATCTACTTGCACTGGCGTGCTTCCGAACTCTTAGGTTGGCAGGAGATATCATGAAATTTAGCTGGTGATATATTGTGATGTTGAAAACAAGATATCACTCAGCCCTACTGGTGAAACAGGATCCAGTAACATTCATCTGACCTAAGGTGGGTGAAAAATTAGAGCTACCACAGTACAAATGCAATATAGAAAAGGTCCCCAAATGCATGTCTGGGCTAAAGGTGGGTCCCAGGTCTGAAAAGGTTGAGAACTACAGCTCTAAACAATTTTAAAAAATCACTCCATAATTATTAATCACTTTACACAAAGCAGTCAAACAAGAATCTCAACCCCTCTCATGCCTTCAGCTAAAATGAAGCTTGTACAATATATACTTGGGAATGAGAACATTGAGATTCTACAGTAATGTAGATCTACTGGATGTATTCACTTCACTATGACTGCATTATTTATCTGTGCCCTACCATTCATTCATTTGCTGTTTACAATGCCCAAGTCATGAATATGTTTTCCTATTTTCATAAAAAAAGAACTTTTTCTTCATAAGTGGAAGAACTTAGAAATTGTAACTAACAAAGAAGATCAGCACAATTAAACACCTGACTGATAAACACAGGAAGTTGCCTTATACAAAGTCAAAACAATGGTCCACCTAGCTTAGTATTGTCTACTGATTGGCAGCAGCTGGAACTCAACTGATGCTTAGGGGCCTTTTCTCGAAAATAATCAATTTTCATGGGGGATGCGGCCAGTTGCTTAATCTCCAAAAACCTTGCACTCTGTTGTACTCATGCTCTGTCCCTGGACTTCCCAGTAGTATCTGAACAGCCACTGTTAAAAGTAGAATGCTGAAACAAGAACCTTGGCCATGACTTTTCTTAAACTTAAAAGAACTACTAATTCCTTCATCATGGCAAACTAAGCATTTCTGTCAAAGCCAAAGACACCATGTTCCTAGCTCCTGCACTGCTAATTTTTTTAAAAGGGGGGTTGGGGACAGGGATAAGATGTTAGTACTGAGGCAACTAATACCAGGGCAAGGGGATTGATGTAATGGTATCAGTTTGTAATTCCCAAAATCAGGAATTTGTATTAAGTGCAGCAGAAGTAATACATTTTTTAAACCCCAACAGGCCATAATAAGACCTTCCCAGGCATTATGCTTGCTTGTCTTCCTCATATTTATTGAAAACAGATAGCCTGATTATAAGGTTGGAAGCAAGAGTTGGGTTTTCTTACCTTACTTCTCTTTCATCTTTAGCTCCAAGTCAGAGCTCTCTGTGTATTGGTAGTGTTTCCAAATGCTTAGATACAAGTATCCAACCCATTAAGAGTACAGTGGTACCTCGGGTTAGGTATTTAATTCGTTCCGGAGGTCCGTTCTTAACCTGAAACTGTTCTTAACCTGAAGCACCACTTTAGCTAATGGGGCCTTCTGCTGCTGCCGGAGCACAATTTCTGTTCTCATCCTGAAGCAAAGTTCTTAACCCGAAGTAATATTTCTGGGTTAGCGGAGTCTGTAACCTGAAGCATATGTATTACAGCGGTACCTCAGGTTACAAACACCTTGGGTTACAAACTCTGCTAACCCGGAAGTAATACCTCGGGTTACAAACTTTGCCCCAGAATGAGAACGGAAATCACGCGACAGCAGCGGCGGGAGGCCCCATTAGCGAAAACACACCTGTTTAAGAACGGTTTCGGGTTAAGAACGAACCCCCGGAAAGAATTAAGTTCGTAACCTGAGGTACCGCTGTAATAAGTGATTTGCAGTTTTGGTTCATAATTAAAGCTTTAATCATATGCCACTTCTGTACTATAAGAAACAATTCTGTATTGGGGAAGTAAACCTGCTTATGATTTATCACCACTCAATGCTGGCTAGAGCAAAACTTCATATGGATTGGAAATAGGCTGTTTGTAACCAACTGACAAAAATAAAATAAAAGCCCTGAAAGACCTATTATGCATTTTACCTCTGTGATAAGATCTAAAAAAACTGACATAAATTGCATTTAATCTAATTATCTTTATAATCTATGCCACAACCAGTAGTACATAACGAAAAAAGACAACCAAGCATAAAAATCTTGCAAGGAGTGCCAAGGAAAGTAACAATTAAGCAACCTTTTGTTAAAGCAACAAAGGAAGCAGAATTCCCAGAGGGGAAGATTGGGTATTTAAACATATTACAAATCCCATTGTACTATCAAAACACTCTTAATCTGGATACTTCTGCTTCCACTATAAAGTCTGAGAATTCTTACATGATACTTCACCTATCTCTTGCACAGTAATTGACTTATCCTGCCCATGTTTTATGTCTGCTGAGACAACCACTCACACAAACTTTCAGTCTTTGAAGTTCTGCCCTATCGACCCCTACAAGGCGCCTCTGAAGAGTTTATTCCTGATCTCTTCCAGCATTTGTGGGTCAGGGCTGGTTTTTGGGAAGATCTCTCTGCCTTGCAGATTTTTCATTCAATATTTTAAGGAGATGGCTGGTGTCAATTTGTATGCTATATTATATTGCTTAAATACCACATGTGGCTGAGGAAATTCAGCCAGATGGGCGGGGTACAAGTAATAACGTTGTTGTTGTTGACCTTTTGGGAGCCTTGGGTCAGAACTTTAACATGAGTCCACAATTGCCTGTTCTTGAAAAGCCATCCTACAATGGAGACAGTTTGGAAGGTGTTCTACGTGCCCAGAAAGTGCAGCTTGAAATTACAGCCAATCTTCATGATATAGTTGGGGGTTGGGGCTGATAATGCTTGCCAAGCAACTATGGCAACTGCATTTTGTAGATTCTTGACGATAACTGAACAATTCTGCATTTGATAGTGAATTCATCTACTGCCTCAGAGAAGTGTCTAGTCATTTAATGATATCTAGTGCACTCACCAATTGCCTCATCCAGGTACTCCCTGTTTCCACATACCCCAGGACCCTACAGAGGAAACATATCTTCAAGCCACTTAACTCAATTTACATGAACAGTGGTACCTCGGTTTAAGTACTTAATTCATTCCGGAGGTCCGTTCTTAACCTGAAACTGTTCTTAACCTGAGGTACCACTTTAGCTAATGGGGCCTCCCGCTGCCGCCATGCCGCCGGAGCACAATTTCTGTTCTCATCCTGAAGCAAAGTTCTTAACTTGAAGCACTATCTCTGGGTTAGCAGAGTCTGTAACCTGAAGCGTATGTAACCCGAGGTACCACTGTACATTCATGACACAAAAATGCTGCATATTGACAAAGTCCTATGCATTTCAGCTATACAACCTCCAAATCCAGACCCTGTTGCTCACAGACACTGGCATGTGCGCGCCAGAGATAACAGATGTTTGGAGAGGCTCCTAATTATTATCCTTCTACCTCACACCAGCACCCCCAGCCCTCCTTCCTACACAAGGGGAAGCGACGCCTCTTCCAAGATGGCACCTGTGGCAAGTCAGACCCCACCCACGCCCACCCCAAAACCCAAGGGCCACTTATCCAATTCAAAACTGCCGCCGTCCTACCCACACAAATGCTTAAATTAATTAAAAACCTGCCTAACTAACTGGGGCTGCTAACCTATACACACACAGAAACACTTACCTGCCAGAAAGCCCTAGTGAGCACAGTGGGGCCTATTTCTGAGTAGGGGGGACGTGCGTGACTGACACCTCCCACACTTGTCTATACCCAGCTAATAACACACACACACACACACAGCACAAGGAAGTGCCATGGGCGCTGATGCGTCTTGATTAAGTTGACAACCCTTCCCAGCACATTTGGACTTCGCAAATAGTAGTAGTATTAATAATAATAATAATAGTCCACAACACCAATCTCACAAAGACGCCCCCCCCCCCCTACATATAATCAGCAACGACATCCCCACTTTGGTGCATCCACCCCCCACCCCACCCCCCGCAATACCCTTGCAATGGAACTGCTGCCCGGCCCCTCCCAGCAGCCAGGCCTCGAAAGCCCCTCGCGGACTACCTCGCGCGCCCCCCAACCCCCCCCCCGGCCCACTCCAACCGCCTTCAGGCCCCGGCCCAGCTGCGCCCACCTCCCACGGCAGCCATACTGCGGGGCGGGCGAGGGGAAGGGTGAGTGGGTGGGCCCACCACAAGGCTGGGGGGGGGAGGAGGAGGAGGAAGAAGGGGGGCGCCGAAGCTTATCTCTCTCACACACACCCTTTATTGCCTTCCTCGGCTACCCTCCCGTCGAGAGCGGATCACGCCGCCGCCAGCGCGGCCTCCAGTCGGCTCCGCCAAAGGACGGGCTCCCTCGCCCGTCCTACTTCACAGGACGCGCGAGCGCGGATTGGCCGGCGAGCGCTCGGTCGCCGCTGGGAGTTGTAGTTTTAATATGTGTGCGCGCGCGTGCGTGTCGTCTGCGTTCTGCGGGGTTGGGTGTGTTCTCCCCCCCCCCCCCGCTTTCCGCCCCAGTCGGAGCATCGGGACTCCCGCGAAGTGCACCTCGGGAATCGTAGTTCTGAAGGGAGCGCGCGGTTCTTCGCCAAGCGGGTGGCTTGTTGCTCTGAAGAGATAATCCACAGAGGTCGCGGTGGATGACTTGAGTGGCCCGGTATATGTGCTTCGGCCAGGGCTGGTGCTTTGGATCAAAGGGTGCGGTGGTTTATTATTGCTGCCGTTCGTATTAATTTTGTTTTATTGGTTAAATTTGTATACACCGCCCTTCATTCCAGGATCTCAGGGCATTTCGCCATTATTAATTTATGTATACATATATATGACATGTATATATTATATTATATATTATATGTGTGAGTGAGAATATATATATGTACACACACACACAATATATTTGTCAAGTCCACAAGTTTACATAGTTTTAATAAGATAATATATTCTTCTGCGTGTGGAAACGTAAGTAAAATGTAAGTCGGAAGCTTTTGCTATGGTGCTGGAGGAGACTCTTGAGAGTCCTATGGACTGCAAGAAGATCAAACCTATCCATTCTGAAGGAAATCAGCCCTGAGTGCTCACTGGAAGGACAGATCCTGAAGCTGAGGCTCCAATACTTTGGCCACCTCATGAGAAGAGAAGACTCCCTGGAAAAGACCCTGATGCTGGGAAGGATGGAGGGCACAAGGAGAAGGGGACGACAGAGGACGAGATGGTTGGATAGTGTTCTCGAAGCTACCAGCATGAGTTTGACCAAACTGCGGGAGGCAGTAGAAGACAAGAGTGCCTGGCATGCTCTGGTCCATGGGGTCACAAAGAGTCGGACACGACTGAACGACTAAACAACAACAACAACAATGAAGGTTTTCTCCACCTCCATCTCTCAGCCCAGACACTGAGGTCCAACTCCAAGGGCTTTCTGGTGGTTCCCTCACTTCAAGAAGCCAAGTTACGGGGTACCAGGCAGAGGGCCTTCTCAGTAGTGGCGCCCGCTCTGTGGAACGGCCTCCCATCTGGATGTCAAAGAAATAAACAACTATCTGATGTTTAGAAGACATCTGAAGGCAGCCCTGTTTAGGGAAGTTTTAATGTGTGGTGTTTTATTCTGTTTTTTATATTTTGTTGGAAGCTGCCCAGAGTGGCTGGGGAAACCCAGCCAGATGGGCGGGGTATAAATATTTTTTTATTATTGTTGTTATTGTTATTATTTCTGCTAGTGAGTTGAGTGCATCAAGAGTCCTAGGAGAAAATAGGGATTGTTTTCAATGCAGTGTTCTTTTTCCTTTAGCATAATAGCAGGGCTGCCTTCAGATGTCTTCTAAACGTCAGATAGTTGTTTATTTCTTTGACATCGGATGGGAGGCTGTTATGTCACAAAGTTTTACATACCTGCTGCAGGTGCTGCATCCTACTCGTCCTTTGAGGATTTGGTTCTGTTTGACATCAGGCAGGCACCTTCGCTGCACGCTTTCCAGCACCTCAGTCAGTTAGAGCGTAGTGCTAGTAATGCCAAGGTTGCAGGTTTAATCCCCCATGGGACAGTTGCACATTCCTGCATTGCAACCGGTTGGACTGGATGATCCTCAGGGTACCTTCCAACTCTACAATTCTATGATCCTAAAATCACTTTGGTTTAGGCAAGCCAATCCAGACATATGTGATGTTGACCTGTATTTTAAACTGGTTTTTAGCTTATCCGTTGATTTTAATTAATTTTGTGCGTGTTTAAATATCTGTTTTTAACTGGTAAAAAAAAAAGATGTTCTGTTCTTTTTGTAAACGGCTTTGAGGCTTTCTTAAAAAAAAACACTAGTCAAGTTAAATATACATTTTGTAAAATAAATATGTAAAAATAAAGCTAGGCCCCAAAGGCTCCCTTTTCTAGATCTCTGCTCACGCATTAAAATTATCAGGACTGACCTGCATTCTTAACTGAGAATAAGCCCTATTCAACACAGTAGAATTTTCTTCCTGATAAACATGCATAGGATTCAGCTGCATGTGGCCTGTATTTCAGTTTAACCAGATGCTGTGAGGATCTACTGTGCTTTGAAACTTTCAGATATAAATAAAATATAATTTATTTCAATAATAAACAGTGTGTCTCAGGGCCCCTTCAGGCATCCTTTTTACTGTGTATCTATGATGATTTGTGCTCATGAGGTTATGAGGGTAGTTATTTGTGATCCTACTTTTAATACTGTTTGGGTCTGCAAAAGCTTCGGGATCATTTCATTTCCAATTGGTGCATGTCCTGTAACTTCCTGCTGAAATCCTATAGCTTTTCATACCACAAATGTTTGAGGGCTTCTTTGTTTCTTTTCATCCTGCTTTTGTTGTGTATAGCAGCTGTAAATAAGTTTGGTTATTTTAAAGCATTTATAAACTGCTTAATGTTCCCAAAATCTCTAAGTGGAGTACAGTCTAAAAAACAAAAAATATATCATCACAGTATTAAAAGAACAAAAACACAACCAAAACCCATTAAAATAGCCATATAAAAAGGTAAAGGGACGACTCTAGGGTTGCGGCGCTCATCTCGCTTTAATGGCCAAGGGAGCTGGCGTACGGCTTCCTGGTCATGTGGCCAGCATAACTAAGCCGCTTCTGGTGAACCAGAGCAGTGCACGGAAACGCCGTTTACCTTCCCGCTGGAGCGGTACCTATTTACTTGCACTTTGACGTGCTTTCAAACTGCTAAGTTGGCAGGAGCAGGGGCTGAGCAACAGGAGCTCACCCCGTCGCGGGGATTCAAACCGCTGACCTTCTGATCGGCAAGCCCTAGGCTCTGTGGTTTAACCCACAGCACCACCTGCGTAATAACACATAAAAGCAAATAAATAGAACTAAAAGAGAATCAGAAGATTTAAACACATAAAGCAGGGTATAGTCTTATGGGTTAGGGAAAGTCTGGGCAAAAAGGTATGTCTTCACAAGACATCTGAAGTGACTGGTAGTTGCTACTTCACATATGGCAGAGGTAGGTATAGAGACAACAGTAGAAAATGCCTCTTTTTGAGCCAGCACCCTACTGTGTTAACATTGGCTCGACATCTTAGAACAGGGGTCAGCAGACTTTTTCAGCAGGGGGCCGGTCCACTGTCCCTTAGACATTGTGGGGGGCCAGACTATATTTTGAAGAAAAAAATGAACGAATTCCTATGCCCCACAAATAACCCAGAGATGCATTTTAAATAAAAGCACACATTCTACTCATGTGAAAACACTAGAATAACTAATCTGGTATTCTGTACTTTGACTGGGGCAGGTGGGGGGAGATTTGCTGACCCCGCAAGGAGGATTGGTTGCTAGCCGGCAACATGGGGGCGGGAGAGATGTCTGACGCATTCATGCTCTTGATGATGGGCTTCCCAGAAGCATTTGGTGAGAAAGCAGCATGCTGTGCCTTTCTATGCTCATTTAGCTATATTTTTGTTTCTCTTTTGTTTTATGTATTCAAAACTATTTTTAAAAACTTGCTGTTAATTGTACATTGCCTCAGTTCATGCCCAACAGAAATCCCACTAACACATTTTAAAAATAAATGCTTAAATCTAGCACATGAAAGAATGCCAAAGATGGGATGCCCTTGCGCATCTGTAGAGTGCCTTGCCCTAGTTCTTGGGTAACTCCATTATTAGCACACCTCCATTTTTAGCAGGAGAGGCTTCCAGGTGCGTGCCAGTATCAGACAGGCTCCTGATGTGAGAACCTTAAGCACTGACCCTTCCAATGTATTATTGACAACCTAAAGAAACATTCAGAACCAGCACCTTTGGGGAGTGTGGCAATGTGGTTCCATTTTTACTTTAAGAGGACGGCTTCAGCCTCTCTTAGCAATTATCAGCAATGCCCAGGCTTCTTTTCGATAATAATACCACATAACACGGGAATGATAGCAACTCTGATGAGAGAGCTGTAAAAGAAAATAGAACCTCACTTCTGCAAATCGATTCTGCTGGTTTCCAATTTCCCCATTCAGCATTGCTATGGGCTGTGAAATTGACCAGCGCTGTATAAAAATGAAAGTGGAGGAAGAATACCTACAACTCCTACCTTGTAGCAAATGACATTCTTGGATATTTGTCCTTCTCAGCCGGCGGGTCCTGCTTCCCTGAAGCCCTCACTGTTTCCTATCTCCTGCTGCAGAGGCTGGCTGGATTAGTGTGCAAAATGAAGCAATGAAATGGTGAGTGTTGTCTAATACAGATATGGATAATTTAATCTTGTCTTTCAGAAAGGAAACTTTTCTTCTCACGGTAGATTTCCTTTGTAACGCTTCTGACTTGGATGCAAGGGGATGGGGCGGGGAATTATAACCACCAACTTGATTTTTATCTGCACCTTACTCTGTAGGGCCATCTATCATCAATGGCTAGGGTGGCCTCTTTACATGGCTGCAAAATAAAAGTGGACAAAGAAGGGCAGAGACTTGCAATGAAAATGCATGAAAATGTTAGAGGAAGGATGCAAACTAAGAAATACTATGAACATAAATAAAATGCAGCTTATCATAGTGGGGAAGACTGGCCAGGTGACCTGTGTGCTTGTTGAGGCTGCTGTCCTGATGAATTGGAATTTTACCAATACTTTGTATAAATCACCAAGATCAGTATATATTTTAGGACTGACCTTATTCTCTTAATTGTAATCTGTCTTTAATATTGTGTTTTAAAATTACTGTAACCTGCCCTGCTACCTCATGATGCAGGGCGGGTAAGGAATCTAGTAATAAACAAACATGTACAAAATGAATAATGTTGGCAGGATGGCAGCTAGCTTATAAGTCTGGGAGGCGCTCCACCCTAATATTGCCTACATGATTTAAATAATGGCATCCGTTTGGTTCACTTTGCAATTACCGTATTTTTTGCCCCATAGGACGCACTTTTCCCCCTCCAAAAATGAAAGGGAAATGTGTGTGCGTCCTATGGGGCGAATGCAGGCTTTCCCCTCTCGCTCTCAAGGCTTCGTGCAGAACTCCGTAAGCCATGGGAGCCTGCGCCGGGTTCCCGCGGCTTGCAGAGAGTTGCCTGCATGCCGAAGGCTGGGCGCGCTGAGCTTGGTTAAATTTGTATACACCGCTCTTCATTCCAGGATCTCAGGGCATTTAACCATTATTAATTTATGTATACATATATATGACATATATATGACATGTATATATTATATGTGTGTGTGAGAATATATATATACACACACACACATGATATATTTGTCAAGTCCACAAGTTTACATAGTTTTAATAAGATAATACATTCTTCTGCGTGTGGAAACGTAAGTAAAATGTAAGTCGGAGGCTTTTGCTATGGTGCTGGAGGAGACTCTTGAGAGTCCCCTGGACTGCAAGAAGATCAAACCTCTCCATTCTGAAGGAAATCAGCCCTGAGTGCTCACTGGAAGGACAGATCGTGAAGCTGAGGCTCCAATACTTTGGCCACCTCATGAGAAGAGAAGACTCCCTGGAAAAGACCCTGATGTTGGGAAAGATTGAGGGCACAAGGAGAAGGGGATGACGGAGGAGGACGAGATGGTTGGACAGTGTTCTCGAAGCTACAAACATGAGTCTGACCAAACTGCAGGAGGCAGTGGAAGACAGGAGTGCCTGGCATGCTCTGGTCCATGGGGTCACGAAGAGTCGGACATGACTAAACGACTAAACAACAACAACATCCTAGGAGGAGGTGGGATCTTTTTTAGATGGTCAAACAAAACTAACCTTGGCACTGCTTTGATACCCAAGACTTACTGTTACGGTCTCAAGCCAACAATCATGATGATATGGTCAAATGCTTTGTTTGATGGTTTGCTGAGCTTGGGATATCTTTACTGCTGGCAGAAGCAGAGAACTATTTTTGCAAGGAGGTTCTTTCAGTAGTCCTCAGCTGCTGCCTCAGGAAACATAGCCATGATGTGCTAAATGCTAATATTTACTAGCACCTTACCTTTCTGGCAGTGTAAGGATCCAGGACAAGCTAAAATTGAATTGGAATCTTTCCAAGATCATGCCCTGAGGCCAGTCAAGGGAAGTCAGCACAAAGCACATAATTCACTCCCACATTCATTGAGCCTCTCAGATATCAACAGGTGGAAGAACTTGGTTTCAAGAAGTTTACTTCATTACATTGTAAAGAAACTAGAAGGGAAATAAATTATTATTCCTGCTGTTATTTAGGCTTGTTAGTTGCTTGTTCCATACAGTTCTCCAAGTGATTTGTAGCATATTTAAAAACATAAGCATAAATAAAATACATTGTAGGTATACATTTTACAGAGAACGGCTCCAATCCTGCTCTAGCACACAGAATGGTGGCCTCAACAGAAGTGTACATCAAATATTTATTTTCAAGATCCACATCTATTTGTGGATCTTTAAGGCAGACTGTCGTAACTGGCAAACCAGCTCCCCAGGGTCTAATCATCACAGTGACAGCTGCTTTCACCAGGAGGTGTTCTGTGACATGGGAGTCCTCACAACATTACCTCCACGCAGAACACCACCCTCCCAGCCAGTACAGGACACCACATCACTGCTCATTCTAATAGTGAATGTGGCTGAACTGCAACCTCAATCGCAATATTTGACAGATCTCAGCCAGCCCCGAAGCCTGATATGCCTCACCCTTTACGCTGTCGAGACGAAGAAGAGCAGAAGCCTTGAATAATTTGCCATTGTTCAATCTTTCAAAAGCAGATGAAGTGTGTCATTTACTGCAGGAACACTATCTTTGGGAGACGTGTCCATTAAGTAGCACTACGGTAATTAAATACACTGATACATAGATTTAATTAGCCAGCTTCATATTTAAGGACTCGCTCTGTGCAACACTTTGGTCAGGGTGTTTTGTGTGTGTGTGTTTCTTGAAGTATCCTTGAGTTGATGCTGTTCATTATTGGCGGTTAACTTGATCAGGGAAAAGCAAAGAAGAGAGATCACTGGCGGGCAGTTGCCCTTGAAAGCAAATTAATCTTTTCACACTGAGCGCAAAGCATGTCACATCAGAATCGACCAAAGAATGGCAGGGGGTAATTAATGGGGCAGATAGCCAGGTTGCCATTTCTGATTACCACATGCTGCCCACTGGATTTGATCTCGCTGAGGCAAGCTGTTGGAAACAAGAACCCCTGATGGGCAAGAGTGCTGCTAATGTCAAGGAAAAGAAGCCCCGTCCTTAACAGGAGGGGCATTTTTTATTGGAACCATTTGTTGTTTTGGGAAGACAGCCCACCCCCAGCCACACGTTCCAACTCACACTCGCACACATGCGCGTGACCTCAAGATGTGTAAATTTTGTTCTCTTAAGACCACATCTGCATAACTAATACCATTTGCAGTCAAGAGAGCTGGGTATGTTTATCCTGGAAAAGAGGAAACTGAGCGGAGATATGATAGCCATTTTCAAATATCCAAAGGGCTGTCACATGGAAGATGGAACAAGCTTGTTTTCTCCTGCTCCGGATGGTAGGATTCAAAGCAATGGCTTCAGTCACAAGAAAGGAGGTTCTGACGAAACATCAGGAAGAACTTTCAGACAGTAGAGAGCTGTTCAGCAGTGGAATCGACTCCCTTGGGAGGTAGTAAACTCTCCATTGGAGGTATTATCAGAGTTTCCATGGCCATCTGTTATGGATGCTTTTGATTCCTGCCTTGCAGGGGGTTGGACTAGATGACCCTCGGGGTCCCTCCCAACTCTACAATTCTATGATTCTACAGTGAAAGAATAGTTTGGTGATTATTTGCAAATATTCCTGCAGAGCAGGGTTGTTTTCCAACCCTTCAGTGCCATTCTACCCCCACCAAAATAAAAAGCAGCATTTTGTGAAGCTAGACACATCATGTTTCAAATACTATGCCTTTATCCAGGGCCACAGTCCTCTGCATAGATGGTAATTAGCAATTTGAAAAATCAACTCACTTCATATGATTCCCCTCTTATCAAAATCCTGGCACATCCCTTTACCTTAAACCCTGTGAGTAGTTCTTTATACCAAGGCTCTTGAACTCCTCTTTGGGCAGAATTCTTTCAAATCCTTTTGGGTGGAATCCTTTCATATCCTCTAAGCTCAGGCGTTTTATGGAAATGAGCAGTGGGATTTAGCTTTTGTTCCTAGTCAAATAAAGTTTTCCAAATCTAAAATGGCAGGATAAAATGGCCATAAGCCAGTGACATCTGGATCATATTTTGCATGTCCTTTTTAAATATTAAGAGGCCAGTGTCGTGCTTTTTGAAAAGAAAAGAAAGACATGATCCAAATTTTATATACATACTCCTGTTTTCAGCACAGATGCAGGGGGAAAACATTCAGAAAATACCATCAAATAGAAGGACAAGCTTCTTAATGATAATAAACCTTGGTGGCCTTAATCTTTGTTGCTGGAATCTTCTGCTTCGGCAAGTTCACATTCTCACTGAATTCCAAACGGAATGCCATTTGCCATTCCGTTATATCCTCCTTTCAGACTTCCCACGAGCATCCATAAGAACAGGGTGCAGAAATCCTTGGAGCCTTTGGTCTGATGCAGCAGGAATCCTCTTATGTTTTTATAATCTGATTCCAGACTCATGGTTGGATCCTTGTATTGAATTAGGTGAGACATACTCTTTTGTCTAATGTAATGTACTTCAATGTGTAATGTAATGTTCAATGCAACAAAATTGATTTGGCTGCATCCCTGCCCCATAAGGCAGGAGAAAAGTCCTGTTGCTCCGCCGTGACCTCCCTGCCAATTTAGATACAGTGACTGAACTGGAGGCCCCTCGACTGACTTCAGGTCCAGTGTTGGACCATTTCGATCGGATACTCCCTACTGATGTGGATAGATTCCTCCAAGTTGATAGGCCCACCACCTGCCTCCTTGATCCGTGCCCGTCTTGGCTAATTAGGGAGTGTCCAGATGTTGCGCGGACCCCCCTGGTTGAAATTATCAATTTGTCCCTTGACACGGGGACATTCCCATGGGAACTGAAGGAAGCAGTGGTGTGTCTACTCTTAAAGAAAACTTAGACCTATCCAATTACTGCCCAGTTTCAAATCTTCCATACCTGGGTAAGGTAATTGAGAGAGCAGTTGCTGAACAGCTTGGTAGGTTTCTGGAGGAAACATCGGCATTAGATCCATTTCAGTCCAGTTTCCGTCCTGGTTTTGGGAGTCTTGTTTTTATTATTGCTTGTAAGCCGCTCCGAGCCCTGCCTTGGCTGGGGAGGGCGGGGTGTAAATAAAAAATTATTATTATTATAAGTGATGGGCCATACCCACACCATACATTTAAGGCAGTAGACAGTCCCAAAGGATCCTGGGAAGTACAGTTTCTTAGGGGTGCTGAGAGTTGTTTAGAGTCCCCTATTCTTCTCACTGAGCTACAGTTCCCAGAGTTCCTTAGGAAGAGAGCGTGATTGTTAAACCTCATGGGTGGGCTAGCCCTGTGTAGGTCTGTGCTGGGAATAGGGATCACCTAACAAATCTCAGCATCCTTAACACACTACAGCTCCCAGATTTCTTTGGAGGAAGCCGTGGCTGTTTAAAGTGGTATAATGCTTCTGACATGGACGTGGCCGTGGTTTGCTTTTTTTACAGCTCTCCTCATTTCCCATAGAAGCAGCCTGACTTGAAAATATATTTGGATTTGGCTGTGTATATGACAACTTTTCTGTCCCCCTGTCTTCAAAGCTGCTTGCAGTCATAAAAAGTAACTTAATAAAAGCCGTAAGTGCATCAAATAGATGGACTTTAAAAAAAAATGATGTAACATTCGTAATAAGCTGGCTACATCTAAGAACCGTCAACCAGCCCACACAGAGAATCAATTAAACATCAAACGCTTGTTTAAAAAGAACAGTTTCCAAAAGGTTAGCCATGTTAGTCTGTTGCAGCAAAAACAAATATTCATGTGGCACCCTCAAGACAAGCAGATTTATTATGGCATAAGTTTTCATGAACCACAGTCCATTTCATCCGGCACATGAAGTAATCCTGAATGTGCAAGAAGACACACATATGGTGTTCTGGTGGGTGGGAACACAGAGGAGCAAGTTCAGAAGGAAATGAAGTGCAAAAAAAACAGGCAGCGATGCTAAATAATTACAGTGATCAGTTAGCAAGGGCCACAGCATTGGTGATGACAAATCCTGGCACTGATACCCTAATTAACATGTGCTATTTTTTATTTTTATTTTGTTAAAACTGTAATCTCGATTCAACCTGCAGGTAACATTACTTAATTGCCCCATAAATGGTAATTTGTTCACTTCCTGCTGGAGTTTCTCCTTGAATTTCAATTTATCGGACAATTGTGGCTTAAATAAAATTTTCACTTTTAATCGTATTTTCTTACATGTGTCATCTTGCCAATGCCAGGATGCTTGTGCTACCTACCACCAACCCTGCCTTGTTTAATTGATCACTCTTAACTATTTTGGTTTCCGGTGATCATCATTGTCTGGTTGACATTGATTGAAAGGCAAGGAAGGAATCACAGAGGGAAGGGGATAAGACTGTGCTGCATAGATCCATCCATCCCGTCAAGCACTGCCCACTAGTGGATGGGAAGCAGTGAAATAGATTTCGGAAGTATAGAATGAAAAGTGCTTTTACATGGACAAAAGCGCACACAGAAAAAAATGGAATCTGTGGGACCCACATGCACATTAATGCTGCATTACGGACACATCCTAGCTAGGTATGACTGATAAGAAAGTGAAGGGCACAACAGCACTCCTGCCTTGCTAGCTTCACATGACAAGGTCTGCCCAAGAGATCAGAGACTTACCATTTTCACTGATATTAATTTTTAAAAAAGGGGGCAAATGGACAAGTCTGACATATAAGCTCACAGCCAATGACCCAGCAAGGTGGATCTGACAAGTGTGAAGAAGTGCAAATCTCATGTTTGGCAATCTTCCTTTCAAGAAGGATCTCCAAGGAGTGCATTGATGAATTTTTAAAGTGGCACGTTGGTGCTAAGAGGTCAGATGCTGAATCAAGGAATTTCATTTCCATTTGCTGATGCACTTTGCTGTCAGAGTGGGTGGTGGCTGATCAAGCATGGTTAGAAATTCTCAGTAGTTGCGTTGTGCTGGAATCAAAAATTCATTTCTTATTTGGCAGATATCCTTCCCACCACACGCCTCTAACAAGACGATCCTACATTCCACTACCACAACCCCTCATCACCCATCATAGGTTGCTATAGTAATTGTAGCCTTTAGTTGAGTGGCCTGGCCTGCTCCCATCTCTGCCGTTTCCCCCCCTTTCCCTTGGATCAAAGGAGAAGATAAGCAGCTTTCATTGTATCACCACCTCTTTCTGATGCTTCACACAACTGAGCGCCTTCACAAATCTGCCACTTGAGACTTAAATGCAAAATGAAGTCACTGATTCCAAAGCAGAAGCTTTTGAGACACATGAGTGGAAGACCATTCAGAAGACAGAGGAAAGGAAGAAAATGAACAGTGCATACTTAACACTGAACAACAGTGGGCCTTACTTCCAAGTGAACGTGCCCAGGATTGCATTGTAATTCTCACTGATTTATCTGCAGGAGTTATTAGAATTCAGCAAAATTGTTTTTGCCATCATTTTCTCACACACATTTGTTTTTCTTTGTTTTTTTGTGTCTGTTTTTGCAGACCTGTGAAAATGACGAAAACCAACCCATGCCAACATATCCTGGGGAAAATTGAAGCATCTGGAAATAAGCTAGCTTTACAGAGAGATGTTTCTAGGTTTTGTTGAATTGCATCAGAGGTGTATATTCTCTGACGCAGATCTGTGGTCCACAATGAACCTGTGAAAAAATGACTTTCCAGTTCTAGAAAATTAGGTGTGTTTCCAGGCTGTCACTATTTTCAGGAGGATATTCAAGGGCATGCTGGAAATTTAGCATTGCACAATTAAAGTGGATTAAAGTGCTCTGTCATCCTAGAACAAACCCACTTTTTAAAAGGACTTTTTGCAGTTAGGAAAGGCACTGAAGAGTGTGGGATGAATGAATATTTTATGGGAAGATGCATAAACACCCCGCAAACATATCAAGATCAATGCTCATGGCTATATAACTCCCACAAACAAATGAACGCTCAATAAAAAACTGGATATCATCTAACATCCGTGTAAGCTTTGTGCAAGCAAATCAGGATGAATGCTCAATAAACAGGACAGACCCTAGGATCCAGTGACATGCTGGGGCAAGCTGATCTGAAAGAGCCAATTTTACACACCAGTCACTACTAGCCATAAGTCAAGCCAAGCAACATTTTCTAAAAATAGCAGCACCATAGACTGCAGTACAGACCGACAAGATATTTGCTCTGCATTTGCAGTGGGGAATCCACAGAGGGGGAAAATGAGTGCCTTGGTTGTGGCTTAAATACAGATCTCCTGAGCTGGAAAGCCAAAGCAATTAAATTACTTTATTTCCTCATTCCATTTTATTCCACTGCCTCTAGCCAAATCCATGTCTGGCTCAACTCCTAGGGTTTCCCACAGGGGTTGAATTTGGATCAGTAGGGCATCAAAAAGCCAGCTGATGAAGTTATTGAAATAGCTTTTGCCAAGACATTTTATGTGATTATTGATTATGTCATAGGGATTGCATTCAGCAGGCAATTTTTTAACACGGTGCCCATAGCCTTCAGATGATGCTGTGGTGATGAAGAAGAAGAAGAGGCATTGTTTATTTTATAGGGTCTACATTTCCTTTATGTGCACAGTCGACTTTCATTGGTTTTATGCATTTCCACCACTAGTTTAAAGGAGGAGCCACCCAAATGAGCAAATGCAACCTCTGAAACCGTGCTATTTCAGCACTAAGAATAAAACCCAGGTTTTGTACAATCTGGAAAGGATTATCTTCAAAATGGATTTCAGACTTGATTTGAAAGGAGACTAAATATGGGTGTGCTTTCTTCTGTAGAAAGCCTCCTTGACTTGTGCGTGCGGTCAGACTGGTTCTGCTGCTTCAAAGGCACTGCAGATTGTACAATGAGAAAACAATTGTATATTTATCTTTAATTAGGGGGGAACGGGCAGGGATGCTACAAGCACAGGTTCTCTAAAAGCTGCATATATTTTAAGGTTTAAAGTGGTCTTTTCCCTCCCACTGAAGCTATGGGGAATAGAAACTCAGGGCATTATCAAAATAATGCATCCTGTCAGTGCAAGGATTTATGCTTGTATAATGGAACTTTCCACAGGGTACTCCTGGACAGGGGGAAAGTAGCACAGCTCTCAGGTGTCCTCCAAAGACACCAG
The DNA here is from genome assembly GCF_965153285.1 of Podarcis tiliguerta. Lineage (NCBI taxonomy): Eukaryota > Metazoa > Chordata > Lepidosauria > Squamata > Lacertidae > Podarcis > Podarcis tiliguerta. The sequence continues at coordinate 26,440,643 of NC_139535.1, read as the reverse complement.
CACCTGGATGTTTGAAGAACTTTATCTTGGCGAATTCCAGCTGATCTGATCTGCACCTCCCAGATTAATGCCTAATTTTCCATGACTGTCACACTTCCCAGATGTTCAAGTGGATTTTTCAGCCTCCCACAAAAAAAATACAATGTGTAAAATAATGATGATGATGATGATGATGATGATGATAATAGAGTGAAAACACTTAGAAAAGCATGTTTTAAATTTGTATTAAATATGGACTATTGTGTGCAATTTTCATGCAGATTAATGGGGAAACAGGGGAAAAAAGGATTTACGGGTAAGGCAAATGAAAGAGATATGGATTGGGAATAGATGGGAGGGACCCCTGAACTGACTCGCTGTAAGGCAGTTTCCTGTGCTCCTTCTGATGTGACTTTGCTTGGGCAGAGTTCGCTGTGCAAAAGTGGCATATAAATAAGCTTTTATATCCATGTGCGGATTCATCCTCCAGAACAAGCACACTCTCTTCGAGGTGTGAGGAAGGCAACACGTGAGCAGGAGTGAGAGGGAGGTGCTTCCATTGCCTTCCATCTTAGGGCAGCTGAGTGGGTGAAGTAGGCAGTCTTTCTTAGCAGGGTTCCAAACCACACGGGGAGCCCCTAACAAACAGAAATATCCCTGCCCAGGTCACTGAAGTCTTCAAGGCAGTCATGGTTGGGATTGATGGTTTGGATCCACCAGGAGCCATGTCTTTAGACTTGGGGGCTCAATTTAAGGGAGCTGCCTTCTAGCTGAGCTCAGACAGGCCCCCTTCTGGTTGCACTTCTGGTGCCTATGGAAGACATAAAATTATTATTCCAGGGAGTTTGATTTTAAAGTTTTAACTTATTTTTATTTTTTTGTATCATATCTTAATAGACTGCTCAGAGGCTGTTGTAGTTAAGCGGCATATAAATCATTTCAGTAAATAATAATAAAAAGGCATGAGGTAGAGTTACCACAGTCATCCTTGCTGCTGCCCCCCACGTGTGTTTCTTTCCCTGTATTGATAATGCCTGGAGAGGGTTTCCATCTCCTCATCTTTTAGGCAACTCTGTTGTATTATTAAATCAGCAGGGAGTCCCCAGCTCCGCCTAGGTGTTTGCAGAAACCATAAAATATTGTGATTTTAAAATATATATATAGTGTGATATACCAGCTTGGACCTATCACGCCAAAAGCCAGGCAATGTCAAACCAAAGTCATGTTTTGGTCCACCATATTGATTCAAAATGGCGCCCGGCATCCAAATGTCAACATCTGCTGCTGCGACTTTGGTTTGGGAAGCTAGATGACAATATCTCAAGAGGTGGACAAGCCAATGGAGAACAGACTGACAAACAGACAAACCTATTTCCAAAATATATAGTAGCTACAGAGGAAAAGGTTCCTAACATTTAGAAAGGGCACCAAACTGAACATAGGACAGCTGTGGCACAGTCCTGATCACCTACCCTGTTAGCTGAGCTGCTTGCAGATAGGCAAAGTGTGTGTGGTTAGAACTCTGTTTCGCCTTTGCTTTGCAAAGCCTTGAACATTCACCTGATACTGGGCTTATTTCCCTTTGTTCTGTATCTGAAGCCGAATTGCTGGATTAGTTCCACTCTGTAAGTTCAATGCATAACTAAGCATACCTAGCATGGCTTGAGGATATCCACTCAGTGGGGAAGTTTGAAACCTAATAGTGGAACGGGAATAAAAAAAAGGAACTCCCCTGTGACTACGGTGCACCCGCGTGTGAAATCCTGAGCTGTCATTTCAGCAGCCTGTCGGTGTGCGAGCAGCAGATTGTCATTGGGCGAGCTGGGAAGGCAGAATGAGCTGCAGTTCTAATAGAAGAGGTTTGAACAATGCTGTCGCTGGCTGGAATTGCCAGTCAGTAATTCTCCCACCCTGCTGGGTAAGCTGCCTTACGCTCAGTGGGGGCTGGTGCCTATTGAGACTGGTAGGGCAGAAGGCAAGGAGGCCAACAGTAGGTGGAGAGTCAAAGGTAGGCAGAGCTTCTTGCTGACGGGTTGTAAGGCAGGCGGATGGGGGCTGGCTAAGGGCAGACAGAGGGTGGTGGGGCAGCACCCACTGCGCCCTCAAGAACCAGCCTCCACTGGCCCATCTAGTCTGCCCTGACTGGCAGCAGCTGTCCAGCATTTCAAGCAAGAGTCTTTCCCAGCACTACCTATGGAGTTGAACCAGGCATCTTCTGTGTGCTCCTGCACTGAGCTACGGTCCTTCCAATGGCATCTGTCTGTCTCAAGAGACAATGAAGTCAGCCTCTGGCAGTGAAGTCAAATTGCTGCCTTAGCAGCACCGAAGTGCAAGCCTGGGCAGTGTGTGTGGAGGTCCTGGGCTTCCCAGACAGCCTAGGTGATTTGGTCCAAAGGACAGCAGAACAATATGTTTGGCATCAGCTTGGTTGCAGGGGTTGCCAGAGGGAGGCATACAAGGCACCATCCAACTCTCTTTGAGACGCCACTCTGGATTTGTGTGAGGTTTACTTTTTAGCCTTTTCTTCTCCCAAAGATATCATGCAAGGCAGCAGAGTTTTGGACCAGAGTTTTCCTTCTCCTAGATGGGCTACCTTCCCAGGCTGACAAGCCCCATCTGCCCCTCACTTCCCTCTACAGCACATGCAGAAACCACCTTCTTGACCATTGGACCCACTGTTGGTCTCGTCTGCTCAGTCTGCCGGGGCCTGTCTTCTCATGCAGGAGAAATCCCTAATACAACAAGGTTGGGTTGGGTCCTTCCTAATGAGGTCAGTAGAATTTGCCCTCGTCGAGTTAATGGAAGATCACAGGCTTGTCATCCTTGATAAGAATGCTTGTTTCAGCAAGGACAACTACTCACAGCTGGGTTTTCATCTTTTGGAGGAAGAGCCAAAGGGGAAGGTTTTACCACAGCCTTAGCAGAGAGATGGAGGACAGAGGACTGCACAGTCTGCTCGGCACACAACCCTTTCCGTCTGATCTTTATTTTATAGCCTAAAGAGATAATAGCTGAGTTGTATGTGACACAGAGGTGGGGGACAAATTCAGCTCAGTTTGCATCTAAAGACAAACCTACCTAATTTGCAATTTCTGAAACAGTGCATTCTGGGCAATTCTCTGAATGTTGCAATGCAGCTCTCCAGTCAAGTAATGTGTACAAAAATGCATATGCTAGGGCAGTGTGTGCATATATTCATGAGAATCATGTTTAAAAATGCATTGCCTTACGGGAAATTGCTTTGCAAAAATGTGTGTATTGGGAGAAATTCATGCAAAAATGCTGATGAACTTTCATGGGGACTTTAAAAATAAATAAAGCATAAAATGGGATGTGGAAAACTGAACTTCAGATTATGAAAACGCAAAACTGAGAGAAACTGAAATCAATATAGCAACATAAAGGTAAAGGGACCCCTGACCATTAGGTCCAGTCGTGGCCGACTCTGGGGTTGTGGCGCTCATCTCGCTTTATTGGCCAAGGGAGCCGGCGTACAGCTTCCGGGTCATGTGGCCAGCATGTCTAAGCCGCTTCTGGCAAACCAGAGCAGCACACGGAAATGCTGTTTACCTTCCTGCCGGAGCGGTATCTATTTATCTACTTGCATGTTGACGTGCTTTCGAACTGCTAGGTTGGCATGAGCAGGGACCGAGCAACAGGAGCTCACCCCGTTGCAGGGATTCGAACCGCTGACCTTCTGATCGGCAAGTCCGAGCCTCTGTGGTTTAACCCACAGCGTCACCTGCACCCCATAGCAACGTAGGAAGCTACTTTATACTGAGTCAGACCTCCGGTCCATCTAGCTCAGTATTGTCTACTCTGATTGGCAGCAGCTCTGCAGGATTTCAGGCAGGAGTTTCTCCCAACCCTACTGGAGATGCTGGGGATTGAACCTGGGAACCTGGGACCTCCTGCTTGCAAGGCAGATGCTCTACCGCTGAGCTATGGCCCTGGCCCTTCCCCCTCCCTAATGACAGATTCCCCCATCCTTTAATGTGATGCTGTCATGTTGTTCATGGCACTGGTGTTGGTACCCTCTTATCGTCAACAACCCTTGCTTGCTATATAGGATTATACTGACAGGCATGCCGTACTTTCATTTTCAATCAAATCCTCTTTCTGTGGGAAGAGAACAAAGCAGGTCCATTACATCTGGCCATTCTTGAAATTACTGAAAAGGGCCCTCTGTGTAGGTCGTGATCTTTTGTGGTAAATAGTGTTTCAGGGCAGTGTTAAGGCAATCATGCTAGCCACTGAGAGTAGATATCAGGGGTGAGGAACCTGTAGCCCGTCCATCATTCCCAACCCAGACGGCCAGTGATCAGGAATAATGGAAGTTCTCCAGCAACATGTGGAGAGCTCCAGGCTCCGTAGCCCTGGAAGAAACGGCTTGAGTTTGATTGTGAGGCCTGGCAAAATGTAATTTCTTTTCAAATAATTTTTACTGCTTTTCAAATGAGCCGACAGAGAATTTAAAAGAAGAACAGAAAACTCCCGAAACAGAATGTAGAAAAGCAAGAAGGGAGGATTGAAGCACGTTAAATGTATTTTTCAGTGTCGTCATAAAGGCACATAGTTGTAGAATGAATCATTGGCATTACGTAGAAGGGATCTTCCCAGTAATCCTAAAACAACTGTAATTGGAGGAGGGGGGGAGGATTTGTTGTGCCAGAGCAACAGAGTATATTAATTCATTTTAATCATATGCCCACTAAATGTAATCCCTCCCACTAAATGTTGACAGCCAACAGGCTGTGTTTTCTGTGTTTTCCTTTTTTAGAAAGGAGAACCAAAAATCTTGAAAAACTTTTTAAAAAATGTGGTTTTCGTTAAGTATCTTTCACCTTGTAATTTTTCAGCTGTTAAGATTTTAAGGCTGAGAAGCATGCTTCTCACAAAGTAAACCCCGGTTGAAAACAGTGGGACTTGCTTCAAAGTTTCTAGCATAGGGTTGTAATGTAAAAAATTATTATTCTGTCTGTAATCTCCCGGCTCAGTTGTCATCATGGCCTTGGTGCAGCAGTGGCTCAGACTTGGTTGACCAAACACCTGCAGATTCAGCTCACTGTCCACCACATGCCCCAGAAGACGAAACCTCTGTTCGGATCATGCCCTGAGCTAGAAAGCTCTTTGGCTGTGTCTGATGTTTCGGCCTAAGGAAACTATTGGACTGGGGGGAAAACATTATTCTGACATTTCATATAGTGTTTGCTATGAGATACCATGAGCAGCAATATAGTCACTGAAAGTGCACTTTTTCAGTGTCTGAGGGTGCATTCAGACATGGGGAATATTGCATTCATTTCCCTGATGATAACGCTTGGGCTTCTGTCCTGTTGTCTAACATTCCTTTCACGCTGCACCATGTGGCTTTTTGACTGATGATACCAGCACATCAGGCTAAATTTCATTCACAGTGGCGGGCATGGTGTGACACAATAGCAAATGTCAACAACGAACATCATTGGACAATGGTGCTTCTATTCCCCCATGATTCTACCATGAAAATGGCAGGAAATAACTGTGTGCTGGTATAAATACCCCAAATTTGGTCACTTTACTCTTACGATTTTCTGGGTTAGCAAGGTCACAAACAGATTTTTTTCTGGAAGCAATTGGCACCGAAATGAGTGCTAGATGTATATACCCACACATGGTATGAAGATAATGGATTAAGAAAAGTACCCTCTACCTGCATCTAATAACACTAAAACGTAGGGCCGTCCAATGAAGCTGAACAATGAAGATTCAGGACAAAGCACTTCTTCAAACAGTGCATAGTTAAACTATGGCATTCGCTCCAATTTGGGCTGGATCCATATTGATCTTTTAAACATTATTAGTTCTTAGATAACATTATTAGCGGGTGGTGCTGTGGTTTAAGCCACTGAGTCTCTTGGGCTTGCCAATCAGAAGGACAGCAGTTCAAATCCTTGTAACGGGGTGAGCTCCCGTTGCTCTGTCCCAGCTCTTGCCAACCTAGCAGTTCGAAAGCACATCAGGGCAAGTAGATAAATAGGTACCATTGTCACAAGAAGGCAAACGGCATTTCCGTGCACTCTGGTTTCCATCATGGTGTTCCATTGTGCCAGAAACGGTTTAGTCATGTTGGCCACATGACCTGGAAAGCTCTCTGTGGACAAAAGCAGGCTCCCTCAGCCTGAAGCGAGATGAGTCGCCTTTGACTGGACTTAACCGCCCAGGGGTCCTTTACCTTTACCTTTTACTTAGATATAATGTTCTATAACATTTACTGCGGTTTCCCTTGGCCAGTGGCTTGCTGCTCTGCAGTGCCCTCTAATGTCACATTTTAACTACATTTTTAACGTTCTAAACCATGAGTGTAGATCTGCCTTTGGATGGGTTTGAAAGAGGATCAGACTTATTCATGAAGGATAAGGCTATCTATGGCTACTAGCCATGATGGCTGCTCTCTGCTGCCACAGTTGGAGGCAGCAATGCTTCTGGATAGCAGCTGCTGGAACACACAGGAGGCAGGGAGGCTCTCTTCTGCTCAGATCCTGTTAGTTCACTTCCCATAGGCATCAGTGAGAAGCGGATGCTGTCCTAGATGGACCACTGGCCTGATCCAGTAACCACTTCTTATGTTCTACTTAGAAGTAGGCCCTGCTGAGTTCATTGAAACGTACTCCGAAATAACTGTGTCTTGGATTGCAGCCTAAATCCTATAGCGGAAACTCAATCACATAGTTTAAAAGGACTCTTTACAAATTGGGGAATATCTTCCTTGGTGGGTGTTTTTTTTGTGTGTGTGTGTTTTTAGGCACTCACCATTTAGCAGAAAGCTCTTGAACTTTGTGGGCTTCAGAACAAGCGATGAGGCTTTTTCCAAAGGCCAAATCAAACCACAAAGGGGGAGAAAAAAGAGACAAAAAACCGAATCCAGAGTCAAAATAGTGGAAATACATCTTAGAAGCACTGGGAATTGTTTTAAAAAACACCCTTTGATTAGGAAAGCAACAAAAATGCTAATCTGCGATTTAAGAGGGAAGCTTTTAAAGTGTCTCACAAATAGCATGAATTATTCAAGGGCAGGTTATTGTTTCTTTTCGGTTATTTTGCATATGATTGAAGCTTCAAACCTGGTGCAAATACACAGATTCCAGTTAGAGCTGAAGTGGGAAGAGAGACATGCAAGGGTCCCCCAACATGGATTTTCAATTCTCTTTACTCCTGAAAACCTAGGATCGTTTGGCCTCCTACAAGCAGCTCCAATCCTGCTCTAATTGGCACTTGCTTTGATTCGTACAGTTGTAGCACAAGTTCTGCACTGAAGATGCTCTTTGTGTTTCAGATGAAGAAAGCGAGGAGCGGTAGAAGTTGATAATGGGGGATAGAGCCGAATGCCAACTTCAAGACTCTCTATCCCCGCCACGCTCAGTTATAAGGTTGCATAAGGCACCAAGGAGCAGAGCCTCCCAGCCTGGTCCTTAGCACAGAGGTGCCTAACCTGTGGCCTTCCAGATGTTGTGGGACTCCAACTCGCATCAGCGCCAGCCAGCATGGCCACTGGTCAGGGATGATGGGAGCTTCAGCAACATATGAACAGCAGCACATTAACCATACTCCTGGCACCACCAGCGCTTGGATCCCCACAAGCCAGGCAGTTCATGATCTCTGGAACCAGTATGCCCTGTGGCTACCATTCTTCTGGCATGAATGCAGTCAGCTGACCTCACAGACCAAACCTTATAAAAGCCCTCACAGCCAAATCAGCTTCTTGGTCTGAGCAGGACAAAATCTCCATTTCTGCAATTAAAGCAGGTGGTTCTCATACACAGAAAAGCGGTTATCAGAATATGATTGTCTCGTGACAAGCACCCCAGCAGGGCACAAGGTTCTGCTCATTGTATGGCTCTTTAAACAACCTGTGCTGCCCTTCCTCATTTTGCCTGTCAATTCTGAGATGATATTTGGGCACTGAAAACCCTCTGCTGTCGCTCTAGATTATGATCTGCTGGAAACCACTAAGTGAGTTTAGCCTTTGGACTGTCCACATCTTACTTCCCTGTCTTTAAATTGGAGGGAAAGCCAGCTTATCGGCAGGACAGCAAGTGAGATTTGCTTCTTTTGAACAGGGCTCGTTCTTGAAAAAGGGAATGTGCGTGTGTGTGGTGATAAGGGGGAGCTCTGTGGCAAAGGATCCCTTGGTAAAGCTTCTGATTAAACACACAACAGTCAAGCCAAAATTATAGGTGACAATTACTGTAACTCGATTAGGAGCAACAGCAACTGCACTTTCCCTAAATCACTTTTCCGAGTCTCCTAGGAGGCCCCAAAGATGTAGCATATGAGGTTCATTTAATCTCTAATGTCGTAATTATCGCTACCGACTAAAGAAAACTGTGACAAAGCAAGGAAATAAATTTAACACTTGAGATTTTAATGAAAATTTTATAGATAACCCAGTCGGCTAAGACGTGTTTAATCAGTCTCATTGGTTTTTTGAATGGCTTTGCTGGGCTGTTTGCTCCATGTGACTTGGTGGCAAAATGCCATCCCACCGCCACCACTGGGAACTGTGGCAAATGCCACAATTATGTGAGTCATGCACGGAGGCACATGTGCTTTGCAACACGTGTGTCTAGGCTTGTATCATTTCTCTCAGCAGTTGGGATTGGCTTCCAGGCACTTGTAGCATGTGTCCATCTGTACATTACTGATAACATGTTAAACTCTGTTGGATCAATCCATCACCGTCTAATGGGTGATTTAAAAGGATTGGGTCCTGCATCACATTTGCTGCACTTGTGTCCTAGTATCCATACTCAGCAGAGTTACATCTCAGCACAGCTCCTTCCTTGGAAGCTTCTTCGGGGTTGAAGGTACAAGAAGGCAAGTGTAAGGCAAGAAACACTCATGGATGCTGTAAAGATTCAGTCAAGTGTAGGTGTTTACTTGACAGGCATAAAAGCATATGGGTAGCAAATATGTACAGACATTCACCACTGCCATATTCAAGGTATGCTTAGAGTGCAACAAGAGTCCAAGACTCTCTCTCTACTTCTCTCACTGCATGGCGCAAGCAAGAGACTCACAACAAGTTACACAGAACTATTGTTATCAGCACTTCCTGTCATACTGCACATGTCCAAAGAACAGTTCCCACAGAAAATGTCCTTGCGTAGACAAAACAATCTCAGCCTTCTGCTGCTTCTTGAAACTTCTTTGTTTCTGGAACAAATGATTCTCACACGCCCAGAGAATATCCAACAAACTCATATGTAAGGCTTGGTATCATCAACAGAATTTTCATGTGAGAAGCAGACCTGTGTTAGTGCATAAGCGACAGGGCAGTTTTGCTGGCCAGTCACATCAAATAGAGAGAGATGGTAGCTAATGTCCTCAAGTGAATTTCCTACGTGGATATTTGTTCCATGCAGGAGATGGTGTGTACAGTTTCACATATGGGAAGAGCACTCATTTTTATGTTCAAATGGCTTGAAACGCCAGTATTTTATTTTTACTTTCTAATGCTGTACTCTGATTTTTCTCTACTCACAGAGGCCATATAGCAAGAAATTTGCACTACAATTTTGCAATATTTATTTTGTTTTTATTAAATAATTAACAAAACTTAATTTTTTTAAAATATTTTATAACTACAAAAGACATCCTTCTTGTTTTTAAAACATAACAAGTGCATGGTTTGCCCATTCTACAAAAAAAGTATGATACATGTGTTAGTTGTGGTTTGCGCGCTATGGCCTATCGAACATACCAAGGTAGAAAATGACTAAAATTCACTTTGAATGGTTGATGACCCTTTTCTGTGGCACTTCATACCATTTTTATACCTTATTTTGAAAGAGACCAAAATTAGCTTTATTTTGATACCAAAATAAGCCCAATTGGTTGAAGAATAAGCAGAACAGGAGGTTTTCTCTAAACAGACGCAGAAATTGCATTAGCCTAAATTGTGCAAAAATTGAATTTTTAAAAAAATTCTCCTACACCCAATTTTGGACCAAAAAAATCTTTAAAATTTAATTTGTGGTTATCTCATAAGTATCTACACATAAATATTTTGTTGTTGTTGAAGAAAATCTGAGACGTGAGAGCATCGTCGAGTATTAAACCAGGTGATTTGGTGTGGAATGACCCCCATAAGAAATGTGTGGCATGTGGACTAGCCCTAGATGTGCACCAGAATGGGTAAGTCCACTCAGCTCTTCACAAGTCACGCAGACTACCTGTGCAACACAATAGTGCCTCTGCTGGTACATACAATAGAGGCAGGTCATCAGAACCTGTGCCCTGGATATGTGGCCAGTAGAGAAAGGAGAGTTAATTGTTCCCAGCAAGCACACACAGAGATTGTATCATGCCATTCTACACTTAAACACACACACACACACACACACACACACCTATTTATTTAAAGTGCAGAATTACCCATTTGGTGCTCTTTGTAATCAATTGCATTTTTAAGTGTTAGGGTTAGGCTGTCTTTGCAATCTACCATGAGAATCTTTATTGCATTTTGCTCATGCCTCCAATGCTAATGGTTTTTGAACTGGCCCAGGTAAAATTGACTGACTCCTATAATCAGTGTGAAAGCTAATAAATATTTAGGGAGTGTCATAAACGCAATGAAAAGCAGAATCAAAATGGTAATAGAAGCCAGTCAATGAATTGCTGACAAGAGACTGAAGGTAAGTTTCTCCTGCTGATTTGGTTTGAAAGGAATACAATGGAGCAATATTTTATCCACCAGCACATAACATACTGGCCCGCCAATCTTTCATAACATTGCCAGCCAAATTAAATATCCTTTATGGGAATTCCCTGGATTGGATTTTATCTTTAAATTGCTCCCCCTTGAGACCATCCTTGCTGGAACAGTAAGACAATAGATTTTACCACCGCCATTATTGTTTCCCCTCCCCCCCAATAGCATTGTTTGCTACTAACAGTATGTAAGGTGTAAGACAGGCCAGAGACATATAAGGTGATAGCCAACTTAAGTCATATTCAGAGTAGACCTATTGAAATGAATGGGTAAATCACTGAAGTTCATGAACATCAGTGGATCTCTTCTGAATATGACAAACATTGGCAAGATCAACTCTAGTCTTAGAGGTGACCAGCCTTAAAATAGGATTGGGGTGACTGAGGCAGAAAATATGGTCCAAACCTTGGGAGGGTAGGATGTCACATTTTGCAAGGTCCAAAGCCTTGCTACTTGACTATGTATTTAAATATGTGTTGTGGGAAAGCATATTTTAAGAGCATATGTTTATTGTGATCATTTTTCTTCTTCTTACACCTTACTGTAACTACAGCAACGTTATCAGCACAGGAAGACAAGCACAGGAAAGCAAAGGAATGTGCGTTCACCTGGGCTAATTTACCTGTCAATGTCCTGTTCAGGCCCATTTCACACGTTACACAGCAGCAAACCTGAACATAGAGCTTGGTCAGTTTGGGATGCCTGACAAGCTCAGCATCCCTGTAGAATCTGTATGTTCTCACGAGTTTTTCACATTTACGTGTTAAGATTTCTAGCTGCGTGCATAAAACGTTTCAGGTGTACACCTAAAAAAAAAGTTATATGAAAAGTGGCCCTCTGCCTGTAGAACTGAAATATACTCAGAGTTGCAAAGTGATTTCATTCTCTTTATTCAGCTCATAGTGGTGAGGAGGAATGAATGAATGTCCCCTCAAAGTATCTGCTTTATATACATTATTTACACAATGGGCTGCACATGATTGGCTAATTCTGGAATTCTACTGTAAGCCAATCAGGTTGTGGATTCACTTCTATCTGGAGCATGATTGGTTGGTTCCTGCCAACCAATCATACTGCTGCATTGTTCTAGGACCAATCAGACTGCTGCAATTTGGATCCTATTGTTCTAGGACCAATCAGACTGCTGCAGTTCGGATCCTATTCAACTCAGTACATAACAAGAACCAATGATCTAACTAGTGATAAATGTGCTCCTGATGAAATAACTGTGGTCTGAAATGCAGGGGAGGGGGTGCCCCTTCCTCCCTCAGAACGACACCCATGCTTGAAAGAAGATAGAGAGCCATAGAAGGCAACTGTAAAACACACTGTCTCTTCCATAGAAACATAGGAAGTTGCTTTATACTGAGATGGACCATTGGTCCATCTAGTTCAGTATTATCTACACTATTAACTACATCGCATGAGGATCCTTTGGCCTTCCAGATGTTGCTGAACTGCAACTCCCTTCATCCCCTGCCATTGGCCATGCTTGTTGGGGCTGATGGGAGTTGTTGTTCAGCAACACCTGGAGTTCTAATGGATCCCCACCCCTGATGCCCAGGACAACTGCTTTGCAAATTTCAGAGATGTGTGAATGTCAAAGGATGGCTGCATTTCAGCTCTCTCGTTTTTTTTGAAAAGGGCAAATTAGGAAGGTGTTCCTTTAAATGTAAACTGAATTGGCTATCTTCCCTCATCTCTAGGTCAGTTCTACAGAGTGAGATCTTGATTCCTCAGCCAAGAAGCTCAAGTTTCTGGACTTGAAATAAATTAGGCAAGTCAATTAAAAATGATGAAAGTTTGTTTATTTTGTTTAAATAGGCATAATTCGAGATTTAAGGTTTGTTTCTTTCACATTTGTTTGTTTCTTTTGTTGCGTTTATATTTTATTTCTCTGGGCAGTTTGCAAAAGAAAAAGTATCAGCGTGTTTTTTTTAGATGCCACAATGACTTTGCATAATTATATTTTTAAAATGAGAAATCAGAGATGTGTTGGAAGTTGTTTGGGGAAACCTTGATGGTTTTAGAAGGAAAACATTCCGGCATTTGTAATATCCTATTCCGTACGCATCAAGGTGAGTTTGAATGAAAAGTGCTCTGCTGCCATCTTCTGGGAGCTTGTGTTCAAAAGAGCCCAAAGCGTTGGCAGTTGGATGAGAAAGTGTTTCTCCAGCTTCTCCTCCAGCTTCAAAACAGAGGCACTCTCAGGCACAGAATGAATGAAAACCGGCAGGCATCACTTTCTGTTTTTTCCTGGCCAGATGAAAGCATGTTCCTGATGTGTTTTCCCCACAGGGTAGCTTTAGAACTGCCATGTGTTGGCTACTGCAAGCTGTTATTTCCTTCCCATCTTTTTTTCAATGTAAATCTTAACAAATGCTACAATCCCACCTGCCTACATGTGAATTTAATCCCAGCTGATAGATAGATGAGCAAAATCACAAAGCATGCAGGCTCTTTGCTGCTGCAGGAACAAATATTCTTCTATCCTTTTCTTCCCAGACGTGCTTTTCTGTCACATTGGAAGGCCAGTTTTGTTGAAATCATCCATGAAGCTGATCACAGGTCACTGAGGCTTCCCTTCATTTTCAACACAAATGTCCTGTGACTTTATATACACAGGACCTCATTGTACTTGTGTTGCTTCTTCCCTCTGGCAATAACCTGAATAGGGCTAGTCAGTGGCGTAGCGTGGGTTGTCAGCACCCGGGGCAAGGCAAGTAATTTGCACCCCCTAACCCGTGGATTTGCCCCCCCTAACCCATGGATTTGCGCACCCTAACCCTAACCCCCAGATGTTGCGCCCGGTGCGGCCGGCCCCCCCTGCACCCCCCACGCTACGCCACTGGGGCTAGTATGTATCACTCACAATGAAAAGTGTCCTCTCAGGTTGTCAAACATAACACCCCACGATTTAATGTTAGAGTGGGAGGTCTTGGGCTCTCTAGAGGTGGTGGTGGTTATTTTTAATTGAATTTATATACCGTCCTATACCTGGAGGTACAACTCCCATCGTCCCCAGCAGGGGCCAAAAGCCCTCCATCCCTGCTTTAATGTTTCATCTCTCCTCTTTGGGCAAGAGGAAGTTTCCATTGTGCAAGAAAAAAACCCTGGCATTGACAGAACCTTCACTTAGCAGCGCATTGTATTCCAACCTCCCCCCTGCACGGCCCCACCCCGTTTTACTGAATATCCTGTCCCTCTGGCCCTTTCACATCCCGCAAGCTGCCTGAGAGTTAAGAATGAAATGAAGCCACAAATAAAATAATGATAATTATTTTATCAGTTCCCAGGGTATCGTCTCGTAGCAAACCGAGCTTCAGTTAATAAGCAGGCAATCTTCAGAAGCACTGAGCTGCTGCACTTTCAAAGCTAATTTAACTACTCCATTAAAAATGAAAACACACTCAATTTAAAACACCCATAAGATATGAAAAGAGGCAGGGAGATGGGAGAAGATGAGTAGAAACACACACACACACACACCTCTTCCTGGAGAAGACATGAAGCACATCAGTAATTCTCCATCAAAATGCAGTTCCTCTAACTGACCATGGCACTTAAAAAATGAAATAGAAATGTCAGTATCAAATAGAAACACAAAAGAGAGGATGACCTTTGATCAGGTGTCTGCCTGTACCTTTGACAGGGAGATTTGCATCCAGAGATTTGCAGTTTATGCCGGACAATGACAAGGAAAGTTAAAGGAAGGATGAGGCTGGCTCTTTTTAAATAGCCTGGCAGATGAAAGCCATGTTCCTGAGGCTCATTTTCAAGCTGTTGAGATTTCTTTGGGCAAGGGCTTTTCTCATGCCCTGGAACTGTTTTTCAGTCACCTGTTTTGCCCAACTATCTCCAAGCCAAAGCTTCCATAGAAGAGATTTGGGGAGGGGAGAAGGGGGTAGGAGTGGGGTTGGAATTGGAATTGGTTGCCAGTGCACCAAATTATCTGGTCTGCAATCTGCAGAAAACCACCACAGGGCCCTTTTCAAAACATATTGAGATACTGTTGATCCCCGGGCACAAATAGAAGAGTACAAAATCCATGCCCCTAATGCCAGTTGTGAAGGGGGCAAACCTGCTTAGGTTGCTGGTTTCCTTGCCAAAATGCAAGAAAGTTGTGAAATGGAGCCTTGCCAGACCCAAGAAGGGCAATTACACACATTCCATGATGTCAGAGCAGCTCAACCAATAGCCTGACAGGGACAATCTTGGTAACAGGAAAAGTTTGTTGTTAAGATATGTAACTGAAATTGTGCCTTTGCAAGGTACAAGCCAACTCAATCAGACGTACTCGAGGACAAAGCTGAAACACATTGCGTTGCTACAGTCCCTGACCAATGAACACGTCACACACAAGTATCTTAATCCCCAGAAGCCTAGCAACTCAGGTTTTAAGGCTTGTGGTGTACACAAACCAGTCATTCACTATTGTTTGGTAAGTCCTGTGACCGTAAGAATTTGGCCCTTTTTAAAAATAATAAAAAAAGCTAAAATACCAGGAGCAGGAAATTGGGTGGGGTAAAAACTGCTTGGATTTATTCCAGCTTCCTTTCAAACAATGACATGCAGGCTAACAAAACGAAGTGATTCGGAACGTGACATCAAGCAAAATGTAGGGCAAACAGCAAGCGTTTTGTCTCCGCAGATAAATGGAGTTCTAGGGAGCAGGTTTCAGCCTGGCGAGCGTTAGAGGACACCATCTGCAGCCTTCAATGTCAGAAGCATTAGGGGTTAGTGGCAATTGTGTCAAGCATAAACATTTTACCAAAGCTCCAGAACCGAATATATTATGCAGGTGTTAATAGTAGAATAGACTGCCTGCCAATCTCATAAATATCCAGATGTTCACATAACTCGGCCACATGTGCAGTAGCTTAAGCCCAAGGCACTGGAAATTCAAGCATGAGCTAATGCAAAATCCACGTCAGTGATATTTGGTTCAAAACGGGAAGCAATATTAAACAATGAGCTCGTGTTTGGGTTTTCGATGATAGAAAGATAGTGAAGGTGAGAGGGTGCCCTCTTGTGCTCCAAATATGGCAGAAAAGCTGATGGGGGGGGGTGTCTATTCCAGAGAAGAACAATGCAGGAAATGGGGTTGGGTTGTCTCATACTCGGAGGAAAACCTCTAAGGTGAACAGCGATTGCAGGATCCAGCCAAGACAGGCATTTTAATGTCCCGATAATACTGCAGTGCCCTCATGCAGATCTACAGTGCAGCCATACTTGGAGTACTGTGTATATTTCTGGTGGATGCCTCTCAAAAAGGATATTGTGGAACTAGAAACTATGGAGAGAAAGGCAAATAAAATGATCAAGGCGCTGGAGCAACTCCCATATGAGGAAAAGATTTAGATTTAGACTGTACTCCATAACATTTCTGTGTGGATGTACAGTGGTACCTTGGGTTAAGTACTTAATTCGTTCCGGAGGTCCGTTCTTAACCTGAAACTGTTCTTAACCTGAAGAACCACTTTAGCTAATGGCGTCTCCTGCTGCCGCCGCGCCGCCGAAGCACAATTTCCATTCTCATGTTGAAGCAAAGTTTTTAACCCGAGGTACTATTTCTGGGTTAGCGGAGTCTGTAACCTGAAGTGTATGTAACCCAAGGTGCCACTGTATGAGTAAACTATTGTAAGGACAGCTGTATAAGTTAAGTAAAAAAAAAAAAAAAATGTGGCTAGCAGATACCTAGATCATGTGATTTACCAGACCTAATCCCACAACGTCCAACAGATCCTTCTGGAAAGCCAGTCTGGTATAGTGAACAGTGAATCAAAGAGGGATCAAATCCCTGCTCTGCATAAAGCTCACTAGCTGACCTTGAGCCAGACCCCACCTCTCAACTTTAAGCTACAAGGTAGGATAGTTGTGAAAATGGAATGGCGCAATCCTATGTACGCCATCCCGAGATCCTCACAGGAATGATGAAATACAATTTTTGTACGTAATTATTATTGTTGCTGTTACTTCCAACAGGGATGGAACGTGGACGGGTGTAGTAAATTGAAATTATATAAGAAGTAGTCAGGGACAGATCTAACTGTGTCCCCTAGAAAACAACAGTGGCTTCTCTATTAAATAAATCACATATGGTTAATCCTCTTGCGGCCACTATTTAATCACGGGCTATGCTGCTTTTTGACAGCAATGTTGCATCGCACTTCTACCAATCAAGCCAACACGTCCTCGCCAGTCAATAGATGTGTTGGCTTGCTCTTTTCTTGTGCTAATTCCTTGGAGCGAAAGCAGCCTCCAATATTACCCTTCCTGAGATAGGTCATTGCGGAGGGTGCATTGCGATGGTGATGCAGAGCCTCATCATCAGAAAAAGATGCTTAATTTCATCTGGCATCTTATACCCCAAGCCAGCTTGGCTGGAAATTAGAAACCTGGCGCAGCAGCTGTCAGTACCAATGTTTATTGCAGAAATACCCTACACCTGGCGAATGCCGAGCTGCAGTCTCAAACAAGAAGGAATTATCGCTTTGACAAAAGGGGAGAGGATGAAGTGCGACAACAGGAAGCCCATGTGACTTTTCCGCTGACAAATGGCTCGCGTCAAGCTCCTGGGAGATGGCAAATGTATTTATAGCACATTGAGTAGGCTTCTGTCGGGCATGGGTCTCTCTTAAAGCTGTTGGGCTGCTCTGTTCCAGCTGTTCACATTGACCAGATCTGGAGGGGTCAGACCAATGTCTCCGTGATCCTGTCCAATCCTGTATTTTGTCAGCGAAAGTGGCCTGTGCCAGATGCTAGTTTAGAGAAAGTATGGGGGTAATTACGGCACTGTCTGCTCTGAACGTATGCCGGGGAGGGCTCCTGTGACATCCTGACAAACGACAACGCCGGCACTTACCATCTTGCGAATGCTGAAGGGGTAGCCATGTTGGTCTGTCACAGGAAAAAGCAACCAAGGATCCTGCGGCAGCTTTAAACATTTAAATGCTCAGGGCTGTGTCAGTGTTTCCAATGAACATGTTGATCTGCCAGAGGACTGGGGGAAATTAAGAGTCAACCACATGTTTAGAAAGGCTTTCTTTGTATGTTTGCTAGCGAGGAGCTGTCTGTACTAGTTTCACTGTGCAAAACGGGTTGGGGTGCTTGAAGTGGGTGATCTTCACATGAACCCCTGCCAGCCAAATTATTTGGGAAACATTTGCTACAATGAAAACAGCAAATAATTCTGTCAGACAGCTCGCCTTTGAGGATTTAAATTGATCTAGCATCTTTCATAAATCCGTGGCTATTACATTTTGTTGCTGGCTTCCCACACTGATTGGGTTTAAATAAATTTGGCCCGAAAAGTCACACTGCCATTTAATCACTACGGCATGTTTTGGATCTACTCAAAAGACAACTATTGTGGCTTCTCATTTTGGATGCGATTCGTACTTCTTGGAGCATCATCATAAAATACATTCCCACCCACACCCACTTTCTTATTGGGTGTGTTCATATCAACCTTTAGAAACATCTATTGTTGTGTATTCAAAATCCATCTGCTGATAAAGGCATTGCCTCTTTGATTTGTTGTTTCTGACAGGACATCTTATGCTGTGAGTACAAAATAATGTTCCTGGCATCGGTTGAGAATGGTGCCCTTGTGTTCACGGGCTTCCATTAGAGAAATACACAAAAATGGGGAATTGAGCAGTAATCACTGCTTGTTCTCTCTGTGGGTTCTTCATGACACATTCATGGCCCATTGGAAATGGATGTAATGTAAAGGGAAGATTGTCT
Organism: Podarcis tiliguerta; assembly: GCF_965153285.1. Lineage (NCBI taxonomy): Eukaryota > Metazoa > Chordata > Lepidosauria > Squamata > Lacertidae > Podarcis > Podarcis tiliguerta. Next base: position 26,422,162 of record NC_139535.1, on the reverse strand, counting down.
CTAAAGTGCCACTGGAGAAAGGAGATTTACCGTATTTTTTGCTCTATAAGACTCACTTTTTCCCTCCTAAAAAGTAAGGGGAAATGTGTGTGCGTCTTATGGAGTGAATGCAGGCTGCGCAGCTATCCCAGAAGCCAGAACAGCAAGAGGGATTGCTGCTTTCGCTGCACAGCGATCCCTCTTGCTGTTCTGGCTTCTGAGGTTCAGAATATTTTTTTTCTTGTTTTCCTCCTCCCAAAACTAGGTGCGTCTTGTGGTCTGGTGCGTCTTATAGACCGAAAAATACGGTACTTACTTCCTCCTTTTTTTCTTTATTTGATACCTTGCCCTTCTAAAGGAGGGCAGAGCAGCCAAAAAAGTGATAAAGCAATAAAAACATCTTTAAAACATCTAAATGACATCTGAACAAGAATTCCAGTACTGATGCAGATTGGGAAAGATGGTAACTTTAAAGTCTTGTTGAAAAAGGAAGGTGTTTGGTACATGCCAAAAAGACAATGGAGGTGGCACCTGTCTAAATATTAAAGGGAAAGGAATTCCAAAGGGCAGGTGCCGCAATACAAAAGGCCCAATTCTTACGTTGTGTGGAAAGGACATTCTGATAAGATGGCTTCCACAGGAGGCCCTCACCTATAGAGCACAGTGGTCGAATAGGTATATAAGGGGGGATAGGAAATTTCACGTATCCTAATACCAAGCACAGGGCCTTTATACACCAAAGCTAGCACCTTGAACTTAGTCTGGCAGCTCCTTGGCAGACAAATGTGAAGTCTCACATTTGCTGTAGCAACAGCACGACTCCTAATATCCGAGGTAGCTACTTATGTCACAATTCGTAACTACTTAAGTGTTACCCAATGGTATAGTCAGTCTTTTATCTCCTTCAGCCAGTACAAAAGAGTTGAGCGTTGAGAGTTGAGCTCATATTGGAATCCTATTCATGGGACCACATGCCTTCTCACATGTTTTCCACATAGCAATTCCAAAGCACATATTCAGGAATCTGCAATATGCCCACCTGTTTGTTTAATGAGGTAAACAGCAATCCAGGACTACCATGACTGAGCCAAATGGACTGAGCCGATCCATCAGAACTACTCAGTCAACCTTCCCTTCCCTTGTTTTCCAGATCTCATTAGATGTCCAAAAAAATTGCACATACCTCTTATGTACCAGTCTGTCTGTCTGTCTGTCTGTCTGTCTGTCTGTCTGTCTGTCTGTTGATCTATCTATCTAGGCACAGTGGATACTAGTGTCTAAGAAATATGGTTTATTTTACACATATTTACACCTGGAAGGGATTCAGTGGAGGGGGATGCAGAACATTACATCCCAAGAGCATTGTTGCTTCTCTCACAGCTTTCGCCAGCTCATGTCCAAAGCAGAAGCCAGTTATGGCCCCTGGCTTATTGGTGCAGCCTCCTCTAGCAAGTGCCGCATAGAGTTCTTCCCACTTCCTGTCTTCTTCTCAAGAACCCAAGCCACTCTTCCCCATCTGTCTGCCCACCCCCACTTATCCCCCACTATCCCAAGCCTCACTTTTAAAAGAACGCTTTCCTGTTGCTGAATCATGCCTCCTCTGTAATTTTCCTCCTCCTAGCTCTGCTATTTAACCGGAGCTGGGGCAGAGGGTCAATGGCTGGTCACTGCCCCATAATTACACCTTGATGGCCCTCTCCCCCCACAGGCTATTTCCTGGTTTAGCCTGCATTTTAAATCTAACATCTGGCATCCAGGAATTTTAGGGGATCCTTCCCTCCCGCAAACCCATGAAAATATATATAATCAGCCTGCACTTGATCCAAAATTGTTACCTAATTTTACCAATTGAGAGCACATGCCCAAAACTAAAAAAAATACACATTTCATCTGCCTCAAGTCCATTTTTATTGCCTCCTTCATGTCTATCCATACAGAAATTTCAGCCATACATAACATCTTATGAATCTAGGTCAGGCTTCCATGAATTTGTTATTTTTCTTAACCAGACAAATCTGGAACAGTTGCTTTTCAAAAGCCATTCTTGTTTTAATTTCCTCATTAGATCTTTAATCCAATATTAATATAATTCTCAGCTATTCCAATATATGACACCCCCCCATTGATTGTCATCAAACTTAATATATCGCTTGGGTACATAATTCATCCCTTGATTGCATTCCTTTGCTCATTAATGATTAGAATCTTGACATTTCTTAGGACGAACTTAAATCACAGATTCTCTCTGTCATCTTTGAATGATTTAACTCCTCTAGGACACACAGGTCCAGGACAGGAAAAAAAGAACACACTCCTTCAAACTATTCGGAATGAATTAATTTATTATATTTTATTAATTTATTAAATAATTTTATTAATTTATTAATTTATTAAATTTATTAATTTATTAATTTATACCACCCTTCATCTGAAAATCACAAGGCAGTTCACAACATAAAAGTAAAAAATGAAAACGCCAAATACACAAAATACACAAGGAGACTTTCTGTGATAAGCAAAGGGCAAGGAAAATGCACTGTAAATTGTGCTTAATAAAACATTGGCTAACTGCCCAGCAAACAAATCAGAATGAATGCTCAATAAACTGTGATGACCCATTGAGAGTGGCAGGGAGGAAGGCAGGGAGACCCAACAACAGGTGGAGTCAGAGCCAATGATACATGGAGCCAACTAATTCAAGTTTTGTCCCCATCCTCCTCCCTGCTGAGTGCTACAAGGGCAACACGGGGACTAAGGAGGAAGAATCTCACAGGCCATGTCACCGTTTGCTGGCCATCTCCCTGGCCTTCTGCCCTATCAGTGCCAATGAACACCAGCCACCGCTGACAGCATCCTTGTGCAATCAGGTGGAGGAAAAACCACAATCAAATCACAGAGTCATCCTGGGTTGGTACAGTCTATATGCAACGTCCTTCACAACTTCGTACTTTCTTTAAAGATGGCAAATTCATGACCATTTACTATTATTATTTTTTTATTATTCGGTGCCTTTTTCTGGGGGGACGCAGGGGTACACATACCCCTAAACATTTTGTGAATCTTTGTACTTTTGTCCATTTACTGTATTTATTTTCCCCAATTTGAACTATAAAATGGTGATTTTCTTGAGTCAAATGAGAGTACCCCTAAACATTTTTTTTTTGGGGGGGGAGCACTGTTATTATTTATATACCACCCTATTCCCTTCAGGTCTCAGGGTGGTTCACAGAATAAAACCAGAATATAAAACTACAACACACATAATCAAAATGAAAACAACAACAATCCAATAACCCACCCCAACACATTTTAAAGGGCATAGGATGCAGGGCCGTCTTTATCTGGGTGCAAGGGGTGCTGGGCACCCAGGCGCCAAATTCTGGGGGGTGCGAAATGTATACTTACTGTATACCAGTCCCTCTCGATTGGCGGCAGTGAAAAGCACTGGAGCAAAAGTCCCCGCCCCTCCTCTGTCGCTCTGTTACTCCATAGCATCAAATATTCCCGATGAGCCAGGAAACAAAAGCAGTTTTTTCCACTGCGTCGTTGTTACAGGTGAGCATTCCCCCCCCCCAAAAAAAACTTTGAGTTCACTTCCCGTAAAAAAAGGTCAACAACTTAACAACTTTGGCTTTCCCTACAGTGGTGCCTCGCAAGACGAAATTAATTCGTTCCGCGAGTTTTTTCGTTTTGTGAATTTTTCGTCTTGCGAAGCACAGTTTCCCATAGGAAATGCATTGACAGTTTCCCATAGGAATGCATTGATGGTTTTATGAAAAAGGCGCAAGACGTTCTCATCTTGCGAAGCAAGCCCATAGGGAAATTCGTCTTGCGAAGCAACTCAAAAAACAAAAAACTCTTTCGTCTTGCGAGTTTTTCGTCTTGCGAGGCATTCATCTTGCGAGGTACCACTGTAAACTAAATTTGCATCCTGGTGGTGCATATGCTAAAGACGGCCCTGATAGAATGTCAATCAAATCAACCAAAGGCCTGGTTAAAAAGGAACGTTTTTGCCTGGCACCTAAATGTGTATAATGAAGGCACCAGGCGAACTTCCCTGGGAAGAGCATTCCACAGATGGGGAGCCACTGCAGAGAAGGCCTGTTCTTGTGTTGCGACCCTCCAGACCTCTTGAGGAGGAGGCACACGAAGAAGGGCCTCAGAAGATTATCTCAATGTGCTTTATTGTACTGCTATGCATCCTTCCCCCAGGTTGCTCAGAGTTGCTTATATGGTGGTTTTATGAAAAATTGCTGAGCTGGGAGCACAGACAGTTTTTGCAGAGCCAAATCCTCAAAGCACTTGGTCACCCCAGTACTGGCCAGCAAAAATTGGGCATAGACATGCTATTGAAAACAATCAGCCTAAGCAACTCCCTGTGTTTGTTTCCTAACTGAAGTACCAGCAGGAGACCGGCCATGGCCTGTAACTTTAATTACTAATCATTAATTTGTAGGTGGGCAGATTCAGCTCTCCAAGCATCTAATTTAATCATGCTTTCCTGACAGTGGCAATCAATTGTTTAGTAGCCTCCTTTATGCTTAATTACTGTTCCATTACATTATCAATTGTCAGACATCCTTTTTAAGGGGTGTAGGAGACAATAAATCATTTCTGCATGGTGCCTGTAGCAAGGCTGAATTCAAAGACTATTATTCGCTCACACCTGAACTTCTTTACACTGAGACGAGAAATTGATAATCGTTCAGGGAGGGAGCAGGTCTAAGCAAAGCACATCCAGTGCTTCAGAACAAGGGGGTGGTTTCTTCCCCAAGGCAGAGAGTCAAGCAATGGCTCAGTTCAGGTGTAATGCAAAACCATGGTTTGTGCTAACCAAATAAGGCATCCTACACCGTGGTTTGAGCTTCCAGTCATAGAACAGGCAAACCTTGGTTCAGAGCTGCTATTTGCCTGATCTCATTCTCCATCTGCTCAGTGCTCAGCTTTGGCTGTCAGACGTTCTCTCCTAGCTCCACACTACAGAAGCCTCTTGATACAGAAGGTCAGCCTGGACTGTGGTTTGTGTGAATTCAAATATAAAAAGATACAGTTGTATGTCCAGTTTGTACTTTCACCCAAGATTTGTTGGGGTTTTTTAACTAGAGGGAGCGGCACACATTTAACAAACAAACAAACAAACAAATGCCAACTTGTGTTGGTCAAAAGGTTGATGATATTGTGGAGTACAGTGTGATGAAATACAAAATAGGATAGTTCTGGGAACTGGGTCCAAGATGGAGTTAATACTCTTCCTCTTGAACATCAGTAACCACTGTCAAAATATAGAATTTTGGGCATGCAAGCGGGCATGCACACACACTTGCACGCACATACAATAAAAGGAAACTGCTTTATACTGAGTCAGACGATTGGTCCATCCTGCTTAGTATTGTCTACAGGCTGCCCAGCCATGGTTATACAGGACTTTAGGCAGGAGCATTTGCCAGCCCTTCCTGGAGACACTAGGGATTGAACCTGGGACTTTTTGGGTGCAAGGCAGGTGTTTTGCCACTGAGCTATGGTCCTACACACCTACACACACACACACACACACACACACACGGTTTCCTTTGTGACCTAAATATTGTAGGCGACTAGCGAATACCTGAACAGGCCAAAAACTTGGAGCAGATGGTTCTGAGGTTGTTGTTTGTTGGCAGCCTTGTACCTCATTGTTATCCATTTCCCAGAAACACCAACCCTTCAGTTAAGAGGCAATTGCCATTTTGCAGTTGAAGCTTTATTTTACAGAACCCCAACTTTATTCTGACACTTGCAATAAATTTATTCAGTTCAGTCACGCTGCCTGCCCCTGAAAAGCAGGCAAATCAGGAGACACAATTGCCAAGATCAAATAGAGGAAAATGGGTAAACATTGCAGGCTACTATTTTGCAGGCCATTTATGGTTTGCCTACAATAGGTTTGTTCATCTGTTTCAATATCTTATTGCTTCGGGCACACATTCCTTTTCTAAGCTGCCGTCATACAATTGAATTGAATGTGATTAGCTGCCGCAGATATTTGATTCCATTTTATTTCGGCCACAGATCCCAACCAACCTGAACAATGGCAATTGAAAGTCACAAAACAGATCAGGGCCTGATGCCAATTTGGATGCAGCCCTTTGTAAATCTAGACTGCAGGGCAAATCAAGTGTCCAGATGTTAAGATAATAGCAGCGGCAAGGCCTTGCCTCCGGTGCTCACAATGCCAGCATCCATTAAGACGACTAAGTAAGACACTGCTGGAAAAATGTTGTTCCCTTGGAACAATACGATTCCAGGTTTTCTTGCAGAACGAATCATTCATTTGTTATTTCTTTCCCACAAGAACAGTTTCCCTCCCCCATTGGCACTATGCCATACCATTATCTCATTACATATTGTTGGCATCCGCCTGTCTCAAGAGACAATGAAGGGCACCACCGGGGGAGAAGCAAAACCTCTGGAGAGTCACGAAATTAAAAGATACCTGCTTCTTCAGAGAAAAGCAATGACAAACCTAGACAGCATCTTAAAAAGCAGAGAAATGACCTTGCCAACAAAGGTCCATATAGTAAAAGCTATGGTTTTTCCCAGTAGTGATGTATGGAAGTGAGAGCTGGACCATAAAGAAGGCCGATCGCCGAAGAATTGATGCTTTTGAATTATGGTGCTGCAAGAAGATCAAACCTATCCATTCTTAAGGAAATCAGCCCTGAGTGCTCACTGGAAGGACAGATCCTGAAGCTGAGGCTCCAATACTTTGGCCACCACATGAGAAGAGAAGACTCCCTGGAAAAGACCCTGATGTTGGGAAAGATGGAGGGCACAAGGAGAAGGGGACGACAGAGGACGAGATGGTTGGATAATGTTTGCGAAGCTACCAGCATGAGTTTGACCAAACTGCGGGAGGCAGTGGAAGACAGGAGTGCCTGGCGTGCTCTGGTCCATGGGGTCACGAAGAGTCGGACACGACTAAATGACTAAACAACAACCACCACCACAACAATAACAACAACTGTTGTTTTGATGCATTAGCAGCACTGAAGCGACCTCTCCGGGATGCAAGCCTGGGCAGTGTGTATGGAGGTTCTGGGCTGTCCAGCCGACAAGATCCCCCTCTCGGCTTTACTGATGTGGTTCAAAGGAAAACCAAGTGATACATTTGGCACCAGCTTGGCTGCAGGACTTGCTGGAAGGAGACATACCAAGTGCCATCCAGCCATCTTGGGGACTCCACTTTGGATCTGTGAGCTGTTTCTTCTCCCAAAGATATCCTGCAAGGCAGAGAAGGTTTAGGGTCAGAATTTTTCTTCTTCTAGATAAGCTACCTTCCCAAGTTGAGGAGCCCCACCTGCCCCTCACTTCCCTCTACAACACGTGCAAAAACTGCCTTCTTGACCATTGGACCCACTATTGGTCTCCTCTGCTTAATCCGTTAGAGCCTTTCTTCGCATGCAGGGGAAGTCCCAAGGGATTGAGACATATCAGATACCCTCACCTGGTTTAGCTGGCCAATCAAAGGCATTTCCTGGGGTGTGGCCGCTGTCTCATGCTGACAGCTTCTAGCAGCTGCAGGTGGGAGCAGAGTGCAGAGTAAGGGCCAAAGGCAGGCAAGCTACCCTAGAAGAAGCAAAATGTGTCCCCCACCAGGTTTTAATCACCCATACACCCCTTCATTACATACACAAATATAAATATTGCCCTTCCTCTAAGGAATTTGGAGAAGTGTCCATAGTTCTTCTCAGCATTTTAAGCTCGCAGATACAGAAAGTGACTGACCCAAGGTCACCCAGTGAGCTTTGTTGCCGTGGGGGGATTTGAACTCAGGTCTCCCCATTCCTAATCCAACATTTTAACCACTACACCACAGTGGACTCAAGTGCTAAAGGCAGCAGATTCGTCATCCCTGTCCCATTCTGTTTGGTTGTTACTTCACAGATTGGCTTCTGCCATGGCCCCAACCTGGGAAGGGTCCTTCCACAACAGTAGGCTTGAGAAGGAAGAGATGGCTCTACTCCTTGATGCTTCCCATGTGAATCAGCTGGCACCCCTAAGAGTTCCGGCAACCAGATTCCAACAAGTAGATCACCCACCCACCTTGGAGGATCAGAAAAAGGCTGGAGGAGTTTTAGCCAAATAAGCCCATGAAACTTAAAACTATGCTGCCTAGAAGAAGCCAACAGCAGGGGCAGGGCAGGCACCAGCCCTTTAAATAGCCAGGTGGGTCTTTTGCTTTGACCACCTAGCCTGGAGGATAAAACTTATTGCAAGTTACTCCCGAGATCCACTTGAGATGACAACTTGCTTTTCTGCCTCACCTACTTGGTTGCTGACTGTGGTCCTGAATCAGCACTAGGTTCTTGTATGAAGGCCTGGCCTTTGTATCTGCTGCAAAACCTTGGGCCTGCCTTGCTTTCCTTGGTTGTGGATATCAGCATGGATCAGGACACTTCCAGTGTGGGAAGTTTCTGAAATTAATTCTGGAATTGGTGTGTGTTTTGCAGCTTTCAGTACCTTTCTTCTAGTCACATACTTCTCTCTCTCCTCTCTCTTCTCCCTCTTTTTTTCTCTCTTCTTTGTGTGTGATGCTGGCAATTTGGAAAGGAACTAGGGAAACAGACGATTATTATCCTAGTCACCTTTTCTGGAGAGTTTAAACTCAACAGGCCTGTTACAGCTCCAACTAAACACTAGAGGGCAATGCTCTCACATTACGAAAGGAATATTTATAAATGTCGAGTTACGCTCTTGTTGCTGTATCAGTAAGTGCCACATGTACACACACATGTGCATATGTTAGTGTGATCTAAACCAGAGGTGGAGAACTTCTAGCTACAGGCATGATTAGGGCTAGCAACAAGGCCATTTCCCCCAAACCCATGCTCACCAACCCCACATCCGATGCCCGCTTATCAAAACTAGTCCATGGAGGCTGGGCCACTCCTCTGTCTCGCTCTCAGGCTGAAAAATGGTCCCCCACCCCTGTTCTAAACAGACAGTATGATTGTGCTTTATATAGTTAATAGAGTCCTGTACTTGGAGAAGTGCAAGTGAAGGGAGCTCGGGAAGGGCTTAGTGATATAGCACTTGCTTTGCATGCACAGGGTCCTGGGTTCAATCCACAGCATCTTCGGGTAGGGCTGGGAATGGCCCCTGCTTGAAATGCAAAACAGCTACTGCCAGTCAGTGTAGACAATAGAGGGATCAATGATCTGACATCTCACTATGTTCCTGCATTCAAGTTTGAGTGAAGCAGAAGAATTGCCAACGTAGCGGATTAGACCAAAGGTCTGTCTGGTCCAGCACTTTGTCTCCAGTGGCACCAAAATCATGTCTTTCAGGATAGCCGCAGGTGTATTATATGCTTCTAGGGAAGACGTTTATAATGCATTGGAGCCGAAGGTGGAAGTTCTGTCCTTAGCTAATAGAGAGAACACCTCTGCATAAGTGATATTTCTTCTTCTTCTTTGGTGATCGCTCGTGGCCGTGTAAGATTGTTTCCCATGAACACGGTCTTAATGGTGTATCCGTAAGTGGAGGCCATTCTGGGCCCACACATCTTTCCACAGTGGGGACATAGGTTTGTGGGTGGGAAGTATCTATTCCCTTGGGGAATAGATATATCACTTACACAGTGACTAGATGTATCACTATGTAAGTGATATTCTATTTCCCAAAGGTGTCTGTAGGTCAGGGGAAATTGACCAGGCAGTCTAAAGTCTTATACATATGCATTTTTAAAAAAATAAAAAGTGGTTATGCTAGTTGCCATAACAATTTGCTGCAGCAATGAGTTCCAAAGTTATGCATTGCATGCTGGTGGTTTGCCACCTCTGCTCTAAATCTTTTCCAGCTGGTGTTCTCACCAGGTAGTCTCAATAGATATGGAGCAAGGGAGCAATAATAATGATGTCTCTCCCTGATTTCCATGTGTGGATCTTGCCCATATGCAATGAGCTGTTTCCATGCAATTCAGAGCCCTGTCCTGGAAAGCACAAAGGGGAGAGAAGGTAAAGTCTGGGGTTTGGGGGCTGTGGCCCTGCAGAGGTCTGTGGCCCTGCACAGTGGCCCTGCAGAGGCCATTTTCTGTGGTAGCCCCCTGAGTTGTGGAGTTTCCTACCCACAGAGGTGTGTCTGGCGTTTTCAGTTTCTGTTGTGTGTTGAAGGTGCACCTCCTCACCCTGGTGTTTGACCTTAGGTATAGGTGTGTGTGTATCCTAGAAATAGAATCATAGAGTTGGAAGGGATCCTGAGGATTACCTAGTCCAGGCACCCCCAAACTCGGCCCTCCAGATGTTTTGGGACTACAACTCCCATCATCCCTAGCTAACATAACCAGTGGTCAGGGATGATGGGAATTGTAGTCCCAAATCATCTGGAGGGCCGAGTTTGAGGGTGCCTGATCTAGTCCAACCCCCAGCAACTGTCTCATACAGGGATTGAACCTGCAACCTTGGTATTATCATGTTCTAACCAACCGAGATGATAGATAGATAGATGATAGATAGATAGATGAAAGATAGATAGATAGATGATAGATGATAGATGATAGATGATAGATGATAGATGATAGATAGATAGATAGATAGATAGATAGATTCTATTTCTATATTGTTGTAACCTGCCCTGGTTCTGATGATGGGTATCTTAAACATAATAGTGATAATAATAATGATTCCTGCTTTGGTTTACGTTTCTTTGCTGCGCTTTTCATGGTAACAGCCTCCCAAGGACTCTTCTGCATGATAATTCAAATATTCCCCCATTTCAAAAACAAGATGTAGAGTCCTTGCCATAGATAACACATGGTAATGCAAGCATAAAAAGGCCCTGGGTGTGATTTCCCCAGAATATAAACAGCAGCTAGTCGACTGACTGCAGATTAGTAAAATCTTTCATATCCTGCGCAATTTTCGCTCCGCTTTTAATAAATAAATAAATAAATAAAAACAGTGCCTTGTAATAATCTTCCCCCACTCCACAAATCCCCTCAGGATGTCAGTTGAACAGTTAATAAATATAGCAGCACTGATAAGAATTCCCTAAGGCTAAATACCTCTATTTCTAAAATTAATTGGTTGGTTGAAACGGCAGTGAAATTACTGCATTCAGAAAATACGGTCTCGTTTGGAATTTATGTGGGAATGCTTTGGGAAGAGGGGAGCCCACAAATCTTTCTTTAAGCCTCATTTTCTTAAAGTCCTTCCATCCACTGGGGGTGCTGATAGGACATGATATATATGTAACCTAACCACAATCTGTATGTTAATTCGTTTCAGGTTAAGGTTATTTGGAATGGTATTAAGCAGGGTTCCTCCCCCCGACCCGAAATGAATAAATAAGCGTTCCGGCACCTTTATTCCATTGTAATGTGCAGCACAATCCCTGGTGTTTATTTTCACCTTCATTATCTGAAACGGCGCTATCTCAATTCCATATGACCTACCTTTTTGCCCTTTTGAGTTTAGCAGAGTGCTTATGCAGTCCCCAGCTTGCAATGTATGGACAGCTTTATTGAATGTTCCGTGTATTAATTTGTATAGTACACAGACACTAATGACAACCATAGGCTGCTTCATAAATAACAGGAGGACCCCAGCCAATTCCTCCTCCAGTATAAAGCACACATCTGTTACATGACTCTGTCCCTAAACCTGAACACTTGCCCTTTCTCATGCTGAAGAAATGTCCCTGTTGGATGTCTACCCTACAGGCTTACAATGATCTAATAGTCGTTCTCTTTTTCCCTGGGAGCCCAGTAAGGATCCTTGTCTGGGCAGGTAAGGAAAAGGAATGATCTTTAACAGAACTCACAGTGCCTCTTCAAATTGCAGTTTCTCAAGATTCTTTGGGGGAAGAATCCATGACAGCAAAGCAGTATAAAACTGATATTAGGCAGATATGGCATGCCTAGGGACAGATGGAAGCCTTTCACAAGCACAGCTTTGCCAGCTGTTCCAGCTGGTGGAGCTGCACTGGGGCCCCTAAAAAAAAAAAAAAGCCCAGTTGCTCACAACTGGGAGCCAGGGGAGCTTCTTCTGTCTAGGATTCCCATGGCACCCAATGTCAACTACACGTTCAGCACGCACCTCCAGCTGCTCCACCTGGTGATGAACAGCCACATTCCAAAGACTGACTTTGAAAGTTACAAAGGCAAGGGAAGCTGGCCGCATTATCATTCAGCTCCATTCTCCCCACACAATATTCACGTCAACATTTCCTTGACAACTTCCACACCTCCAGCAAGAAATCTGAGCGGTATTAATTGTATTTATTCTACTTGCGTCCTCTTGCACCACAAGCTAAACTGTGTAGTTAGGAAAACAGATTGCTTACTGTTAGCCATTTCGGGGGAGATTTTTTTTCTGTCTGCTTCCATGTTCTGAGATAGCGAGATGGATAGTGTTGCAAGCATTTTCCTCCATAAAAGTGTTTAATAATGACAGATTAGATTGGTCTCTTTAACAGATTAGACAGCACCCCCCCCCACCTCATCAAGCCTTTGATGAAATACAGGAGAAAGCTTGAGACAAGGTGGGTTGTGTGTGGTTTTTTTAAAGGCCCTTAGTGAAAGGTTACACTCCTTATCTTCTGTAGATTAGCACCCTGTGTTCGCAAACAGCTTCCCGAAAGTTTAATGAGCCTCTCTTATCGAGAATAGTTGCTCTTCAGGAACTTCAAAGGCAATGCACACCTACTTCATTTTAATGAGTCAAAATGTATTGTGTTGCCCATTTTGATAATGTGGCACAGTTGAGTGTTTTTCTTATCACAATACACTTGTATACAATCTCACTCTCTCACTCTCTTTAACCATGATGTGGCTTTCAAATACAACCCCTGCAATGGCATTAAATCCAACAGTTTAATGACTTGTTTTGACGGCTTCCCAGCCAAGCCATTAAGAAGAGAGATACTGTAAACAGCCTGAGGATTCTGGAGCAGAATGGAACATTGGTGTTTTTTTAGGGTTTCATAACTGCAACACAAATGATCTATCTGTCCATCTGTGCTGGGTGAAAACGTAGATGATAGATCGATAGATGCCCGTGATAGGCCTGCTCCTCAATCTGCTTTCTGCTCGCTAATCAACCATCGGCCACCTTCATCCAAATGCACTTTCTGCCATCACTGAAGCCAAAGGTGCCACAGTCCAGGGAAGAGAACTGCAGGTAGAATTCTCAAAGGAAAAGTGCCAAGGGGACAGTTGGGAGAGGAAAGGGAGAAGAGAGCAGCCAGAGAAAAAGTACACTGAAACATGAGCTATGATGTTGCAGGGGTTGGACTAGATGCCCCCTAGATGGGTCCCTTCCTACTCTACAATTCTGCGAAATCTATGAGCTGAGAAATCACAGGGCAGAGACCCTGACCTGTCTTGAATTTTAGGCTGCACCTTGGAAGTCACATGTTAAACGTTACATTAAGATTAAGAGGAGGCATGAGAGCTGCCCTTCAGATAGCTGAAGGGCCATCATGCAGAAGATGGAACAGGCTTGTTCTCTGTTGCTCCAGAGGGCAGGACTAGAAACAATGGGTGGGCATTTCAGGGAAGCAGCTTTTCAATTAGCATCGGGAGAAGCTCCCTAACAGGAAGGCAGATCGGACCATCTCAGGGGTGGTCAGCATTCCTTCTCTGGAGGTATTCAAGTTGTCCATCTGTCAGGCTTTGATCAAAGGGTTGGAAGAGTTCTCTTTTTTTTTATATATAATATTTTATTTTCCGCATTCAATAAACAAAAAAAAAGAACAAATCGACAAACACATCAAAAGGAAAAAAGCAAAGGAAAAACAATACATACATTATACAAAAACATAAAGAAAAATAAAAACGGTAAGAATAAAAGAGTTAAAAACAAATATTGTATCATTATATTCTTCAGCATTAACTTAGGTCTGCGACTTCCCCATGCCTTCCCACTCTGTATTCTAGGTCTTATATTCTGGTAGTAAACTCTTTCCCTCTGGCGTATCTTTGGTTCAGATTAGTATTATTGTCTTATTTATCCTTACATTTCCCTATGTCTTATTAAATATACTTTCTTTAACATTGTCATTTTTATAATAACATTCTTTTACATTCAATCTGATAACCTCAAACGTTCGTAATTTTATAATGCTTCTGTAAATAGTCTTTAAATTTCCTCCAGTCTTCCTTCACCATCTCTTCTCCCTGGTCTCTGATTCTGCCGGTCATTTCTGCAAGTTCCATATAGTCGATGAGCTTCATTTGCCATTCTTCCAGCGTGGGTAGATCTTGCGTCTTCCAATATTGCGCGATGAGTATTCTTGCTGCTGTTGTAGCGTACATAAAAAAAGTTCTATCCTTCACTTGAACCTGTTGGTTTACCATACCCAGGAGAAAGGCTTCTGGGGTCTTTCTAAATGTGTATTTAAATATTTTTTTCAATTCATTATAAATCATTTCCCAGAAAACCTTAATCCTTGGGCACGTCCACCAAAGGTGAAAAAAGGTACCTTCTGCTTCTTTACATTTCCAGCATTTGTTATCAGGCATATGATACATTTTTGCAAGCTTGACTGGTGTCATGTACCACCTATATATCATTTTCATTATGTTCTCTCTTAAGGCATTACATGCCGTAAACTTTATTCCAGTGGTCCACAACCTTTCCCAGTCAGCAAACATTATGTTATGGCCAACGTCTTGAGCCCATTTAATCATAGCCGATTTCACTTCCTCATCCTGTGTGTTCCATTTCAGCAGCAAATTATACATTCTAGACAATATTTTTGTTTTAGGTTCTAATAGTTCTGTTTCCAATTTTGATTTTTCCACCTGGAAGCCAATTTTTCTGTCCATTTTAAATACCTCCATTATTTGATAATAATGAAGCCAATCTCGGACTTTACTTTTTAGTTTATCAAAACTCTGCAGTTTCAGTTTGTCACCATCCTGTTCTAAAATCTCCCAATACTTCGGCCAATTTGCCTCCATATTGAGTCTCTTTACTGCCTTAGCTTCCATTGAAGACAACCACCTTGGAGTTTTGTTTTCCAAAAGATCTTTATATCTAATCCAAACATTGAACAGTGCTTTTCTGACAATGTGAATTTTGAACATTCTATGCACTTTAACTTTGTCATACCATAGATATGCATGCCAGCCAAATGCATTATTGAACCCTTCTAAATCCAATATATCTGTGTTTTCAAGAAGTAGCCATTCCTTCAACCAGCAGAAAGCTGCTGCTTCATAATAGAGTTTTAGGTCTGGCAGGGCAAAGCCCCCTCTTTCTTTAACGTCTGTTAATATTTTAAATTTTATCCTTGGCTTTTTGCCCTGCCAGACAAATTTAGATAGATCTTTTTGCCACTTCTTGAAACAGTCAGTTTTATCAATAATCTGCAGTGTCTGAAACAAAAACAGCATTCTTGGCAATACATTCATCTTAATTACAGCAATGCGCCCCAGTAGTGAGAGTTTCAAGCTAGACCACGTATCTAGATCCTTTTTTATCTCCGTCCAGCACTTCTCATAGTTGTCTTTAAATAAGTTCCCATTTTTTGCTGTCATATTTATTCCCAAATATTTAACTTTCTTCACTACTGTTAAACCTGTTTCTTTCTGAAACCTTTCATTTTCAATTTCTGTCAGATTTTTTGTCAAAACCTTAGTTTTTGTTTTGTTTAATTTAAAGCCTGCCAATTGGCCAAATTCTTGAATCAGTTCTAAAACTTTTTTTCCACTAGATTCTGGCTCCTGCAACGTCAAAACCAGGTCATCTGCAAAAGCTCTTAATTTATATTGTTTAGCTCCGACCTGTATCCCTTTGACCAATTGGTCCTTTCTGATCGTATTCAGCAACACCTCCAGGACCGATATAAAAAGTAGTGGGGAAATTGGGCACCCTTGTCGTGTTCCTTTTTCTATTCTGAACTCTTCTGTCAAAACATTATTGGAAGAGTTCTCTTCCAACTGTATGGTTCAAATAGTCACAATCACACATTTAGATTCAGGTAGGTAGCAGTGTTGGTCTGAAGGAGTCAATATATATATATAAATTGTCCAGTGACACTGGTACCAGAGCCTGCAATAAACCTACATGCCAACTTTGCTGCCACATACACCCATCACTGGCCCCAACAACATCAAACACACCATCTCAGGCCTATTTAATTGCTCATCTTCTAACATTGTGTATGCCATCAAATACCAGCAGGGCCCTTCAGTTCTGTATATTGGACAAACAGGCCAAACCCTACGCCAAAGGATAAATGGATATAAATCTGACATCAGGAATCACAAGACAGAGAAGCCAGTAGGAGAACACTTCAGTCTCCCGGGATATTCAATACAGGATCTCAAAGCAGCTGTCTTAATACAAAAGAATTTCAGAAAGAGAAGTTGCTGAATTACAACTTATCACTAAACTGAAAACTATGGAGAGACCTGGTCTTAATAGAGATATTGGATTCCTGTCTCATTACATGTGCTAATCATCTGCATACTATCCTTTGCTTTTTCCTGTAGGACTAATTGCAGTCGTTAACATTTGTCAACAGGTTTACCACACCCATTGAGTCAATCACCCATCTCCTACTACCCTCCTGAGAAAAACCCCACCCTACCCTCCCACTATATATAAGGGTCTGGTGACTTCTGTTTCAGGGTATCTGAAGTGTGCCTGCACACGAAAGCTTATACCCAGAACAAACATAGTTGGTCTCTAAGGTGCTACTGGACAATTTTTTAAAAAAAAAATTATAACCCCACATTTACTTTTTCAAAATACTTATTGCCACTCTTCCATTCTATAGCTTGGTTTATGTGCAAACTTCCCTGCCCTGTTATCCCCAGAAGAGAAGGCATGCCAGGGGGAAAGCAATGGGGAAAGGGGGAAGATTCAGGAGTTTCTAGAAAGAAGGGGCTATTCAATGGAGTTAGGAACTTAGCTTTTCCACATTTGGCAACAAGAAGGCTCAGCCGGGTCTGGATGTGCCATTCAGCACATCTAACTCTGCTAGCACACTTGGCTGAAGATCAGCATGCAGGGATGCCTTCCTGATTTATGCATGACAGCAGATCATTATCTGGTTTTCCAGATACGTAGTCCATACTAAGTGCTTCTTCGCCTGCAGCACAAGAAGCCAAGATGTGTCCATGCCACTGGGCCAGCCACAGCCATGCTGTTCAGGTGGAGACAAGACACATTTTAGACTGAGATGGTTTATCCCACCACAGCCTGGGCAATCCTGCAAGTACATTTACAACCTACTATTCTGGATATGGCCACAGGGCCCGAGAACCGCAATCCATCATTTTCACAATGGCCTGTTATCTCATGAAAGGGCAGACAATAGCCTCTTTGTCCGCCTCGGGCATTTTTCTCTCTGCAGCCTTGGTCCTCCCGAAAGCCCTCCCAGCCTTCTAAAGAGCTGTTGTCTTTTTCCTGCCACAATGCTTGTGCAACATATCTCGCGCTTTAGAAGCCAGCCTACTCGGTTCTCATTCACAAATTCCTTAGCCTGAATTAATGCCAGAGAATTAAGTCTCTGTCAAAAGAGGCAGTGACTGAAAATGAAACTCGGGAAGCCCTCTTGCCACGCAATGTGAGCAGAGACAATAATGTTTTGTAAGTGCTTTTTGTTTGATGTGTAATGACAGAAATTAATCATTTTATTGAACAGAATTGTGCTTTGTTATGTAAACTTCTGTAAAGCTTGCCTCATGTGACCTTTTTCAATTAGGAACAAATTGTTTAAAACTGTCATCTTTCTGGAAGCCACAGCAACCTCTGGACTTGGGTTGTCATTTTGCCCTGAGAGTACAAACAGCTGTGGAGTTGTAGACACCAAATGGAGGCAGAACTGGGCATGCACATATCAAACTGGCACCAGTTGCCTTGTGCCTCTTGCTAGCACCCAAGAGTCATTCACTTTCCTGACTCATTTACTTAATTGGAAGAGTATTGTTTGACAGATCTGTCTTTTATCTGAAGCTAGGAAAGAGCAGAATATTCTGTGAATACGGTGTCATAACAATAGTTTATCTATCTATCTAGTCATCTATCTTATCTATCAATTAATCAATCAATCAAATTTCAGAAATCTCCTGTTCTAGATAGATCGGTATAAAGGGGAACATTTCCCCACTTTATGTGGATAATCTAAGGAGTATTCACATGATTATTTGCAGGCAGAAGAATTGATTGCTGCATAACTAAGCATGCCTCATTCTGAGGCAATGGGTCTTAACTGTAATGCACTGTTATGAGGTTGGGGTGGGGAGAAGTAGGCTATATGTGAGATCCTTCTAACTCTTGGATCCAGCAAGTGTTAAAATATAATTCAGGCTAGCTTCCTGTGTTGAGGTGATAGCCTGAGTGATAGGCCATTAAGGGGAACAAAGGAAAAGAGCTCTGTGTGAGATGCCTGATGTGGGGGTCCTCTCCCCCAACTTGCAGATAGTTAGAAAGACAAAGCCAGAGTTTAGAGTTAGAAGTGATGTGACCAAGAGGAAAAGCAGCAAACTGGAGTGAGAGTCAGAACACGGTTTGATTTCTTTTTGATTCCATAGGCTGCGGATATGCGAGAAGCAAGACCCCTCTAGGTTGTTAATACTGTGAATCCCTCCATCATAGGCTCAGGTTGTCTATAAGAGTAAATAAACCGTATATCATAAAGACTCAGCAGTCTCCACTGTGCCTCATTCCAAAAGGAAAGATGAATCCTGGGTAAGCGCCTGAAAGAGTTCCTGTGCCTGTAAAATTTCATTGACTTTGGCCAAAAGCAGGGAGACTTATAGCCATTTTTTAGATTCCCCATCACAGTGGTACCTCGGTTTATGAACTTAATCCGTTTCGTCCATTCTTAAACCGAAACCATTCTTACACCGAGGCACACTTTCCCTAATGAGGCCTCCCACTGCCGGTGTCCTCCCACCATTCGGATTCCATTATTAGACCAAGGTAAAGTTCTCAAACCAAGACACTACTTCCGGTTTTGTGGAGTTCGTAAATCGAATCGTTCGTAAACAGAACTGTTCTTAAACTGAGGTATAGTGAATGAGAACTCAGAGCTTTGTTTTAGACAGAACAGTTAGGCAACTGAAACACAGACTGAAGCAAGGAACACAGAGCAACTCAGATCACAATGTTTAAAAATCACAGATAGAGATAGGGATTTTCAGATCCCTAAGCTATGACTCCTCCAAAGCTAGTTAAAGACACCTCTCACAGCAGTCTCTGATAGCATATAGTTCTTTCGTAGGATTATGTATGGGGCTACACCGAAAGCCTTGCTGGAGGCCTGATGCTTGGTAGCAGTTTTGTAATCCCTTGCCTAATCACAAACAGTAGATCTGTTTCTGTGTTACTTGCATGTAGGCCATTTCTGAGTTGAAGCAGAAGTGGCGCTGTACAATAACTTCGCCTCCCCTCAACATCACATCTGCTTACTCTGAAGTCCAGTAAGTAACCAAACAAATCTGAAATCCACACATTGAGCATGGTTGTCTGCAGAAGGAGCTTAATACATCATGCCCTCACTCCTGCTTAAACCAAGAAAGGGAGTACCGTATTTTTCGCTCTATAAGACGCACCAGACCACAAGACACACCTAGTTTTTGGAGGAGGAAAAAAATATTCTGAATCTCAGAAACCAGAACAGCAAGAGGGATCACTGCTGAGTGAAAGCAGCAATCCCTCTTGCTGTTCTGGCTTCTGTGATAGCTGCACAGACTGCATTCGCTCCATAAGACGCACACACATTTCCCCTTACTTTTTAGGAGGGAAAAAGTGAGTCTTATAGAGCAAAAAATACGGTAAATGTTGACTGCTATTTCATGATTCAGTTCTGGGGCAGAGAGAAGCCAAGGCTCTCCGTGTTTAAAATCATGTTCTTGGGTAGATTCAAGGTTAAGGTCAGGATGCTGCAAGAGTATTTGCTGTGGTTCTTTTTTTAAAAAAATAACTCCTAGCAGGAGATTGGTAGATTTAAATTCTGTTCTATCAACCTGTCAACTAAGTTAAAATATCTCATATCTTGGGGGGGGGGGTTCTCTCTCTCTTTCTGCATATCTGGGGAAAGACTGAAACGGCCCTTCTTTACACCTGTGTTATCCAAGATAACCTTGGACAAAACTGAAGTGCAACCTTAAAATTAAACATGTGCGAGCATTTGAGAACACACAATAGCCTCCCTTTCTTTGTTAAGCCTTATCAAATCACTGATAAAGCAAGGAATAGTCTCGCTGCATACGTTGTGTTTTGCTCCTTCTTTCTCAGGTGCTGGGGGTGCTCAGCGCAATCTTTTCAGACACAGATTACTTTGGAAGGGACAATTCTATATGTTTGATATCTTTGAGAACATTCGTAGATTGGGAAATAACAAGAGGAAGCAGCAGACATCTTAAGTTCTGACATTCCCTATCTAGATTCAGTGTGGGGCCCAGTGACCCAAAGGACCAGAACAATTCATACCCACCCTGTCTAGGAGCTGCTTTTAGAATGAAGAGTTCAGATGTCCTCTGAAGACCAAGGCATTTAGAGCTAGTTTTACACACATAAGGTAAAGGTAAAGTGACCCCTGACCATTAGGTCCAGTCATGGCTGACTCTGGGGTTGCGGCGCTCATCTCGCTTTATTGGCCGAAGGAGCCGGCGTACAGCTTCTGGGTCTTGTGGCCAGCATGACTAAGCCGCTTCTGGCGAACCAGAGCAGCGCACGGAAACGCTGTTTACCTTCCTGCCGGAGCAGTACCTATTTATCTACTTGCACTTTGAAATACTTTCAAACTGCTAGGTTGGCAGGAGCAGGGACCGAGCAACGGGAGCTCACCCCGTCGCGGGGATTTGAATCGCCGACCTTCTGATCAGCAAGTCCTAGGCTGTGTGGTTTAACCCACAGCGCCACCCACATCCCCCCCACACAAAAGAAACTGTTAGTTGGCGTGGTGCAAACGCATCAGTGGGAGTGTCTGATTGGCTCTGCAATCTTCTTATTCTGCAATGTGTCTGTTATGTCCTGCTCAAATGAATGTCTGTAAATGCTGCAAAGTCTGGAAAACATTGGTTTTTTTCGTCCAGTAGGTGGCACCAGAGTGTTTAGCTAACTTTTAGATAACTTACCCAGGAGTATTGTTTGCAATTCGCATATCTATAAACCAGCATGCAACTTAAAATTGATGCCTTTCTCATTTTTGCTGAAACTTCTGCAGCGTATGTATCAAGACACCCTTGCTCTTACACTGCCGTAGGAAAGTTTGTGGGGAGCTGGACTTCATCCTGGACTTTATAGCATGTTTTTTGCAGGGGTTACGGGCCCCTCTTTTGATCAAAGTGCCCAGTACATCTGCATCATATTGACATGTTCTAAATGGAACACTTTCAAAGTGGCTTCAGACAACTTTTAAAGATCTGTGGCCACAAAACCAAGCATGTGTTCGGTGTTGCAGATAACCCCCCAATCTGCTGTGATGAGATTATCACACTCCGGGACACATTGAGCAACCAAGGCTTCACACTGAATTCATGTATTGGAAAGTTTCCAGTGATGCTGGACTTCAGTAAGGCAAATACTGTGTTTTTCCGTGTATAAGACTAGATTTTTTAAACCAAAAAAATAGGTTTTAAATTGCACCTCGTCTTATACACGGGTAGTGCTGAGGGGTGTTTTCTTAATTTGGAGTCCCCCAAAATAGGGGGCGTCTTATACATGGGGGCGTCTTATACACAGAAAAATACGGTAATTTAATTAGACAGCACCTATATGATATCGAGTAACAGAATAATTTGGCCACGATAAGGAAATTTTGTCCATGGTATGATTTTTTCCCACCTAGTCATTTTGACACATTGGCACCCTATTTGCAAAATTTAACAGTTCAAAATTACAGACGTGCTTTCACTTATGCAAGATTAAATACACTGCCTTCATCTGTACTTAAGGGTCAATTTCAAAAAATTCCACTGGAAAGAAAGGTTGTATCCATGTGGAGATGGCAGTATTGAGTCAGTGGCTCATGTGCTTCTAGCTTGCACTCTTTATAAAGGTTTGAAGAGTGAGGTTATTACCCCTCTACTGCTATCCATACCAGGTCTCTCAACCATTGCTACTGTGTCCTTACTTCTAGCAGAGCAAGATAACCAGGTGACAGCAAAAACTGCAAAAAAATAAATAATAAAAAATAGTGGGGGCAATTAGAATAAGATCTATTATTTGATTCCTGATGTAAACCTCCAAAATGTATTTTGTGTGGTTAGGTTATTACATCCATCTTCAGTTCGTTTTCTTTTATTGCTATGGCTAGTGGCTGATGCAAATAAAGATTCTTCCAATTCTGATTTCTGCATTGATGAAGTCATCACATAGCTGCCAGTTGTCAATATGGTCCAGATTGCCACTTGACGTGCTTCCTGAGGATGGTGTATGGGGGCGCTTTCCCCAGCAAGTAAGGCAGATGGAATCCATGGGCTTCAGCTGATGGGAACACAACAAGGTTGCCTCTGACTATCCCAGTACATGATGCAGTTTAATTAGAGCCCAGCATATCACACAATGAGCCTTTGGATTATCTCCCTAGTCCCTTTGACTTACTGTAACTATGCAAAAGTACGTAAAATAACCACATATTCTTTTTCTGCCTATCCATGACTCCATTCTCCAACCCACTGATTCCTTTGGGTAGAGTAGGGATGTGGGATAGATTCAATTCACTCTCTCATTTATTACACCCAAACCTGCCTAATCAGTACTCCCTGAAACAATACGCGAACTGAAACACAGCCCTCCTTCGAAATGGCACTTCCTTGAAATTTTCAATGCAGTTCTCCGACCAAGTAATGTGCAAAAAAAAAAAATTGCATATACTAGGATAATATGTGCATAAAATGCATATATTGTGGAAAACAATGCATGACACAAGAGAAAATGCATATATTGTGGGAAAATGCATGACACAAGAGAAAATTGCTTTGAAAAAGTGACTGTATTAGGCAAAATTGCATAGAATTATGTGAGCAATAGGGGGAATTCACACTAAAATGCCAATTCCCACAAGGAATCGTTTGTTTGAAAGAATTGCTAGCTGATATGGAACACATGGAGAATTGAACTCCAGAGTGGAAAAATGAGAAAAAAGGAAATGGGCAGATTTGCCCCTCCGTAGGGTAGAAATCTGTCACAGCTGTTTCTTTGTAAAGTGCCGTGTTCATCAATGGTGATTAAATAACAACCGATTAAATAACCTGACCCAATGGCTGAACACTATGCTCACATGGACCTTCAGTGTCCAAAGCCTACTGCCAGTAACTAGTTCACCTACGGTTGTATCCTAAGCTGAGAGGGGAAAGCTAGGTGGGTGACTAGATTTTAATGTGAGGCCACTACTGTAGCAAAAGTGGGATAAGCAGGAGTTTGTACATCAGGGTGTTATTGGACTCCAACTCCCATCAGCCCCAGTCACCATGGCCAATGGCCAACAACGGCGAGAGTTGTAGTCCACTAACATCAGGAGGGTTACAGGTACTGTATATACACAGAGAAAGCTGCTTCATGTTACCAGAGCAGCCTGGTTAGCTGAATAGTCCAACAGAGCTCCTTGTTTAATGGAAACTGCCAGAGCAGCTAATCATACAAGCCGTGCTTTTTTTTCTGGGGGGGACGCATACCCCTAAACGTTTTGTGAATCTTTGTGCTTTTGTCCATTTACTGTATTTTTCCCGATTTGAACTATAAAATGGTGATTTTCTTGAGTCAATAGGAAAGTACCCCTAAACATTTTTTTAGAAAAAAAGCACTGCAATATAAGTATGAGGCATAAAGCTTTCTGAAAGAATCCAGGACCTTTGCAAGGTGTATTCTTCTTATCTGCACGTGGCCATTCAAATATTTCAATAACATGCGTTACTGGTCATTTTTTCCTGGTTCCTTTCCCGCATTCGTTTTTCAAAATGGAGCCCTTTGAGCAACTTAACTTGAATCACTTTGCTGAAGCTTTTCCGCTTGCACAAAGTCCACAGGATACCTTCCCCCAAACAGGCCTGTGGAAAGTCACACCAGAGCCGAAGCTTCACTGCGATTCTCAATTCATCGTCACAGCCGTGATTTTTCCACAACTCCCAAGGAGCTGGAGGAGCGATGGCTACAGAAGGAGGAGAAAGGGCCAGTGGGGCCTGTCATTGTTAATGAGATTATGCCTCTGTAATCTTGTTCTAAATCAGATTTCCATGCTGTGTACGCTTATCACGGGGGTGGGGGGGAGCAAAGCACAGTGCAGATAGAACGATCCTGGCAGGTTTCATTTAGATTAGATTTAATAAACACCGGCCATAAATCAGGAGGCATTACTTAGGGAGTGGGAGGGAATGGTTAAGTGTTTATTTGTTGGTGGCTTCTGAGGTTGTTCAGCAGGTGAACAGGGTTCAGAATGTTTGGGAAAGAACAGAACATTTTCCTGATTGCTCAGAAGGAAAGAGGGAACTTAAAACTAAGTTCCTTCTAGCTGGCAGCAGAAAGAAAGTTGTTCCTATTGGCTTGCCCATTAACAGTGAGCAGCTGTGCTAGATTCTCTCACCACCACTGCCCTTCATGGTGTTATGCAGTTATATTCCTCAATACTTATGGCCAGTGTCACATGCAATCTCTCACCAAATCCTGTTTATCATGTGTGTGTGTTTTGACTTCTTAGAGCAGTCTTGCGTGAAATTTAGCTAGTCCATCACAATAGCTGATCAGAACCTGCTTCCCTCATGCCTCCCATCTACAACTTCCCCTACACCACACACTTTGCTCTCTCACAACAGCAATTTACTTCCACACCAGGGACAGGTGAAATGAAGAGGTGGTTGCAATCACACAACGGGTCTCATGAAAAAGAAGACATGTGAATTATTTCAGACCTCTGGTTCTAATAAAGGTGGGCATTTTGGAAATCGAACCAAGCCAATCCTGTTAACAGGGATTGTCTAATATAAGTTCTGGCTTAAAAACCTTCAGTAAGAATCACGTAAGTGCACTCATCGTCCAAGTAGGCCTGCATGAGGCCTGCAAGGAAGTTGACACCTTCCCATACGCCCCACATTTGTGGAAATGTTCACCATTTGTAGGGCTGGCCTAAAAGTTCTCAGCAGGCATTTAATAGTTGGCAAAGAAGGAGCCCTATTGGCAGGGCATTCCAGAGGACTGGGCCAAGGCTCTTTTTTCTACTTGTTGTTAGAATGCTGTGATTCTATGAACTCCAGGGACGACCAATGATGCTCCTGCAGATGATCTCAGTGATCGAGCTGGGATATTTGGGCAATCTCTGCAGTACCCTGGACTAAGTAGTATACAGACCTTGAACCTGGCTCAGTAGTCAACAGCCAGTGCAGATGCCTTAACAATGGTGTCAGATGTTCTTGTCCAGATGCTGGATCCAGTTTGTTTTGGAGTGGGACATTTGGGCAAGGTGCCTTCTGTGGACTCCCCCCTATCTTTGCTCCCCGTCCTCTACTCCAAGGCACCACTGCCCACTTAATTCCCCTGCCCTCTCAGCCTAGTCCACAGAACCACCCAAAGAGGGGGGGGAAACACAGTGGAAGTAGAGGAGTCCGTCTTTGCTTTGCCATTGTTGGCATGCTCAGAGCAGGCAGGGGAACAAGTAGAAAGGAGGAGGAGGAGGGTCACAAAGCTCCGGAGAGCAGCAGTTGACCCACTTCTGAGAATGGGTCAAAAAGACAAGTTTTTAAATGTTTTATGTGATTGCAATGGTGATACAGCTTTTTTGAAATATGTGAAAGCAACCCTCAAGGATATGCATTTGTTGTGCATCCTTCCTTTAGAATCCAGCATCTCCCAACTTCTTCCTGGCTCATTTATTCACTTTCAAGTTCAAGAGAAGTTTTTCCAGGCATGGCAATCAAAGTGCTTATCTCCCCACCAGAGGAGATATCTAGGATCTATCCTTGGGGAACCCAAGTACCATGAAAAACTAGTTCATTTGTACACAGATAACAGCATTCATGCTTAACATTGTGTGCTTGAACCCTATGGAGAAAGCATCCGTTCCACTGACGTCTTTATGTTATAGGTTCAAGAGACAGAAATATTTTGACTGATGCAGGAAATTTTAAAGGGGGGGAGGATTCAAGCCCCATCTTTAAACTCCCCAGGACTATTTAAGGGGGGAGGAAGTCCATGAACTTAATAAAGATCACTTAGCCATTTTGTGTTATGCCATGCCTTCAGGGAAACCATTTTGTGACTGGAGCCCACAGCATATTCAGAGAATTTCAAATATGCCCACCGGCCCCCAAAAGGGTTGGTGGTCCCTGCACTAAATCATTGTTAGAGATGAGTGAATAAGGTCCACATCCAGAGTCTCTTAACCATGGTTAACACATACTCAGCATTGCACCTGTTATATTTACCCCTTTGTCTATAGGTTCTAATAATACTTAAGAAGAGCTTTATTCATAACATCCGGCTGACATGTTTCTTCTGCCTCTTTCCTTCCCCTCTTCCCATGTCCTCAACTAGCGGGTCCTGCTCAGGACAAACTTCTTAAGCACAAACTCATAATTAATAGAACACAGCAATCTGCTCCTTTTTTCCTGGTCAAAATATAGCAACTCTTCAAAACCTTTGCTGGCACACAAGTTACCTCCTGGGTAAGGTGATTGAGAGAGCGGTTGCTGAACAGCTTGGCAGGTTTCTGGATGAAACATCGGCTCTCGATCCATTCCAGTCCGGCTTCCGCGCTGGTCATGGGACCGAGACGGCTCTGGTCGCCCTAACAGATGATCTCCGCAGGCAGCTGGATCGAGGCGGGTCGGGGCTGCTGATTCTTCTAGACCTGTCAGCAGCCTTCGACATGGTCGATCACGAACTCCTGGACCACCGCCTTGCCGACGTGGGGATCCAGGGCACAGTCCTTCAATGGCTGCGCTCGTTTCTCTCTGGTCGGGGACAGAGGGTGGCGCTTGGGGGGGAATTGTCATTGCACCACTCCCTGGTGTGTGGAGTGCCTCAGGGTGCGATTCTCTCTCCGATGCTTTTTAACATCTTTATGCACCCCTCGCCCAGCTTGTCCGGAGTTTTGGGCTGGGTTGCCATCAGTATGCCGATGACACCCAACTCTATCTGTTGATGGATGGCCATCCTGACTCGGCCCCAGACACACTGACCAGACACACTGACCAGACACAGATGTCTGGAAGCTGTGGCTGGATGGTTACGTGGGAGCCAGTTGAAGTTAAATCCTTCGAAGACAGAGGTCCTCTGGCTGGGACGGGGCGATAGGGGATTGAGGGGGCAACTCCCATCTCTTGCGGGGGTGCAACTAGTGCCAGCATCATCCGTTAAGAGTTTGGGTGTAATCTTCGATACCTCCCTCTCTATGGAGGCGCAGATTACAGCTATAACAAAGGCGGCATTTTTTCATCTCCACCAAGCTAAGCAGTTGGCTCCTTATCTCTCTCGCCCTGACCTAGCCACTGTGATCCACGCGACGGTCACCTCCAGACTGGATTATTGTAACTCGCTCTACATGGGGCTGCCCTTGAGACTGACCCAGAAACTCCAGCGGGTGCAGAATGCTGCAGCGAGACTCCTTATGGGGTTGTCGCTGCGAGATCACATTCATCCGGTACTATACCAGCTGCACTGGCTCCCGGTGGAGTACAGGATCAGGTTTAAGGTGCTGGTTTTAACCTTTAAAGCCCTATACGGCCTAGGACCCTCCTACCTACGGGACCGCCTCTCCTGGTATGCCCCACAGAGAAACCTACGGTCTGCAAATAAAAACACCCTGAAGGTCCCAGGCCTCAGAGAGGTTAGGCTGGCCTCAACTAGAGCCAGGGCTTTCTCGGCTGTGGCTCCAATCTGGTGGAACGCTCTGTCACAAGAGACTAGGGCCCTGCGGGTCCTGACATCTTTCCACAGGGCCTGCAAGACAGAGTTGTTCCACCAGGCCTTTGGTCAGGGCGCAGCCTGACCCCCTCCTCTGGCAATCTGCACAGAATCTTGCTTAATGGTTGCCATCAATTTGATTTTAATTAATTTTTATAATGAAAGGTTTTTAGAATGTTGGATTATTTTGATTGTTGTTAGCCGCCCTGAGCCCAACTTTGGCTGGGGAGGGCGGGGTATAAATAAAATTTATTATTATTATTATTATTATTATTACAGTGCTCAGCCATATCTAGTCACCCTTTTAATTCAGACAGAAAGCAAGGCGCCACACGCCTCCAGACAAGGTGGAGTGATTCCCCTACTGAACAGAAACAGAGCTGGAAAACCACTGTTCCTATTATCTTATTTAATTCCCTCAGTGAGAAAGAAAGTGAAGAATATGTAACTCCTACTACTCATACAAAGTGCAATTCAAAGTCAAGATGAGCTGGGGAACACATCATTTCTTCTATCTCCTTGTTTTTGGTTTGGTGATCTGTTGTTCCTATTTCTCAAATGGATGCAAGCTATTAAGCCACATTTATTTCGAAGGAACTTCCACTGAAATCTTTTGTGAATTATTTCCGCAAGATGTCCATGGTCTTCACTGGTGATATATGCCAGATCCACACTGAATTCGGGTTTCACCTTCAGGCTTTCTCTCGCTCTTTTTTCTTCTTCATTTTTGCGCTACAGAAGCTCCCAGCTGCCAACCTACTTTTTTTATTTTACTAAACTTTTTAGAGCCCGGTTGATATTTCTAAACAGCGACTTCAGTTTTAGTGCAGGAAATTGGAGTGCTCGGTGTGAAGGTAAAAACTGAATGTACATATATGCTGACATTTGTGGATTCACTAGTTGCTGCGCCTACTCATGATTGCTGTGTTTGGAGCTAGAGAGTCAGAATGCTTCCAAACATTCCACATCCTGGGCCATTCTGAGCCCTGCATATTGGAGGTTGGAGAGATCAGGGTATATGTCAGCTTCTGAGGCCAATTTGACACTATGTAGAAACAGAAATCAGCAATGTAGATGCAACCATTGGCATTACCTGTGTAATTCTAAGAAAGGTGGAGTAGCGTGGAATGAATCCCCTGGCTCCATATCTATTACCGAGGCAGGTTCAATGCCTTTGTATTAATTTACAAAGCTCTCAACAGCTTAAGTACCTCAGGGACTGCCTGATCACTGAGATCCCCCAAATTGGTGAGGCTCATCTGACAAACCGAGCCTGTAATGCCATTGGCCCAGTCCTGTGGAATACTCTGCCAATAGAGATTCAGCAGGCACCTCCTGTTTTTAACCTTTAAATGTCTGTTGGAAACATTTCTACATTGCCAACCTTATGCAGGTAGTTGAGAAAACACCTTTCTGTAATAGTTGGTGACCTCTGATTTTAAATATTGACATGTTTTTTATTGTATATATGTATGGTTGTTGTAAATAACTTTGGTATCTGTTATGAAATAGTTGAATACAATTTTTTTTATATAAACAAATGACCTCCCATGCAACTTAGAGAACTGAGTCATAGGTTAAAACAGTATATGGAACCATAGAACTGTAGAGTTGGAAGGGACTACGAAGGGCATCTAGTCCAACCCCCTACAATGCAGGAATCTTCTGCCTAACGTGGGCCTCAAACTCATGAAGTTAAGAGTCCAAGTCTGGTTTAAAGATAGAGGGAGAAAAGGCTGGGCTTTGAAGCTGCCTATCAACAGTTAGCAGCAGCTGGCGAGCAGACTTGGTGTCTCATCCACGACAGTGAGATGTATTATTTCTATTTAAATTATACTAATTATTTCTAAATTTCCATCTAGAAATATGCAAATTTTATGCAAATTGGTGTCCTCTTCTGTTTTCTTTTTGGGCGATGCAGACCTGCTTTTTTTTAGAAGTGCTTTCCTAGGCACCCTACAAATAGCAGTTTCAAAAAGCGGTGAGTTAAATCAGGAATACGCTGCAAGAGGAAAATGTTAAACTTTCTCTTTTCAGGCACTGCGGTCCCAATACAAATTGGCACCCCCATATTTGCTTTTAAATCTTTTTGTAAAGAAAAGAAAAAGTAGAAGATCCTGTTTAACGCACACATCTGTCACGTCATGTCCGGCTTTGCCCATAGCGAACACAAGCATGTAGCTGAATGCATCCTTTGTTGAATGGGATTTCACCGGAGAATGTGCTCCTCTTTTCGCTCCACTCTTCCTTGACCAAGTAACTGGAAATGTAGCATAGCTCTTATTCCCCTCAAAAGACTGTTTCCAAAGCAGCAGTGAGCTTGTCTGGGCCTTGCATTCCTTAGAAGCTATTTATTCACCCATGACCAAAGTATTAAGGCGCGTTCTCCACCGTGTACACGCACAAGGGGACACACACTGGAGGGCCCTTTGTTTTACCCTCCCCGCACTGTTTCTGAAGGAAGACACATGGTTTCAATGATGTCTTTGTTATCAGATCAAGCATTCAGTCCAATTTGCAATTTTAATGAAAATCAGACACCTGCACTGCAACTGATCACCATACATGGGATTAACAGCAGCGGCATTCCTCCATTTCAGAGGCAACGAAGCTACTAATATCCTGTTACCAAAGGCCAGATTGGGATTTCAGATGTAATGCAACTGGGAAGAAAAGAAGCCTTTATCCATCTCTCAACAGAGGGCTTTGCAGAAGAGGAACAAAATCAAAGCTGGTTTGCTGCCCTGTTAGCTGGGCACAGTGCGTATTTCAGAAAATCCTACAGGTCCACCTCTACCAAACGCTACAGGGCACTTTGCCGCCACTTAGTTGGTTTCTGAGGCTCATATAGTCTGACTCCCATACCTAGCCAGACGTATTTAATACCCACAGATTCCAAAAGAGCTTTGCGCTTGCATAACATTTCACTTGGTTTAGATGGGTTGCCCAGCTAGTAAAAACTCTTTGAATGCATGTATCTCCACCACGAGGGCTAAAAACTTGCTGTTTTTACAAACGGGCAGATAGATAACATGCACAGATTTGACAGCACCCACCAAATTCTGTATTAGAGCCCCGTTCTATATATGACAATCAAACAACCTGCCATTTATTACAACAGACTATATACCATAAAGAAGGCTGATCGCCAAAGAATTGATGCTTTTGAATTATGGTGCTGGAGGAGACTCTTGAGAGTCCCATGGACTGCAAGAAGATCAGACCTTTCCATTCTTAAGGAAATCAGCCCTGAGCGCTCACTGGAAGGACAGATCGTGAAGCTGAGGCTCCAATACTTTGGCCACCTCATTAGAAGAGAAGACTCCCTGGAAAAGACCCTGATGTTGGGAAAGATTGAGGGCACAAGGAAAAGGGGATGACAGAGGACGAGATGGTTGGACAGTGTTCTCGAAGCTACCTACATGAGTTTGACCAAACTGCAGGAGGCAGTGGAAGACAGGAGTGCCTGGCGTGCTCTGGTCTATGGGGTCACAAAGAGTCGGACATGACTAAATGACTAAACAACAACAACATATAATTTTTATTTTGAGGTCACAGTAGTCTACTAGATCAGGCCAGGAGGACAGGTGGAGGCTCCCAGAACCTTTGGGGGCATGCAGGAAGAAAAGAAAGAAAGAAAGAAAGAAAGAAAGAAAGAAAGAAAGAAAGAAAGAAAGAAAGAAAGGCAGGCAGGCAGAACTGGGTAGCAGCAGTTCATCCCTGCAACAGCTTCACCCCTGATCATTTCCACTTTCCTGGTTGTTTCCAGGAGATGGCAGAGGGTGGCATGGCCAGCAGCAGTGTATGGAGTACTGTTCTGCACGCTCACCCTTTCCACATGCTACTAGGGATGGGGGAGAAATTTGGTTGGGTTTGCATTTTTGTGCAGAACTACTTCAAGCTTTCCAAAACGGAGCAGTCTTTCAAAATTTCCACATCTCCAAATTTTTAATGCAGTCCTCAAGCCAACAGATATAGGCAAAAATTAGTTTGTTTATTTATTTAAAACCATTTAGATACCGTCTGATCATTTGAAAATCTATAAGCAGTATATTAGAAGAAAGTGTGCATTAAATTGCATATAACAGTGAAAATAAAATGCATTATTGTTAAAATGCATATCCCTCCCCCTCCTCCCAAAGTAGCCCAGGGCAGCAAACAAACAAGTGATAAAAGAATTAAAACATCGAAAATCCATTCTAACACAGGTGCAGACATTACGTAAAATGACATTGTATTAGTGGAAGTTGTTTGCAGAAATGAAGTCGGAATGGCATACAAAAGTGTGTATATTAGGAGAAATGTGTGCTAAAATGTTGTCACATTCTTGTGAGGGTCTCTCTAAGAAACTGTAGAAATGCAGAGAACTCTAGACTGGAAAAATGAGAAGCCAAAATGGACCAATTCGCCCATCTGTAACAAGAGCCAAGGCCAGCCTTGTTGTGGGAAGGGGAAGATACTACAAGCACCTCTCCACCAGCCCTCCTATAAAAATATAATGCTTTTTTTTAAAAAAAGTAACAAACCATTTGCTTCCCTTTTATGATGCTCAAAATCAGCTGCCTGAGGTAGCCACTCCACTTTGCCTAACAGGAGGGCCGGCCTTGCAGTTGTAAAATCTTTGTCATCTTACACTTCGGCTGGTTCACAGAAGCGCACTGCCTCCAATGGCGAGGGCAGAACATAGCCACCAGGGTTTAGCAGCCACCAATAGCAGTAAATTACTCTCCATGAATTTGTCTAAAGCCGTCCAAGATGGCGACCATCGCTACATATTGTGGGAGCAAATACCGTAGTTTAACTATGTACCGCATGACGAAGTACTTTCTTTGATCTGTCCCAAATCTTCTGCTTCTTTTAAAACAAACAAATAGCAAAAAAGGTTGCCGTGCATAGCTGGATTTAATGCCAGCGCTACTCGCTGTACGAACTTTTAACTTGGCGCACAGTGAAAAAAGGAAAAAAAGAAAAAGACTGTTTGCAAAACAGCAGAAGGGAGATTTTCCTCCTGATGATGATTTTATGGCTCGTCCTTTTGTTTCCCTTTAGCTATGTCCTTTCCGTTTCCATAATGCTGTCAGCTGCACGGTGGTCAATGTGTTTCTAGGCCTGAGTCATTGCTTGCTCATTCTTGTTTTACAGTCTGACCCCATCAACTCCAGCGAGTCTTGGATTCCGTCCCTACTGTAAGTGTTTGTTTTTTTGGGGGGGGGGGGAGGGAATGCACCACAAAGTTTATGCTTTAAGTGCTGCTTCGTCCTGAGTATCGCAGTTCCGTAGCAGGCTCGCTTGACATGCCTTGCTCTTCAGCTCAATGACATTTAACACACATCTCTGTTTTGTCATTTATCTCCCTCACACTCTCACATAAACACTGTGGCTGTAAAATAGCTTAAGGGGGAGGGGGGCAATGTTAGCTCCATTTTAAAAATGGAAGCTGAAGGTTTCATTGCAGAGTAAGTCGTGAATTGCTACTGTGAATCAGACAGGCACAAAATTGGGACTACACCCCACCCCCCCGAAAAAATTACTTGCCAACTGAAAGCAACCAATGTTGTTGTTTCATTACAAGTGGTGTCTGCCACATAATGTTGCAGTGTGGTGTGTGCCTCTTTGTTGTTGTTGTTTAGTCGTTTAGTCGTGTCCTACTCTTCGTGACCCCATGGACCAGAGCACGCCAGGTACTCCTGGCTTCCACTGCCTCCCGCAGTTTAAATGCATCAGTTTTGGTTCCTTATTTTTCCAATCTCAGATTCATTTCGCTCCATTTTCTCATCAGTTTGTGGTTGTTGTGGGGTTTTTTTAAAAAAAAAACCTGCATTAAAATTCACGTGCTTGTGAATTTCTTTTTACACATGCATTTTAGTATGTATTTTTTTCCTACCACAACATTTTCACAAGCAATTTTCCATAATATAAAGCATTTTTTTTTAGTATGCATGTTTGTGCACACAGTTCTCAAATATTTGCTTCTGTGTATGCATTTTTGCAGGGGGGTAGGGAGAACAACATTACAAAATTAGAAGTACAAATTTTGAAGGCCAGCTGCGTTTTCTGTACTGGCTCAGAAAGTGTATACAATGTGAAATGGATGGATTTCGCATGCATTTCCAGCTCCTGTTCAAGGTTGCAAGTGGGCAGCCCCAGTGGAGAATAAGCCCCTGTGCAAATGCACCCTTGAGGCTTTAGAGGAAGTATTTGAGGGAAAGGATTAACTGTAACTTCCTTAACTGAAGTTTATTCAAATTCTGAAGGCCATTCTTAAAGCCTGTCTGGGGCCTAGGGTGGGGAGAACGAACCTTGTTTGTTCAATGTTGCATGGTTCTTGCCATATCCCTCAGACTCAAGATAGGTTAGAGGTGTAAACTAAACTAAACTAAACTAAACTAAAACAAAATAAAATAATAAAATAAAATAAAATATTATTATTTTTTAAGCCCATGGGTCAAGTCTCAGGATTTCAAGTGCAAAAACGATAAAGGAACAACACAATGTGGCAAATGTTTGAGTCGTGCAAAATACACACACACAAAAGGGTTTTGTTTTGTTTTTGTTAAGAAAAAGACAGGAAATGACTCGTACAGACCCCACATAGACCATTTTTTAAATTTTAAAATATTGACATGTAAGTTAATTGACACCAACAAGAAGAGTCCCTATAACAGGAGTCCTTTTCAAAACCCAGTCAGGGTACAAACAAAGACCACACAAAAGCCACGTCCACAAAACCCAAGAATTTCCTTGGGAAAAAGAAAACAGGACACATTTCAGGCAGGAAGATATTACCTCATGCCACACCACTTTCATTATTGCAGCTGCTCACCTCCTGCCTTTCCCTCGTGGCCTTGTCAGTCAGCAGCCAGCTAACAATTCAAGGCATCAACATCTGTGCTGTATAAGACAAAGGAATGGACAGCAGGAAAAATATGTTCTCAAAAGGAACGTGACTTCTCATGAGCAGATGAGCAACGGCCCATAAATTTCCAGAGAGCTGTCCCCTGAATCCTTAGCCTGCAAAAGAATTACAACCACCTAAGGAAAGAGTCTTTAATCGTTGTTGTAATCAACCATCTAGCAATGATAAGTTGTCAAAAGCCTTCTGATACCAAGAGTCTTCCAACTGTAACTTGCACTAAAGGATCGTTCACATAGTTATAAGCTTCGGGTGCCACAGTTTGTGGGCGCAAGGCACCCATAATTTCTAGATTTAGTAAGTGTCAGAATTTAATCAAGGTTCGGGGAGTTAAACTGTGAACACTGAACTCACAGATCCCATGGGATTCAAGGTGGAAATAACAAGGGCCAGCTTTCTTATGAGGTAATCACCTCATGATGATAGTCAAGTCGTTAACCTAACAAAAGATGAGCCATCAGGACATTCAGTTACAGAGAACAAGGGGGATGGAGCCCCTCTTCCAGATGTGTGTTAGTGAGCAGAGACAAAAAGGGTTTAGGATTTCTGTTTGGATAACGTAGACCGGAGCGGAATAGCGTCACTGGATTAGCGGCGACAAGGAAGAAGGAGGAGGACAAAGAGCATCTTGTGGTCTGACTGACAGGCTGTAACGAAGAAACAGAGAACATGGCTGATTTCTCTGTTCTAAGACCCAAGACTGTTGCATCTATGGGGGAAGCAAGAGACCCTCTTGGAGTACTAATGCTGTGAACCCATTGTAGGCCCAGGTTGTATATATGTTTAAGTAAACCATATATTATAAATATACCACAGTCTCCGCTATGCCTCATTTCCAAAGGAAATACAAATACCTGGACCCCTGGGATCTCACATTGTTCATGGGGATAGAGTTGATGTGTAGCAATATGTTCCGTTCTGCCAGTTTTTTATATATTAAAAAAAAAATGTATTCAAAAGTTACAATACAGTTACAATACAATACCTTTTCAATCAACATATCTCCTCCATAGACACCTCTGTGATGGTAGTGGCATTAAAACATCCTGTTCTTCTTCAATAAAAGAGAAAAAGTGAGAACAGATTGTGTCAAAGGTATCCTTTTTGGAGAAGCATTTGATTAGTCACCGATGGTATGTGAGGTGATCTGATAGAGCAATGTTCCGGATGTTATCAACCCAAGCCTCTATTGGTATTTAAGAAGTTTCCTTCCATCATTGGGCAATAATAAGTCTAACTGCTGCGAACAGGAAGGAAATTATTATTTTTTAATTTAAGGGTAGAATTTGGGGTCAAATTAATGATAATAAGGCAAGTGCCAAATTAGGAGGAATAGATTGTTTAGTGATTTTGGAGGTCAGATTAAAAACTTTTCCCCAAAAGACATGGACCATGGTACACTCCCACCAAACATGAAAATAGGAACCTCGTTCTCCACAGCCTTTCCAACACAATGTTGAGCTTAAGGTATTTATCTTTGCAAGGCGTGTGGGGATCCAATGCCACCGAAAGATAATTTTAGGGGACATTTCTTCCTGCCAGTTTTTTAACTCGGGAGAAAAGTTTTTCCTCATCTCAGCTGAGGTAAATGCATGATAAAGAATCACCAAAGCCATCACCTTGACGGACAGTTGTCCCCTCCAAACAGCGATTGTCTCTAGTGTTCAGTGAATCCCAACAGTACTTTCTGAGGAAAAATAATGTTTTTTTAAAGGGCTTTCCTCCTTGCCACACCAGTTTTAGCCCCAACACTGGCAGAGGAGTGTGAATTATATTCCAGGTTCTCGTAACATTGATGCCCATTAAGCAAGCATTCAGTGTAAGTAGCCAAGCCAAGTTAAAGCTACAGAAAGGCTTTGAACTACAAGACAGGCCGATCCATGAGACCACATTCCAAAACCAACTTATAAACCCAGGACACTGAGGAGGTAATGAACGGCATGGACTTTTATGGGTAATTCTACCCATGAGGTGAATTTTGGAACGAGAGGATGTAACCATTTCACATCATTAAATGTGAAGTGTGTTGCAGGCTTTCCTTTATAAAGCCCAGAGTAATATTAGGACCAATAAGGTTTTCCCACTCTCTGTGAAGCGGTTCGAGATTAAATAGATCAAAGCTTTCTCAGAATAAACCAGCTTGTTCTGTAGCCCCTCAGAGAGATAGAAAAGATTGCCAGCATCTACCCCATCAAAAAAAAAAAGGCTTTCACTTTATGATGGCTGTCATGTTTATGTATTCCACCTTTATTGTGGAAAAGTTGCTAAAACGAGAAGAAAACTGAGCCCCTTTTTTTTTCAACAACTAATTTATTCCAGGCCAGAAGTATGAAAGTTCTTCCCTGTCCTGCCAACCTTTAGATATAAATATCCTGAGGAGCAGATGTTTCGTTTTTAAGAGTGTGAATAGGAAAATTCCCAAGAATTTCTGCAAATGAAAGAGCTGGGATTCACCTTGACGCATTATGTTTTTTCAGTGTGTGATGCGCTAGCCAGACCATGTACTGGATGTGCTTAGCTTGTTTCAGCAAATCATTCAGGATGACATATGTATAAATCCCCTCTGCTTCTGTAAAAAAAGGTGGGATTCGTGACATTATTGCATTACCCGATGACCAAGATCCCAAGTCAATGTGGTGAGAACTCTATACTGATAGGAGTTGAGAGCACATTGTTACACTACTGAGACCAATTGTCCAGCCCCAAACTCCATCGTTGCAACTGTTTAGGTGTCGATTTGCGTGTGGAAATGGCAGAGGGTGGTATTTAGATACTGAGAGAGGCTCCTTACCTTTGAAGCACTATTAACGCTTCTTGAACAGTTATAGATTCCCCCAAAGAGCCCTGGGAAGTGCAGTTTGTTAAGGGTGCTAAGTGTTGCCAGGAGACCGCTGTTCTCACAAACCTACGATTTCCAGAGTGCTTTAACAGTCAATCCCTCTTTCCCAGGGAACTCTGGTAAAGCAGAGACATCACCTTGCCGACAAAGGTCCGTATAGTTAAAGCTATGGTTTTCCCAGTAGTGATGTATGGAAGTGAGAGCTGGACCATAAAGAAGGCGGATCGCCAAGAATTGATGCTTTTGAATTATGGTGCTGGAGGAGACTCTTGAGAGTCCCATGGACTGCAAGAAGATCAAACGCATCCATTCTTAAGGAAATTAGCCCTGAGTGCTCACTGGAAGGACAGATCCTGAAGCTGAGGCTCCAATACTTTGGCCACCTCATGAGAAGAGAAGACTCCCTGGAAAAGACCTTGATGTTGGGAAAGATGGAGGGCACAAGGAGAAGGGGACGACAAAGGATGAGATGGTTGGACAGTGTTCTCAAAGCTACCAACATGAGTTTGACCAAACTGCGGGAGGCAGTGGAAGACAGGAGTGCCTGGCGTGCTCTGGTCTATGGGGTCACGAAGAGTCCCAACAGATCAACCCCACAAAGGGATGCGAGAGAGAAAAAGGTTGCCCACTCATTTTATATGAATGAATGAATAACTGAACATATTAATATAAGTCAGCAAAATGTACAGTCAATCTGAAGAACATGAAATCTGTGCATTTGGGTTGAACTGAATAATTTTATTTTGGTTTTCCTGTAGTAGATTTTTTTTATTTTTAAGTATAGGCTTCTAGAATATTTACTATATTTATTTTAAGAAACATTATTTTTTCCTTCTAAAACTCCAAAGATGCTCTCAAAATTCAGATCAAATGATTATGTTCTAAATTGCCTAGTGATTCTTGGATGAAAGGCAGTATAAAAGTTAATAACTATTTTTATTTATATTTATTTATTAGATTTACATATCGCTCTCCATCACAAGATCTCAGGGTGGTGAAGAAGAAGAAGAAGAAGAAGAAGAAGAAGAAGAAGAAGAAGAAGAAGAAGAAGAAGAAGAAGAAGAAATTTCTGAAATAATCATATACATGTGCCTTGACATTTGGAAAATATGTGTCCTTTTTAAAAACCCTCTCCTTCTCTCTTTCCCCACTCCCAAATAACTGAACAAAAGTCCTTTTTTTTTTAGTGTTTTTGAGGTCTGGATAACTTTAAAGTGTCTTAGACAATATCTGTTAGCTATGGAATGGGAAAGAAGTGATAACGAATGCAAGTAAATATGGACCTCATTAATAAGATAGGCATAAGATTCAAAACTATCGGTGAAACATCCCACATGTGTTGTACAAGTTCCTTTGTCCCCAAAGTGAAAACAGTCTAATCTTCCCTCACGCCTTTCTTTTTCTAGAAATCACTGATTTCTTGCTTGCTTGATATCAGTCCCTGATTAAATGTCTTCCTGTTGAAACAGAATACGCACAAAAGTAAAGTCACCAAACAAGCAAGAACTGTGTGTTTTCCCAGGATAGGGATTTCCTTTCTTATAGAAAGTGTCTGTTCACTGTTTGGCAGGTGGTGGGGGATGCTGCTTTTTGTATGCAACACATTTTCTTGGTGTTCTTTCATGACATGTTCTTAGGGTGGCCACTAATTTATATATACAGTGGTGTGTATAACCCGAGGGGGTTAAGTACTTAATTCGTTCCGGAGGTCCGTTCTTAACCTGAAACTGTTCTTAACCTGAGGTACCACATTAGCTAATGG
Organism: Podarcis tiliguerta; assembly: GCF_965153285.1. Classification (NCBI taxonomy): domain Eukaryota; kingdom Metazoa; phylum Chordata; class Lepidosauria; order Squamata; family Lacertidae; genus Podarcis; species Podarcis tiliguerta. Next base: position 26,382,836 of record NC_139535.1, on the reverse strand, counting down.
GGCCTCCCGCTGCTGCTGCGCTGCCGGAGCACGATTTCTGTTCTCATCCTGAAGCAAAGTTCTTAACCCGAGATACTATTTCTTGGTTAGCGGAGTCTGTAACCTGAAGCGTATGTAACCTGAAGCGTATGTAACCTGAGGTACCACTGTACAAGTATTTACCTGCTGCCCACTGACATCAAATATTAAGGTGGTGAACAACACAAAACGTCGTGGAACAATACAAAATACTCACAAGAGTGACTGGCTCATACTTGAAAAAGGGAAATAAACAACTGGATAGGCTTGTTGGCAATAATAAAGCAGTCAAGCATGCCCAATCTCCACTGGAGGAATATTCCACAACATGGGGCCAGGAACACAAAATCCCTGACTTCTGGGTGAGCCCATTTGAGCTTCTGAAACACTGGAGCACTAACCACTAATGGCACTCCTCCAGAAGATCTCAATGATCGAACTTCATGTGTTGCCCCCCCCCAAAAGGAAATGCATCACCAGAACAGAGGACTGAAGAAGATGAAACAGGTCTGCATAAAATTTACACATGCAAACAGATTATGCGTAGGTGCAAATTTAGAAACAATTACTGTAATTTGAAAAGAAGCACAATTTACCTCACCTTAGTGGGGAAGACTGTGACCAGGTAACCCGTGTGTACCTGCTGGCCAGGTGCTAAATGTTGATGGGCAGCTCCAAGGCCTTGACTCTCCTTTCTTGTGCTACTTTGGCCCACAACCATAGTGTCAGAGTTCAAATTATGTGCCATGTTCATGGAATAAATGGTCTGCTCCACCCCACCCCATAATATCCCCCTTCCCTCACAAATTCAAAGGCAAAAAATGTCAGCAAAGTCAGTGAATGTGACATTGAGCAGGGTGTGTTTGGTACTTTGGCCAATTTACATCTGTTGCTCTGCTTTGACTGGAAATTCAAATGTCAGACTTTTGGTTCCCCCCCCCCCTCTTTTTCAGAAACAAACCTGAATCTCTTTAAATGCACAATCTTTGACGGCTTCTTTTTAAAAGATATAATTTATCTCTTTTTGTCGGTATCAGCTCCTTCTGACGCTGCATCCTAATCAAAGGAAAATACTACCCTAATGTCAATATTGTAGTAAGATAAAGGCTTTTTCAAATGGAAACCTTGGTTCCTGCCCCGCAAATCAACTCTGATAGGAATATCTCCAGTTTGTCCCAAGCAGGTTTTCTATAGCTTGTCATTCATGCTCCTAAACATTATAAATAAAAGCATGTGCTGCCTGTATTATGCTTGCCCAAGCAGTCCTGGGCCCTTACCAATAAACTGGCACGTACTGACAGATACTGTATTATTGTTAACAATTGTATTTTTGGTTATATCCAACTAAGTTTTACTCACAGTAGACCCAGTGAAATTAATGCACCTAGGTTAGCCAAGTCAATTAAATGAGTCTACTCTGAGTGGGATCAGAAGGTTGGCGGTTCGAATCCCTGCAACGGGGTGAGCTCCCGTTGCTCGGTCCCTGTTCCTGCCCACCTAGCAGTTCGAAAGCACGTCAAAGTGCAAGTAGATAAATAGGTACCGCTCTGGCGGGAAGGTAAACGATGTTACCGTGCGCTGCTCTGGTTCGCCAGAAGCGGCTTAGTCATGCTGGCCACATGACCCAGAAGTTGTATGCCGGCTCCCTCAGCCAATAAAGCGAGATGAGCGCTGCAACCCCAGAGTCGGTCACGACTGGTCCTAATGGTCAGAGGTCCCTTTACCTTTTACTCTGACTATGGCTAACATACAGGTGCCATACATCTGGAATTTCCCTTTTTGAAATATGGCAACCCTAGCTAACATTGGATACAACTCTCTAGGTATGTCCACCTTTTATTGTTAAGGTATTTCTGAATCGTTTCTCTATACCCTTTAGAATTTTTATAAAACATAAAGTGGCATGCATTTTAAAATATAAATACATATAATCTTGTTGCATGAGGACAGGAAATCTCCCCCCCCCCCCCTACTTTTTTCAACAACCTGAATATTTTATTTCTGCTCTTGCAGATGAAATGGGCTTATATCAAGTTGTTAAAGTAGGCATATCAATAAAATTGACGGAAGAGCACAAGCTGGTACATAAAAAGTCCCAGATTCAGTCCCTGGCATTTCAATGTAGGGCTGGGAGCGATCCTTGTCTGAACCCCTGGAAAGCTGCTATCAGTCAGTTCAGATAATACTAAGCTAGATCTGGTGCCTGTTGTAAACAAAATCTGGTCTTGTTCCCTTATGGGGTACACCAGTGGCGTAGTGCAGGGGGGGCCGGCCGCACCGGGCGCAACATCTGGGGGTTAGGGTTAGGGGGCGCAAATCCACGGGTTAGGGGGCGCAAATTACTTGCCTTGCCCCGGGTGCTGACAACCCACGCTACGCCACTGGGGTACACAAGAGCCCTTATAGAGTCCTTTGTAGGTTCTCCATCAGACATGCCCTAGAGATGTTTTTGACTACAACTCCCATCATCCCTGGCCAGCAGTTGTCGTCAAAACCATCTCAAGGGTGCCAAGTTAGGAAATGCAGAACTGGATAGACTAATGCATAAAACGAATGCATTCCTTTGAATATTAAAAAATGGAAGACATAATCTCCAAGGAAGTTCTCTTGCCCATGCCTGCTGAAATGGATAAATGGATGATATCAGCCCAATAATACTATATCAGCAGCAGTAGCAGTATTAATGTTGCATGTTGTTGCACAAAAAAGGTCTCCCAGGTGACTGACAAAATATTTAAGAACATAAGCACAGGTAGGAAAACATTACATTATAACAAAAATACATGAAATTCATAAAAATCCACAAAGCAACTGCCAGTAACAGCAGAAAAAAGCTTTGGCAGCAGAACTAATAGCAAACAACACCATCGTAGTCCAACAAAAGCCTTGGGGAAAAGGTACGTTTTACCTAGCGTCAAAATTATTTTTCAAGATTACCTACTATTGGGTTCTCAGGCTGCTCCCATTCACTGCAACAGGCTTCTCAGTAGATTGCATGCTAAATTCTGTTCATTCTTAGATCATTGTTTGAAATTATTTCTGCATCCCCAGCCCATTGTAATATAGGGACATAGGTCGGTCTCTTTGATCCTGTCATGAACTTCAATAAACTAGTGTGCATGTACTCATTTCATTAATTAGTTTATTAATAGAGTTCTGTGGTGCTGCTTTTCCTTGCAAGATTCCAGTGTAGAAGCCACCTTTTCTGTATAGGAGCACTCTTTCCCCTCAGATGGCTCCATAATAATGCAACATAGAGGGCATCTGGGCAAATAAAATAGCAGCTTGCTTCCACCATTAGCTCCAAAACTAAAAAAGGCAAAAGAAACAAGAGCCACGAAACAAGTAAGTAAGTAAATGGACAGAAGTTAAATGAATGAATAATGAAATACACATATTTTTAATGGTTACATAATCAATCAAATCATGTGGGGTTTTTTTTAAAAAAAGATCCCAAATGCAATTATGAAATGAAAAAAACTCATTGCACTGCACACCTCTGTTTTGAACTAATTTTATTTACTGGAACGTCTTCAAAGGCAGGCAGCCCCCACATACAACACATTTCAGTAGCTTAAACCGGTGGTTACCAAAGCATGGATAGGTAAAGGTAAAGGGGCCCCTGACCATTATGTCCAGTCGTGACCAACTCTGGGGCTGCGGCGCTCATCTCGCTTTTTTGGCCGAGGGAGCCGGTGTACAGCTTCTGGGTCATGTGGCCAGCATGACTAGGCCGCTTCTGGCAAACCAGAACAGCGCATGGAAACACTGTTTACCTTCCTGCCGGAGTGGTACCTATTTATCTACTTGCACCTTGATGTGCTTTCGAACTGCTAGGTTGGCAGGAGCAGGGACCGAGCAACGGGAGCTCACCCCATCGCGGGGATTTGAACCGCTGACCTTCTGATCGGCAAGTCCTAGGCTCTGTGGTTTAACCCACAACGTCACCCACATCCCTTAAAGCATGGATAGTCATGGCCAAACTTTCTCTGTCCAGGAGAGATTGCAGTTGAGCGTCTTGCACAAAGGCAAAGCTTAATCTAATAACATTCCCAAAGTGTGGACCTAATCCTTCAGGGACAGCAACGCCATCCAGAAATAAGCTGAGCGCTAGCTCCTTGAACATTCACAAAGCCTCCATCTTCGTGGAGTTTGATCTTGAGGACACCAGCCCATAAGAGATTCCAGACACCAATTCAGCACTCCTTCTTTATATAATTTGATTATAAGATGATCCTTCTCATATTCTGCATACAAGCTCCTCTTCAAGATGGATGTTAAATATTTCAGTCCAAGATTAAACAACAATAGGTTTGGCTCATCTCAAGCTTAAACCCCACTTAGGCAATGTCCTTCAGTCCTTTAAACATAATTAAATGATATTTTGGCTGGTTACACATAGAAGAAGGCCATAGGTCCCAAGCTGTCTTCCATTTAAATCAACAATAGAGATTCCTGTGGGTTCTAGTGGGCAAAAAAATAAATAAATCTCTGAGCAACTTCTGTGCTACTTTAAAGTGAAGGTGGTTCACGTTAGAGTGTAACAAAACTTCCAGGGGATATTGGGAAAGACTCATTGGGTCATGGAAGAATTTGACATTATTACTAACAGAAGTGCTAGCTGTATTAAGTGAGGTAAATCATGTGTTTTTTGTGTGCCTGCGATTCCCACCAACCTGCATGTACTTCGGGGTCCATTGCAATATATCAAATCACGGAGACGAGATATTTCTGCTCCAGGGACACCTGACACCCACTTCCCCCCTCCCTGACCTGCCAAATTCTTTCTAAGGCAGAAAAGATCATTAATGTACAAATCCATTGCTGTGTAACTGCACTGACGCCAAGGTTCAAGAACAATAAATCAACGCCCCCATCAGTGGCTAAATTCATGTGCTATTTACAATGCCCTGAGCTTGAAAATTTGGGCCACTACTTCTGCTTGTAGTACTGATGGAATAGCGTAGCTTGTGTGCTGTTGTGCTCCTGCAGTGGTTAGAGTTGTTGGATGGTTTCTTTAAATTTTAGGTTTCATTATTGTTTCATAAGATGTGTATGTCTTTAAGGGCCAGAGCAAATAACATGACCTAGCTTCTGTGAAGCAGTATAGCAGGTGCTGTTAAGTTATGTTAATTAAGCTGTTGGGTATAGTATATAAAGAGCAGCACCTAGCTCTCTCAGTACCCTGGTGAATGGGTTATGCTTATTGATATATTGTAATTTAGTGTAAAGGGAGATTTTGTTTTTGTTATTAAAACCTAGCAAAAGTTACTTTTGCATTTCTTGAATGTGCGGTCTCCCCAGCACACCTTCTGCAGCGCTACTAATCTGCAAAATAACCAACAAGAGCACCCCAATCTAAACACTTATTTTGTTGGCACAGCAAACCCTAGGAACGGGGCCTCAGAGTTTAATTTTTACTTCAAATAGTAGCTAAATTTTTAATCAGACTGATGTTCGTTTTCGTTCCCCATCACCGCCTCTTTTGACCTTCAGGAACTGAAAACAAATTAATAATTCAGAGCAGATCTTAACGCTGGTCCAACTTTAACTCTGTTGAATGGTGCTCCTCTTAAGATTTGTTTTCCTCTTCCACAGTGGTAAAAAGAAAAGGAAAAGTTGTTGCATAAAATATATAAATCATTTAATATTTTCAACATTAAAAAAAGAAATAAATGTCCAGATTTCTAATCAGAAAATAGATGGGGAAGCCAAGTTGTATGAAAAGAGATTCTGACTGAACATCAGGAAGAACTTTCTGACAGGAAGAGCTATTCGACATTGGAACTGTTTCCCTCATGAGATTGTGGACTCTCCTTCCTTGGAGGTTTTTAAGCAGAGGTTGGATGGCCATCTGTCATGGCTGCCTTAGCTGAGATTCCGGCATATCAGGGGATTGGACTAGATGACGCTTAGGGTCCCTTCCAACTCTACAGTTGTATGATTCTATGAATAGATTGCCATACATTTTGTTGTGAACGTTAATCAAGTTCTCAGTTTAGAAGTCATTACAGCATTGTGGCATGAGAAAGCTCTTCTAGAAAGAGGCATAACTTGGATCACCATTTTTTGGAATTAGATTGGCTTACCAAGCCTAAAGACAAATCAAGCCACTATCACTGGTTTTGTGAGAGGTTCCGTCACATTCTTTTTTACTTATTTATCAAGGCCTAACCTTCTTCTCAGTGGTATAGAGCTTTGGCTGCATTAAGGGCTGCAAAACAGCCAGAAATTCAACAGGGGTGCTTTCTTCATGATAGACAGGTCTGTACCTGTTCGGTTTCTGCCTCTCAGCCTTTAAAAACACAGTTACACCAGCACCACCTCCAACTTAATCCTGTGTGGCTTATTTTCTAGTTTTTTAGGGAAAGGACTTGGCGGGAGGCAGGCAAGGTGAGTCTGTGCTTTCTTACATGACACTCCTGTCGAACTCAAACCAAGATGACAGGCAGAAACCAACTATCCCTCCCTTCAAGATTTTATGAAGGTTTTGGGTTTTTTTACTTCTGAAAAGCCTGCAGTATCTCCTCGCTTTTTGTGACTGGTGTCTCTTAGGTTAGACTGGTGCCTAGGCTGCATAGGTTAACAGCACTGCCCACCTGAACGCTAGAAATGAAGAAAATGAGGATAATATATTCTTAAGTTTTAAATTCTTTAAAAGGTAACACAGGTGCCTTTTTGATATGCACCCAGCTAACAACTCATCTCGCCTTTCTCCCTCTCAGTTGCGATCGTATCCGTGTCCAAGGAGTGTATGCAGATGCAAAGATTGTGTTGCTTCATATGTCATATATGTATATTCTCCAAATAGCACGGTTATGTTGAAAAGGAAAAGAACGCTCTTTGTGCTGGATCTGAATTGCATCCAAGGGCAGGATGGTTCGACCTCACCAATTTCCATCTGTTTTGCAGCTGCTTCCCTCAAGGACTTCCCTACAGAGCACTCTCCAGCGGCAAGACTGTACTGGAGCTAAACACTATCTATTGGTATTTTCACTCAACGCACACCAGTAATATTTGGGAATGCTGATGCAAAAGGCCTCGCACTTGGGTGGAAAAAAGCTCTTTGAATTGGTGGCCACCATCACATCTTGGAGCAACAAATCCCATAGCGTAACTGTGTGAAGAAGTACTACAGTTTATTTTAGCAGAAGCATCTCTAGACTAGAGCCTGCATAGAGATGTGGAAAGAGATCACAGAGTCCTAATGACAGGAAAGAAAGCTTCAGTTTTAGCAGAGGCATTCTAAATCACCCTTGAGTTCTTATCTTCAGCCTGACCTCTTAGAAACCAAAAAAAGGGCCTCTCTAGAGCTAAGACGCAATGAAATCAGGGTGGAAATTGTGTGTGACACAAGTCTTTCATGCAACGTGGGGCCTGTTTGTTTGTGAAATCTACAGCCTGATTTATGTGGCCGATCAGTTCATACTTCAACCCTTAACTTGGTTTTTTCCCGTTTTACCTTCGTAGTTATACCTTTAAGCATTTAATCTTCTAAATATTCATCAGATTTCTTAGATGGCAGCCATCATAAAAGGCTCCAGACATTTCCCAGGAACAAGATTACAATGAAAATTATTGTTTATCATAGTCTGCTTTTCTCTTTGAAAGGAAAACAGCACCAGCTTGGGAAGACTTCAGGTCCTTTGCCAGATAGATCCAATATCAACAATAACAGAAGCAAGTACAATTTTTTTTAAATGCAGCTGGAATGGGGCAGGGGGTGGAGTTGGGGAAGAGGAAGCAGAAGAGAGACAAATGCACACAGAATATACCTACTGGTATATTCATAGTCAGGTGTGGTGCTTCCTTTTAAATTTTAAAAAAGACTCCCTTTTGCTTATATACGTTTACGCTACCTGTCTCAGCATGGCAGCCCAGTCGGGATAAATTATCGCATAACCATGGATCTTTATTAAAAACACAAGAAAAAGGCACAAGCTACTAATGCCTTCCATATGCCAGGCACTGGATCACAATTACAGCTTGAGCTGAACTACAAATTATGGTGCTGATTTTGCCGACTTCCCTGAGCGCTCTACTCTCACGGGAATCAATGGGACTACAGGAGTAGGTGGTTGCGTATTTATTTATTTATTTATGTTGCAGGCTGGCATCCCAAAGGAGTCAGTTCCATGGGATCCAAGAATCCGTCAGAGAATTAGTCTGATATTACTATATAGGCTTGCTATCATTTCTGTCTTTTATCAGTGTGCGCTGGGTATCAGCAGATACTTCTGTTTCAGAATCCATATTTTGTTTTATTCATGATTCATTTTTTGATTGAATGCTCTGCTCACCAGGAGATGAGAGGAAGGTTCAATCCTTCTTTCTGCAGGGGTCTGCTTCACTAGTATATTTCCTGTAGGGAACGTGATGGCAAAGCTACATCAAGCAGGATTGAATTCTACCCCCAGTGACATCGAATAATTGATTACCAGGTGGGCGTGGTTTAGGGGATATGGCCTTGTGGGTCAAACCCAGACCTCTCATTGGCCCAGATTGGCCTATAGGCCCAAGCTTTTCCACCCCTGACCTTGAGCCAATTCAGCTAACCAAATCCATGTCGTTCATCAGGCATTTTCCTGATTGGGTTTTTGAAAGCAGATGGAATCAAGTTAAAAAATAATAATAAAGATCTTGCCCCAGAGATCCTTTGGCTGAATTTAGAATTTTTAATCTGGTTTTCATCCTTGCTTTGGCAATGTTTTGTGACGTAGTTTTATTATTATCTTTGATTTTATTGCTGCATCTTATTGGAAATGCTTCGAGGAGCGATGCAGTGGAACAGCGTAAAAACTGAATGAGTAAACTAAACCAGCCCTGCTCTAGCCAAAGTATTCCATTATTCCTATTAGCCAGCCTGACGAATAAAAACACACTTTGGATGTGTCCCATTGTATCCTGTATTGAGCTAACACATGGAATAGGTTGGAGGGGGGGGAAAGCCAAAAGCATCTCTTTGCTTTCTATAGGTCTGAGTGAGCCTTCACTATGCTGTTTGGACACACAGGAGCCATTTCTATCCTTTCACCGAGATTTATGTTGATTGACTAAAGCACTAACAAGATACCCAAGACGAATGCCTACCTTGGGCTGTCCCTTAAGTACAGAACTGGTGTACTTACACAAATAGTTCAAAACGACGGCTGGAAATTGCAAACAGCACAAGACGGTAGGCCTTTTTGCCACATGGCTTATATAGAGTTTCATGATCAATCAGCATCAAATTAGAACCAGAAATTACTAATTCAAGCTCTGCTTGTCTTCAGCAAAGATCCAGGCACTTCCACATAAGAAATAATGTGTGTGTCGCTTGTGAATCAGCTCGTGGAGATAGAATGCGTGTGACAACTTCTGGAGGACTATGCAATGGGTTCTGTACAGCAAAGAAGCCTTTAGGTTTCATATTTACCTGGACATCAGCTCTCCATGTGACATAGCAAACTGCTTTTGAAACAGAGGGGGCTTTCCAAAGGACATTTGCAAATTAAAACACTATATTTTGTTTATTTATTAAATTTGCATACCAACCTTCATCCATAGATCTTGGGGCAATTCACAGCCAGGTAGACCAATGTTCTGACTCTGTATAAGGCAACTTCCTACTATCATAAAACATAAAGGAAATCAGATATAAACAGGAAAAGTATTCCCACCACAGCTGGCATCAACAGCCAGCAAAAGCCATAAAACACTTTTTTATTTTTTTTATTTATTATATTTGCATACCGACCTTCATCCATAGATCTCGGGGCAAGTCACAGCCAGGTAGACCAATGTGGACTCTGTAAAACGCAACTTCCTACTATCATAAAACATAATGGAAATCCAATATAAACAGCAAAAGTATTCTTAATGTCTCACCACAGCTGGCATCAGCAGCCAGCAAAAGCCATGGTAAACTTAGAAAGTTTTCAACATGCAGTGGAATTGCATTAGTACTTGCACGTGTCTTAACTTTAGGGGGGGCGATGTAGTCTCTTCTTTTACCCAGTCATCCCCTTGGGCATGTGCAAACCCTTGGGCACAATGATGTGTGTGTGTGTGTTGATTGCATCCTCAGATGCTAGGAAACTCATCACTGGCTAGGAAACTCATCACAGCATGTCAGCCCCATAAGAACACATTCAATGGCCTCACTGTGTGGCAATCGTGTGAGCTGCATGGTGTTTCCTACCAAGGTCCTTTTTCCACGAAGACATTTTGTCTCATGTGAATGGACCCGGATCTACTTGAAGTGAGTAAACCATCGGTAACACAGAGATTGTTAATTGCATAGGTTGCAGAGATCATGTTTCAGTGGGGGAGGGGGAAAGAAGAAAGCACGATTGGGGTTTCCTTGGCTGCATTGTCAAGCACAGGTGTTAAAATGCTGAACTGCAAACAGGACTCGAGGGGATCCTTAGCAGGAAATATTTCAAAGGCCTGGGATGCTCAGCAGGAAACCCAAGGGGGAAGAAAAGGCAAAAGGTCTCCTGCGCAGCCGAAACACCTCGGCGTGGCAGATTTGATTTTCCATCAAAAGCTGACAGGTGAACCGCATATATCACGTCTGGCAGCTCCAAACACTTGACAGAACGTCAGGAATGTATGTGGCACTTCACACAAGCTATCACTCATTTCTGCTTTTCTGTGCCATTCTTTCCCCCAACACCCACCCCCAGCTAGGGTTTTTTTCTTCCCCTTCTGTTTGTTTGGTGTGGTTGGTTTTTTTTCTTTTTCTTTAAAGGAAATAAATACTGAACAACTCCAAAATCGCCAAAGGGCCAGAGAGAAAGACTATTTGTATTATATGAAGAATGTGTCAGCCGTCAGAATGTTTTCTGACCTGTGTTTGAATGGTAAACAAACGGGTGTGTGTGTGTGGAAAGGGAATCGCACCTGGGCTGGGAGTCTTGCCTTAAAAAGCCACGTCAAGTATTCGAAACAAACAGATTTTCGTATTTTTCTAGCCTCGAGGCATTTCAGCCATATGGAGCCAGGAATGAAAGTTAAAACACAGGAGAGAAAACAGAGCAACCCAATCCCATTTGGCCGCTTGTGTGGCAGTCATGCAGGGGCCCATTCCGTTGTCCATCTGCAAACACAAAGCTCAAACCATGAAGGCTGTGATTAATTGCCATGGTTGCCACTCTCACACTTCAGGGATCAGGCTGCAGAGCCACAAAACTCAATGGAATCAGCCGAGCTACATTGAAGGCAAGGCAATGCCCACATTGGTCAACCGGCATCCAAACTGGAGCACTGGGCTTTTTTCGTTCCTTTTTTTTTTTTCCTGCTGAGTTTTGAAATTTGGATTCACAGCAAATACGGCTGAGCTCAGGAAGCAAATGCAACTCTTGCACACATTCATTTTTCACATTGACCCTTTTTTCGTACAGCCTTTCCTCAACGACCGAGGGGATCTGTTGCCCTGTGTTTATTTATTTTTTAAAAAAGAGACATCATTGCAGTCAAACCAATAATTCATGCTTCACCAGATGGGCATGTGAAGGAGCTGAGGCTCACAGAGCTTTCCCGTAAAATTTGCTAGAGAGAACCCTGTGAGGTCACTTCCTTTGTCTGCCTTGGCAGGAAGCTGTAACACTACATCCATCCTTCCCGTCAGGGCCGTGGGGTTATGTATCAGTGGAGGGCGGGGCTAAAGACAAAAGTGGGCGGAGCAACAATAACACTGAGCCATAGCTGTCAAGCGTCCCTTATTTGGCGGGACAGTCCCTTATCCCAGGGCCATGTCCCGCTGCTCTCCCTTATTGATGATGTCCCTTAAATAAGCTACTGAAGGTAATGGAGCCCTTTCTATGTCCAGCTGTGCTTTGTCAACAACAAATTGTTGCTGGTTTTTTGTGTTGAATATATGGTATATGGTATTTTTTAGGACCTATTAGGTACCTAAAGCCATTTGCACGCAACAAAATATGTATTTTATCAAAGTAATTGTTGATCCCTTATTTTGGCTGCTGATGCCTTATTTTCGAGGCTGCTGGTCCCTTATTTTCAAATCTGTAAGTTGACAGCTATGCACTGAGCAAAACAACATCTCAAAATGCTTTCCAGAATAGCAGCAATATCAGCCCCCGAATGCCTGAGAGAACAAAAGTGCGGGGCACTAAAAGGACGTCCATGTTACCATTCACTCCTATGGAGAAAACATTGTGGTACATGTAAAATCTGTCCAACCTTTCCTGTGTCAAGCGACCCTTCCTCCTGCCTCATCCAATCTTTCCTAACAATGGGAACATATGAAGACTGGAATAGAGATGCTATGAATTAAAGCAGTACAGCTTAGCTTTGAGGGGGGGAAATGTTGTTGATTAAACTTCCAGCTGAGCTTTATAGTAGCCTAGTAACTTAACGTAACCAAATAATCTTTGTGCAGATCCTGTCTACTCCTTAGAGACAGTGAGTTTGTATATATCAACAAAACAATGGTTCTCTGGACGCTGGTGCTCTATGTATAGTTAAATGTCTCTTTCTGAAAAGAATAGGGAGGTAATGGCCTTTTTTTTTATTTATGTAGCAATTTAGAATGTGCCAGTGCCCTTGCCCTCAAATAATGACAGGGGCTGTGTGTGTTTCTTTAAATTGCATTTGCCAAGCAGTAGCCAAGACCTATCTGCAAAGCAGAATTTCCCTCTCTGATGGCTGGACGTTCTGTGTGGTCTTGTGCTTCATGCTAGTTAAACTGATTTGAACCAGATCTTATGTGGTAGGGTGTTTTGTTTTAAAGGCTTTCCAGTGGTCTCCCCCCGCCCCAAAGTGAACCTGCCTATGTCCAAGACATTTGCAAATGGTCTGAACTTTGATAATCTGAAAGTCTGTTTTGAAGAATGTATACATAACTGCCAATCAGGTGGGACACTAGATGGGTACTCCCACCTTCTGTCCTCAGAGCAATGCACTACAGGTGCATTACGCATTATGCTAAATGTGCAACTAGAAGCATGCCAGTGTTTTTCTTCTTCTTTTTCTTCAATAATAGCAGCACACTGGGACGGAATGATTGCTCCCATGATACAATTACCCTTAAGTGGCAGGATTGCATCCAAGACAGCTCTGCTCAAAGTAGGCACATTGAAACAAATGAACCCAAGTTAGTTGTGAGCATTAATTTTAATAGGTCTACTCTGAGTAGGACTAGCAATGGATTTGTTATTTAGTCATTTAGTCATGTCCGACTCTTCGTGACCCCATGGACCAGAGCACGCCAGGCACTCCTGTCTTCCACTGCCTCCCACAGTTTGGTCAAACTCATGCTGGTAGCTTCAAGAACACTGTCCAACCATCTCGTCCTCTGTCGTCCCCTTCTCCTTCTGCCCTCCATCTTTCCCAACATCAGGGTCTTTTCCAGGGAGTCTTCTCTTCTCATGAGGTGGCCAAAGTATTGGAGCCTCAGCTTCACGATCTGTCCTTCCAGTGAGCACTCAGGGCTGATTTCCTTCAGAATGGATAGGTTTGATCTTCTTGCAGTCCATGGGACTCTCAAGAGTCTCCTCCAGCACCATAATTCAAAAGCATCAATTCTTCAAGAACCAATTTGGTCCTTGGTTCAAAGCTTGGTTCAAGGCAAGGCGATGCTACCACTTTAAGGAAATAGAAGTAAAATGTGCATGCTGCCTTTTGGAAGCACTCCTCTCCTTTGCTGCTACAAATGACAGAAGCATTTGTCCAGCATTCTCTCTGCCTTGACATTTCACCCCAGATTTTCCCATCTTGGAGTAGAGCCATCCCCTTGCCTTGTGACTGGGTGGACCTTTCGTCCCAGCTGTTAATGGTGCTGGGGGTCCCTGCTTCCATGTCACCGACAGTTGGGGGGGAAGCCATCAATCAAAATACGATATCCTGGGGCTGAATTTAAACCAAAAGGAATGTTGTTTCCCAGCTGAATACTTGAGGATAGTGCAGGAATTGTCTATTAGGTTTAGTCAGCTGAACCCCACCTCTGCCTCGTACAGCAGAGGCATCCTGCTGTCGTCATTTTTATAAAAAGGTTTGAAGCTGACAGCTTTTGAAGAAGACTTGCGTCCTCTTTTTCAGTTTGATGCCAGCGCTGCCACCACAGATGTCAGCCACATCTGGGGGATGGAAAGCATTAGGGTGAGTCGACTTGAGAAAGCATTATTTCTGTTTCCTTTAGGAGTCATCGGGTTCAGTACTGGAGAGAGGTCAAAGGCAGCCATATGGACAGGAACTGGAGCACTCCTTGTTCCCAGCCAGTCACTGCGATGCAAAAGCACTATTGGTGTCACAGGGTCACAGCACATTCTCCCTGGTATTTTCATTCTGGATTAGTGTGCAGAAGGAGGGTGGGTTTTTGCAAACTCAGTAATAAAGCACCCTGCTAACTTTGCAATAAGGAAGAACCTTAAACCTCATCCTGGACCTGCAGGGATGACCAAAGTCCATTTCAGGGGCCTAATCCTGCCTGCCAGTTGATTTAATTCAGCCCCCAAGGTAGTATATGTCCTGGGGTAAAATTCTAAAAAACTCAGCAACTTCAATTCCCAAAAAAGCTCAACAACTTTGAGGTAGAATTGTAAATAAATCTTTGGTTGGCCCTCACGCATGTTCACTTCATCAAATCTGGCCCTCTTTGAAAAAGGTTTGGGCACCCAGCTGTAAGGCGTTCATGGTGGTTGGGTGATGTAGAAAAACTGGTGGCACCAATTCTTTTCTCAGATGGAGGACTGAAAGAACAGAGATCAGAAGGGTCAGGGCTGTAAGAATCAAAGGTGACTCTCAAACTGAGGTTTGGTTAATTAACCAGCTTATTTTAAAAAAAACAACCCTGGTGTAGCACAATGGCTGAGAAGCAGAAATCCATGTTAGTTCATATGTAAGCATAAGATTATGTAGGATTTTATTTATTTAAATCGCCATACCGTAGCCTAGCCCCAGAGGGTAAGGCTGATTAATAATGACGCCTGTTTCAGTGGGTGCTTGTCTCTCCCATATTGATCTCTGCAGCCACATAAGGTGCTATAATTCTCCAGAAGTTTCCTCCATTGTCTCCTGAGACAGACAGATGTCAACCAACCGGTTGTTGTTAAAAAATTATATTTGTGCACAGTCCTCCTGAGGTTAAGGTAAAAGTAAAGGGAACCCTGACCATTAGGTCCAGTCGTGGCCGACTCTGGGGTTGCGGCGCTCATCTCGCTTTAGTGGCCGAGGGAGTCGGCGTACAGCTTCCGTGTCATGTGGCCAGCATGACTAAGCTGCTTCTGGCGAACCAGAGCAGCACATGGAAACGCCGTTTACCTTCCCACCGGAGCGGTACCTATTTATCTACTCGCACTTTGACGTGCTTTCGAACTGCTAGGTTGGCAGGAGCAGGGACCGAGCAATGGGAGCTCACCCAGTCACGGGGATTCGAACCGCTGACCTTCTGATCAGCAAGTACTAGGATCTGTGGTTAAGCCTCCCAAGGTTAAGCACTTTTAATTCCCTCTGATTTTTGCGAGAGAGCCTTAAACCATGCTCTCCAGTTTGAAATCACGTGGTCATAAATGGCAGGATTGTCTTTAGATTTCATTTTGTTCTGGCAAGCATGGAATAACATTGATTGGTTTATTTAACAACAGAGAGAGAGAGAGAGAGAGAGAGAGAGAGAGACAGACAGACAGACAGACAGACAGACAGACAGACAGACACGGGTACACATACACACACAGAGAGAGAGAGAGAGAGAGAGAGAGAGAGAGAGAGAGAGAGAGTTGTCAGGGCCTATAAAATAGTTCTGGAGCAGCTGATGATGGCAGAAGTGAAGCAGGTGTACATCTGACCAGTTCCCCCTGAATGACAGATCACTGTGAGCCCCATATGAGAAGAGGATGCAAATTGCTTTTAAAAATAATTATGCAGTTGCCTATAATAAAATAAAATCAGTCGGAGACTGTCATGCGGGATTATCGTTTCCCCCCATAGGGTTTTTTCTCCATGTCCATTTTTCTCAGACGTTTTGTATTTCTTTATCCAGATGCCCAAGCACGGCTGGGGGATTTTATGAAGTGCATCTGAACCTCTACTGTGCCAGAACCATTAAGCTAGTAGCTCTGCACAGTTGGTGGTAAAAAAAAAAAGAGAGAGAAAGTAACTAGAGATCTGGTGCAGCCCTGTGCCAATGCAGGCAGGGCAGGCACACCTGTGTCAATAAGAGTATCGCCTACGTGTGAAAAGTACGGTCCCACAAACAGCTGCTTACTCTTCTTTCATTCTTTCAGAAAGCCTAAGATGAGCTTGCACACTTGAAAGAGCTCACACTGCTTTCACAGAGATCTGAATGAATTGAACGTGCATGTGCCACATGTTATATAAAATCTGCTTAGAAGTTTTGATGATTAAGGGGTATATAAATCCTGTTAAATAAAAAAAAAAAAGCGAAAGGGGTTTGAATCCCAAAGAGAGATTACATATAATCATTCCTTCTCTTTCTGGCATTCAGGTGTGTCATCATCATCCTAAGAAGGTAGGTATGTCCTACAACCTGGATGGTTTTAAGAGAGGATGAGTGAAATTCATGGAGGATTAGGCTACTGGCCATCATAGCTGCACTTGCCTCCACCATCAGAGGCAGTATTTTTAGTTTTGCCCAAAGATGTTGAGCTTTTGGGGCAAAACTTGCTGTTTTTGAGCTATTTTTATGGATCATCTGCAAAAACAACGCTGCTGACATCGGCTGCCGTCACCCAGATTTTCCTGGACATTCTGGAGATTTCTGCCTGGACAACGCTGCTGGCACATGGCAACCCTATGGGAATCAAAAGTGTGGAGAGTGCCGCTGTGCTCAGGTCCTGCTTGCAGGCTTCCCATGGTCCTCTGGTTGACCATTGTGAAAACAAGATGCTGGACTAGATGAGTCATTTTCCTTGAACCAGCAGCCTTGTCTTATGTTCTAATCAATAGACTTGAGGGAATTCTGAGATTTGCAGAAGTACCATGCAAGTATTTAGAAAACCGACTGAGCTGTAGCTCTGAGAGGGAGACACAGCGTCCCTTACCTTAATTTTGAAGAGGCACGATAGCTGGATAACTACCATATATGCTCTCTGAACATCAGAATCAGTTTTTGGGCTCTGGTTTTGGTGAAACGCTCTCCATGCATCCTTGCACAAAGCTGGTACAATGAAGAGGGCAGATTTGGTGGAAGGCAGCGGTTCTCAACCTGTGGGTCCCCAGAGGTTGTTGGGCTACAACTCCCATCATCCCTGAGCTCTGGCCTTGCTAGCTAGGCGTGATGGGAGTTGTAGTTCAACAACATCTGGGGACCCACAGGTTGAGAAAGGCTGGTGGAAGGTAAAGAACCAAGAGGTAAAAGAACCAAGCCTCTGAATTGCCCGTTGTTGTAAAGCACTTTGGGCGAATGCACTGAGCGGCGGTTGAATAAATCACGCGCAAATTATGTTGGAAGTGGTGCAAACAGGTGGTAAAGGGGTCTTAGCAGCTGTCACTCAGGCAGTGCAGTGTGGAGAAGAACCAAGAGGAGTCATAATTGGAGTGAACTTTCCACTACATCTTTGGACCGCAGGAGTGAGAATGAGATCATGCTCTATGGCTCCCCTAAAACTGTTAATCCTCCCAACCTCCCAGGATGCTTAATCTCGCCTACATATTACTCCTGCCGTCCCTACTGATGTCAACCAAGCCAAAGCTTGACTCACCCCACGGCTGACCTAGCTGTTCTTCGTTACAAGCGTGCAGCGAGAGGCATGCGTCGGATACTGAAAGCTACATTTCCTAGAAACTCAAATCCGAGGCGAAATGCTAACAGCAGAACCGCACTGTGACACCCCTACCAAGTGCAGCTGCATGACCTAATGCAGAATTTATTACAAATCTTTCTGTGCTGTCATGAAAGTATGACCTCCCTTCTAACCTTCTGGGACAGGCTTTCCCAACCTGGTGCCCTCCATGTAATTTTGGTCCCTTTTTGCTCTACAATTCTATTGTTGAAATTCCCGGAGTGGCTTAACAGTCCATCCCTCCCCACCAATTCTGAGAATTGTAGCTCAGTGAGGCGAATAGAGATGCCTCCTAACAGCTCCAAACAGATTTAGATTTTTCTAAAAAAATGCAAACAGCATCACCGGGAGAACAGATAATTAATGGGAACAGAGAAGACATGAAATTCCTCCTTGGAAGCTGGCCCTTGCACTGGGAAGAAATCTTGCATAGGTGCCTATGAAGGAGTCTGCCTTCCCCCATCAAATACCAGCATCATAATACCAGTGGCTATGAGTTCCCATATAGAAATCATTTGCAGCATTACAGTGGTACCTCCGGTTAAGTACTTAATTCGTTCTGGAGGTCCATTCTTAACCTGAAGCACCACTTTAGCTAATGGGGCCTCCTGCTGCCACTGTGCCGCCGCTGCACAATTTCTGTTCTCATCCTGAAGCAAAGTTCTTAACCCGAGGTACTATTTCTGGGTTAGCAGAGTCTGTAATCTGAAGCGTCTGTAACCTGAAACGTCTGTAACCTGAAGCGTCTGTAACCTGAAGCGTATGTAACTTGAGGTACCACTGTAGTTGGGAGGAAAGCCATGACCCCCCCCCCCCGCCCCCGCGCCGCCTAATACCAGTTGGCTTCTTTGCAGCATATTTGCTGCTGATCTAGCACAAGTGTGGGGAAACTTTTCCCCTCCAGATGTTGCTGGACTACAACTCCCTCCATCCTAGCAAGCATGGCCAATGGCTAAGGATGATGGGAGCTGTAGTTCAGCAACATCTGGAAGGGCAGAGGTTCTCCATACTTGAGCTATGAGCAGCCATTTTATCCTGAATTTGTCATTACAATGAACTTCGGGGGGGGGTTCCCATACACCGCCTTGTTATTGCACATGAAATGTTCCAATAAAAAAGTGTTTAAAACCTCATTTGTATGAGGGTCACATGGATTTGGACTGGCAGATGCGCCAGCTTGCGAGGGCGATTGGGGAGGGGTAACGTTGCTCGCATGATGTCAAGACATCCCAGTGTCACACGCATGATGTCTGGATGTCGGGAGGAGCTGGGAACGGAGCTGTTATGTACTGAGTTGAATAGGATCCAAAATGCAGCAGTCTGATTGGTCCTAGAACAATGCAGCAGTATGATTGGTCCGCAGGAGCCACCCAATCCAGCTCCAGGTGGAAGTGAATGCACAACCTGATTGGCCTACAGGAGAATCCCGGAATTAGCCAATCATGTGCAGCCCATTGTGTAAATAATGTATATAAAGCACATATTGTGGGGGAACTTCCATTCCTCCTCACCACTATGAGCTGAATAAAGAGCATGAAATCCACTCTCGACTCCGAGTTTATTTCAGGAGCCGAACATGGCAGCCACATGGTTTCAATGGCTGCCAGCTTCTCCTACACCTCGTCTTGGCAACGCCACCGGCAGGAAGCTACTTTGACCTTCCTTCCCCTTCATGGCAGGAGGAGGAGGAGAAGGAACTCACGCCTGGGCTTGGCCCCTTGGATCTGGCGCCCCTGTGGCCCAGGAAAGCTAACAAAGGTTAAGAACCCTTGATTTAACATTGACTGAGCCCTGTGTTGGATAATCCTGCCCCATTTTATAAGACAACAGTGTTTTGATAAGGGCTTTTACAAGAAAGGATTCAACTGGCCAATTCAGTGAGTAAAAGGACTATAGCAAGGAACTAGATTACAGTATTAGTCAATAGGTAAACACAATTTGGAAGGGGAAAGTCAACAGCGCTTTCATAAAGGAAAGCCATGCTTCCTACAGCTTTCTCGCCGAGTGCCAACGACAACATGAAAGAGAGCCAACATGTCAATATATTGTACACTCAGGGTTTTTTTCGCCCCTCTCTCCAGAAGCCTTTGCAGGAAAGTCTTTCAACAAAGGCCTTTAAGAAGAGATGGATTGAGGTGGTGGACTTTTTGCGTGTACAGTTTTGCAATGCCTTCATAGCCGGAAAGCAAAGAAGTGGGATAAGCGCACAAAGGGATTTTGTGTGACAGTTAAATGATACCTGGATCCTAAGCACATCATCATTTGGCAGCCAGCCCTGTGCCTTTCAAAGGCATTTAGGGCTCGGGTGTTTCCCAAAGCCTACGTTGGGTACAAAGCAGGAAAGGGGGCTTCCAAACAGTTGTGGAGAAGAGGCTGTTTCTCACCCGGCCATTAAAGCAGCACCTGAACAAATTACCTGTTCTGCGCAATAGGGCAAGAGTTGGGGCAACTTCCAATACTATGGGATGGGGCTTCCTCTTCAAGAAGAAGAAGAAGAGTTTGGATTTGATATCCCGCCTTTCACTCCCTTTAAGGAGTCTCAAAGCGGCTAACATTCTCCTTTCCCTTCCTCCCGCACAACAAACACTCTGTGAGGTGAGTGGGGCTGAGAGACTTCAAAGAAGTGTGACTGGCCCAAGGTCACCCAGCAGCTGCATGTGGAGGAGCGGAGACGCGAACCCGGTTCCCCAGATTATGTGACTACCGCTCTTAACCACTACACCACACTGGCTCTTCCTCTTCAAGCTCCTGTTGACTCCAAGCCTTCCCCAAATTCGCTTCCCCAAAGCACTAGAGCCAATACTGAGGGTATATGAGGATCTGTAAGGGATGATGTATAGCTCATTACATTGCTTGCGTCCTACTCACTGGCAGATGGACACCTTTGGTCTTCACCCTTACATGTTTCATGTCATGTATATGCTTAAGCAATGCTGAGGTCACAAAAGAAACGCAAAAGATAAAATCAAAATTAAACTAAGGGGGGGAAACCGTATCATAGCTAATAGCTATCAATCTACCAAATATCTGTAAATTTGTCAGTTAATAATAATAATATTGGAGCGGAGCTCAGCAGATACAGTGGTACCTCGGGTTACATACACTTCAGGTTACATACACTTCAAGTTACAGACTCCGCTAACCCAGAAATAGTGCTTCAGGTTAAGAACTTTGCTTCAGGATGAGAACAGAATTGTGCTCTGGCATGGCAGCAGCAGGACGCCCCACTAGCTAAAGTGGTGCTTCAGGTTAAGAACAGTTTCAGGTTAAGAATGGACCTCCAGAACAAATTAAGTACTTAACCCAAGGTACCACTGTACAAAGTTAACCCTATTAAAAAATTGTCTGCCAGGCAAACAAAAACTTGCTGGAACAGAGAAGTCTTCGCCTAAGGCAGAAGATGGCATGGGAAATAAGGCAAATGGCCACCACAGGTCATTTTACAGTTTGGGTGCAGCTGCTGAGCAGACCTTTTCTCTTGTTCCAAGAGAGGGCACCTCCATCTTAGTCTAGACACAGAAAAGGAGCCTTTGAAAGCTATATTTCCTTTTAGAATCAAAGAATTGTAGAGTTGTAAGGGATCCTGAAGGTCATCTTGTCCACCCCCCTACAATGCAGGCATCTCAAGCATCCATGACAGTTGACCATCCAACCTCTGCTTAAAAACCTCCAAGGAAAGAGAGTCCACAGCCTTTTCAAGGGAGACCATTCCACTGTCCAACAGCTCTTACTGCCAGAAAGTTTTTCCTGATGTTTAGCTGGAATCTTCTTTGGCCTGTCCTGAGGCTACTGCCAACCTCCTCCCCACTATGCCCCACTTTTGAGGCTCTGTTCCATCGCATGGCTTGGAAACCACTGTGTTAATGGTTGTGATAAACAAAGGGGAAAATAAATAACTGGAACACCCATGTAGAGGAATAATTTATCTTAGAAACGCCAGGTACTGAGGACAAGCAAGAGGGGAATGGCATGCTCTGCATTTGAGCTTGCAGAAGGACATCTGGTTGGGCACTGTTATAAAGAGCAAGCTGTTTTAGGTAGCGCTTTTGGTCTGATCCTGCCAGACTCGTCTGATGTGTTTTTTTAAGACAAGCCACTCTGTGTAATGTTCAGAGCTGCTGTGGTCTGGATTAAGTCTCTTTGTTTTATTAATCAAACCCGGTAAGCCAGTCACATGTGCGCGTCTTTGGGAAGCGCTAAAAATACTACGCAGAAATATGGCTGCCACATGAAGAAAGCTCTTCATAAAAAGGGCTCTGTTCTATCTGTTTGAAGGAATTATTTATGGAGCCTGCCGTGTCATTCAAGATTTGCTATGGCCCATTAAATATCCACCTGGATGTTGCATCATTTAACAACTGGAATGTGTAAGCTTTTTGCTTTTTCTAACGCTGCACGTGGTGGAAGTTCTGTCTGTGTGTGTGTGTGTGTGTGTACATATATAATATACACATTTGCAAAGTCATCCGAAATGACCCACGCAATGGAATTAAACTGAAACCATCCACACGGCGAGGTGGTTATAGATTGCATTACTCATTGCGTAAATTCGCAGACAAACTGTTTATCACTACTATCGCAGTCCATCATTTCAGTTTGTTATCTCATGACAGCAGCGTGAAGTAGGGCTTACTTAGATCATGGCATCCCTGCACCAATCGCAACAGCTTGAAGATGAGACAAGAATGATGGGGTGGGAATGATGCAGAGATACGTGGTCTCTTCAAGCCCCCAGTCTCCTTCCATCAAACTGAAAATAGCTGGGCTTTTGAGAGTCAAACTAGTTACCAGCCATGGGTGTCACATGGCTTGCCCTTGTATGGTTGAATTTCCACCTAACTATTAGTAAGCAATGGCGGCCAAGTTTGATGGTTATGTTCTCCTCCACGGTCAGAGGCAGTAATGCTTCTGAATGCCAGCCGATGGAAACAGCTGTTGCATCTATTTGGCCGCTATGAAAATAAGATGCTGCACTAGATGATCCAGCAGACTGTTCCTATTTCCTTCTGTTTCTTTAGCAAATAACCAACTCAGGAGGAGAAGGGGGCTCTGAGCCAGATCAGCCTCATGGTGTGTAGGGAGAGGGGCTTTAGATCCTTGCCCCCCTCTTACAGTCCCAATTGTTATTCCACACTCTGGATATTCACATTGGGGGAAAGCCAATGGGCACTGGTTGCAAAGTGGTCACCAGTACTAAACAAATAAGCCTTTTAAAAAAGCTTTATTGCAAAATAAAAATCTTACAGAGCTTAAGTACCCCTTTGCAATCAACCATCATCTATTTTTAATAAGTACCCATAATTATTTCCATAGCTGTCAAGTGTCCCTTATTTGAAGGGACAGTCCCTTATTCCAGCGCCATGTCCCGCTGCTGTCCCTTATTGATGGATGTCCCTTAAATGTCCCTTAAATGATGTCCCTTAAATTTCAAAGGAAGCAGCTCCTCTCCCTCCCTCCCTTCGTTTGGCTACATCATGATGGATACATCATTGACGGCCCACTCACCCTTGCCGGCGAAAAGGTCTGTCTGAAGCGGGGGCACATGGTGGGGGGAAAGGAAAGGAGATCTCGTGGGGGGGATCTCGGGGGGGGAGGCTGTGTGTGTGTGTGTGGCTAGTTAATGCAAGCTGAGGGGTTTTTTGAATGCTGGATGCCATTTTGTTGCACGTGCTGCTGCAAACTTTGCAGTGCAAAGCCAGGCCGGGGAGCCATCTTAAGCTGAGGCTGCATAGGCCTTGTGGTGCATGTGATTCAGATTCTATTCAGTTGAACCTCTGGTTACAAAGTTGGTTGGACAGTGTTCTCGAAGCTACCAGCGTGAGTTTGACCAGACTGCAGGAGGACAGGAATACTGGAGTGCCTGGAACAGGTGAGGCTGCAGGTCCCTTATTTTCAAGGCTGCTGATCCCTTATTTTCAAATCTGTAAGTTGACAGCTATGATTATTTCACATTTATAGGAATAGCTGTATCTAGTATACCAATTCACATTTGTAAACAAAAAATTCCTCTGTGCCAACCACTGATATATTTAGTATTACGCTTTCCATTTTTAAGTTCACAATAGAGTAGTTGCTTTGGAAGACGATAATCAGGCATCCTCAAAACATGACCAGTCCAACGAAGTTGATGTTGAGGAATCATTGCTTCAACGCTGGTTGTATGGAAGACAATCTTCCTCAGCTACGAGTGATCGCCAAAGAAGAAGGAGGAGATATTTAGTACAAAACTTTCAACAATAATATTCATCCTACTCAAAACTTTCAATAATAGTATTTGTCCTACTAGGTGATACTTAGAGAAGACCTATTGAAACAAGTGGACTTAAATCAGTCATGTCCACTAATCTCAGTGGGGCTAGTCTGTGTCAGTTGGATAGCATTCCACATAACTAACTAACTAACCAGAATTCTTTTCAGGTTAATGGGGAAAGAGAGTAAGGGCAAACACTATCCTGAATTTTATCATTCCATTTTCTGCCCCACCCCTTAAACATAATTTCCTCTTCCATTTATGCATTAAGCTAGTTTCATCATGATACCAGTGTCCCACATTTGGGGGAGGGGGAATCCCCCGCAATAAGAGAGGACTGACTAACGATACTTCCCCCTCCCTGAAAGTTACAGAAATGTTCAGAGCAAGAAGTAAATTAATGACCTGCTTTCTGCTTTCTACACGATCTTTCACGTAATTCAGACTTTGGGAAACCTGGAGAAGCAGGACTAAGATGTGGAGATATGCTCCAGAGATCCAGACCATGGGGAGCCCCAATAAATTAATAAATACAATTTGGACTATAATTTGATCTTTTTATTTTCGTTTTTTTATTTTTAATTGAAGCATTATGATTAAATATTTAATTGGATGTTTTTTATTGGAAAATCAATAAAAATGATTTTTTTAAAAAGACTTTGGGAAACCTGAAAAGTTGCCTGATCAGGAGACCCTTTGTCAATCTAGGTCAGTATAATAAAAATAATAAAAGCAATAATTTTATTATTTATACCCCGCCCATCTGGCTGGCTTTCAGTATAGTAAAAACCCAATAAAACATCAGACATTAAAAACTTCCCTAAACAGGGCTGCCTTCAGATGTCTTCTAAAAGTCAGATAGTTGTTTATTTCCTTGACATCTGAAGGGAGGGTGTTCCACAGGGAGGAATTGCCTGAACTCATTGCCTGCTCTGATTGGTAACAGCTCTCCAGGGTCACTGGCAGAGGTGTGTTTGTTTGTTTGTTTGTTTGTTTGATTGTTTGATTTTACTTACATACATACAGTTTTTATTATTTTCCACATACCGGTAGGTTTTGTTATTTTCCACCCAGAGTCTTTGCACATCGAAAAGCTACAGGAACACATACAGGCAAATACATACAGGTCAGTTAAGTTACACTTTTCGCTGGCAATCAAATATACAGATCAGCACTCAGAGAGCCAAAGGAGGTTCACTAGCAGCAGCAGCTGCATTTGGTGGAAAGGAGACCTCGGCAGATAACAGTCCTGGGTGCACTTGCTGCTGCAGCCCACCAGACCACAGGAACAGCAACTCTGCGCAGCTTGCATTTGCAGAATGTTTTGCAGTTTTTGCACTGACCGCTATTGCCACAAGTGCATGCACCACCACAAGCACACAGACAGTCCTTGATCTCTCCAGAGACTGAGCCACGGTCCTAGTGTGCGGTTAACTGGAGTTGCCCAAAATCAAATCTGGGATCTTCTGTGTGAAAAGCAGGTGATCTGCCACAGAGCCCTGACACCTCCTTTCCTCTCCTTTAAAGAGAAGAGCTGATCATATTGAATGAATTGAGTCCTGTCAGGCAAACAGCATATGTTAAAATCTGAACTGGCAGCCAGATTTTTCCATTGAAATCAGCTGCTTGAGGGTGGGGCGGCGGGGGGGGGGGGGAGAGAACAGCAAAATAAAATTCCTCCAGCAGCTTTCGTTCATGCCTTGAACTTTTGGTCCTTGAGATATTAGTGGGGGCATAATTCTTTCTCTTCCCCCACTCGTTATCTTTACAGTAATGGAGGCTCATGATTAAACCAATTTACAATGCCTTCGAGTTATGCTGGGCTGTATTCTGGAACGCCTTTGTGTTTGTTGCTAAGCTAGATTCTAGAATGCCTTCAGATTTTTTATTATTATTATTATTAATTTATTTGGATTTCTATACCGCCCCTCATCAAAAGATCTCAGGGCAGTTCACGAGATAAAACACAAGATAAAAGCAGAAAAAAATAGCTGAAACAGAAACAACAAAATCACTACTCCCTCTTCCACAAACATATTAATGTTTGAAGAGGAACATTTTCACCTGCCACCTAAAGATATGTAATGAAGGCAAACCTCCCGGGGGAGAGCATTCCACGAATGGGGAGCCACTACAGAAAAGGCCTATTCTTCTGTTGCCACCTTCTGGACCTCTCATGTAGAAGGCACACAAAGAAGGGCCTCAGAAGATGAACACATAGTCCAAGTTGGTTTATATGGGAAGAGGCAGTCCTTGAGGTTTTGCGGTCCTGAGCCATGTAAGACAAGTTGTGCTAGAATGCTTTCAAGTTTAGTTTTGATACAAGCTCATCCATGCTCAACTTCTCCAACTACGCGCACAACAGTACAAGAAGGAACATAGCATAAGGAAAAAGCTAAAACAATGCCCTTCTCCAATTTGCCCTTGGGAAGTGGGAGCCATTTTGCGTAACATAAAGCAGCTCGAAATGAATGGGCGTCTTTATATTAAGCTCAGTGTGCTTTGGATTCAACCCCAAACCTAAGTTGTCTTTCCTTTTGATAAGCCTTTCATGTTCCAGATCCCCACCCACCTTGTCAGATATCAGCAGCACCGGAGGAAACAGAAGTTGATAAAAGTTCCTTTGTAAGCCGAAATAATTTTTATCAAGGTTTTTCCTCTCGAAAGCGGCCCTGCCCTTTCCCTGAGATTAGCGAAATCCCTGTTTGCAGCAATGAACTTCAAAAACGATGGAAGAAACAAAAGGACTGCGCTCCCCCACCCCTTTTCTTTCACATTTGTAAAGTTCTGTGCTTTAAAAATACAGAATTGCTCTGAATAGTGCTTGGAAGTGAGTGAGATGAGTGTGTCGACTTGCAAATGCTCAAATATTGTAGTACATTTTCCTGCTAGCTGCACCTGTGCTGGCTGGCTGTTGCTACTCTATGTTAGCCTGCATTCCCATGAACAGAGAGAATGAGCTGGTAGGGGGATTTCGAGGTGTGACTCGGGAGTTCAGTACTATTTATGTATGTTTTGGCTTTAGCTTCAGCCCAGCAGGGCTGGATCTGAGTACGGAAAGAGCATTCTGAAGACAGGATACCTCTGTGTGACATTGCCAAGGCAGATGCAAAATCACTTGCACCTCCACCACAGTCTTGCATGATGCTCAAACAGTCCATAATATGCATAATTTTGCATAGATTGTATTGGGTGGCCACTTATGCCCGGGGGGGGGGGGGGCAGGGGGGATAGGAAGAGGAAGAAGAAGAAGAGTTTGGATTTGATATCCTGCCTTTCACTCCCTTTAAGGAGTCTCAAAGCGGCTAACATTCTCCTCTCCCTTCCTCCCCCACAACAAACACTCTGTGAGGTGAGCGGGGTTGAGAGACTTCAGAGAAGTGTGACTGGCCCAAGGTCACCCAGCAGCTGCATGTGGAGGAGCGGGGAAGCGAACCCGGTTCCCCAGATTACGAGACTACCGCTCTTAACCACTACACCACACTGGCTCTCAAGGAGAGAGGGAATTGATCATACACACCCCAAAAAGAACTCAAGAGAATGCAGAAGGTTTGCATGAAATATATTCATAGATGCAAATTTAGAAATCGTTGCTATAATTTATTTATTTATTTATTTCATAAAATTTATGTACTGCTTGATTGTAAAAAAAAAAACCAAACAGCAACACACACACACACACCAATGTGGTCTACAAACAGATAAAACAACAAAATCAAGAAAAATGTGCAACCATGCTTTAAAACATACAGAAGTTAAAATACGGAAACAGATTAAAATTAAAACTTTCTAAGCATCTGGGTAGGCTTATCTAATCAGAAATGTTTCTAGCAGGTGTCAAAAAGAGTGCAGTGAAGTCGCCTGCTTGGTCTCAATAGGCGGGGAGTTCCAACGTGCAGGAAGCCTATAGAAATTTTAAAGTGTTTTTTTTTTTTTTTTTAATGGCATTAGATATAACAGCAAAGCGAGAGATTTCCATAGAGGAAAAAATGTGCAAAGGTAAACAGCAGCAGGGTAACCATGACATTCCAGTTTTCACTTTATTTTAGTCTCCTGAAATGTTTGTTAAAGAGAAAAAGGGCCCGTTGTTTGCTGTTCAATTGAAATCTCACATTCAATATTTGCTTTTTGTTGCCTCCTTGTGCTACTGACTCCAGACGGGTGGTGCTGCGACTTGAGGAATCTATGTTTTGGACTGTGGCTGTGAAAAGACCCATCGTGCTGCTTTTATCCCGGGGGGTGAAGAACCCACTGCCATTTCACCCATTATTCAAACCGCTTCACTTTCTCCCACTTCTCCTCATACTCTTTTCCCCACTCCCGCCAACCCTGACAACAGA
Source organism: Podarcis tiliguerta (assembly GCF_965153285.1). NCBI lineage: Eukaryota > Metazoa > Chordata > Lepidosauria > Squamata > Lacertidae > Podarcis > Podarcis tiliguerta. Next base: position 26,354,487 of record NC_139535.1, on the reverse strand, counting down.
AAACAAAAGGGTGGCTCTCTCTTTCCCCAGCCCCACCCGCAGTGTCGGAATCAAATAGTCAAGACACTGAAATGTTCTTAAATAGTCTGAACCCTGGTTCCCAGAAGCAGCTATGGTGGATGCATACACATTGCCAAAACAGAAGATATATATCCGCAGAAAAGAGGAGTAAAGAGAACACCGATTTTCTTCTTTCTTTCTTATATATATTTTTATTGATTTTCCATTTAATGTTATACATTCACATCATCATTATCCACTATACCGTCCTGGCTCTTTAGAGCCTGTCAACTTCCTTCCCTCCCACCTCATGACTTTTGAAATTAACCTTTATACTATTGCAATTTATACGTTTTCCAGTTCTAATTAAACTCATTACAGAATGGCTCAAAATTTAAATAAATGTAGAAAGATTGAAAATTTCTCATTACAAGTCATCAGACAACCCAGCTAGTGGTGTTAATTGCTTACAATAATCTTTCAGATATCGTATAAATTTACGCCAATCCTTTTGGAATACTTGATCGTGCTGGTTTCAGATTTTTCCTGTCAGCTTTGCCAGTTCTGCAAAGTCCACCAATTTCATCTGCCACTCTTATTTCATCGGTTCTTCTTGCTCTTTCCATTTTGGGGCTAAAAGAATTCTTACCGCGGTTGTTGCATACATAAACAGTCTTTTATCTTCCCTTGGTATCTCCTTACCCACTACAGTGGTACTTCTGGTTAAGAACTTAATTCGTTCTGGAGGTCCATTCTTAACCTGAAACTGTTCTTAACCTGATGTACCACTTTAGCTAATGGGGCCTCCTGCTGCCGCTGTGCCGCCGCCGCGCGATTTCTGTTCTCATCCTGAAGCAAAGTTCTTAACCCGAGGGACTATTTCTGGGTTAGCGGAATCTGTAACCTGAAGCATCTGTAACCCAAGGTACCACTGTATACCCAATAAAAAGGCTTCTCGTTTTTTAACAAAAAGTATTTTTAAACATTTTCTTTAACTCATTATATACCGTTTCCCAGAAAGCCTTTACTTCTTTATAAGTCCACCACGGTGAACACCGATTTTCATAAAATGTGCATGTGCCAACACACAGAGAGACACACAAATGTGCTGAGCTCCCTGAACCTCAACCCCTCTCCCTCTCAGCAAGGGACAGCAACATTCAGTGTTGAGAAACCATGGAAACAATGCACTGGACCCTGGCGCTAGCCTGCAAGTCGCTACTGTATGTGCGGAACATAGGAAGCTGCCTTATACTCCACCAGACCATTTGTCCATCTGGCTGAGTACTGCACAGACTGGCAGCAGCTATCCAGGGTTTCAGGCAAGGTGCATTTCCTACCTGGGGATCTCTGGAATGGAACCTTCTGCATGCCCTGGGGCAGTGGCATAGCGTGGGGGGTGCAGGGGGGGCCGGCCGCACCGGGCGCAACATCTGGGGGTTAGGGGGCACAAATCCACGGGTTAGGGGGCGCAAATTACTTGCCTTGCCCCGGGTGCTGACAACCCACGCTACGCCACTGCCCTGGGGCCTGCTCAGCCTGCCCCTCTTATTGTCCGTTACCTTTAAACTGAACTTGGAACAGAACTCCTTCAAACAGAGGACTGCAAAGAGAGGGTGGTCCATGGCTACTAGCCATGATGATTGTTTTCTGCCTCCACGGTGGGAGGCAACAACGCCCCTGAATGCCACTTCCTGGAAAGCACAGGTGGGGGAGGAGTCTCTTGTGCTCAAATCCTGCCCGTGGGTACAAATTTGCCATCCGGATATGCGCCTCCAGTTACAGACGTGTTAATACATTCCATTCCATTGACCATTTTAAAAAATAAATAAGGTTCAATGTATGTTCAAGCAGATTCTAAAACTGCCCCCAAAAGCGGGGATGTCAACCTAAACAATTCCTTCTACAGAAAAAGCTCGTAATAGCGTAGCCAGGGAGGCTGCGATGCAAGGAATCTCCCCTTCTTGTTCATAAAGGAGCCACAGAGCGATGCCTCGATCTGGATTGAAAGAGCAGCACTGGGGGGGGGGGGCAGGATGTTATTGGGTGGTTGTTTTCATTTCGATTATATATATATTGTGGTTTTTGAGGTTGATCTCTTCTGAGAGCCAGTGTGGTGTAGTGGTTAAGAGCGGTAGTCTCGTAATCTCGTAATCTGGTGAACCGGGTTCGTGTCTCCGCTCCTCCACATGCAGCTGCTGGGTGACCTTGGGCCAGGCGGGATATCAAATCCAAACTACTCCTCTTCTTCTTCTTCTTCTTCTTCTTCTTCTTCTTCTTCTTCTTCTTCTTCTTCTGTGAACCACCTAGAGACCTCCGGGTATAGGGCGGTATGTAAAGTCTAACAACAACAACAACAACAACAACTGTTCAGTCACTTTGAGAAAAGGACATTGGACTGGGCAGGTCATTGGCTTTATCCAGCAAACTCTTCTCATGTTCATATGTTCTTACGACTGTCCTCTACAAAGAAAGACAAATGGCCAGCCTAATACTATTCTGCTGACTTGCTGCTACCAAGGAGATAAGAAACTGTATTTTGCCTGAACTAGCGCTCTCTCTCTCTCTCTCTCTCTCTCTCTCTCTCTCTCTCTGTGTGTGTGTGTGTGTGGTTCACTCCATTGATTTACTGGCATTCCTTCAGTGTATGTCCTGCTGCATTAACACCCCAAAGGTTTCTCAGGACAAAATGGACAGGCTACACCCAATGACCCTCACGGCAGCGGAAGAATCAACTGAGAAGTCCCTTCTTCTCAGAGCTGAACCCCAGGGCCTGGGAAACCGACAGGTGAAAATGGCTTCGGAGCTCATTCTGCTCCTTTCTTTCTTTTTCTCCCCCTGCGGTGCTAAACTACACCAGCCGTCCCCGCTCTGACAGCTGCGTGCTTTATTGCTGTCCCACTTTTATTGCTTTGCTTTCTTCCCTTCCTCCTGCTTTTTTCTTTTTAAAGCGGGGTGGGGTGGGGGGTGAGGTTGGCAGTGTTTAAAATTTATAGCCAGCAGAAATAACTGATTACTCTTGGCAAATTAACTGAAGGGATCAATTGTTCCATATGGGAAAAGCCAAAGAACTCGGGGCTCTATTCACGAGGGAAGACTGATGTGCTAAAGGGCAAAGGAATGCCACTTTTATTGTGTGGTAGAGAATTTTCACATTTAGGTCCAAATTCCAAAAAGAAAGCGTGGTATTCAGGGACCCCTTTGCTCCACGAGGGCCATGACTGGACTGCATGGGTGAGCAGACAAGGGGATGTCCCCGAGCACAAAGCTTCCCTGTTCATATCTTACTACCTTGTGGAATGTAGGACCCTCCATCAAACAACCCTCCCAAGTGGTGCTCTGAGTGGTGGACAGGGCAGATGCCTAGCACAGATGCCATCCAAACAGAGCAATATGGGGCATATTAACTTAATTTCCAACCTCCATCCTTCTTTACATGCAATAAATACAAAGCCCTTGCTGTGTTTATAGTGAGTGACACATCTACAATATGTGGATGGTTTTTAAGTGCTCTGCTTTTATGATGCACAGCAATTGGTTCCTAAAAGAGGTGAGAGGATAGAGGAGGAGGAAGAAGAAGAAGAAGAAGAAGAAGAGGAAGAAGAAGAAGAGTTTGGATTTGATATCCCACTTTATCACTACCCTAAGGAGTCTCAAAGCGGCTAACAATCTCCTCTTCCCTTCCTCCCCCACAACAAACCTAACAGACTTCAGAGAAGTGTGTCTAGCCCAAGGTCACCCAGCAGCTGCATGTGGAGGAGCGGGGAATCGAACCCTGTTCACCAGATTACAAATCCACCGCTCTTAACCACTACACCACACTGGCTCTCAAGGAGATCCTTGGAGTGAAGGGTTTGTCTTCTCTCTATGTTTTTGGTCAATGCAGTTTGGCCTCTCTTTTCAACATGTGTATTCTTTTACAACTGCTTTTACAGTTGCTCTCTGTTTACCCCGTGTGGTCAGTTAGCTGGCGGATCTCTATAAACCCAAGGCTTCCTCCTGTAGTGTTTATGGCGAGTCAATTCCTTCATTGTAGCTAGGATTCCAGGGGGAAAAAATTCTGAATAATTTGTCCCAGGCCTTACAGTGATTTGCTAGGAGGATAAGAGGACACTTTGGAGTGAAGGAAAGGAAGCATTCTGGCTGTATTCCTGTGTAGAAACAAGGACATTAGAATGTCTGTGTTTGCCTTTGAAATTATCAGTCACACAAGAAGAGCCCATTTTCTCCAGCATTATGTCCTTACAGTGGTCAACCAGGGAAGCCCATGGGACGCCAACAAGCAAGATCTGAGCAGGTAGCACTCTCTGCAGTTGTTATTCCCAGCTCATGGCTATTGTCTCTCACTGGTATTTTCTTTTTTTATATATAATAATATTTATTTGTTTTCCAACAAATTGAACACAAATTACAAAAAACAAAAAAATAAAAAACATACAAAAATACAATACATACAAAAAAAGAAAAAACACTACAAAACACTAGCATACAACCAACAAAACAAAACAAAGCCCATTTAAAACACAATCCAATTTCAATATCTTGTCTTTCTTTCACTAATTTCCACGACCTCCTCACACCTCCCTTTTTGTATTCCACTTCTATTAATTGTTTCAGCAATTCCTTTCCATCTTTCTCTGTTTTCTATCCTGTAATTATCTTAACTCTTTCTAACCTTATTTTTCCCTTTAATGCTCTAATAACCTATTTATACTTAGTTTCTTATAACATTTCTACTAAAGCCATATAACTTCATTCCAACATTTTTCTAACATTCATTAATTTTACAGTATTTCTGTAAATAGTCTTTAAACTTTTTACATCTTCTTCTGCCGACTCTTCTCCCTGGTCTCGGATTCTGCCAGTCACTCACTGGTATTTTCTGAAGGCTAGAGTGCACTAGGACACACACTTCCCAAATGGGATAAATGTCTTAGGTAGTGATTTTGAGCTGAAGCGATCCACATCTGACATTTCAGCCATGTTTTCAGCTACAGAACAGTCCCAGGATCAAAGTGATTAATAGGCCCGTTTTTTGTTTGTAGAGCCCATGTGAGTGTGTGATTGGGCTACGATACAAAGCACAGATTTTGGCTCACAGCTCAAAAATGCTATTTATTTTTTATTTTGTTTATTATTTATTGCATGGGTGCTCGAGGTGGCACACATGGTTCTCCACAACTACCCTGTGAGGTAGGTTAGGCTGAGAGGCCCAAGGTCACACCCAGTCTCCCAGGATCCTATCCTGACACTCTAGCCACTATACCACACTGGCTCTATTAATCCACTTGGCTACCATTTATCCCTTTCATACTCCTTCTCTCATTTGGATAGTATGGTTAAAGAACACCAGTGTCTGTGGCACACAAGGGAGTATATGTCCAGGACCACGGTCAATCATTTTTAAGACAGGCAGTAAACAACAGCTTCTAGAGACAGTGCTCAGATGACAAAGAAACCAGAGGGGTCCTGGCCTCTTTGTCTGTTGTGATGGCCTCTTAGCTTTCAGCTGCTGCTTTTTTGAAGACTGGGGTGGCATAATTTGGATTGAATTGAAGTGTGTGTGTGTGTGTGTGTGTTGGGATTTGTGGATTTGACTGAGGGCTACCTACCTTTTCTCCCATCCTCTGGGCCTTGCTGTCTTCCTACAGATCCTCTGCCAAGTAACCTAGCCTACAACCAGAATCCGGAGATGGGTTTATTGTTTGACTAGGATGGTTGCTTTAAAGCCCTAAATGGCCTTGGCCCAGGATACCTGAAGGAGCATTTCCACCCCCATCGTTCAGCCCAGACACTGAGGTCCGGCACCGAGGGCCTTCTGGCGGTTCCCTCACTGCGGGAAGTGAGGTTACAGAGAACCAGGCAGAGGGCCTTCTCGGTGGTGGCACCCGCCCTGTGGAACGCCCTCCCGTCAGATGTCAAGGAAATAAACAACTATCCGACTTTTAGAAGGGAAGTTTTTAATGTTTGATGTAGTTGCTTTTTTATTATTGTTATTGGTGTTCTGTTGGGAGCCTCCCAGAGTGGCTGGGGAAACCCAGCCAGACGGGTGGGGTATAAATAAATATATCATCATCATCATCATCATCATCATCATTATAGAATCCTGCTTATGTAGGCCCATATAGTAAACTGCATAGGCACATTCAGTTCTGATTTCCAGTCCTACGCATGTTGGATTTTGCACACACAACCATCCTATTCAGATGTTTACATCTATGCATGGATATCTACTGAGACAGACACGCCTGTTGAACAGGATAAACAGGTGTTGTATTACTACCCATCACAATAAGAGACATTAGCAGGGATTATTGTACATTCTAGGCCTTGGATATCACTCAAGGAAATGTTTATTATATCATATCACAGGAAGATCTCTTCTGCTGCTCTGGATAGTGTGTCGGTGATTTGCTTGTAAATTTTAAGAGAACAGAAGTGCTCCACATAACTGGCGTGAGATTCAAAACTAAAGCGAGAGCTTATTGTCCACCAAAGCAGGAGAAGGAAAAGAAAAGGCATTGGGAGGGAGAAGGAAAGACTGCAGTTTATTCAGCACCAAAATCAAAGGCTTGCCTTTTTGCAGCTTTTCCCATCTGGGGAATAGAATATTTTGGGTGGTGGTGGAGTTGCTTTCATCTGCAGTACTGATAGTGCTTTTGGAAACCCGACAGCACAGATGTCCTGCAGTTTGGGCGACTAATTTTAACAAGCTGCTCACAGTGTTACAAAAGACAGATCTGTTGGCCTTTTTACTTCGAACCACCTCATTTGGACAAACAGTCGCCGCAAATAGCACATATGTCATATGGGATGGTCTCACATGCTGGAGAGAAGAATGCAACTGCTGAAGAGTTCGAAACTGTTTCTCGGGCCAAGGATTACAGAAGTGAGATGGGGGAGTTGAGTTTTCAGAGTTGATTTTCAGACGATCCATCACATCATGCATTATTTTGTACTTGTGGAAGAGCCTCTGAACACCAGACTACCCACTCACAACTTTTTGCTTTTCTTCGTGGCAGACAAGGGTACTCTGAGAACAATCCAACCAACCTTTTTAAAGATGCACTGAATTATTATTATTTTAATTTTTTTACCCACCGTGCAAAGACATTTCACATTTGCATTAGAGTACTCTGGCAACTCTTTCCCAGTAGTAATGTATGGAAGTGAAAGCTGGACCATAAAGAAGGTTGATCGCCGAAGAATTGATGCTTTTGAATTATGGTGCTGGAGGAGACTCTTGAGAGTCCCATGGACTGCAAGAACATCAGACCTATCCATTCTGAAGGAAATCAGCCCTGAATGCTCACTGGAAGGACAGATTGTGAAGCTGAGGCTCCAATACTTTGGCCACCTCATGAGAAGAGAAGACTCCCTGGAAAAGACCCTGATGTTGGGAAAGATGGAGGGCACAAGGAGAAGGGGACGAAAGAGGACAAGATGGTTGGACAGTGTTCTCGAAGCTACCAGCATGAGTTTGACCAAACTGTGGGAGGCAGTGGAAGCCAGGAGTGCCTGGCGTGCTCTGGTCCATGGGGTCACGAAGAGTCGGACATGACTAAACAACAACAACTCTGACAATGGATTTTGCCATGCAGTTTGCAGAACTGACCCCACCAAGGACTCATCTGGGCTTATAGAAGTTGGTTGCTGGGGAGTTAAGTGGTACATCACCTACTTTGTATACAAAAGGTGCCAGGTTTCAGGGGCGAAACCAGGCTTTGTTTCACCTGGGTCAAAGACCCAGCATGGAACAGACACCCCATGGACATTTCTGTACACATGCAGACTGGGAGCCTCAATGGACGCTTCACCCAGGGCAAAAAAAAACCTGGGTGGCCTCCTACGGCTCTGCAGGTTTGATCCCTATTTTCTCTGATAAAAGGGTCTTTGGTAGGTGTAGGGCATGGGTCAGCAAACTTTTTCAGCAGGGGGCCGGTCCACTGTCCCTCAGACCATGTAGGGGGCCAGACTATCTTTTTTGGGGGGGGAATGAACAAATTCCTATGTCCCACAAATAACCCAGAGATGCATTTTAAATAAAAGGACACATCTACTCATGTAAAAACACGCTGATTCCCGGACCATCTGTGGGGAGGATTTAGAAGGCGATTGGGCCGGATCAGGCCCTGGGGCCTTAGTTTGCCTACCCATTGTGTAGGACTTGCAATGACCCTTGCTTGAAAGCCTGAACTGCTTCAAGGTTGGCAGGTCGTAATGTCTCCCAATCTTTGCTTTTCCATTTCAAGCAATGTGGAGAATTGCAGCTGAATTTTTCCTAATTCAGGGATATAGAGAGAGCTTGTGTGTGTGTCCTGTCTGTTACGTCCTATCCACAGTAGGTAGCTGTGATATAGCAATGTAGTTGAGGAAGGAACAATTCCCCTTTAAGAAATTACAAAAAAAAAAAAAATCTATTGCACCATTCCTTTAGTAACTTTTTGTTTTTTAAAGGTAGGCTAAAAAATGTTTTAGCAGTAATTGCAACATGGGGGAGATCAACAGGCTGTTAAAATGGCACAGGCTGGAAATGCTAGCTAAAAGGGTTCAGCCTGTTGTTCTGAAGGCTCTGCACCTCTTCACCTGTGAGAGCCAGTGTGGTGTAGTGGTTAAGAGCGGTGGACTTGTAATCTGGTGAACCAGGTTCGCATCTCCGCTCCTCCTTATGCAGCTGCTGGGTGACCTTGGGCTAGTCACACTTCTCTGAAGTCTCTCAGCCTCACTCACCTCACAGAGTGTTTGTTGTGGGGGAGGAAGGGAAAGGAGAATGTTAGCTGCTTTGAGACTCCTTCGGGTAGTGATAAAGCAGGATATCAAATCCAAACTCTTCTCTTCTTCTTCACCTCCCCATATCTCAACGGCAGAGAGAAAGATAAGCTTGTGACAGATTCCTGCTTTGAGAATCATGATGCTTTGTCAGAGCAAGGTACCACTTAGCGATGCGGAATCTGGGAAGAACTTTGTTTTCTGCTTCAGTTCATACCTTGCTGGGTGCAGGGAGTCCCCCAACCTACTGCAAAGTATGCATGATTACGCCCAGGGACTCCAGGCATAAATCACAGACAATAACTGGGATGTACTCGCCATCCAGGCAGGAAGCTAATCAAGTTGCCTGCCCTCAGGTTGTTACCCTCACCAGGACTAGGATAATGTAGGATAATTTTTGAAAGCAGTGTCATTTGTGTCACACCAGAGTACATTTTTCCAGCAGGTCAAAAACCCAGCACTTATTTAGCATGGGTTTCAAAGTCATTACCTGCTCCAACATCTGGTAATGCTTAGACCTTCAAATCTCTTCATTATTTATATGGCAATCTAAGCCACTAGCTCAAAATCTATTTTAGAGTTCCTACTACCCTCCCTCCTTCACAAAAGGAGCCCAAACTCTCCCCAAAGCAAAAACTACGGGACATTAACTATGGTCACATTTGCACATACATGCTTATCATTTTAACCCCGTCATCGCATGATAGCTTTCATTGAGTCATAACAGATGAAGCTCTACAGGCAGGGCTTCCATAACACACAATTTCTCTCAGAGGCAGTGGATTGTAACTGATGTAAGTCAGAGTGGAACCCAATGAAGTTGATAGACTTAAGTAACTTGTTCCTTCATTTCCATGGATCTACTCTGAGGACAACATTGTTGGATCTCACCCAATGCTTTGTAGTGAGATTCGTTTGCATATTCATCTGTCAATTGTTGACAGATGAGGAATCAGCCAATGTACATGTTATATGTGGATTAGGGCTTGATAGAATAATCAGAATCTGGGGCAAAATTAATTGTTAAAAAGAAGAAAATCTGCTTTTTACACAGCAGATAAAGTGCCCTCAGCTAAAAATATCACAAAATATCACATGCCATGGGGTCATTTTTCTTAAGGGTTGGATTCATATAAGCTGTTGAGTGCACAGAATGGGGTCCCCTCATGCAACAGGATTTTCCCCCCTCTCCTCCCCCCACATGCCCCCTCCCATGTCCCCTAAATCTACTCTGGAGGGTTGGGAGGAAACCAAGAACAGATTTAGGGGCATGCGGAGGACACACAAGGGAGGAGAGGGGGAGAAAGTCTCATTTTGTGACTGGGACTTATCCCCTCCTGCACATGTCCCACTTAGTGCTATGTTGAATTCCACCCTAAGTACATTATTATAGGTATTCATCATATTATATATTTCTCTTCCACATTTCATGTTCTTCATTCAGTGCCCTGCTCCTAAATACAGAGGGGAGAGAAAATAACTTTCCCCTAAGGAACCAATCATTCACACACAGCGGCTTTTCTACATATATATACAAAACTCTATTGCTAGATGTAAAACAAAAGTGGTATATTATAAGTGGCAACTACATTGTTTGAACTTCACAATCTAAATACTCGGGCTGCAATGTATAATTGACTAATTGACTGAAAAAAGTGTCCCAATCATTTGTGTGTGTTTGTATAAATACAAGTACTTTTAAGAACTGGAGAGAGCAAGCACCTTCTTAAAATAACCATACTCTCCTCTCTCGCACACAAATTCATTTTCTAAGACGATGCCTGCCAGACAGATGTGTGCATTATCTAAAAGCTTACAAACTATACTCCGGGGATGGGGAACCTGTGGCCCTCCAGATGTTATTGGACTCGGCCCCAAACGAGAATGGCCAACGGTCAGGGATGAAAGTAATTTTAGTGCAAAGACATCTGGAGGGCTGCATGTTCCCTGTCCCTGCTATCGTTCTTGGGCGGTATCCAACCAAATCATTCCATCATCTTAAGGAATTTCACTCACACAGTGGAACTTTCCTCCATGTGCATCCCATGCCCTCTTCAAATCTGCCCCAGAAGGTTGGGAGAACCTCAAGGGGGGGGGGGGAGAGTACCATTGCATAGCTGAAAATCCCAACTCTATGATTCTATGATGGGTTGCTTTGTACAGGCTCCTTAGTCCTATTGCTTAAAGAAGAAAGAAGAAGAAGAAGAAGAAGAAGAAGAAGAAGAAGAAGAAGAAGAAGAGGAGGAGTTTGGATTTGATATCCCGCCTTTCACTCCCTTTAAGGAGTCTCAAAGCGGCTAACATTCTCCTTTCCCTTCCTCCCCCACAACAAACACTCTGTGAGGTGAGTGGGGCTGAGAGACTTCAAAGAAGTGTGACTGGCCCAAGGTCACCCAGCAGCTGCATGTGGAGGAGCGGAGACACGAACCCGGTTCCCCAGATTACGAGACTACCGCTCTTAACCACTACACCACACTGGCTGGAAGAAGGTACCTTCCATCAGATGATGTGACTGGCTATGTCAGTTGATGGGCAGGTTGCTTTGAGCTGAGGAAGATGGCTTTGTGATGGGTCGAATGTGGCCCATGGTGCAACTGCAGCTGGCTAGGTTGAGAATTTCCTTTTTTGGTACTGCTTTCAAGGAACAGTTTCCTTCCAACCACAATGCAGATGCAGTTTGGACAATTTTTTCGTTGTTTAGTCATTTAGTCGTCTCCGACTCTTCATGACCCCATGGACCAGAGCACACCAGGCAGTCCTGGCTTCCACTGCCTCCCACAGTTTGGTCAAACTCATGCTGGTAGCTTCGAGAACACTGTCCAACCTTCTCGTCCTCTGTCATCCCCTTCTCCTTGTGCCCTCAATCTTTCCCAACATCAGGGTCTTTTCCAGGGAGTCTTCTCTTCTCATGAGGTGGCCAAAGTATTGGAGCCTCAGCTTCAGGATCTGTCCTTCCAGTGAGCACTCAGGGCTGATTTCCTTCAGAATGGATAGGTTTGATCTTGCAGTCCATGGGAGTCTCCTCCAGCACCATAATTCAAAAGCATCAAGTCTTCGGCAATCAGCCTTCTTTGGACAAATAGCTCATATTATAGTTTGGCTTGCATTTCCACCTGTGAATGTTACTGTGCTTCCCTTCCATACCCCTCCAACAATTAACATATGAAACACACATAGGGGAACACCGTTGTCAGAATCCTTATCTCCACAAGCAACCAATGTTCTTTATCATCAGTTTATACTGCTGACAACCAAATAGTATTTCTGGCTTTTCTCAGGTGCTCCAATATACTTGAATGGCCTAAGCGCTTCTCTCTTCCCGCCAGGTATTGAAAAGAACTTGGCTTGCTCCATTACTAAGGTCCAAGGTGAGGTTCTGGAGTTCACGTCACCTTCCCTTGCCTTCTGGCAGCTTGCGTAGCAACCCACGTTTTATGTAAGATGGAATATTGTCCTCCGCCAGAAATGAGTTCATTTTGGCAAAGGAGCCACTCTCAGAATGTTGACACTCACCATTGCTTTCCACGAAATCACACAGCTGTGTAGAGCATCTGACCTTCTCAGGACCCTTGCAAGTGACCAGCTGGGCCTGGAGTTGAGCCCAGGGCTGTTTTTTTGCCAGTGAGGAATCTTGCATGGCAGTCGCAGTGACAGAACAGAGAGCCTGTAACAATGTTTTGCTTCTGTCGCAACTAATAAAAAAATGCCACCAGCACACAAAACAACTCATTGCCCTCCTTTATAAATAAATGCACCTCCAACACAGTCCTCTTGTTTGGAGCCTTTTAGCTGAATCATTTCAGCTTCTTTGTTTTTATTATCGCTTTAAATTTGTGTGTGTGTTTTAAATGCTACTGTGGGGGGGGGGGAGTTTTGAGCAGCCTTAGGATAGATAGATAGATAGATAGATAGAGATAGATATAGATAGATGATAGATAGATAGATGATAGATAGATAGATAGATAGATGATAGATAGATAGATAGATAGATAGATAGATAGATAGATATAGATAGATAGATAGATAGATAGATATAGATATAGATATAGATATAGATATAGATATAGATATAGATATAGATATAGATATAGATATAGATATATACCTTTATATCATTGCAGTTTATACGTTTTCCAATTCTAATTAAACTCATTACAGAATGGCTCAAAATTTAAATAAATCTAGAAAGATTGAAAATTTCTCATTACAAGTCTTTAGACAACCCAGCTAGTGGTGTTAATTGCTTACAATAATCTTTCAGATATCGTATAAATTTATTCCAATCCTTTTGGAATACTTGATCGTGCTGGTTTTGGATTTCGCCAGTTCTGCAAAGTCCATCATCTTCATCTGCCACTCTTCTTTCAGGAGCATCCATAGATTTAAAACATATATAGATATTTGAAGCAGAACATTGGGAACTCCAGGACAGAAAAAAGAAAACACTTCTTCAGGCAGTACATAGTGATACTATGGAACTCGGTCGCATAGGAGGCGGTAATGGCAACCAAATTTGTCTAAAAGAGGATTAGACAAATTCATGGATGTTATGTACTGAGTTGAATAGGATCCAAACTGCAGCAGTCTGATTGGTCCTAGAACAATAGGATCCAAAATGCAGTAGTCTGATTGGTCCTAGAACAATAGGATTCAGAATGCAGCAGTCTGATTGGTCCTAGAACAATGCAGCAGTATGATTGGTTGGCAGGAACCACCCAATCATGCTCCAGATAGAAGTGAATCCACAACCTGATTGGCTTACAGTAGAATTCCGGAATTAGCCAATCATGTGCAGCCCATTGTGTAAATAATGTATATAAAGCAGATACTTTGAGGGGACATTCATTCATTCTTCCTCACCACTATGAGCTGAATAAAGAGCATGAAATCACTTTGTGACTCTGAGTATATTTCTTTTTTAAAAAATATATATATATAAAATTTTCCAACATACATTTATAGTATCCAATCTAAATTTATCACATATTTTCTCTTTTAGACTTCCTTCAACCTCTCTGACAATCATCCATCATTCAAATTTTTAAATACGCATTTCCTAATTTTATATTGCATTTTATAAACCTTCACACACTTAGTTTTCATCAATACAATAGTCCTCTATAATTTACAGAACTTCTTGAAATCCCACTAGTGTTATTTGCTCATCACATACACATTTCAGATAGTCTGAAAATTTTCCCCAGTCTTAAATGAACATTTGATCTCGTATATATCTGATCTTTCCTGTTAGTTTGTCCAGTTCAGCATACTCCATCAGTTTCATTCTTCATTCTTCGAGCGTCGGCAGTTGTTCCTGTTTCCATTTTTGGGCCAGCGACTCTGAGTATATTTCAATGGAGGAGAAGGGCTTTTGATGGCTATTACTTTATGGAAGCAAATAGGATGAAAAGAATCCTTGGACAGTTCTGTAGTTCAGAACTAACCAAACTGTATATAAATGTATTCATGTATGTAACTACAGCGGCAAGAATGTTACTTGCAAGAATGTTTCTTGCCCAAAAATGGAAAGAAGTCCCAGCAAAAAAAGAATGGATACAAAAACTTTTGGAATATGCAGAAATGGTGAAACTTAGTGGAAAAATAAGAAATCAAGATAGCAAACCTTATAAAAGAATGGAAATGGTTTATTGAATATTTACGAATAAACTGTAAACAGATAAGAACATTGGCAGGATTATTGTAATAACCTGCAGTTTTATAAGAGTGTATATTTAAAGCAGATGAATAAATGAGCAAATTAAGTTAATTTGGATATGCAGAAAATATTTAAAATAAATTTAAGGAACGGCAGAAAGATGGGGAAGGAAGTTTTGAAACTGTTAAAATGATTGTAAAATTATTGAAATGTATAAAATTGAAAATCATAACAAAAATAATAATAAAAAGAATCCTTCAACAATCTCTCTCCATTTTAAAATATTTGTGAGGTCTTCTCACTCAGAAGTATTACTCCCCCCATCACACACACACTTTAATCATTACATGTCTTTGAACTCTGCCTATAAAAAACATTTCGCAATTAATTGTAATGATACCAGTTAGTTTCAGGAGTTATTCCCCACATACCTCCCAAGGGAGAAAATCTCCCAGAATCTTAATTATTTCATCTGGATGACCTGCCTTTGTAAATTCAGCTGCAAGCCTTTATCCATTATTGCAAAATTGCTGGACTTTTAACACACACACATACCCCTTTAAACGTAGCAGACTGGCATCCTGTCTTCCATTATTTATTTTTTTAAAAAAAACAGCAGAGGGGAAAAATAATTATTTGAATAAGAGGCTTAGATTAGAACCACTTCAGTATTTATAATTAGTGTTTCCAAGTGGTCTAATAAGGGAGGGGGGAAGTGTTTGAAAAAGCTGTGATCATGGCGGAGATTCCCATTCAGTTTTGTAGCTGTTGTTGAAAGCAGACACTGAATTTCTCACACGATTCTGCTCAAAGATCTGAAGATAAGCGCAGTCTGGCTGAAGTACATTGCAAGTAGATATGCTAGATTGAGTGGAGGGCTGTGACCCTCGATATGTTGTTGAACGCCAGCACCCACCAGCCCCAGCCAGCATTCATTTCGCCTTGAAAGTATGGGCACCTTGAAATTAAGAAGGCTGTGAAAGAGGATCTAACTCTCTAGGTCCACATTTCCATGCATAAGCAACAATGTCACTTGAAATAGCAGACTAGGGCTGAAGCAGTACTTTTTTCTGGGGGTACTCGAGGGTGTGAAGTACCAATACCTCGTTGTTGTTGTTGTTGTTGTTGTTAAAAAGTGTGACAAATACTGTAACAACTTCATTGTGGGTAAAGGTAAAGGTAAAGGGACTCCTGACCATTAGGTCCAGTCATGACCGACTCTGGGGTTGCGGCACTCATCTCGTTTTATTGGCTGAGGGAGCCGGCGTACAGCTTCTGGGGCATGTGGCCAGCATGACTAAGCCGCTTCTGGCGAACCAGAGCAGCGCACGGAAACGCCGTTTACCTTCCCACCAGAGCGGTACCTATTTATCTATTTGCACTTTGACGTGCTTTTGAACTGCTAGGTTGGCAAGAGCAGGGACCGAGCAATGGGAGCTCACCCAATTGCGGGGATTCGAACCGCCAACCTTCTGATCGGCAAGTCCTAGGCTCTGTGGTTTAACCCACAGTGCCACCTGTGTCCCTTCTCATGGTGGGTACCAGAACCTATTTTTCAGGGGGGCAAGCACTGGGCTGAAGAATACATGGTATGGCAAGGAGAAACATGCTAAAAGGAAGGCACACAAATCCACACCATAATCAACTCCTGCCCGGAAACCAATGTCTCCAATGTGGAAGGACGTGTGGATCCAGAATTGGCCTCTACAGTCACCTACGGACTCAGTGTTAAAACTCTGTTTATGGAAGACAATCTTACTCGGCTATGAGAAGGAAGAGGAGGAGGTATGGCAAGTTAGAGCTCTTTCATCAGGCAGATCTACTTGTGAGTCAGCCATCTGAGATGGCAAATTGGGGTGCTGGCTTGCAAGCTTTGCATGTGCGTAGGAGGAGCCAGGTTTCTCCTCACTCCTATTATCTCCCTGGCAGGCATGGGGTTTGCCAAAATCGTGTTACTGTTGCAGCCTAAAATGGAAAAAATTAATAATAATAATAATAATAATAATAATAATAATAATAATAATAATAATTCATTTATACCCTGCCCATCTGGCTGGGTTTCCCCAGCCACTCTGAGCAGCTTCCAATAAAAGAATAAAAATACATTAAAATATCAGTCATTAAAAACTTCCCTAAACAGGGCTGCCTACAGATGTCTTCTAAATGTCAAATAGTTGTTAATTTATTTGACATCTGATGGGAGGGCATTCCACAGGGCAGGCGCCACTACCGAGAAGGCCCTCTGCCTGGTTCTCTGTAACCTCACATCTCGCAGTGAGGGAACCGCCAGGAGGCCCTCAGCGCTGGATCTCAATAACTGGGTTGAACAATGGGGGTGGAGACACTCTTTCAGGTATACTGGGCTGAGGCTGTTTAGGGCTTTAAATGTCAGCATCAACACTTTGAGTTGTGCTCAGAAACGTACTGGGAGCGAATGTAGGTCTTTCAAGCCCGGTGTTATGTGGTCTCAAAAGCCAATCCCAGTCACCAGTCTAGCTGCTGCATTCTGGATCTCTTCAAACTTGTTATTTGGGATCTGGCCTAAGTGTTGAGCATTCCATTCCACCTTAAAGGGACAGACGTGTGGAATTGTTGCATGTCACATGTCCGTAACACATTCCAGCACAGTATGCTGGGAACTTCCGTTTGTGTATAGTTTTCTGTTGTTGCTTTGGACGCAAAGGAGATCAGACATGTTTTCCTTTTGTCCTGATCTACGCTGAATAAACCTGCTTGTAAATATGCTCGCACAGCCTCTCATGCCACTTCTGTTTGCGCAGCGCTTTCTCTGCTGAATAGTGTGCTCAGCCTGGGCTGCAGATTTATGCTGCACCAAGAACCAGAGTTTGCCTGGTGGGCTGGAGCCAGCTGGGGGCCTGCCAATTGCCCCCATTTCCTTGGGCGCATGAGAGGAAACTGCTGGATCAGGCCAATGGCCCTTCTAGTCTGGCATCCTGTGGGATGCCTGTGGGAACCTGGCAAGCAGGATTCTCCCTTCCTGTGGTTTCCAGCAACTAGTATTCAGAAGCATTGCTGCCTCTGACAACGGAGGGACATGGTAGCCATTATGGATGTTAGCCTACTTGTGAGCAGTTTCCTTTTCCATTGCTTTTAAAAATTGTTTAATTTTACAATTGCCATTTAGTTTTCTGCATTGTTGTAATTTTACTGCTGTTCTCGTAATTCGGGGGTTGTTGCTGTTGCTTAAAAAAAGAATTGCAATATTGAATTGTAAGCAAATTATGTCTTGCTATTATTTATTAATTTGTGAGCCCCTTTTTCCATGCGCCTCAAGGGGATTCACAAACATGGCATTAATCCAGCTAAAAATAGTTGTTTTTTAAAAAAAGCAGTACAAACACAACTACTGAAGGCAGGTTTTTTAAAAAAAACAAAAAACAGAAACAAAATCTGGCTGGAAACATTTGCTAAAACAACGATGCCGTCAATAAGTTTTGGAACGTTCTCATACTCTGTGTCTGTTGTATCTCAACGGGGAAGCTGTTCCACCGAACAGGGGCAGCTGCACTGAAAGCTCTGCTCCAAATTTCTGTTTGTGTGGCACAAGCTTCCGATATTTGAGGTGCTTTAAGGAGAAACTGCTGCAGAATGCAGTGACCTGCTGGCTATGTAAGAGATATGGCAGTTGTCTCAAGTAACTGGGTCCTGAGCCAGTAAATGAAATTTGTGCTCCTATTTTTCTACTCTGGTGAACAAAAATCAAAGACACGCAGAAGGGAAGTCGAGACAATTGGCCTATTCTTTTGGCAAAACGAGAGCTGGTGAGGGTTAGGGTTAAGGTTATGGTCCGCTGTAGCATGAGGAAAGCCAGGAAGAATATGGTATGTAAAAGCTTAGATTCACATTTTTCTCTCCAACCTACCCCCACTGCCCACCATCTGTAGACTCCATTCAGTGCAAATTCTCTTCCCACACTTGGTCTTCGGTTTGATTTTGAGAACTGAGTTTTCCTCTTAAATCCTTTAATGCAGTTTTCAGGTAATTTGATTTTGTTTAGGGGAATGGGGCAGTTAGGTATTTTTAGACCCTAGATTTAATGGTCCTATGGCAGGGAGTGATAGAAACTCTGCAGATGTTGGTGTTTTTTATTTCACATACTCCAACTTGTTGAAAGCTCGCCCTGCAATGCTGGGGCCCCTTCTGTTGCCTCTGCTGTGTAGAGCCCCAGACTTCTGCCCCAAAGCCTTGTTCTGACAACACCTGGCGTTTTAAGACCATTAGAACAGAAAAACCTAATATCTGTTCATTCCCTTGCTAATGTAGGGAGTTCTCTGTGTTATTTGTGCCAGTTCCTTAATTTATTAATTAAATGGTAGCTATTAGGTTAGCCTTTCCCTTATTCTAAATGACAAAAATGAGCTATTTATAAGTTAACTTGATTCCATTTTGTTTGATATATGAAAAAGAAGACCTAACTGAGCACCAACTGAATTATATAAAAAGCTTTCTTTCTCTCTGTGCGTGCTTATATTCCACCCAATCACGTTATCTGTAATACTAGAACTGAGGGACTTAATTAATGAATCTGAATATTGGAAGATTTGGGACAAAAGAAAGTACTTCTTCACACAGCGCATAGTTAAGAGTGTGGAATTTGCTCCTATGAAAAGTAGTGATGGCCACCAACTTGGGACTCAGCTACACAGCTGCAAATGAAACGTTTTAAGTGTGTTTAAAGTGCAATATACAATGTGACACTAGATGTCGATGGTGAGCCTTATGGAAAAGTCAATGCCTTTTTAAAAAAGCATTTTCAGAATGTTTTTAATGTGTGTGTAGATTCCACCTTGGATGGCTTTTAAAAAGGATTAGACAAATCCATGGAGGAAAAGGCTGTCAGTAGCTACTGGCCATGATTTGCTGGGTTCTGCCTTCATCATTGGTGCAGCATTGAATACCAGTTTCTGGGATTTGCAGGCGGAGAAAACTGTGTTGTCCTCAGTTACTGCTTGCAGGCTTCCCACTTCTTTGCCTCTGTGAGAACAGGGTGCTCAACTAGATGGCCCAGTGGCCAGACCCAGCTGGTTTTTCTTATGTTCTTGATCTTCCCAGAAACACAATACTCCAAGGAACATCTCTATCCATATGAACCTACCAAGACCCTGAGATCATCCTCTGAGGCCCTTCTTTGTGTGCTTCCTCCATGAGAGGTCTGGAGGGTGGCAACACGAGAATGGCCTTCTCTGCAGTGGCTCCCCATCTATGGAATGCTCTCCTCAGGAAGGTTCGCCTGGCGCCTTCATTATACACCTTTAGGTGCCAAGGGAAAACATTCCTCTTCAACAAGGCCTTTGGTTGACCTGATCAACATCCCATACCCTTTAAAAATGTGTTGTTGAAGGTGGATTAGATTGTCTTTGTTTTTGTTTTTTATTATGTATTCTGTGTTTTTCGTAGTGTGATTTTATGTCGTGAACCGCCATGAGATCTACGGGTATACAGAGTGGTATACAAATTAAATAAATGAATAAATGAAAATAAATAATAAATCTTTGAGCAGGTCACAACGTATTATGAACGTAATTGTAGAACATCCCATCCCTACATATTTTTTCAGCAGGCCTTGAAAATGTATCTGCTTTTACGGAAAGGTTTTAACTGGGTTGTAGAAATTTGTGGTGCTTGTTTGTTTTGATTACACCATGTTTAATTGGGCTAATTGCTCTTTTTTAATGTGCTTCCTATTTTAATATTAACTACTCCAGTTGTTTCAGAGCTTTAAATGATATGTGCATATAAGAGCTATCCCATATTTTATTTCGGTTTCATGCCTTGTGAGGATTTTTCTCTCTCTGGAAATATATATATTTATTAAATAAGTAAATAAATAAAATTAACCTGTGTTTGATGTCAGCCTCTCCACATTTGGGAACGAATGTGTCACTTCACATCAGGCCTAGCTTTTGTTGGTGCTGGGGTGAGTCACAGCCAGAAAGAACCCCCACCTCTAGTTTGGTCAGTCAAGGAACAATGCTGGTTTGGGTGGCATCTCCACAACGAATCTCAAATGACTTGGTGTGTGTGGTTCTCACGTGCAACATCATGGTAAAAGCCAGAATGGGAAAATTAGACATTATCTAAGTTGTGCTTCAGGTTCTTTACAGCATTTGAATAGCTTCCTAAAACCAGGTTGGAAAAGCCAAGGTCTACTCCTATGTGTCACGTTAAAGTAGCATCTCCAGGAAATCTGGACTATATGGGCCATTGGCTTGATCTAGCAGGCTCTTCTTTTGTTCTTTGTCCCTCTCATTCTCACTTATTGCCTTATCTTCTTCTCTAAATCCACACCAACGTGAGTGAAGACATGATCTGGTGAGGGCATGATCTTGGTAGTAAAGGTAAAGGGACCCCTGACCATTAGGTCCAGTCATGGCCGACTCTGGGGTTGCGGCGCTCATCTCACTTTATTGGCCGAGGGAGCCGGCGTACAGCTTCTGGGTCATGTGGCCAGCATGACTAAGCCGCTTCTGGCAAACCAGAGCAGCACACAGAAACACCGTTTACCTTCCCGCCGGAGCAGTACCTATTTATCTACTTGCACTTCATGCTTTCGAACTGCTAGGTTGGCAGGAGCAGGGACCGAGCAACGGTAGCTCACCCCATTGTGGGGATTCGAACCGCAGACCTTCTGATCTGCAAGCCCTAGGCTCTGTGGTTTAACCCACTGCGCCACCCACATCCCTATGATCTTGGTACCCTTCAGCATCTCTTCAACTCCATCAGTGCCTTTCTAGAGAAGCATTTCTTCTTGTCAAAGTCATTTGTTGCGAAAAGGTCTCTCTAAAAGCCACTAACGCAAAACTATTTCTGGTACCTTTTTTTTTATGAAAAATATTGAAATGTTCTTGGTTTTGGCACCCTAGGAAGGAAGGCAGAATCGCTAGTAAATTCATGCCTGCAAGAGACAGCGTTTGGCAGGGGCATGGAATTTTCTGCCTCACCTCATTCCAAAACAGAATCTAGCAGGCAGGTCTTTTATTTATCCATTTCAGCCATACGACCTTGTAAAACACAATTAACCTTTTCATTAAACAATATCTCCCAAAGCAAAAAAAAAAAAAAAAAGGTACCATATTTTTCAAAAGTGGACTGTTCTGTGTTAACTGTATGCTGCAGTCCTTAAACAAAATATTTACATAAATACTTGGAAAAGGTAAAAATGTCAAAACACTTGGTGTTTGTTATTAAAAGTCTCGGCTCACCGTCAGCTTACAACTAAATTTCAAACAAAGATTGTATTATGCAGGCTCCATTTATTCAAGATTTCAGTGTTTAAAAGTTGGGAGATGATTCCAAGCAAGGGGATCCAACTGCAGGTTCGTTTTGCAAGAACTGAGCTTCATCTGAACAGAGCCTTATTTTAGTATCTGAAGTCATTTGATTTTCTTGTTTTCAGACGTCGCTCACATCCAGTAGATGGGGCAGATAACTCATGGCAGGCATTTTCTGCCATTGTCCTTGCCCTATGGAATGCCCATGCCTTTGCCATTCATGAGGAATCATACATAAGTTGCTTCAGATGCCTTGAAGAGATGCATCTTTTTGCCCAGGAGTTCCCTGATATATTAGATTGGATCCCGTTATTATAGCACTGAATTTTAATCTGCTTTTTAGAATACAATTTTACCGGTCTTTGTTGTATCACCCCAGACTTCACATTAAGCATCCCCAAACTCGGCCCTCCAGCTGTTTGGGGACTACAATTCCCGTCAACCCTGACCACTGGTCCTGTTAGCTAGGGATGATGGGAGTTGTAGTCCCAAAACAGTGGAAGGGCCAAGTTTGGGGGTGCCTGCAGTAGACTATTGTAGTACACCCCCCACCCTGATTTACATGAATTATACTTGAAAATTAGGAGTCAAGTGTGAACACAAATAATTACTCAAAACAGGAAGTCCTTCATTTGCTTGTTCTATGAAGACTGCAAAGATATATTTATTATTTAGCACTCAAAGAAAACAGACAGGCGGCTACTAGTTTGGGGTGCCCCTATAATCATCATCATGGCTTTTTCCCCAGCCAGAACTCATTGGAACTCAGTTCTGGCACCTCTCAGGTGGGGGCCATTGCCATTATAAGTTCATGGTGAGTTCCGGCACCTCTTTTCTAGAAAAATAACTCCTCCTCCTCTTCCAGCATCTCTTCGACTCCATCAGTGCCTTTCTAGAGAAGTGTTTCTTCTTGTCAAAGTCATTTATTGCGAAAAGGTCCTCCGCCTTCTCCTCCTTTCAGAAAGCACCTAACATTTTCCAAGTTCAGTACATGTATTAAAAGACAGGTCCTGCCTGTGTGCTCACAATCTAATAGACACGATTCAGGAGGGAAGAGGGAAGCAAACACTGGAGCAGCTGCTCCTTTACTAGCCAATGAATAGAGCCAGGTTGGTCTTTCCTTTGCCATGATGTTCTTCCTGGAAGGCAATGGGTGTAGCCTCCTAGTGATCCTTGGTGCCCTGGCTGGCTTCAGAGTCCAGTGTATGTACTCCCCTTTGGTTCTGCCGTTCTAGAACAGGTGGCAATTGGAACAGAGGATTCTTTTCTTGCAGACTGGGGGAAAGCAACTCCCTGTAGCTCCTTCTCTGACCAATGGATGCCATAATGTTCTTCCTAGAGATGATGCACTCTAGCAGTGGCCTGAAGTCACTGTGGTTGTAACAAAATCCTGCGTAACTGGAATAGCCCCAACATGAGAGTGTGGTGTAGTGGTTAAAGGATTGGACTAGGACCTGAGAGGCCAGGGCTCAAACCAGGAAGCTCACTGGTGAATTGTGAGAGCATTCTGGGTAGGCATCTGTAGCCCGGG
This sequence comes from Podarcis tiliguerta, assembly GCF_965153285.1. Classification (NCBI taxonomy): domain Eukaryota; kingdom Metazoa; phylum Chordata; class Lepidosauria; order Squamata; family Lacertidae; genus Podarcis; species Podarcis tiliguerta. The sequence goes on along the minus strand of NC_139535.1, from coordinate 26,331,239 downwards.
AACATTTAACACCCATTAATATCTTTTTGCTCTTGATCTACGGCCAAAATATTATCCTTGCGGTTCCAGCCAACTGAACAGGCTGGTCCAGTTCTAGGATTTGTTTCAGATCTGTGTTGGGTAGCAACTGCATCCTGTCCTTTACACCTTTCAACTCCCATCAGACGATTCAGCCTTCGAAACTCTCACAGATCTTTTTGCAGCGACCGTTGCAGTCGCCATCTGCCTCCCATGCAAGGATGTGGAGAGGCAAGCTTTGCCAGACATAAGGGTAACAGCACGCAGGCAAAAAGTGCAAAGCACTCTGGGGTATCAAAAGCCAACAAAATCATAAACTTAAGACGCCCAGTCAGAAGTCATGTGCATCCTTTGATGTCCTAACTCCTAGTTAAAAAGAAAGAAAGAGAGAGGGGAGAGAACAAACGCAACAGATTTAACAACAATCCGTGGACTTAAGCAGCGCGTCCAAATTTAGGAGAAAGAAAATGAAAAGCTCTGATAACCTGGCTTACTCCCCCCATGTTTGTCGTACATTTAGAAAAATATAAAACCACGGAGGTGGGGGGAAGGGTGTTATAAGCATACAATAAATCTCAATGCGCTTAGGGAGGAAAGCATTCAGATTATTAGAAAGAGGAGCAGCAAGTCCTGGGAAATGTGACAGTCTTATGAGAAGAAATAGATAATAAAGTGATACTGGTTTGCAGCAGTGGCACCCAGGGGTGGGCAGACACAGTGCCATCCTGGTGGTAGAAGGGATGCACTTGTCAGGAGGAAGTGGCAGCGAAGGTGGAGGATCTCAGGGCTGACAGCTGGGGTGATGCCGGAACCTTCCTTGTTCTATTTAACTAGACTACAGGGCCACAGTTGCAGTCCTATGTTAAGGGTAAGTTGGCCATTTTAATAAGAAATCAGGGAATAGATTCTTACACATCGCAGTTAAAAATGGATTCTAACGACTCATTTGAAACTTGGCCCTGTAGGGGGTATGTCTGAGAGCGGTCCCATGCCACATCTGGGGTGGAGAGGATTGGAGATACCTTATTTTGAATGGGTTTAACTTTTGATGAGAGACTCCAGCCATTTGAAAGAACACTCATTTTCCTCCCACAGATTTATGCTGAGGTGGTTTGGGCGGGGAGGAGATTTTTCAAATTGCCCTGTGATTTTTGAGAAGCAGGTGGTTGTGTTAGGTCAAGGGGAACATCTAGTATGTGCGCTATGACCCATAAGTTGTGTAATAACATGTGCCTAATTTTTTTAAAGGTGTTTTTGTGGGCAATGTTAGTTGAGGGGATTTTCTCAGAGTGTTTCATGCACATGCTCAGTAGAAACCTGTCGTGAGGGAAGGATAAGTGGAAGGATTGAGTGGAATGCTGGCTGTTATGAGAGGGAGTGACATGGCGGAGGACAGTCAGCTGGGAAATGATAGTCGGAGTACGGCTGTGTGCGGGACAGAAAAAGACAGAGGGAAGGAGGTGTGTGAGAGAGATTTATTTATTTATTGACTGACTGACCGAATGACTATAGTTATGACCCTGGGTGAATAAGAGTAAGTTGGCTGAATCGCATCCCGCCATTAAAATGAGCAATCCAGGTGGTAGAAGGTTCTAGGGCTTCTAGTTAGAAAATGGCTATGTATAGGCACACAAATGACACAAAACAGGGTGAGAGGCATTGTGGGGGATGGAGGGATATAAAATATCCAGGCTAAAATACTACAGGTACATTTTCCACCAGTGCCTTGCTACATACAGTTGGGCCTGGTGAGCACTCAATATTCCCTTCCCATATAGATATAATCCGTGGGTTGCCATATGATTTTATTCTGCTCCAAATTTGATTTTAAGCTGTATTTTAATCGATTGTTTGATTTCTGTTTTTAATGTATCATACTTTGATGTTGGACAGTGTTCTCGAAGCTACAAACATGAGTCTGACCAAACTGCGGGAGGCAGTGGAAGACAGGAGTGCCTGGCGTGCTCTGGTCCATGGGGTCACGAAGAGTCGGACACGACTAAACGACTAAACAACAACAACTTTGATGTTAGCTGCCCTGAGCCTGGTCCTGGCCAGGGAGAGCGGGGTATAACAACAACAACAACAACAACAACAACAACAACCACACCACACCACACCACAACACAACACAGCTAAGAAATCCTTTAGAAAATGCCCTATGTTTCCTCATCACAGCAACGTGGGGTAAATATCAAGGTAGAAATTCTGCAGCTCCCACTTGTCCAAACGCTTGTTACATACATAAGACACTGTCGATGACTTCTTCATGTTCCCTTTCAGCGGGCTTTGATGTAAGCTTTATTTTTCCTGATTAGTGTTAATTTTATCTTTATTGTACACCGCTGAGAGTCTACAGTGTTAAGTGGCATATAAATTGTTGAAATAAATGCACAGCTCTCGCCCTGTGGTGGCAATTGAGAGTTACTGCTTGAATAAGCTGGCCTTTGCCTCTTCCCAAATGTGCTCCCTCACAAAAGTCCCACAAACCCCGCTTATTCCAACAGAGAGCTGCCGCTTTTTTCTGGTGCTTATTAGCCAAGCTTCTCTCTCGCTCTGCCCTCCCCCCTTTTTTTTCCACGTAGATTAACTGGCATTAATGGAACTGGCGACACATTCTTCTTGGTTCATCCTCCCCTTTTATTTCTCACTGGCTGAATGGCTGCAGCAGATGCGCAGTCGTCTTTGAAGGCCCTCAGCAGATGAGCATGATAAATCAGTGATGGATTGGAGCAAATGAATCACAATGTGGGGAAGAGGATGAAGCAATGCTTCTTGAACAGCCTCTCCTCACGTTTTCACACTTGAGAACTGCAAGCTTTAAAGGGCCTGTTTTGTTTTGCCTCCTCCACTCACCCCCCCCTTTTTCCCCTCATTTCTTTTCAGAAATCTGGTTCTAGTTTCTGCAGTGACTTTGCATGTGCTGGGAGGAGGAGGAGGCCGGGATCTTTTGCATAGAAACCCAGGATCTAGCTTCTCAGGCAATAATGAGGCATTGTCATCAAATAGCTGGGGAAACCACTTCAAGGACCTTGGAAAGCAACTGGCCCGCTTCAGAAAGAACAGTTGGCAAACCAAGCAAGAACGTTTAAAACTCCAGCATAATGAACTAGGAAAACACAGCTGGTTTCCTCAACTAGCTGCACTTGTTGGGAGAGTTGTTTTTGTTTGTTTTTCTTAGGGGGCTTATTGGTCCAAACGCCACCTTGTTTGACATCTCCGCTGGCTTGCCTCTTCTGACAGGCGGCCATCTCTACACATCCCACAACCACCATGTCTGTCAAGTCTGCAACACTGTACAGTGGTACCTCGGGTTACATACGCTTCAGGTTACATACGCTTCAGGTTACAGACTCCGCTAACCCAGAAATATTACCTCAAGTTAAGAACTTTGCTTCAGGATGAGAACAGAAATCGCGTGGTGGCGGCACGGCAGCAGCAGGAGGCCCCATTAGCTAAAGTGGTGCTTCAGGTTAAGTACAGACCTCTGGAACGAATTAAGTACTTAACCTGAGGTACCACTGTACCTTTAAATCCCCCCCCCCCGGGTGTATTGGAAGACAAGTTGCCTGTGGGTCCTCCCCCTTGTTTATTCCTTCCCACTCCATCCTGTTGTCCATCCTGCTCCCTTAGTGCTGCTTAGCTCTAGGCCAAAGTTGAGGGAAGGGGTGGACAACGGGACTTGAGAAAGAATATGCTGCAGAAGGCCGCCACAGCATCTCCCGTGGCTTCAGATAATTTTAAAGTACAGTGCTGATCTTCAAGATGCAACCTCTATGTTTTCAGGGCTGCTTTGGATGTAGGAAACAGGGTGGGATTCTCAGCCTGTTGAAGTGAGCTTTAGCAACTGGCCCAAGATCACCTTGTGAGTTGCATGGCTATTCCCCCCCCCCCCCCGCTGGAACTCACCAGAGGTGCCAGAGCTGAGTGCTGGTGAGCTCTGGCCTGGGGGGGGGGAGCCCTGGTTGGAAAATTTCTTTTTTAAAAAAACAGGTTGTTTGGAGTAAGCTGCCTCAGCACAATAGTCAAGAGTATCTAAGGCCTGTTGTGCATTGACATCTCATTTCCAAGGAGCCGTTCCGCCACTTTTTGTAAGTTCATCCACAGGCGCTGCTTTCAGATGCCTCCATTGTAACACAGTGGGGAAGACCTAGCCTTCGACAAAACTTTGTTCTTCTGCTAAATTACAGGAGGCCGGCTGCCTTTGAAGTTTTGTTTGCATTCCACTGCTTGGTCTCTAAAAGGAGCTCTCCTTGGTAAGGGTTTGTGTCGGACATGTTAAGAAGTGAAGATGATTAATTGCCCCTGTTACCCAACCATTCAAATGCGTGAGATTATCAGGGGCGTTTCGGAGTCGTATAGGTAGTTGTGCTATATTAGGATTGACAATAATGTGAAAATATCTCACAACTTTTACCTCATTTCTCTACATTTAAAACACACACACACACAAAGCCCATGATGTCACTCTGCTTCCCAGTTTAAATAGATGGCAACAGCAGCTACAAGACTGTGACTTGCGCTGGTGGTTGATGGTGAAACAAAAAATTGACCCAGGCTAATAATTCATGTGCGACTCCAGGATACCCTGCATTGCGTTGTGGAAGCAAGCTGAATGGTGAGTCCATTTCGCTTCATGTCTCTCACCTGTGAAACCTCAAGGCTTTTTCCTTGGGAGCCTTTGTAAGCCTGTTTGCACAACTACCACTGAATGAGTGAGAAATGCCACTTCGTGACTGACAGCCCATCAAGAGCCTATTATACCAGTCCTCTAGAATCTGTATTGGCCACTGATAGGATTTCAGGAATACCATAACTGAAAGTATTGATTTGAGCAGCAGAGCCCTGTAAAAAAGCGTAGTTTTTGTTTTTTTAAAAAATAATAATGTCCTATTGGTTTTTCAGTGGTGTGCTTATTGTATAAGGTCACAAGACAGAAATTAAATATAACAAGAAATTCAAAAATAAACAACAACAAAAGCCTCCCCCCCCCCCCGCCAGAAGCCAGGTAAGTAATTGTGTTCATTCTTAGGTACCGTCACTTGCCTGTTTGGTTCATTTTCTGTGTTGTTCTTGCAGGGACCTTACAGACTGTACTGTCAGGATAACATCACAGTTTTCATTGGCCAGACTGGACCAAGATGTCCAAGGACAGTGTTCAGAGCAGAAATATAATCCTCACATCCAAATTTACACTGCTTCAAGTGTTCAAAGCCCTTTTCATGCATTATCGAATGGTAAACTTTACTCTCACTCTGTAGGGAAATCAGCAATATAATCCCACTTACTGCAATTGGGGTGGGTGAGTTTGAGTCTTGAGAATGTGCGGCTTGCCTAAGGTTTTTCATTGAGTTCCTGGCAGATGTGAGATTCAAGCCTCTCAAGGAGGGGGCGTAGCTCAGTGGTAGAGCATTTGTGGCAGGTCCCAGATCCAATCCCTGGCATCTCCAGCTATGGCTGAGAAATTTCAGCTCCCTGAAATCCTAGAGAGCCACTTCCAGCCTGTGTAGACAATACTGAGTTAGAAGGACCAGTGATCTGGCTCAGTATGAGGCAGCATCCATTGATCCTATATTTCCTAAGCCAAGCACCCTCCTTTGTAGCTCAATGTCTTAGCCATTTCATCAAAATGAAGATACCTGTCTATTATAGACATCTTTCAGGCCGCCACTCATTCTCCAGATGATGAAATCACAGCTCAGGAAATACCAATGGGAATCCTGCAAAAAGAAAGCAGAGCACCGCACCCTGCAGCTGTTTTGTCCATGCATTGGCTTGGGGTGTGTGAATTAGGCAGCTTCGCATTAAAATGCAACAAGATCTAATTTCTCTCCCATCCCCAAGGTGGATTCTGCCTCCAACATGGTTTCATTGTCTGAATGGAGGATGGTCTGAACAAGGCTGATGTACCTTCATCATCTATGAACATGAATGGCATTAGGACTTCCTGAAATAAGGGCCATATCTCGGCTTACAGGCATCAGGTATCTCAGAAGGGCATGCTCCTTTATTTCATCCATGTGCCAAGTTTGGAGAGCAACTGTGCTTGGAGGATGCTTTGCACCTCCTGGATCAGCTTGACCCTGTTTTGTAAGCATAGACCTTTTTCTTTAGAATGGGCTTTTTAACTGGGTGGTGTTTTAGTGTTTAAAGGACTGGACATGCCAGACATCCAAATACGCAAATGCCAATCTCTCTCCCCCCCCCCCCCCTTATTATTCATTTCTCGTGATTTAAAGAGGCTAGACACCTTAAAAGTGCACTGTCCTTGTTAGCGTTCATTTAAGGAAAGAATGCACAGGACATGCTTTGGGAGTGGAAACACATCTGTTAGGCCAAATAGGAACCAGATGCTTAAACACACACACACACTGGTAAGTGGAAGCCAATCAATGCAGGGGAAAGACTTCAAGCATGCCTTCAGACATCCCGGTTTGCTGGATGGGTCAATGTTTGACCCACACCTGGGAAAGAACTCAAGGGGTAAGAACTTGCTTGCAGATGGTACGTTTTGTGGAAACCAATCTATCCATTTCCTGTTGGAACTATGCATGCGACTACAAGACCTATTGACTCTCTTTGTATCTCCCCAGCAGTCATTTCTCTTATGCATTCCCCCCCCCCATTTATTTACAGCAGTCGCTGGCATCTTTTTTCCGTCAGCCATCCAATCCTCTTGTGATAGTACTGTATATGGGTGTGGGGCAATTGTTGGGGTGCCAGATAAGAAGCTGAGGGACCTGAGTTCAGATCTTTACTCAGCCAAAACCTTAGTCCAGCCTTTCTCCCTTAGCCTGACGTGTCACAGCCTTGCTGAGAGGATAAAAAGGGTTGGCGAGAACCGTGTTTGCTGCCTTGGAGAAAGGGTGGGATATTAATGTATTAAACAATTGTCATTAATAAGAATCATAAGAACAATAATAATAAACAAATGTATTGACCACATCACAGCATAAAACCGCTTCAGTGGTGCAAATGTTTAAAACAGAAAAACACACAGACATTATTAGTATAAATAAAATAAGAACTAATAATGCATTATTATTATTATTATTATTATTACTCTGACCAGAACCTTACAGAGTCTCATAGAAGAGATTTTTGGGGGGTAAATATTTATACTGAAATGTTTCAACACAGAATACAATAAAAGCCAAACTAATCTAAAAAAAAGAAAGAATAAAGAACCCAAATAAAAATCAAGGGATTTGAATGAGGCATTTGAAGGAAGGGGAGGGCAGCTTATTCAGAGTGAGAATTCTTAGCATAAGGGACATGTACACAATATTATATGGAAATATAATACACGCAATGCAGAAATCTGTGCCATATGAGGAACCACTGCAGTTTCGACTAGGGATTCACAGGGGATCCAAATCTGAGCTGGCAGAAGTGGTAGCGGAGAGGTAAACAGTCCTGCCGAACCTGCAGTCGTTACAGCTTCTTGATGCTGCATTTATTCAATGTCATCTCCAGAGCTATGAAGGAGGAATAGCCTCGTTTCCCATTAGCCAAATACCCTCCAGCCCTGTGAACTGGCTCACTGGACAGTGCACCGTGTTGCGGCAGCCTCCAGTCCTTCACACGGCAACTACAGATCAACGTGTGTGATCAGAGGACTCCTCTTTGCCCCACTTTTGGTGCCCCTTCCAGCTTGATAGGGCTGGCCCCAGTGACATCCGTCTCCTCACTGTGATAGACTCCTGGCTGGGGCTGATGGGAGCTGTAGCAATCCAAAACATCTGTAGGGTATCAGATTGGGTTAGGGCTACCCTGAAGCAGTGGTGAGTAACCAGTGGCCCTCCAGATGTTGCTGCAGCACAACTCCCATCATCCATGGCCACTGGTTGTGCTCCAGGCAGTTGTTTACCAACAACATCTGGGGAATGAAAGGTTCCTCATCCCTGCTCTGGAGTTACATTCTGCATCAACCACTGGCTGCAGGAAGGACATGATCCATTGTAGCAGGAGGTTTTCCCAGTTCTGAAATAGCCTAATCATTGAGGACAATATCTATTTGTGGACTTTTATATATGGTTTGTGTTTGGTTAAAATGCTTTTGTTATTTGACTGAGGACCTGTTTTATTTACCTGGAAAGTGCTCTGTGACCACTCACGGTGAAAAGCGGTCTATAAATTGTTGGAATAGATAGATAGATAGATAAATAGATAGATAGATAGACAGACAGATGATAGACAACAGCTTTTGGATTCTTAACAGGAAAAGACACGTAATATACAGATGGTCTTCTGTTTCCTTTCCCTTGGAATCCCAAGCTACAAGTTTGACGGGATTTGGCAAAGGCATTGAGTCTCCCACACCTGGGGAACAACAGCTAAAGCAGAAGAAAAATGAAAAGCTGGGATTCCATCCAAATGGGATTGCCGCTTTCCCAGCTGCTTGAACTCACCTGTCTCAGACTATGAAATCAATAGCTTTAGGGGTCTGAACTTTTTCAGATGCATAACTGGTGTGCTCATTTATTTCAACTGCTGTTTGTTTTATCCCTTTTTTATTTGAGGTGGGGGGGGGGAACCCTACCAAGAAAATAACCAGCACTCTCAATATTTCCTAGGGGAAAAAATGGTTTTAAGGACCTGGAAGGAGCAAATTAAACAACGTCTCCTGCCCTTGGGCCTTAGACTAATGACAAACCTGGATTTTTGTGAGTTTGAATTTTTTTTCCATGTTGAAAGTCATCATTTCAACTAGAGTCTTTTTACTCCTTAAAAAGAAAGAAAGAAAGAAAGAAAGAAAGAAAGAAAGAAAGAAAGAAAAGTTATATGTGAAAACTCTGCGGGTTGTAGCCAACTAAACTTCTACTCAGAGTAGACTCATTGAAATTACTGAACCTGTGTTAGGCCACACTCACAGCATACCACTTTAAACAGTCATGGCTCCCCTCCCACCCAGCACATGAGCTGTGGTTTGTTAAGGGTGCTGAGAGTTGTTAAGAGACCCCCTGCAAATCCCCCTCACAGAGTCTTAGCAATATTAGCAACCCCAGAGAGGTTTCTGCTGATATTTCATGCTAAATGTTTATGCATGGTGCAGATGACCCCCCTCTTCTGCAATTCAGCTTCAGGGGGACCCGCCCTATTTAAGGGGAGGGGTTGTAAATTTTAATTGTGTAAGTTTATAAACTGCTTTTAATGCTGTATTTTAAATGATTGCCACCCTCCCTGGGACCTTAGGGTGAAGGGCGTGTAATAAATTTAAATAATAATATTGTTCCCAATTTCCCGATTTTTTTAAAAAAGGCTCAGAGCCTGAGGGAGTGCAAGTGTCCTTATTTTCCAGGGACAGTCCCAAATTTACAGAAGCCACCCCAGTTTCTGATCTGATCCCAGAATGTCCTGTTTTTCCTTAGGCTATCCCTATTTTCATCAAAGAAACATTGGAGGGTATGGAGTTCTGTGTCCCCCAAGCCAGGGAGACAATAAGTAACTATACAACCTATAGAAAGCAGCCCTGTATAGGGAAGTTTTTAAAAATGTTTAATGTTTTATTATTTTACATATGTTGGAGGTCGCCCAGAGTGGCTGGGGCAACCCAGTCAGATTGGCGGAGTATAAATAATAAAATTATTATTATTGTTATGGAATAGGATGCCCCTATTTTTGTTAAGTTGCGGGTGAACATATCAGACGACACAGTGATTCTTCAAACAGCTCTTGTTTATTCACAAGCCAGAACAGAACTGAACTGAAGGGTTCAGCCAGCCTGCTTATATAGAGCTCCACTACAACGCAACAGTAACCATTTTCTGTAACTATCCAATCACTGAATGTCACTTTCAATCCCTTATTTGCATATGTGGACCTGAGTGAAAACTATCTACAGTATCCCCCTGCTGGCCCAGAGTGAAATCTTCAGTACATAACAATTTTCATCAGAGAGGGTATGAGCACATCACTTGAATAGCTTGCATAGAGCACCCAAAATCCAGTCTGATAACACAGTTTGCTGAAAATCCCTAAGAAGAAAGAAGAATATAGCATTAATTCCCACCCCCCCACCCCTCGCTTAGTTGGTCAGTATGACTACAGGAGATATCATACCGTGGCAGTTTATGCGCTGAAGCCGTCGGAAGGGAAGCTTTCATCTACAGAAATATAATCCAAGCCAACACTTAAAACAGGCCCACATACCTGTTTCAATCAGGAAGCAGCAGCACACTCCTTAATACTTGGCAAGGCTTTCAAAAATGTTCCCAGAAATTGTTTGGCACTTTGGCTGCAGTGCAAAAGGGAACAGGCTTAACGTCGCCACTTAAAAAATAAAATAAAATCATGTGCTTTAGGCCTATTAATTGCACCAGAAATAAGACAGAGTCGTGGAAATATTCTGTTGCTAGACAAAGAGGCTTCTTGAACACAGAGCTTTTTCTTTTAGATTTTTCACCGCAGTAGGTGACGGTTTTCATCATTCCAACCTCACTCCACTTTGTTTGGGGGGTTTTTTTGGGGGGGAGCCCTGGACAAGTTGCCCTCAGTGGACCCCTCTTGGCAGCAACTTAGACACCCACCCACAGGTTGCTAGTGCCACAGGGGGCGCTGTAACAATGATGTAGAATGGAGCATGAGAGGCAGGGGCACCAAATTATAGTGTCACACAGGGTACCAATGAAATTTTAGAGCCCAAAGTCCGCTGCAGACTGGAAGGCTACAGCTAGAGGGCCAAAAGGAGCTAGTGCTGGTGCTGTTCTTTGGCATCTGCCGCTCGAGGCAACCAGCTCATTCTGCCTAATGATAGGGCTGGTCCCAGTTTGCACCCCTAGCTCTTGGGGCTTGGGCAAAGCGTTCCCTTCCTCCACTTGGATTGGGCTCTTTGGCAGTGGCAATTAAAAACTACTATGCCGCCTCTAGCCCTTATGCCATGATTCTGTATCCAATCGCAGCTGCTTCGCCACTCTTTGGTGTGGATGTGAAGGACGACAGGAACACTTGAATTACATTTTCCACACAGGTGGAGGGGAGAACATGGGCTAAGCAGCTGATGGTTTGATGCTGTAAGCAATTGGATGGGGAATAGGTTGTTCCAAGGCTCTCACGTCCATCCATTCCTCCACACCAGGGAGCCGAACAGCCCAGGTGCAGTGTGTGGGAAGAAGCAGTTGACTCTTGTGTTTTCCCCACAAAGGAAACAGGACGGGCAGAAACTCAGAAGGCGAGGGAGGAGGAAATAAAGTTACAGTACATGCAAATACTTAAGCTATATGTGTGTGTGCACACGTGTGCATTTCAGGGTTTTTTTTAACCCTGTCTCATCAAAAATATTTTTCTTCCTAAAAAAGCTTCACTAGAAGACTAACTGCTTGGTGAGTGGGTGAAATATACTCGGAGTCGAGTGTGGATTTCATGCTCTTTATTCAGCTCATAGTAGTGAGGAGGAATGGAAGTTCCTCCGAAATGTCTGCTTTATATACATTATTTACACAATAGGCCCCACATGATTGGCTAATTCCAGGATTCTCCTGTAGACCAATCAGGTTGCGGATTCACTTCCACCTGGAGTTGGATTGGGCGGCTGCTGCGGACCAATCAGACTGCGGCGTTCTGGATCCTATTGTTCTAGGACCAATCAGACTGCTGCATTCTGGATCCTATTCAACTCAGTACATAACAGTGTGGGTGAGGATGTGCTCTGTGAGCAGAAAAGGCTGTGTCTCACGTAACACCAGCTGCACAGGAGAGCCATCTAGGAGGGTGCCGAAGGGCCAGGGATCCCTCAATATTTTCAAGAAAGGGCCTGGCCCCCCAAAATTCTGCAGTGATCCTCAAAAGGACGTGCCAGGATGAAGATGCTTGGCCCTGCCCCGTCCTTTTGAGGATCGCTAGGGATGAAGCAGGGTGAAGTGTCTAAGCCCCACATGTCCCTTTCACAAGGTAAGGCAGCTGGCAGTGGGTGAGGGAGGCAGACCAAGTCATAATTTTGCGCGCAACTCGGCATGCCTGCAGCTGCATGTCTCAAGAAAGCTGGCAGCAGAACCACTCTGAACCCAAATATAATGCAAGGATGCAATCTGGACAAAGGCTGGGAGGGTAGTTCATTTGAAGAACATATAACATTCAGGTTATGATTTTCACGGCTGTTCCTGATACTCCAGTTTCCTGGCTTCGTGTGCATTTATTTTATGCATTTCTTATAAGCTTTATATCCCATCGTTCCTCCAAGGAGCTTAGGGTAGCGTACATGGTTCTTCCCCTTCCTCATTTTATCATCACAACAATCCTGTAAGGTAGGTTAGGCTGAGAGATGGTGACTGGTCCAAGGTCACCTGTGAGTTTCATGGCTGCGTGGGGATCTGAGCCCTGCTCTCCAAACCCAGCATTCTAACCACACTGCCTTCCAAAAGAGAACTATAGTGTAGCTTACAAAGAAAATAATCATGAACCAGTGCTACTCCAACCCCTACTCAGAGCATAAGGTACATTTTGAGCCTACAGGCTGCTGTTGCCCTCAGCCATGATTTGCATTAAGGTAAAGGTAAGGGTACCCCTGCCCATACGGGCCAGTCTTGACAGACTCTAGGGTTGTGCACCCATTTCACTCAAGAGGCCGGGGGCCAGCGCTGTCCGGAGACACTTCCAGGTCACGTGGCCAGCGTGACATTGCTGCTCTGGCGAGCCAGAGCCGCACACGGAAACGCCGTTTACCTTCCCGCTAGTAAGCGGTCCCTATTTATCTACTTGCACCCGGGAGTGCTTTCGAACTGCTAGGTTGGCAGGCGCTGGGACCGAACAGCAGGAGCGCACCCCGCCGCAGGGATTCAAACCGCCGACCTTTCAATCGGCAAGCCCTAGGCACTGAGGCTTTAACCCACAGCGCCACCCGCGTCCCTATGATTTGCATTAGTGGGATTTAATAGGACTCCACTGCAGGTGTCTTGAACCTCTCTGGATTAGGCATGGTACCGAGTAATTAAACAGCTAAATTAATTTTTAACACAAGACTCAATCAATAGAGTCTTAAGACTCTGCTTAAGAAGCAAAGCACCAGCCCAATAGATTCACTTAATGCACTACTGATGAAGCTCGACGCTAGAGGACTGTATCAGCCAGTTATTTATATTTGCCTCATGTTCTGTTGGAGGCAATTCACTTTCGATTTGGCACAGAGCAATCACAAAATATGATGCGCGATGGGGAGAGCAATCTTCCTTTGCTCCGTGCCACTAATATTTTCCATGAATCTCAATCAGGCGTTTCGGTGAGGATTGGAATTTAGATTGTGGCAGAAAAGGCTCCATATAACATTGCCCTACTGTGAAGATAGGGAAACTTTGGCTCTCCATACATTGCTATCTACCGATTCACCCCAAAATGTGACCATTGGTCATGTTAGCTGGGGCTGGTGGGAGTTGGCACCCCAACATCGATAGGTCTACATGTTCCCCATCCCTGCCCTACTATGAGATCTGGGTATTTAATGTTATTCACTTATTTTCCCCAATCCAATGGGGTCTAAAGTTAAGTAAAGTGGTATGTAGCAGAATCAGTGTAAGAACTGAGCTTACTCCCTCCTTGATTCTTGTAATCTTGTCTACCTGAAGGAGCATCTTCACCTCCAACATTCAGCCTGGACACTGAGGTCCAGCTTCGAGGGCCTTCTGGCATTTCCCTCATTGCAAGAAGTGAAGTTGTAGGGAACCAGAAAGAAGGCCTTCTTGGTAGTGGTGCCTGCCCGGTGGAGTGCCCTCCTGTCAGATGTCAACAATCATATGACTTTTTGCAGACATCTGATGTTTGGTGTTTTGGTGCTTCCCTTTATACGTTGTTGTTTTGTCTTTCATACATTTGATATTGTTGCTTGTTGGTTGCAAAAGGTTCAGGAACATTGTCTGAGGGCGAGTTCACCTGATAAAACTGTGCCATGTTTCAAGACATCAGTCTTGGATGTTCAGAGATATTCTGCTCCTGAAAATGAATGCTCCATACAGCCATTGTGGACTTTGGTAGAGTTTGGCTTTGATATCCCACTTTATCACTACCCAAAGGAGTTTCAAAGCGGCTAACATTCTCCTTTCCCTTGCTCCCCCACAACAAGCACTCTGTGAGGTGAGTGGGACTGAGAGACTTCAGAGAAGTGTGACTGGCCCAAGGTCACCCAGCAGCTGCATGTGGAGGAGCGAGGAAGCGAACCCGGTTCACCAGATTACAAGACTACCGCTCTTAACCACTACACCACACTGGCTCTGTATGTATGTGTCTAATCCTTAAAAAAAAAAATCTTTTTTTAAAAAAAACCTCCCAAAGTTAGCAGCTTTTGCCCCATAAGTTAAGCCTGCATTCTGTGAAATATACTTCATTTTTTCCATTCTGAACATAATTCCATTTTTACAGCAAGATATCCTGAACTTTCTCCGAGATAAGTCTAGGGAAAGTCTTTTCACAAACACTCAAAGGCTTCCTCTGAGGAACAGTATAAGGATGAGCGGTCTCGCTCTGTCTCCGAAGCCTGCTCAATTCTGTCCTTCTCCTTGGAGAATTTCACCTTTTTTACTGGGAGGAAGCGCCCTTCATTCCGCAGGTAGCAGGTGCTCTAAATCAGTTCTAAATTCCGTCTTTCACGTTTGACCTGTCATTCATGACTGTGTCTAATGCATTCCTCATGAGCTAGGATGTTCAGCGCTTCCATCCCAGCCCAGAGGTGAAAGCAATTAAACTGACACTAACTATAAACCTTGAAGTATAATTATACTTGAGCTGTGCAAACGATGTCTTCATAAAACACCTAGCGGCTGGAGTGACTAACGTTTTACCACCAACTAGTACCTTTTCCGCTAGCCACGGGGCGAAAAGTGAGATACAAACCTACAAGTAACAAATCTGAAATTAACTAGCAAAATCTAGATCTCTCTTTGGAGCTTTGTGGCGGTTTTCTCTGCAAGATAAGCAAAGAGACCGCAACCCTCGAAAAGAAAAAAAAGCAGACATCAAATTTAACAAGTGTAAACTTCTGTACCGGTGCAACACAAACTGCTTACTAGCTCCCAATCATTTCTTGGATGGGAGAAGGGCAATGTTATGTTGTGGCAGGCCATATTTACTGCCTTGAAATGGCTGGAGATTCCTCTTCAGTTATTCTGGCAGGTCGGAACATGCTTCACTTTGACTTGCTTGAACATCTGTAGCTGCAGGATACAGTACATCTGCAGGTTAAGTGTCCATGGAAGAGGTAATTGTGCTCTCTGCTTGTGTCTTGTTCTGGATAACTCAAGGCAGTTAACTCAGGGCTAGTTGAGCAAGGATTTCAAAATTATTATTATTATTATTATTATTATTATTATTATTATTTTATTTATACTCCACCCATCTGGCTGGGTTTCCCCAGCCATTCTGGGCAGCTTCCAGCACATATAAAAACATAATAAAATGTAAAACATTAAAAACTTCCCAATACAGGGCTGCCTTCAGATGTCTTCTAAAAGTTGTGTACAGCGGTCCCTTGGTTTATGAACTTAATCTGTTCCGGAAGTCTGTTCTTAAACCAAAACCGTTCTTAAACCGAGGCGCGTTTTCCCTAATGAGGCCTCCCGCCACCAGTGCCCTTTCACCGTTCCTAGACCGAGGTAGAGCTCGCAAACTGGGACACTACTTCCGGTTTTGCGGAGTTCATAAACCGAATCGTTCGTAAACAGGACTGTTCTTAAACCGAGGTACCACTGTAGTTCTTTATCCCAAGTCTCCCTGGTCCCAGTGCTGCTTTCTAGCCATTGCACCAAATTGGTTCTTTTCATGCAATCAGAGAGACCATCATAAACTGCAGGGTTAGCCAAAAAGCACTTGCTGGTGGAGACTGCCACCATAGAAGGAGGTAAGTTACCTTTTCTGAATACTCATGCCAACAATGATACGAGATGAAGGCAGTTTGGCGCTTTAGTGTGTGGCTCTTTAACAGGCAAAATATGCCATCTATGAACTGTTTTAATTGCATTTCCCCCAATAAGGGCTGAGCCATTTGAGGGCCTGGGTTGCCTACTTGCTCACCATGGTTCTTAGGGAATTGTGTATATTTCCAAGCACAATTCAAAGTGTTGGTGCTGACCTTTAAAGCCCTAAACGACCTTGGTCCAGTATATCTAAAGAAGCGTCTCCACCCCCACTGTTCTACCTGGACACTGAGGTCCAGCACTGAGGGCCTTCGGGCAGTTCCCTCACTGCGAGAAGCCAAGTTACAGGGAACCAGGCAGAGGGCCTTCTTGGTAGTGGCACCCGGCCTGTGGAACGCCCTCCCACCAGATGCCAAAAAGAACAACAACTACCAGACTTTTAGAAGACATATGAAGGCAGCCCTGTTTAGGGAAGCTTTTAATGTTTGATGCATTACTTTATTTTAATATTTTGTTGAAAGCCTCCAGAGTGACTGGGGAAGCCCAGCCAGATGGGCAGGGTATAAATTATTATTATTATTATTATTATTATTATTATTATTATTATTATTATTATATTGCATATCCTTTGTCTTTCTCTCATACTATTCTGAGGCCCTCTGAAGTTTCCTCACTCACATCTAACAAACCATTTGTAGTCTTGAGACTAGCCTCCTTGCACAAGTGCTTCAAATGATGTGTCAGTGATGGCCTCCCTTCCTTTTGCCTTCCAGGTTTGTTTACCTTCATGCCACTCCTCCCCACAAATTCTGCTCAGAGACAGGCTGCCCCCCCTGCCCTGCCCTGAAGTGCTTCAATCTACAGAGACCTGTCAATTATTATTTATTTTTTTAAAATTTTATTGAGTTTTATAAATACAAAAAGCGAAAAAAGTAAAATAAAAAAACATAGAAACACAGACATACAAAAAATAAGCTGCTATTCACACAAACAAGAATCATACCCGCCCTGTGATTGCCCATCGCCAGGACTTCCCTCAACCGCACCTTGACTTCCGTATGTTTTAAATTTAATACCAAACTTTGCAATCTTGTGGTTTGTTGCATTTTGTTCTCTTTATAATGTGATTTTTTAATAGGTTCTGTTGCACTTTACTCCTGTAATCTAAGCATATCAGCATGCTTTATTTGGAACAGTGTTTATCCATATATTCTTCAAAACATTGCCATTTTTGTCTAAGTTTTTGGTTTGACTGCATTCTTATATATGCAGTTAGCTTTGCCATTTTCATAAATTCACTTATTTTGTACAGCCAGTCAGCTTTTGTAGGTATTATCTTGCTCTTCCATTTGCTGGCAAATATAATCCTGGTGGCTGCTGTGGCATACAGTGGTACCTCGGGTTACATACGCTTCAGGTTACAGACTCCGCTAACCCAGAGATAGTGCTTCAGGTTAAGAACTTTGCTTCAGGATAAGAACAGAAATTGTGCTCCAGCGGTGCGGCAGCAGCAGGAGGCCCCATTAGCTAAAGTGGTGATTCAGGTTAAAAACAGTTTCAGGTTAAGAACAGACCTCCAGAACGAATTAAGTACTTAACCCGAGGTACCACTGTATAGGAAGATTCCTTTCTTATTCTGAGGTATGTCCTTCCCCAACAGGCCTAATAGATCTGCCTCTGGTTTCTTTTGTACAGACAATTTTTAAAAGTTCTTTGTGGATCATACCCCAGTATACCTTAGATTTTTCACAGGTCCACCAGGCATGAAATAATGTTCCTTCTTCTTTGCCACATTTCCAGCATAGGTTAGACTTCTGTTTGTAAATTTTGGCTAGCTTAGATGGTGTTAGGTACCACTTGATGAACATTTTCTTAAAATTCTATTTTATTTTGTAACAAGCAATGAACCTAATGTCTATTCGCCAAAGTTTTTCCCACTGGTCCAAGTAGATTGTATGGCTGATGTCTTGGGCCCATTTTACTATCGCTTCTTTTACTTCTTCTTCTTGCAGATCCAATACTACAGTAATAGTAAATTATAAACTTTTGACCTGTCAATTATTGAAGCTCAAAGTTTGTGCCCATCATTATTTAAAATATATTTAGCGTCGAGACGCCTCACTCATTACTGATGGGATGCACTGCCTATCTATGTCACACACATAAAATATGAATTACAGTTTAATTCTCCGTTGGCAAATTGCTCTCCAATTAAAACACACAGAGGTCCAAGTGCAGCAATTAGTATAACGGTAGCATGTTAATTATCGCCCGACAGATTCTGCATGTGGCCTGCAATTATCTTTCGTGGCTGTGTTTTTTGAACGGAGCCCAAGCCTATCAAAAGCCTCTGGGTGTTGTGGCTACTCATGCATCACTAAAAGAAAAAAAGCGGGAGAATGTGTAAAAAGAGAGAGAGAGAGAAATGCATCAACAAAAAGCCAAGGCACCGATTTCTTGAAAGTTGCATATGCAAATTAATATCTGTAGCTGTTAAGCTTAGAAACAAATACCATAGTAAAATAGAAATACAATGAGGAATCGTGCTAATTTGATTCTTGGAAAACCCCAAATTCCCACTCTCAATGAACTATACTAGGTGACTGTATTCCAGACACTCTCAGTCTATGACCTTACCACCTGCTTTCTGGGAAACGTAGTTTGTTAAGGGTGCTTGGAATTGTAGTTTTGTGGGGGGGATAAACAGCATCTCCCAGGATTTTTTTGTGGGGAGAAGTCACGTGCTTTAAATGTGTGGTGGGTGTGCTTTAAAATTACGGTGCCTAATGGTTAGGGTCTGAGATGGAGGAGCTTATATGCGAGGAACAATTGGCTGATCTTGATATAGTGTGGAGCCAAGGAAGAGTCTTAAACAGAAGATGCAAGGGGATCATAGCTCTAAAAGGCTATTTTATTTGATGATTTTACAACATTTTAAAAATGTCCTGAGAGACAAATGATTGGGTAAGGCTGGCAGGCATTAAGCCCTTTTTGAATGAAAAGAACCAACATCTTCTAAAACTAAAAAGAAGCTCGATATTCCGTACATCATATTTCATTTAAAGCTGATTGGACTGGAAATGAAATGAAAGCTTGTTTCTAAAGTTCAGATCTATAACGCAAAGTTAAAATTCGCTTAAGAAATCAGGAAACATTAGTTTTCAGAGACATATATGCTTTTAGAAAGCTGTAAAGCTTCCTTGTCATCGTTGCTCCCCCCCGCGCCCCCCCCCCCAGTGCTGTTATAGCATTTGGGCGTGATGTGGAGCATTGACAGCGCAGAAATGAAGTTTTCAGATTTAGACATCTTTATAGGAATTACATTTGGCATGCCAAAGTCCTTGGACATGTGCCAACTTCATTCCATTGATTTCCGTGGCACTAAAGCAGCTAAAATCCAAGTAATTTGTTTTAAGTGGTTTCTGGGTAAGTCTGCCAATGCAATGCATTGATGCAATAAGCATCTCTCTCTCTCTCTCTTTTTGTCGTGTGTCATGGGAACAGAATCCAGACATTCAGGGATAAAAAGAGGAAGATCTACAACCTGAGCAATCTTCTGAGACTAGGCTAAAGAAACAATCCTTTGTTGCCCAGCTGGAGGTAGAATACTCTGGAGGTGATGTTGGGGCATCGGGAATTATGGAAATTGTAGTCCAGAAACACCTGAAGGGCCAAAGGAACTTCATCAGTGGTGTACATGAACCCTTACACAGAAACACGGGGGCTGTTATCTGAGAATGAATAAATAAACATTTGGGGTGTAAAATTAAGAGTGCCTTGGCTTTTAATTTGGAGGAAAAGTGTGCCTGAACTATGAGAGATTGGGGGGAGGAACACCATTCTAATATTTCTACTTAATTGGTTCATGTGTTGAGTGGTACTCATTTTGCAATCTTTTATAGAATTATAGAACTGCACAGGGACCCTGGGGCTCATCTGGTCCAACTCACTGCAACGAAGGAATCTCAACTAAAGCATCCATGACAGATGGCCATCCAACCTCTGCTTAAAAACCTCCAAGGACGAAGAGTCCACGACCTCCTGAGGGAGTCCATTCCACTGTCAAACAGCTCTTACCTCCAGAAAGTTCTTCCTGCTGTTTAGTCAGAATTCTTGAATTGGCTGGGTCCATAGGTTCAGGTCCTACCCCCTGAAACAGGAGAAAACCAGCTTGCTCCATCCTCCACGTGACAGCCTGAGATGGCTATCATATCTCCTCTCAGTCTCCTCTTTTCCAGGCTAAACATACCCAGCTCCCTCAACCGTTCCTCATAAGGCTTGGTTTCCAGACCCTGAATCATCTTAGTTACTCTCCTCTGCACATGTTCTCGCTTGTCAATATTCTTCTTAAATTGTTGTACCAAGAACCAGAAAACCCCCCAATGAGGTGTTTCATTATTAGGAATGGGGCCAGCCCAAGATTTTGCTTCCTGAGACACAGGACAGGATGGTGCCTCTTCTTTTCCATTTATGGAAGCTGGCTGGCCTGGTTGTTGCATCTTACTTCCACTCTGACAACAGTACAGTGTTTTCCTTAGTACCTGAGGCTAGTAGGCTGGCTTAGGGTGTGTGTGGCAGGACTATGGCACACATATCTAGTCTCCAATTGAGGGGAACGGCTTGAGGGCTCAGAAGGAAGAGCAGGGAGGCTGCTGCTGTCCCTAGCAGGCAATGCTGCCTGAGGCAATGGGGTGTAGTGGTTAAGAGCGGTGGACTCGTAATCTGGTGAACCGGGTTCGTGTCTCCACTCCTCCACATGCAGTTGCTGGGTGACCTTGGGCCAGTCACACTTCTCTGAGGTCTCACAGCCCCACTCACCTCACAGAGTGTTTGTTGTGGGGGAGGAAGGGAAAGGAGAATGTTAGCCACTTTGAGACTCCTTTGGGTAGTGATAAAGCGGGATAACAAATCCGAACTCTTCTTCTTCTTCTTTTTCTTCACTAACTAATGGTAGGACCAAAGGGTTTATCTATCTCAGTACTGTCTCCAGGGTTTCAGGCAGAATAATTCCCAGCCCTGCTAGGAGATGCTGGGGATTGAACCTTGTGCAAAACAGATGGCATTATGACACCCCCTCTTCTTCTTCTTCTTCTTCTTCTTCTTCTTCTTCTTCCTCTTCTGTGGAAAACCTTGTACAAAAGCTACCCACAGAACCAATACCCACATTGCAGCTTGAATCAAAATCTAATGCTCTTTCCACTGGACCTCCCTGGCTTTTTCTGGAAAAAGCCATGTGTGACAGCCAATATATTCTGAGGGCGAAAAAGGGGGAAAAAACACCTCCTTCCTGATCCCAAATAATACGGTCAATGTGAGACCCTGAGTATACACAGGCCAGAACCTGCCAGCCAAGCCCCCTGAGAAAAATGCAGAGTGGGGGGACAAGCCAAAGCAGCAGAGGCCAAACCATCAGGGAGGACGAGGCAGCCAATTAAATGGTCTTGACGCTGACGGGTTAGGAGCGCAGGTGGTGCAGTGCCTTTCACACGGCGCAAAAGGCAAAAATCCCAGAAAACTCGCTGTTGGTTTTGGCTTGGAAGCACCCTCCACTGTGTGTGTGGCCCGTAGGTAAAACACTAGCACCAAAGACAGATTGCTTGACTGTTTGCCAAGGTCTTGAGATGGAAAAAGAATCACCTGACTTTGCACATATCCAGTATCTGAGCACCAGCTTACTTGCTTAAATCGACACATTTTAAGTTAGAAATGCATGTGTTTCCAACTCTATGCTCCTTGGCTGCTAATTGTCATTTAGCCTCCTACATACCCCTCCAAATTATCAGCGTCCTCATTTCTATGCTAAAAATAATGGGAGTTAATGTTGTCAGAGTAGCCACACTTCCCTAAGTGGGTATGAAGAGTAGACATTACTTAATGTTTGACTGGGTCCCTTGCCAAGATCCAAGACCCTTTTGCCACCCTGACTTTTTTCAGTACAACACTAATTTTTTTTTAAACAAAAATACTCTGGGCTCCACCCAATTCATGGCAAACTAACCACTGAAGATGGTTTCAGAGCCAAAATCATAAGAGTGTTATTATTTCACTGAATGGAGCCATTAGGAAATTTGACATATGGGTTTGCAATTTTTAAAAGTTAAAATAAGTTTTAAAAGACAGAAGCAGTGTTTGACATCAGTGGTTTTCAACTGATGGCTGGGACTCATCAGCCAAACATGTGTGCCTAAGCTTGGTTGCCAGAATGAAGACAATGCTGCTAGGACAGTGTGACACAAGTAAAAGTTTTTTTTTTGTTTTTCACAGTATTTATGTTTTATACACAAGTAAATGTTAAGTATGAATGAGTAGGAGAATTCTACTCATTTTTGCTACACATCCTATGTATGACTTCTGCCCTGAATGCAGGCAGGCTGCTTGAATACCAATGATGTCTTGATGCAGATTTTGGATACCATGAATCTGGCAGGTGTCCGCTGAGCAAGGAAGCTCTGTCACTTTACATGGAAGACATTACTTTTACTGTGCACACATTCAAGACTCAGTGTGCATGAGCACAATCCAAGATAATACTTCTGCTGCATTTCGGAACAGGCAGAAATGCCCCCTCTACATTTTTTTTAATTAACAAAATGTATATACCACCTGATTTAAATGTCAGATGGGCAGCAAAGATAAAGGTAAAGGGACCCCTGACCATTAGGTCCAGTTGTGACCGACTCTGGGGTTGCGGTGCTCATCTTGCTTTACTGGCCGAGGGAGCCGGCGTACAGCTTCCTGGTCATGTGGCCAGCAGGACTAAGCTGCTTCTGGTGAACCAGAGCAGCGCATGGAAACGCCGTTAACCTTCCTGCCAGAGCGGTACCTATTTATCTACTTGCACTTTGACGTGCTTTCGAACTGCTAGGTTGGCAGGAGCAGGGACCGAGCAACGGGAGCGCACCCTGTCGCGGGGATTCAAACCGCCGACCTCCTGATCGGCAAGTTCTAGGCTCAGTGGTTTAACCCACAGTGCCACCCGCGTCCAAATAATCAAATTGTTGTTGTTAAAATTATCAATAAAAACTGCTAAGAACAAGCAATTAAAAGCATTTCTGGGGAAAAATAATATCACCAGCACCATTAGTAGAAAAGAACCTTGTGCTGGGATCTCAATGCTGAAATTCAACAGGGGCAGCCCTTCAAATCAAAACACCTTTGTGCCAGGAAAAGCTGCATGCCTGTTGAATATCTTCTTCACAGGTGGCTGTGGAAGCTACACATTCTGGTCATTCTAGGTGGCCATCCTAACCCAACCTGGAACTTTCAGCCTTTGAGCTAAAAAGCCAGGCATTTGCCCATATATTAAAAACACAGATAAATAACTGCGAACGGGGCTAGCACAAAAGCCAATAATATGTGGAGCCTGATCTGAGAAATGAATATATTGTATAACCTAAATGTAATTTCATTGGGATTCTCTGTGGGCAAAAGGTTGCAGCCTGCACATAAGTGCTTGTCAGGATCAGATGTGCAGTGGGAAATGAAAAGGAAGCTTTCTTTCCTCCAGATGGTGCTTAAAGCTGATCTGATGCCCATTGTTTGCATCCATTGCATGAATACTCTCAGGCACAGAGCCCAACACATATTGGAAAACACAAGGGGTGTTGTCTTCTCTTTAAATGGTACATAGGGATAACCCAGACCTCAATGACTACAACTCATTCTTGTTGTGACTGACCTGTGATGGAGTGTTGAGAACGTCATCTCTATAGCGTATAGTAACGACTGCCCATCTACCCAGCCATCCATCAATATCTGCTCATCAAGCCCCTGGCCTAAGTCCCACCAATTAGGGACTTTAGATTGATCCTGCTGCCATAGGTACCTAGGTCATCTAGGTCTGGGTATGGCGAGACCCACTTCCTGCTTTTCCTGCTTCATTTCCACCTGGCCAAGGAAGGTGGTGCCCTTACCGACTCCATCTACAAAACAGGGCCAGCCCACTTGTTAGGCACAGTGACGATGCTTCAGATTCTGGGTGACACAAAAGAGCAATGGACCATTAGTTACAATACGCCAAAGAAGTGTAGATATGCTACTGATTTTTCCCTCGACCCCCCCCCCAGCCCTTACTATCTTCGGAGACGCACAGTGAAGAAATGGGGCATAGGAGTCAACTTCTAGAGGCCAAGGGGGTCTTCAAAACTTTTGAGGGGGTCGGGTCCCCCAAAGATGATGGGCACTGCCATTGAAGTAGTGTGCTTTTGCCACGTAATGTGATCTATTATGCAGGACAAGGCTTACCTGCCCCCCCCAATATCTTATTCAAATCTACCCCCCTGTATTCCTATATGATCCTGCCCTTCAAAATTAAAACACAAACCATCTGATCGCATCCTTTGATCGAATATGCGGGACAGGGCTTACCTGTCCCCCTCCCACCAATATTTTATTCAAGTTGAACCCCTGGAATGGGGAATCAGCAGCGAGGAGCGGGTTAGGCAAGGCTAAGAAGGGATCCCAGCCATAACTGTCAACTTTCAGATTTGAAAATAAGGGATCAGCAACCTCGAAAATAAGGGATCAGCAGCCTCACCTGTCCCGGGGACAGTCTACGGAATATCTAACAATCCGGGATAGCAGCGGGAAACGGCGCTGGAATAAGGGAATTTCCCGCAAAAAAAGGGGAAGGTTGACATTTATGATCCCAGCCCCTTGGCCAACTGCACTCCGCTGCCGCGCAACCCTCCTCCCCTTGCGGTTTCTGCTGAGCAACTTGCGGCTCGCTCCAAAAGCAGCCCCAGAGCGCGCGCCGCGCTCTTAGCATCGCTGCCCCACAAGTTTTGGCGTGCCTTAGAAGTGTGGGGCGGGAGGGGGGGAAGCGCGGTCCTCCTACTAGCAGCCCGGCTCTTCCCACTGAAGGGCCAGGAAAGGAGATCCTCGGGCAGCAGCAGCAGCAAGCGAAAGTGCGGAGAAAAGGAGCGACTCTTTCCAGCTCTCTCTCTCGCGCGCTCTTCCCCTTTAAGAGGCGCGCGGCTGCTGCCGAAGCGGGAGCCTCCCGCTTTCACACCTTGGGTGGGAAAGGGAGGCGGGACCTGCTCGCTTCTGATTGACGGCCTGCCAACCTCAATGGAACGTTGTGTATCCGAAAGGCGGCGCGCGGGTGGTGGGGCGGAGAGGGGAGGGCCTCCTGTCCAATCGGGAAGCGGGCGGGCGCGCCGTGGAACACGGGGCAGCCAATGCGGAGCGAGAGGCGGGCGGCTTGGAAGAGGAGGAGGGGGGGATGGAACGTGTTGCAATGTGCCCAACGTGGGTTTGAGTCGGGGAAGCGACGCTTGCGGTGCGGTGCGGGGAGGGGGCGCTGGAAAGTGGAAGGGAAGGCGAGAAAGAGAGGGAGAGATGGTGGCTGGCAGGCTGCGGGGGCGCCCCGAGAGGATCGCGGCTGGCAGCGCTCCGTGTGGGCGCTAAGGGCTGCTGGCTCAGGGTAGGCGGGAGTGGGAGGTGTCGGGAGGGGGGAGGAGGAAGAGGAGGGGGGGCGGCCAGGGAAAAAGCCCAAAAGGAGAAAGTTGCGGAGGCGGAGATAAAGCACCGCTTCCCTCCCACCCATCCATCCCGGTTCCTAGGAAAAGGTGTCTGATCCCCGGGAGAAGGAAGAGGGGAGAGCAAGGAATCGGCCCCGCTCGAGCAGCAGGCGATGCAGCCCTCCTCGCCGGCTCGCCCCTTGCAGCGCTGAGACACTTCCCGGGAAGCGGAGGCGAGGCGGAATCTGCAGCGGGGGGAAAGGAGAAGGAGGCGGAGGGACTTTTCTGGGGGACGCCGAGCCTCTTTCTTTGCAGCAGCAGCAACAAGGCGCCCGCCTGTGGGACGGGGCGCAGGACTCTGCTATTCCTTCCCCGCGCGCCACCCCTGCCTTTTCCAGCGGCAGGATCCGGACCCTTATTTATTGCGCGAGTAGCGATCGCTGAGAAGGAAGAGGAAGACTTTTAAAGTTTGGCGCTGGTGCCAAGAGCTGGGGGGGCTCCATCCTGCCTCGCTTCCTCTCCCTCTCTCTTAGTGGCACTGAAATTCAGCTCTCTGGATGAGCCGGTTCTGGGCTGCTGGCCCCCCGACGAGCGAACTCCAGACCGGCCCCCGGAGAAACTTCAGGAGTTGCAGCTGCAGCTGCAGCCTCACTTGGAGCTGCCATGGTCTGACTAGTAAATGTCGCTGGAGGCCTAGAGACTTGGTGCAAAAGAGATCTGGGCTGAACGGCAGTGACGAGTTGTTGGCACTTCCTTGACTTTTCCTTTCTGTCTTCAGTACTTTATTATTATTGTTTTTAGTTGGTGGGATACCACCAACTCTGCGCTTCTGGCCTCTTATTCCTACCCCCCCCTCCTTCCAGGATACAAAATGGCGCTGCCGGGATGGGGAAAGTGGGGGTCCCTGCTCTTTTCAGATGCCTTTTGGACCTTCTTCATCCTTTCCCAAACGTTGGTGGGGTTCGGCTACTGCTCGGAGCGGCAGGCCTGCGACGTGAACTGCACGTGTAGCGGTGATCGTGTGGACTGCAGCAACCGGGGGTTGGAAGAGGTTCCCGAGGTGCTGCCTACCTGGGCAGTCTATTTGTAAGTCTCCCGCCTGCGAAGTCAAAAGTTCTGAATGGAGTATACTGCTTTCTTGTGCCTTTTATTTCTTTCCCAGTCAGACCTCCCAACCTCCTTCAAAGTCTTCGCTGAAGGCCAGTTCCTAACCCTTTTCTTCACTGCAGTCTGTGATTAATGTAATATTCCGTCTTCCCTTTATTGAGAGATCTAATTGTAACCGGTTGCCGAGCAACTAACTCCTGGGAGATCCCTTTGGGGGTAGAGAGTTCTCATATCCTTGTGGAAAGATCCCGGTGGGAATAGAGGCTGCTCATTCCCCTTGTAGTTAGGGATGTTCTGCAGAATGAGATGTTCGCCTTTTAAAGGGAAAGCTTCAAATTCTGATCATTTAAAGGGTGTTTTTTCTTTTGAGGGGGGTTGTATTTTTGTGTGTGAAACTTTGCCACCCAGGCTGCGGGACCTCCAGGTCCTTCTTAATTAACCAGATCAACTTTTTGGGACACTAGCCTGCAAACTTGCAGTTTTAAAAAATATTGTTGTCACTGAAGATGTTGGCAGTGTTCTCACTGTGTGTTGCAAAGGTGTGGGGAAGAAGGGTTGTGTTTACTGTGTAGAAGTCCCTATAAGACTCAGTTTCATTTAGGCTTAGAAATGTCTGTAGTGTGGCACGGGTGTTAGCCCTTAAGAATCAGATCAGTAGTGGAGCTGAACATAAAAGTGGATGACAGGCTGAAGATTTTCAGAACTCTTAAAAAAAAAGAACTTTTACTGTCTTGCAAAGCATTTACTCTTGCCATGGAATATAAAAGAGTTTGATTTAATAGTCCCCTTCTTAGATGATTCAAGCACCTATGTAGGACTTTGGAGACCTAAAGAATTGGGACTCTAAGGTTTCGTTCTTACACACACACACACACACAGTAGCAAGTAAGGCACTTTCAAGTAAACATTGATAGGATTTTACTGTTAAGAGTCTTTATTATGCACAAGATCAGGTAGTTAAGGCTTGCCAAGGGTGTTATAAGGGTAAAACAGATCCTCAAGAACTATGATGGTGTATATCACCACTATGTAAATAGCTGCTGTGGTGTATTGGTGTTGGGTGTATATGTATAATCTTAATATTTGAAATACGTGGGGGTTTTTAATTTAAAAATTGCCTATGCTTTACTGCAGACATTTAGAACTAGTTCTTGAAAACTCTCTCTCCCCCCCCCCTTTCTTCCAGCTCTGTGTGAGATTACATATCTCATGTTTCACCTCTAATTCAGTGGTGAAAGTTGGAGGGGCTGTGAATAAAAGGTTGCTGTTTGCCTCTTCAGGACAAAGAATAATCTTACTACTTGTTCGACCCACTTCCTTGTGTTTCTAAGGAATTAATAGCTGCACCCCAAAGTGGGGAAAACTTAACATGATGAACTTTTGGAGGAAAAAAAAGAAGTCAAAATGGTTAGCAGATGTAGGCCAATCGCCCCTGGTTGCTGCACACTAGGCCCTTGTTATCTGTTAGAACAGTTTCACAAGACTCTCTTATTAGTTATTAAGTGATTGAATCGTGTTTTCTTCAGAATTGGGACCCATGTGGCCAATTTGAGGTTAAGGTATTAAAATATGGATAAACGAGCCTGTGGTTGGTGCCTGACTCTTTGTGATTTTCAATAGCACTTGCGTTCAGATCCTGATAAATCTTCACATTTGGGATTATTTCCCTTTGACTCCAGCAAAGGGAGTTTTACTTGAAACTAAATGTGTTTTAAGATTACAACCTGTGGTTTGAAACCTAATAATAGCGCCACACTTTATCCAGTCAGAAAGTGGGAGTGTAGTAAAAGGTTACCTGTATATAGGTGTTATTCATAAAACGTATAGCTATATTGGTTTCTTAGATGAAAATTATTACTGTTGCTGTTTTTAAGATGGTATCAGGAAAACTCATTCTTCCCATGTTCCAGTCGCTGCTGAGTGTTGCAGGTTAAAGGGTTTTTTTTAGCAAAGAGCAACATGAGTTAAAAGTAGACACAAGTCAAGTATGGTACTCTACTTAAATATGTTAGAGTAGTTTAACACACATTGTACGAGA
Source organism: Podarcis tiliguerta (assembly GCF_965153285.1). Classification (NCBI taxonomy): domain Eukaryota; kingdom Metazoa; phylum Chordata; class Lepidosauria; order Squamata; family Lacertidae; genus Podarcis; species Podarcis tiliguerta. The sequence goes on along the minus strand of NC_139535.1, from coordinate 26,302,779 downwards.
AATGTCAGCGTTAGCTTTATGGAATAGGGTATGTTTAAATCTGGAATGAAACATATAGGTAGCCTCTGGATGAGAATTTGGATAAGTTCATTTTATTGGCCACCAAATTGTGCAGCAGCCTAAATATCTGTGTATACGTATCGTGTACCCAAATATTACAAAGCGTCTGCCATTGTACGTATGGAGGACTGGAATTAAAGATGGGCAATATTGTGCCATTAGGGGTTTTATGCTGAAAGAGACCTGAAAATGCTAATAGGTTCTGTTTGTATCAGAAAAGAGAGGGGTAGCTGAGGTACTAACACCTCTATCTTCAATTCAAAGCCTTGACTAGAATTCTGTGTTTCATAGCTTGTAGGCTAAATTCTCCCTCTGAGATAGGGAAGATAAACATTCAATTGTGGTCTGCTTAGTGCTGTGTCAGTGTGAATGTTTAATTCAGATTGATGTCATTATAATTTAGCTGTCAGCCTCTGGAGTACAATTTATTTACCGCCACCATAATTATATCGCTATCTTAAGTTATTTACAACCGTGCTTTACAGACGTGTGAAACTCTGGAGTATATCATATGTTTAAACTTTGCTGCTGCAGAGCTGCAAGTTGTTGATCTTTTGAGTGTGTGAAGCACAAATGTGATTACTAGCTGATCATTACTTTACCCTAATTCCTATAATCCGCCATACTTGTTTTTTTGGAAGGATTTCACATCTGGAAACCTGCACTGTTTTCTTTCTCTGTCCATGCACGCACAGAGTTAAGAAGCTGTTCGGTTTAGGGCAGCTCATATGCTACCATAAGAGGACATCTCGATGACACTTCTCTTGCTTTTCATATATGCCAGCTTCATTTTAACAGTAATTGCAGCACTGGTGATGATATCACCACCGATGTTGAATATTGAATGTTCATTTGATTAAGCTTTACAGTGGTAATAATTATTGTACCACATGAAGGGTGAAGCTCCTTAGATTTTGTTTCTTCCAGTATTCATACCATGTTCATAATAACTCCTATATGGGTCACAGTTAGGGACTGTACTGTTGTTGCCATACTAAGTATCAAGAGCAATTTATAACTCATCTGCTTACTCTTCTGGATATCTGTGCAAGCTGTTGTAGCAATACCAGTCAAGAGTCCTGTAGCATCTTGAAGAGAAGACCAACTTACTGATTGAAGTTTATGCTTTTGTGGGCTAGAGTGCTCTTTGTTGAATGCATGAAGCATTCAAGGAACTCTCTAGAGTCCATTCCATGCGTTTTGACAAAAGTGAAGTCTAAACCCATGAAAATCCTTAGTCTTAAAAGAAAGAAAATCGCAGAATGTTGTTTCCTTAGAATAGTTGTATGTGATTTATTCTAAAACTATTGATATGTGGCTGTGCTAATGCTAGTTTTGTTGCTAGAAATCTTCACTAGAAATTAGTAAATTTTGGGTCTTGGCCATTTTAGAAAGTAGTGCCATGAGATCAGGTAACAAGAGCTTTTTAAAAAAATTGAATTATGAAGTGTTGTGCTTTCTAAGACTAAAAGACTAGGACTAAACTGGATTGCCTGTGAAACACTAAACTGGGGTATCCGACGTGCTCTTCAGACGTTTCGGACTATACCTCTTTCCTGATCTTTGGCACACTGAAGGGGGATGAATGGGAACCCACAGTACACAGCAAGAAGGGGGTGGGGAGGAGGCACTACAATGGCTACCCTTGAAAATCAGTCGGTATGTTTGAATTCTCTCTTTTCTATGAATTTTCATCAGCACCTCGGCCGAGAGAAGATAAATATGAACTCTCACTTCTCTGAAGGAGAAGTTAGGACCAGAAGAAGAAGGAAAAAGTATCTTTCGTCTGTTTTGTTTCTAACTCAAGTTGAACAATTTCAGTTGTTTTAAAAGCAAGTCACTGCCAGGGGTATCACATCCCTGAGGTGGATTTTGCAATAACATTACCTTCTCTCAAATAGATTTTCCTTAGAGCTTTATTTTCCCTCTTGTTGTGGCAGATCGCAACATATTCTTGTCACGGTTCACACTTGCAAGAGACCACTTATAGACTGTTAGGAGAAACATGGTGCCTTTCTGAGCATACTTTCTGAGCCTAGGAACTAGTTTCCAGTACTGGTACCAGAACTGAGCTTATTGCATGTTCCTTCTATACAATGGTCCGTTCCTGCTTTGGTTTCTTGTTTTCAGCAACCTAATTTTAGGTGCGGAATAAGTCATTTTGCTGTGTGCTGTTGCTCAACACTTGTGAGTCTGGAACCCTTGTGGATCTCTGCTGATTAGAGTGTGGGGCAGTTAATGCCATGGTTGCAGGTTTGATTCGATCCCTGTACAGGGGACGCTTGGGTTGCAAACGTGATCCGTGCAGGAAGCATGTTCACAACCCGCAGCGCCGTGTCTGTGCATGTGCAAAGCGCGATTTAGCACTTCTGCGCATGTGCAAGCGCCGAAACCCGGAAGCAACCCATCCCAGTACTTCCGGGTTCATCGCGGTGCGCAACCCGAAATCACACAACCCGAAGCATCTGTAACCCGAGGTATGACTGTATGGGAGACAACTGCATATTCCTGCATTGCAGGGGGTTGGACAGGATGATCCTTGGGGTCCCTTCCAACTCTACAGTTGGACCTGTAGATCTATGGACCTGTAGATCCTGAGCTCCTTTCTGTCCCCACCCCTGCCCCAAAATATCCCAGGAAAACTTTTAAGCAACCAGGCCAGAGTTTCCCATCTTCAGTGCTTTCACTCCTTGTGTAAGTCGGGTGTGTGGGTGTGGGTGTGGGTGTGTTTAGGTCTTTGGGACAATGTTTGGATGGAGAATCAAAGCTGTACGTTTCTTTAAAATCTCCTGGTGCGATTGGGAGAGGGGCATCTTCCCCCACCCTTTCTTTTTTTGGCCATGCTTCTTAACTTTTCAAGGAGGGCTGTTCTTGAGAGCCTAAACCCTCCTGTGCAGTCCTAAGCACATCTACTACTAGGGAACACGCACCATTAAACTTGATGGGGATTACTTCTGAGTAAACAAGCACAACGTTTCACTGTTTGAAAGTCCACGCTTTGTGAATGGAAGATTGGCTTTGTTTATTTACTGAATTTCTAACCCACCCTGCCCTTCAGCTCAGGGCAGATAGCAACAGCTTGAGATGTGTATCAGCACTATAAAATTTCCTATAAATGCAGTTAAAATGTATACAAGAAAACATCCCCATCCCTGAAAGGCTGCTAGTAATACTTTAAACAAATAGTCTCACGGCAGGCTCGTGACAGCTACAGAATTAACTTGGACGTTTTTATGTTTTGTAAATAGTAGCAAACGGTTTCAGTGTTAGTATCATATCTTATGAACTTGCTTGGTTGTTGTGGTGTTGCCAAGACCTCCTAGAGAGTTTAAGGATTGTGTGTGTGTGTGTGTGTGTGTGTGCATATTATACATATTGATTTGCCTTGTGGGGCGTGGAATATAATGCAATAACCTCTGGCACTAGCATGTGCAGGGAAATGTATTTTGTTTAAAAGAGCCTACAGGGAACTGGAACTCTGCACATGAGACTGAACTGTGTCCTCCTTTCAGTGTGGTGTGTGACAGTGGTTATATAAGATTATTTATTTGAACTCTTAACTGCTCTCTGTCTAATTTGCTTTGCAGTCAAACTCCCATGTGGTTTTGAAAAACCGAGTATCATTGTGTGTGGTTGGGGAGGAGAGGCCACAGCTCGTGTGTGTGTTTGTGTGTGTGTGTGTGTGTGTGTGTTGCAAGGCAGTGGAAGATCTTAAACCTAGCATGCAATCTGAGGCTCCCCGCCCCCTTTTGCCTGCCCACAATTTCTTGGTGCCTGGCTTTGAAGCTCAGATAGGCAACAAAAGATATAAAACGTCTGAAGTGTGATTTACTTGAGAACATTATCCGCAATTAAAAAAAAATGTCTGCAAGAGTATAGGAAACCGAACGCTTGCTGCCAACAGATGCCAGGTGCAAAGTGTGGAGAACGTCAAAATGGGAATTACAGGCCTGGCAGCCCCCCCCCCCCCCAGACGGGGACACACACACACACACTCTTTTTAAAATTTAAAGCCATAAAACCCTTTCCCTTTCTCTTGCTCACTTAAGGTTGATAGATTTGCTGTGAGAGTTTTAACTTCTTCCCCAAAACGGAGGAAGGGAAGTGAGAGACTCAGTGGAAAAGATTTCAAAGCTGGTCCATTGGTAGTCTCATTGCACCTCATGGGCCTCACAACACCACTTCTGATTATGTGCACATAGGATTAAAACATAAGACGAGCCCCAGCCTTCCAGTCCTGTACAGTGGTACCTCAGGTTAAGTACTTTACTTGTTTTGGAGATCTATACTTAACCTGAAACTCTTCTTAACCTGAAGCACCACTTTAGCTAATGGGGCCTCCTGCTGCTGCCGCCGGGCCGCCGGAGCACGATTTCTGTTCTCATCCTGAAGCAAAGTTCTTAACCTGAGGTAATATTTCTGGGTTAGCGGAGTCTGTAACCTGAAGCGTATGAAACCTGAAGCGTATGTAACCCAAGGTACCACTGTATTCTCATTCCTCATAGTGGCCTGCTAGGTGCCTCTGACGAAGACTGCAAGCAGGGGCTGAGGGCAGAATTTGTCTCCTGTTGCTGTTCCTCAGCAACAGGTATTCAGGCCAGGTGTGGCATGCCTCTGATATCGCAGCCACCATGACTAGAAGCCATTGAGGGCTTTGTCCTCCATAAATTTGTCTTTTCTGCTTTTTTTGAAGTTGGCTCGTGGTAGCAAATTCCATGCGTTTTAACTCAGGTGCCTTGCGAAAGAACTGTTTCCTGAACCCCCCACCATTCACATTTGCTGAATGACTCCAGTTTTTAACTTTATGAGAATAAAAAACCCCTCTATCCATGTTCTTGTTAGTATTATTGGGAGTGGGAGGAAAACTGTTCACTTTCTCCACACATGCATTATTTTGTATGTACTTCTCCCCAACCGCGTTCACCTGCGCCTCCAAACTAAAAGTCCCTGAACACCTTTCCTCAGAAAGGAATTGCTCCAGCCCTACCAGAATAATGGTTGCCTTTTTCTAGCTCTACAGCATCCCGTTTTGAGAGGTGGAGACCGGAACTACATGCAGTGCTGTATTCAAAGTGTGGTTGTAACATAGATGAATATATTCAAGGCATTTAGGTGCTGGGAGATTTATATTAGATCCTTTCCAAATGATCTTTACCATGAGAACTTTTTTTCACAGCTTCCATTCACTGGGTTGAGGTTTCCTACCATGACTCCGATATATTTCTCCTGGTCAGTTGCCATAAGCTCAGATCCCATCAGTGTATATATGTGTACTTAGAAACAATGCACATTGCTGTATACTGGCATTGGACTGCATTTGCCATTTTAATGCCCATTGTGATTCCTTCTTTTATCATCCTGAATAATTGGGTTTCATTGGCAAACTTGGCTCACCCCAAACTCCGTATCATTTATGGATAAGTTAACAACCACTGGTCCCAATACAGTTGCTTGGAGAACCCCATGTATTTCTTCTCTCTATTAAGAGAACTGATCATGTATTCCTACCTCCTGTTTCCTCTTTAACCTGTTAGTGATTCGTAAGAAGACTTGACCTCTTTTTTTTTATTTGCTCAGGCAAATCTTTTTGAAAGTTCAGGTAAAGTCTTCTGGATCATTGTTTCCACATACTTGTTGACACATCTAAGCACTGCAAGATTAGTGAGACAAGACTTAACCTTTGCTGGGGCCATGTTGATTATTCTTCAGCAAGGCTTATTCTTCTATATGCTCGATAATTTTCAGGCTGCCCCTGCTCTTATTTCCCTCCTAAATTGTCATCCAGAGCAGGAGCAAAGAAAACTGAGGCTATCAGCCCAAATTGCTTCTCCTTTCTACCTGTTCCTTGCAAATCTCCCACCTCGATTAAACTGGCTCCTACCTAATCTCTGTTGGAGATATCAGATTGTGGCAATGTTGAAAAATGTTGAAAAAAATGATCCCCTGTGAAAATTTAAAGCCGTATGGATGAAATGATGTGATCCCTGTAGCTGCTGATGTTTGTGCAAGAAGTGTGTGTGTATATACACTCATGCATGTGTCCAGAGACATTACACCTCCGTGTTAACTGAATGCAGGTAATAAATGTTATATTCCTGAGTGTTGCTCAGCAGTCAGCTTAAAACAGACAAAATATCCCTATCCTGTTGCAGTCAGAAAACGAGATATGAGATGTCTAACTATATGCATTAAATCTTTTTCCAACTGTATACTGTAATCTCTTCAGAATTGGTGTGAGCGCATGAAAGGTGTTTATGGACTGTTTAAAAGCTCTTTGCAGATTAAAGTGGTGTGCTTTTTTGGTGTAGTGAATGTGTTAACACTAAGGAGACTTGGGTTCAAATCCTTATTCAGCTGAGAAACTCACCGGGTGACCCATTTAAACTGTTTTGAAAACAGCCAAGAGTTAGGGCAGGGGGTTGTTGTGACCCTGCAAATCAGGACTATAGATTCCACATCTCTGCTTTCTGGTTATGTCATTACCCCCCCACCCCCACTTATTCAGAGTAGGCTGACTGAAATAATTTCAGTGGATCTACCAGGAATATAACTGACGTTGAATTTAGCCCTATGGAAAAGCAGTGTACAAATATTTAAATGAGATCTTGGGTGAGAAAGTTCTGTTCTCTCAATCGCGCCCTACCTTATAGGGATGTTGTGAAGATAAAATGGTTGCAAGCAGAGGACTGTGTATAGCAGGCATAGGCAAACTCAGCCCTGCAGATGTTTTGGGACTTCAACTCCCATCATCCCTGATCTCTGGTCCTGTTAGTTAGGGATTATCCCAAAACATCTGGAGGGCCGAGTTTGCCTATGCCTTGAGGGGAGGTCAGGGTAAGCATGAAATATAGAAAGCAGTTAATGTATTTTTGCCTTAAAAATATAACTGTTGATTATCCGCTGACCTAAATACATTGCTAGTAAACCACTTGATAGTTTGGGTTGAAGTTTTTGTTTGTTTATATGAACACATAAAATAGAAGTACTCATTGAAATGAACAGAGCAGTTGACAACAAAACATATCATTAAGTGCTCAGCCTAAATCAGCGATCCCCAAACTTTTGCCCCCATAGACCACTTGAAAATTTATGAGGGTCTTGGCAGACCACTTAATGTTTTTTCTTTTCTGCCTGTTTTAGCAAACATAATCTGTTGCGCTAAATGCAATATATATTGTATTTTTATTGCTTCATTTTTCTTCAGTGTAGAGTTTAATTGTGTTGCAGTATGAAATCAAATTGTAGTAGCTTCAGAGAAAATATAATAAGCAAACGAAGCAATAAAAAAGACAAAGTCAACATGAAGTGTCAATGCCTTGGGTTTGATTCTTCCCATCTTCAACCACAAATCCACAGACACATCACATAGACACACATTCACAGTCCACAGTTTTGGAACCCCATGGCCTAATTCATGGCTCTTTGATTCCAGCTCTCCAGTTGTTGTTTTTGTGTGTGTGTGTGTTTTTGGAATAAACATTTCAAGTGACACTTGCTGAACAGTTAGTGTTTTTCAGGGGGGGGCATGCTTTGTCTCTTGCAGCGGAAACTGAGTCTTGGGCGCCTTTAAAAAAATGAACATTTTATTATTATGGCGTGGACTTCTGTGGATTACACTCTGTTAGCAGTTTCTCTTGATTAAGACATGACATGTATTCTTGGAGATGGAGGAGCCTTCCAAAAACATGTTAAAGAACTTCTTAGTAATTAGCTGAGCTCAGGATAACTGGTGCTGCCAGGAGGTGCTTAGACAGTCTGCTTTGTGCCCCTGATGAAATACTTTTACAAGCCCTAAATTGGAAAATGTCTCTCTTTTTTGTTGCGGGTGGGGGGGGGGGTGGAATTGAGGGAAAACAAAATGCCAAAGCTGACCCTCGTAAAGAAGAGAGAGTGTGTGTCAGTGTGTGTGTGTGTGTGTGTGTGTGTGTGTGTGTGTAGGCAGTTCACTCAAGCTTGGCCATTATGGCTTCATACCCCTAAATCCTATTCAGTATCGCTGAACAAATGGAATGGAACTGAGAATGAGCTGTAATCTCCAAAGGCCAGCTTGTTGCATAGCTCAGCAGGACTGAGGGAGAGCATAAGGATTTCTGTTCTCCTCTGTACTCTCATCCCTGCTTCCCACCGAAAACATTTCCCGCCTCTTTAATTTTAGCATTGATCAGCTAACTCCCTTCAGCAGGCTCTCTGAACCTGCCGCCCCTATTGTCCGTTGTTCCATATCTGGCTCTGCTCCTATTAGAATGCCTCAGCTGTATATTCTTCGTAATTTGTAGTGTTTTGCAACTCATAGGGATTCTTGCCTCTTCTCAATTGAAAGGCTTTGCAGTCTGGCCCTAAACATGTTTACTCAGGGGCAGAGCCCCACTGTGTTCAAAGAGATTTGCTTCCTCAGGACATGTTCTTAAGATTGAATTTACACACCTCCCCGCCCTGCCTGAGGTACTAAGCTCTTCAGGACCTTTCAGACTCCCCTGCCCCCAGCATTGGGGAACTGTGTTTGTTGTTCATATGGGAGCCATTCACACAATCAGAGGCGAACATGTATGAATTTTATGGTGGGCTTGTTGTGTGAGTAAGCTATGGGCATGCCCATTATTTATTTATTATTTTATTTATTAAATTTGTATACTTCCCATCACCCGAAGATCCCAGGGTGGTTCACAACATAAGAATACAAAACGAGAACACAAAATAGTTAATAAAGCAAACATCAACTAATAACCCCCCTCCCACAAACACATTTCAAAGGCCCTAGAACAGGGGTAGGCAACATAAGGCCTGGGGGCCAGATCCGGCCCAATCGCCTTCTAAATTCGGCCCGCGGACAGTCTGGGAATCAGCGTGTTTTTACATGAGTAGAATGTGTCCTTTTATTTAAAATGCATGTCTGGGTTATTTGTGAGGCCTGCCTGGTGTTTTTACATGAGTAGAATGTGTGCTTTTATTTAAAATGCATGTCTGGATTATTTGTGGGGCATAGGAATTCATTCATTCCCCACCCCCAATATAGTCCGGCCCACCACATGGTCTGAGGGACGGTGGACCGGCCCACAGCTGAAAAAGGTTGCTGACCCCTGCCCTAGAATGTTACTGCCTGATTATAGAGAAACGTTTTTGCCTGGTGCCTTAAGATGAAGGTACCAGGTGAGCCTCCCTGGGGAGAGCATCCATAAGCGGGGAGCCACTACAGAAAAGGCCTGTTCTCAGGTTGCCACCCTCCAGATCTCTCACAGAGCGGCACACAATGAAGGCCCTCAGATAATGATGTAACTCAGGCATAGGCAAACTCGGCCCCCCCAGCTGTTGTTGGACTACGACTCCCATCATCCCTAGCTAACAGGACCAGTGGTCAGGGATGATGGGAATTGTAGTCTCAAAACATCTGGAGGGCCGAGTTTGCCTATGCCTGATGTAACTGGACGGATGCTGCTCTTAGTTCAGTGGGGCAGCTTCTGATTTTCACAGGATTCTTTCTTCCTCAAAGTTGGGGGCTTAATTTCGCCTCTGGAGCCATGGAAGAGAAGAGAGCTAGAGAGCGCACTACGGGTGAAGCTGACTTGGAGTTGCAACCAACCAAATTATTGGGTGGGACTTCCTCCCATTGGGAATCACTTGCAGTGCCCCCCAAATCTGGTGTAGAAGGTTGGGGGGAATCGGCAGAGCACTGCTCACAGAAGTTGTTTTGGACGTGCAATGATTTAGTTAGAAACAACCCTTTTTGTTTTTCCTTAGTTGCATTCAGAGAGCTTTGAACATCCCCGTGGCCTCAGATTTTAGAGGGAAGGCGTGAATACTGGGTGTAACCACCAGGGAGTAGAAGACATTACTGTTGTGTTCCCATTTAGTCCAGAGCATCCTGTTCTCATAGATGCCTATGGGGAGTCCACCAGCAGGACACATAACGCACAGCAGTGGTCTCCTGCTTCTGATCTTCAGCTACAAATTGCTACTAATCTTCCTTTAATCTCCTGGCAGCGAAGTTTAAAAAATGGGAGGGTTCCCCCCCCCCCCCAAGAAGGCGGCACGAAGTGCTGAGAACACTAGAATTTCTGCAAATCCTCAATTTTCTGAGAGATTGCAGTGAAAACTGAGAATGGCACACTTCAGATCTTTCAGACACTGGGTTTAATTAAACAAGAATACATCAGTAACTTGTGTGAGTTGTTCCTAGGGTGTCTGGTTTTGATTACAGCTTAAGTGTGCAGCTGTGGCTCAATAGCATACATAATAATAGGTATACATGTCACTATTATTTGAATGAAAATGTTGATAAGTAAAACATACTCAGCAGTATTCCTTTCATGGTAGCCAAACGATACCCCAATGGGTATAGTGTTGCATCTGCATTTATGTGCTTGTGAAAATTTGTATAAATGCAAATTTCAAGTTGTAAGGTTGTATCCGACATGGTCTGTGAGCTGAGGGAACAGGCTTCTGCTTTCTTTTGCCCCTATCCTGGTCCTCTGTGTGCCTTCACAATCTTCTCCTGGTGTGTTGGGTGTTTCTGGAGCCAATTTGCAGGGCACATGGGTGGGGGGCTGCAGGGAGAGATGAGAGGAAACTGAAGTCCCATTGTGTGAGCAGATGTCCACTCACGCAGCATTGAATTCCTCCCATGGCACTTTAAGTCTTTTCGTTTTCTGTGTGAGAGCCTTTCCCCCCTCCTCAAAACCTGTTTGCCATTCAGGAGTTGTCCCATATTATGCCATTTAACAGCTTCCCCAGGAATGCAGTCCACCAAACACACACAACCAGTAGTTTCGCCAAGTGTTGTGGTGATAATCTGTGGCACTTGTTGTCATTGCTTTCTAACTACAGTGGTACCTCGGGTTAAGTACTTAATTTGTTCCGGAGGTCCGTTCTTAACCTGAAACTGTTCTTAACCTGAAGCACCACTTTAGCTAATGGGGCCTCCTGCTGCTGCCGTGCCGCTGAAGCACAATTTATGTTCTCATCCTGAAGCAAAGTTCTTAACCCAAGGCACTATTTCTGGTTTAGCAGAGTCTGTAACCTGAAGCGTATGTAACCTGAAGCGTATGTAACCCGAAGTACCACTGTACTAACTTTTTGAGTTTTATCAGTGTTTATTTCAATTGTTGCAAGCCACCTTGAGTCATGGTTCTGGGGGGAAAGGTGGGATGATATCATCATCATCATCACCCAGGGATTGTTAGTGTGGAAGGGAACCGCCAAAGCCATCTGAGGAGGCTTAATAAATGGAGTCCTCCAGAACACCCTGGAACATTCCTTGAAAACAGAATGTATTTCCATTCAAAATGTGCAAAGGCATGCCATTTGGTTTATTGGATGTGCTCATTCTGGGCAAAGTCCACTTCACATGTGCCCCTTTCACTTTGTATTTAAATCACGCAATTGTAAATTCATCTTTCTTAACGCTGAGGCCAAAAGCCTTTTCTTTTATGGGTGTATATGCGCTCCATCAGCACTGATACACATTTTTCAACTGCACCTTTTGTTTTGATTTGCTGGCTTGCTTGTCATTGGAGTGCATGAGTGCTCTGTCTTCTCCCTTCAGCACCATTCACAGGTTTGTTTTTTGGCATGCTTTGCTTTGCCTTCCCTGTGTGTGTGTGTGTGGGGCGGGTGATTTTCAAAAGCTTCCCCTTGTTAGGATGCCGATTCGCTTCTCTGTAGATTATCAGCAATTTTGCTGTTTCAATTTTGTTGTCTCAGTTTGTGGTGCTGCCCGATAACTTCTTGTTGGTGCTTTCTGAAGGGCTTCAGGACCCCAGAGTTTAAGCCTCAGGACCCTCCCTTCCTCTTGAGAAGCTGTTTGCGGTCTTTAATTGCCCTGCTTGGCTTTCCCTCCCCATGGTGACAGCAATTTGAAGCGCAAGGGCTGGCATACAATGGGAGCCACCTTTCAATAGAATTGTGTTAATAGTCAGAACCACTTACAAAGGGGGGGAAGTTTGAATGAATGGGCTTGGGGAGGGGGTAGAGAGAGTGTTGGGGGAGGGGCAGTAGGGAACTTTTGCAGGGATAGGAAAAACAACCATATCTGAAGAAGTGTGCATGCACACAAAAGCTCATACCAATAACAAACTTAGTTGGTCTCTAAGGTGCTACTGGAAGGAATTTTTTATTTTGTTTCAACCTTCTCTGTAGGCAGCTGAGATATGAATCCTCTTTGCACTTCTGATACAATCCACAGTATTTCTTGTAGACACAGTTCTTGCAGGTTAGTTAGGTTCAACATGTGGTCAGTATTCCTAAATACACCATTTTTTATTTTATTTTTTAAGTTCTATGTATCCCAAGGCACTCCTCCAAGTGGCTCAAGGCACTATGGGTGGTTCTCTTCTCCCCGTTTTATCCCCATAACCACCTTGCTGAGAGACACTGCTGGACCAGGGTCACCCAGTGAGTATCATGGCTGAGTGGAGATTTGAACCCTGGTCTTGCAAGTCTTAGTTCGATGCTCAAGCCACTACCCCACACTGGCTGTCATCCCAGTTGACTGTCCTTATGCCAGACCTTTGGCTAGAGGAAATACCTGATTTTAGGCATTACGGCCTAAATCAGAGCTTTCCAAACTTTTCACGTTGGTGGCACACTTTTTATAGACATACATCGTTTCGCAACACAGTAATTCAGTTTCACTAGCAAGCCAGGTGTTAAACTAACCCCTTTCCAGCCCCGGGAAGAGCGTGGGGACCATTTGTGCGACACACCTCCAGCCGACACACTTGACGTGTCGTGACACACAGTTTTGAAAGCTTTGGTCTAAATTATGTTGGCTGGTTGGAATTTGGCTTGTGTAATGCCAGTTTGACTTCTCTTCCCAATTGGCCTCCCAGAGTTAAGTTTTGAAGGCATGTGGGAAGTGTGCAGTGGAAGAGAAGAAAGGTGCAGTCCTATACAACCCTGTTCCCTCCAGGACCGGAGTCAGTATGCTTCTCAGTACCAGTTCCTGGGGAGCACAAGTGGGGCGCTAGCGCTGTTGTGGCCATTATGCGCTGCTTGTGGGCTTCCCATAGGCATCTGGTTGGCCACTATGAGAACATCAGGTGGGCTTTTGGACTAGCCCAGCAGAGCTCTTCTTAGGCCTTGGAAGTATTAAAAGTACCCAGTCTACAAACCGAAGGAGCTGCTGCGGTGCTTGCTTTTCTCTTCCTCCCCAGTTCTGCTTTCCTTTTGTGACATGACCGTGGGCTGGAACTGTATTACCATTCAGTATACGTACGGTGTGTAGGCTGTATCAAACGAAACAAAACCAAATTCATTGTAACCATGAATCAGCAAAAAAGCCCCAAATAGGTCATTTGTACAGTGTTGTTGGAAACCACCAGTGAGAGGTGAAAGCATTGCCTGTTTCTGTTTTATTAGGAATGGTAGTGATGCGCTATTGGTTGCCACTCACATTATATCCTACAGTGCTTTATCTAACAGTGGTGTGCAACCGATAGCTTCTGTTTAATAGAAACAGCCTTCCATTCACAGTGCTCCGCCATGGATTGGTACTTCACCATAGATTGAGATTATGCGCGACTCCAGCCAGTGTCGCAGTTCCTGTGAAAATGTTGTATTTAAGGTCTGCGACTGAAAGACCTCTTATTCAGTGTTCAAAACTCCCATTGTTCTAGGTGCATTTTGCAACAGGGAATTTCATTAGAGTGAGCAGTTTCTGAGCTCTGAGCGCAGTACTGCGCCTAAGATTTCAGATTAAAACTGTGGAGTGGAAGTAAAGGGGGACCTTTTCTGCCTCCCCACTTCTGGCTACTCTCTGAAGACTGGAGAAGAGACCCTTTTAAGAATATTCAGGGGTGGGCAGGCGGTTGGACTAGACCAGGGGTCAGCAAACTTTTTCAGCAGGGGGCCGGTCCACTGTCCCTCAGACATTGTGGGGGTCTGGACTAAAAAAATTGGGGGGGGGGGAATGAACAAATCCCTGTGCCCCACAAATAATCCGGAGATGCACTTTAAATAAAAGCACACATTCTACTCATGTAAAAACATGCTGATTCCCGGACTGTCCGTGGGCCGGATTTAGAAGGCAATTGGGCCGGATCCGGCCCCCGGGCCTTAGTTTGCCTACTCATGGTGAAAAATGAGCATAATATTTTAGCTGCAGTTCATTCATTTTCAGCTTTGTATTCTTGCTATAGAAATGCACGCCTAGACATTCCATTGTTGTGCCCACAACCTAGGTTTAAGGTGCCATTTAGCTCCTAGCTTTCATATCTCAGTTACTAGCACTGCTCTCATTTATTTTTAGCAATCTCCATCATCATGAGTTTATCTCTTTGATGTTGCTTACAGAGTAACGTGAGAGAGGAAGAGAGGGTGGGTTCTTGCCCCCAAGTGATTTGAGGTCTAAATTTGACAGAGGGCGAACAGAACTTGGGGGTGGGGGTGCCAGAGGCAAGTGATGTATGTTTACTCATTGACAAACTAGCACTGTTTGCTCAAATTGTAAACGCTAATACAGTAATTGCCATTGCCATGTGAAAATCTTGGTCCTCTGAATCCTTTCTGGAATTGGCATGTCTCCAACCAGCATCTCCACAGTCCCTCTAGCACAGTGGTGGCCAAACTTGGCCCTCCAGCTGTTGTTGGACTACAACTCCCATCATCCCTAGCTAACAGGACCAGTGGTCAGGGATGATGGGAGTTGTAGTCCCAAAAACAGCTGGAGGGCTTAGTTGGGCCACCACTGTGGAACCTTCGATCCTTCAGATGTTGCTGGACTACACCTCCCATCATTCCTGACCATTGACTCTGCTGACTGGGGTTGATGGGGGTAGACGGTGATAAACATTTTTAGGGCTGTGGGTTAGCTCCTGTTCAGGGAAGTTTTTAATGTGTGACATTTTAATGTATTTTTAATCTTTGTTGGAAGCCGCCCAGAGTGGCTGGGGAAACCCAGCCAGATGGGCCGGGTACACATAATAAATTATTATTATTATTATTATTATTATTATTATTATCCGTCTCTATTCTAAGGCAGTTTTCCCCCAACCTGGTGACCCCCCAGATACTTTGGACTTCAATTCCCATCATCCCAAGCCAGTATTCTCAGTGGTTGGGGAAAATGGGGGTTGTAGTCCAAAATATGTTGGGGGAACCTGGTTGGGAAATGCTGCTCTATGGAGAAATAAGAAAAACAAAACAGCATCTTATGGGCCTATTGTGGTCAGGCTTGCAATCTCTGCCCATGCCATCTCAGTGTGGGGGTTGCATTTGTGCAGGGTCTGAATACTGCTAGAAACCTTTGTAGGTTATCTTGGTTTTATCAGTGAACTTTTTTGGGTGGAGTGGGTAGCCATCGTGGTGCCACCAGGATGTTTTAGACTGCAACTCTTATAATCTCAGACCATGCTGGCTGAGGCGGATGAGAGTTGTGGTCCACAATGTGCTGGCTTCGCCTTATCTAGCTAGCCTTACATATTGCATAGGTAAGAGGTCCTCTTGCAGGAAATGGGGCCAAAAGTAAACTTTGTTGGTGTAATCTAGGAATTAGAGGAGGGTAGTGAAACTTGTCGCCAGCCGTTGTAAAACGGAGGAGTTGTTCTCTGTTGTGATAAAACACTGAACTTTAAACGGAACGGGTCTATTTTTGAATGAGCCACTTCAGATAAAATGCAAATCAAGCTTCTTTGCTGGCCCACGGTGTACTAAACGAAACCTACGGTTCAGTGATGGGAAGAAAGTGGTCCGTCATTAATTGCTAATGGATCTTACATTGTTCTGCTGAGAATGGTAAAAAAAAATTAAATGCCTGTTTGTGGCCATGTCCTTCAACCTGGTCACCACCTCGTACAAGCAAAGAGAAGAACAGTTTGTGCCCCAAGCAATTTACCCCAACGCAAGATGTAGTATTGAAAACTGAGCAAGATCCATGGTTGCAGTGGCTTATGAGCAATCTGTTGGGCTACGAAAGCAGTGCATATTGAAACCAGTGCCTAGCATATTGCACCTTGACTGAGGAGAGGAAAGGGACTGGGTTCAAATTACAGTTTTAACCATAAACTCACTGTTGGCTACCCATGTTACAGAGGTTTGAGAGCAATGAAATTGCTGTACCTTTTTAGCAGCAGTGAAAAAACTAGAGAAGCAAGCTGTGTGCATAGATGTTTGGGTATGCCAAATTACAGAGCCAGAGTGTTGTTGTTTTTTAATTGGGTCTTAAAAAACACGCGCGCTTAGCCCCTTGCATCTCAGTTTGTGTCGGTGCTGCTAAAATTCTGCCTGTTATTACAGATGAGGAACCTCTTTCCCCTGTTTTAACATTCAAGGGTAGCAGTTGCAAGGAGAGTCAGATTCCCCCCCCCCCCCCCCAGCTTAAGAGACGAGACTGTGAAAGGTACAGCGGACTGGTGAGCCTGCAAATACTATCTGCGGGTATAAAACGGATATCATAAGAAACCAGCCTGGTTGGAGGCTCTGTGAAATACAACCCCTTTAATGTCTTCCAGTTGTCCAAACACGACTGCTTCACCCTCCCTGTGCGTGGATGTGTAGGAGAGGCTGGTTTCATTGGCCGGCAAAAGGAAAATGAAAGAAAATTGGTTTTGGGTTAGAATTAAGCACACTGTCCAGACAGCCTAAGCCAGTGGAAGCTGGCGTGTCTTGTACAGGTTCACTTTCCAATGGCCTGACTGCCTTGGTGGTGAATAAATGACAGAATCCGCTAGGGATGTTTGAGTGCAGTAGACTTTCTACAGTCCTTCTGTATAGTTGCGCTGAGGCTGTAGTCTGTTGTGTGCATATTTAAACCATTCTGTTGCAAAGAGCTTTGGGGTGTGCTAGCTATCCTTGCTTAAACAAAACAGTAGGGCGTAGCTGACCCCACTAAACAAGCAAGCAAGCAAGCAAACGAACAATGTACTGCATCTGCTGCATAAAGTGCTGAATTCAAGTGTTCTCTAGGCTAGGCATGGAATCCTGCCTCTTCTCTATGGTCTTAAAAATTGTTTTATTTATTAAATTCATATCCTGCCCTTCCTTCCAGACAGCTGAACTTGTTTGGGACCCCACGTCCCCTTATTCATACAGGGAGCGTCTATCATTGTGACAGAGGATGAGCAAGATTTTACCGCACGTTGGGTGCAAATCTGCAGTGAAAGATATGTTCTAATGGTCAGTGTTAGAAATTAGCTGGGCACCAGGCATGTTTTGTTACTGGTATGGGTCCAGTTGCAACTACGTGGAGATCTCTGGGCATCAGGTTGGCGACCACAGTTTAAAAACCTCTGCTTTAAAAAAGGGACCCCTGACCATTAGGTCCAGTTGTGACTGACTCTGGGGTTGAAGCGCTCATCTCGCTTTATTGGCCGAGGGAGCCGGCATACAGCTTCCGGGTCATGTGGCCAGCAGGACTAAGCTGCTTCTGGCGAACAAGAGCAGCGCACGGAAACACCGTTTACCTTTCCGCCGGAGCGGTACCTATTTATCTACATGCACTTTGACGTGCTTTTGAGCTGCTAGGTTGGCAGGAGCAGGGACTGAGCAACGGGAGCTCACCCCGTTGCAGGGATTAGAACCGCCGACCTTCTGATCGGCAAGTCCTAGGCTCTGTGGTTTAACCCACAGCGCCACCCATGTCCCTAAAATTAGTTCATAGCTAATACCATTTCCATTTCCAATATGTGTATTTCTCCTCCTTGCATACGAGGACAAGCAAATTGTCATAAGAGCAAGCTACAGTCGAGCAATGTAGTTGAGATCATAGAATTGTAGAATTGGAAGGGAGGGTCAACTAGTCTAACTCCCTGGCAAATAGACATTCCATTGTGGCAACTGTAACCTAGGTTTAAGATGCCATTTGGCACCTAGCTTATACAGTGGTGCCCTGCAAGACGAATGCCTCGCAAGACGGAAAACCCGCTAGACGAAAGGGTTTTCCGTTTTGGAGGTGCTTCGCAAAACAAATTTGCTATGGGCTTGCTTCGCAAGACGAAAATGTCTTGCGAGTTCCTGCGGGGTTTCCCCCCCCCTTTCCCCAAGCCGCTAAGCCGCTTAACAGCTGATCGCTAAGCTGCTTAACAGCTGATCGCTAAGCCGCTTAACAGCGGATCGCTAAGCCGCTTAACAGCTGATCGCTAAGCCGCTTATCAGCTGATCCACTAAGCCCGCTAAGCCGCTAATAGCCTTTTAGCAGCTAATCCCCTAATCACTTAAGCCTTTAATAGCCGCTAATAGCGCTAAGCCGCTAATGGGCTTGCTTCGCAAGACGAAAAAAACCGCAAGACGAAGAGACTCGCGGAACGGATTCTTTTTGTCTTGCGAGGCACCACTGTATATCTGAGTTTCTAACACTGCCGGTGGTCACATCTGTGTACACCGTTAGCATGCCTGAATTCCGTTCTCCCCCTTGTACGCTGTGATAATAGAGGATATGAGCATTCTCAAACTTCAGTTTTTCTCTTCCCACGAAGTGACGTTGGAAGTGACAAAATTGCTCTTTTAAATAACTGTTCCCTGACTTCTGCATGTCTGTGTAGCGAGGTATAACATGGCTTTATGGAAGTCCAATGTTTAGTTGGTGTGTATGTGTTTGTGTGCTTAAAAGAAACACCACAATCTTTGATGCCATCCCACACTACTGCTTTCTTGTGGTCCAGTCATTTATTGTGGTGATGGTTTTGCAGAGCACAGTGCTTTGATCAGTGTTTCCGCAAGTAATTTGGGTCATGTTTATCGCTCTTTCTTTTTTGTTATTCTTTTAGAGTTATGCAAGATAGCAGGTCTCAACTCAAACACTGCCCCAAGCAATGTCGATAGCAGCTATCGCAGCAGTATATTTTAGTGTCCTTAAAAGTAATTGGTTGTGACTCAACCAATTTCATTTTGTTCTTGCCATACCTGAGGAGTTGTTATGTTTCTGAAGATGTAAAGAAAACATATATAATAATCTTTGAATTTTTTCCAAACATTCTTTTTTTGGGTAGCTTGTCATATGTTTGTGATACTCATATCTAGCCAATCTCGAAAGAATAAAAGGATGTTCTCTACTGATACCATAAAATATAGTTTAAAAATAAGCAAGTGGATTTAAAGTTGTTGTTGTTTTTGAGGGAAAGGGGTTAGTTTGTGTTTTGTTTCTTACTTGGATCACAGATCCCCTCTGGATTATGCCTTGGGACAACAATAAATAAGAAACGCAAATCTATTCTTTTAGAAACTGTAGTTTAGAAACATTCTATCTATACCATGGCTGGTCTAGTATAGGAGCACTTTCCCCCTGGAGCACTTAATTTTGTTTGCAGTGCTGTCGTAGAAGAACCAGCTGAAACACATACAAAAAGTTCTAGCCAAATGAACCATTGAGTCCAGTTCAGCATCCCTGGATGTCTGTCAGAAGTGAAATGTGCAGATGTTCGCGTAGGCCAGCCTTCCTTTTTTTAACTGCTGGCGATGAGGCATCGCTTCTAAGACTTCATTTACTTCAGTCAAGCTGATTAAATCGGCACAGTTTTTCTATTCCTCCAGCCACCTGGATGGGGAGAGGGGGT
The DNA here is from genome assembly GCF_965153285.1 of Podarcis tiliguerta. NCBI lineage: Eukaryota > Metazoa > Chordata > Lepidosauria > Squamata > Lacertidae > Podarcis > Podarcis tiliguerta. The sequence goes on along the minus strand of NC_139535.1, from coordinate 26,283,238 downwards.
GGAAATTACCTCCTGGCCATTGGCTAATGTAGCTGTTCTTCAGAGGACCACTGAGATTCAATTGAAGCCAGAACATTCCTCAAGCCACTTGAACCCATGACCCCCATACCTTAGCGCCACAGGGGGAAGGAGGGAACTATGCAGGATCACAAATGGTACCTGTTGTGGGAAGCAGTTGGTGGGAAACTTGGCTCAGTTTTCCTTGAGGAAAAATAAGGGCCGACATGAATGAAAGCGAGGAAATACTTCATTCTTGAATACAAGCAGATGCGTATCTGTGGGTGTTTGTTTGACACAACAGTGCTGGTTGTTTTCCCCAAGGGGCAATTAGTATTGGGGGTGGAGGGGGGCTTAGTTCTGGGAAATGTTGCCCACCGACTCCCATCAGTCCCAACCACCATGGCCAGTGGTCAGAGATTGTGGGAGTTGTAGTCCAGCAGCACTTGGGAGGGGGCTACAGTTTCTGCACCCCAACATAAGATCATTGACAGCCTTGTTCTGGTGCAGCCTTTGCAATATACACATTTGGTATCATTGTTGGTCTGCATTGGCCATTCATTTTAAGAAGCAGAGCTCTGCTATATCTCTTGGAGAGAAGGAACAGTCTAGCTGTACCCAGCCCTTGGGAGCTAAGGAGGTAATGGAATTTTGTCTCTGTGACATGAGGAAGTGGCTCTAGTAACAGATGCAGACCAAGGTTCCACCACCGCAAGAGGGGATGCCAGGAACCATCTGTAATAGTATTCCAGTATAGGCTCCCTGGCACATGGGCTGACACAGGAAAGTGAATTGTACTCACACCATTGGTCCATCTGACTCAACATGGGCTATACTGACTTGCAGCTGCTCTCCAGTGTTTCTGTAGGGCAGAGCTGTCCTAACTGTGTATCGTGACACATTAGTGTGTCAGCTGCAGTGTGTAGGTGTGTCGCACAAATGCTCCCTGTGTTCCTTCCGGGGCTGGAAAGGGGTTAGTTTAACCTCTGGTTTGCTAGTAAAACTGAATTACTGTGTCGCGAAATGATGCATGTCTAAAAAGTGTGTCGCCAAAATGAAAATGGGTACTTCTCGGTCTGGAATGAACCTTTGACCTTCTGCGTGCAAAACATTACTTGCATGGAGAGACATCACACATTGACTAGGGAGCTGGGTCATGCCACTGAGTCCATCCTTAGCACCATGTGTCTAAGCTGTACACACACACAAACACACACACACACACACACACACACACACACACACGTGTGTCTGCATTGAGCATGGATGTTGGGGGGTGGAGCTAGCCCTTCCGCCTGGACATACCCCTACACATGAGTAATGTGTGAACGAACTTGGGTTCCATTTCTAGAGTGTAAACAGAATCTACCCTAATTAGACTATGGGACTTCTCCAATGTACTTGACGTTTTGTTGGCACTGTGGAAAAGTTCAGGGGGTGGCGACTTCTAGCTAAGCAAGAAGTGTTGGTGTTGAGCAGGCAAGCTTTTATGTGTTGCCCATGTGAAGCTTTTGAACATGCTGGCTGCTTTTCCCTCCCCCCTTTTTTGCAAGGCCGACAGGAGAAGATGCCGGAAAGAATTCAACCAGCTGCATTGGTGTTTGTCTTTTCTGAACGGTTCTCAATAGATGACTTCATTGGTTTAGCAATATGCATTTTGTGTGGGTTTTTAATAAGCCATTTGTTTCGGCTGTCCCGCCTGGTTGTTTAGAAGGAGTTCCTGGCTTAGTGTGGGATACATGATCCTAAGGTGGATTTGAGGGCACTATTCCTACTCTTCCCCCTTCCTTGCCACCAATGCATAGATCTTGGTAAAGAATATATTGCCAGTGCTCTAGGAACTGGCCCTGTGCTTGATTAAAACACTTCAGCTTGTCAGAATGCAAAGAAAGCGCTGCCACTGGGCTGTGTAAAGGTGGAATGTTAATTGGCTAAAGAGACACATATATTTTACTACAGGGAAAGTTGGTACATGTCCCCTTCTGCCTCTGAATTCATGGAAGTGCAGTGTGGAAGTTGCTTGGTCTAATAATTTTTCCTGCGGTTTCCTCTATGGCTTCCTGGATCCTTCTGACCTCTTGCCACTTCAGAAACATCCGTCTTCATTGTTTTCATGACTTGCGTTGTCCCATTACAATTTATTTAATATAGCGTGCAGCAGTCTGCATGGTTTGGTGAATAATATCTTTGCAATCCTGGGGATTTTTTGAAACGTAAATTTGTTTTAATCGGTTGGCGTAGTCGAGTCACGTTTTATAAAATGGAACTTGTATACCACCTATGGAGAATTGGTTTCAAGCAATTTTAAATAAATAAATGTGAGCGTCCCCATCCCCAATAAACAAATGTTTAGCCTTGATTTTTGAAATGAATGGCTAAATTAGGGTCTTCAATTTCAGTAGGACTACTCTGGTAAAGCTTGCTTGTTTACCTTCCTTGTCTTCTGTCCCAGCTCCACAGCTTGGGGGAAAAAGGACCAAGGAAAGCAGAAAAAGGAGGTGGAGCCTAACTGGTTAAGGAAGCAGTACTAGGAGGCATGTTCAACATCCTACAGAGTCCAAATGTGGAAGATTCCTTGAGCATTTAGCCATTGTTTCAGGGAAGGGGACTGAATGTGCAACCCAGAGTATCAAAACTGCCTGTTGTCTCAATGCGCCGCCGGAACGCCCTGTACTCATTGAGAGATTAAGGGCCAAACGACACACAACAAGTGTCACATCTGCACTTGGAGAGGCAAGGCATTTAAAAATGGAAATGGTGTCTGCTGAGTGCATGCATGTTGTTATTATCTGGATTGCAGCAGAAGGTGAAATGGAATGCTAATTGGGGATTTCCTGGTTTTTGCATTAGAAGGTGCAGGTGAGGGATTTTCCTCAGAACTGCAACAGGGGTAGAAAGATCTCGCCTATTATTCTCTCCCTTACGCCCATACCTCCCAGATGCTGTTTTCATTTTTAAAAACCACATCTGCATTTGAAATGCAATCACCTGTTTAATTTCATGCCTAGTTTGGCCCTAAAGGTGTCATGTCATTGGTTTATATTCAGAAATGGAAGTAGAGGAAGGTTGAATGACTCAAGCCCTCAGAAGAAGGCTTGTGGGCAGGGAGCAGAGTTGGTTCCTCTTCTGGGGTGGAGCATGTGGTAATATTGGGGTTAGGGCCAGGGTACCCAGTCCCCTTCTCCTGCCAACCTAGCAGTTCGAAAGCATGTCAAAGTGTAAGTAGATAAATAGGTACCGCTCCGGCGGGAATGTAAATGGCATTTCCGTGCGCTGCTCTGGTTCACCAGAAGCGGCTTAGTCATGCTGGCCATATGACCCAGAAGCTGTACGCCGGCTCCCTCTGCCAATAAAGCGAGAGGAGCACCCCAGAGTCGGTCACGACTGGACCTAATGGTCAGGGGTCCCTTTACCTTACCCAGTCCCCCTACACATTTTGCATCCATTTTTTTTCAGCGCATGAAAGAAGGCTTCCATGCATCTGGAACTCTGCTTTCTCCTGCCTGTGCAGGTTCGTGGTTGAAACCTGCACAGGCGCCATCCTAAAAATGATTCTATGAAGTAGGTATGCTTAGGATTGGGCTGTGAGAGAATACTGTGGCACTGGCGTGAGTTCTCAGAGTAGCAGTTTCCTCCATGGCTTGCTTTCCCAGAGGGGAAATTGGGCAGGCGATGGGTGGGGTGGGGTGGGGCGGGGCGGTCGAGTCTCATCATGTGATGAGTCGTTTGTGGAATTGGGGTTTTGTTTTTCTCTCCCTTCTTTTCCAAAACGGGTTTGAAATGTGCTCTGAAATGCTGCATGGTGAATGTTATGGTCTGCTGTGTCCCAGATTTCCTCTGAACATTTCCCTCCCTCGTCTTGTGTGGGATTTGTTTATTTTTCCAGACTTCCAGGGCAGGATTCCTTTGCCTCCACTTGTTTGGGTGGCTTTGTGGCTACTGGAGCATGTCAGCTGTAACGCAGGAACATGACTTACCCCCATCATGTAATGTGTTTGTTTTGGAAGAGCAGCACAGCAGCACATTTGCTGGTTAGATCTCTTGTCTATAGAGAACAACTCCAAAACCAAGAATAGAAAAAATCCCTCCCTTTTAAACTTTTACTACTGGGTAATTTTGCCTCCTCTTAAAAGTCACATCATGTACGGAACTCCACTTCCTCTTCCTACACAGAGCTGCAGGCTGGATTTAGATGTTTCAAGTCAAGGTGAACGAACTCTGTCGGCTTCTTGTGCTTTATGTGCATGCGCACACAATGTGCATGTACGCCAAGGAGTCCCTGTAAAGCCAGCATGGACTGTACCTCAGGCCCAAAACATCTGTGTTATGGTGAGAGGCTCTACGCCTGGATCAGTGTTTCATGTTCTGTGTTCTTGGGTTGAAAGCAGATTCCAGGGTTCAGATTAAACCTGAGTATCAACTGTTGAAGGGATCCTTTCAATCACATTGCCACACTCACAATGACTGTATCTGAGGTGTATATAAACTGAAGGATCTCTCCCCCCGCCCCACACTTTTTTAAAAAAACCAAGGTCTAGCACTGGGGAATCTAGTCTATATTGCAACCTTTCTGGAAAATTGTTTTACTTACTGCACATTAAATGTGCAGCTGCTGCTTGGTTGTTCTATGAGTATGCGTTTCTTTAGGATCCCTTGTGGGAAAATAGAGGGTAGTACCCAGACAGTTAATTTCATGGAACTGCTTGGTGTAAAGCTTAGTTGAATACCACCCTCCATTTTCCCAGCAGCACACCCCACCTCAAACAACTACCAGTTGCATTTTGAAGACTGTGTGGAAAGCAGCTATATGAGTTTCATCGGCATCTCTTTGATAGTGCCTCTCGAACGGTGATGAGAAACTCCCGCTCTGTAATGCAAAGGGATTTATTACGAACTTTGAAAAAGATTTAAAAAGATGCCTTCCTCTTTAAGGAGGAGAGCCTAGAGGCCACATGCTCTGTTAACCCTTCCTCTGCTGCAATCTGTCACAGTTTCATCTAACTGTTGGCGTTATTTTGATTTATTACCCTCCTTTCACCCTAAGGTCCCAGGACAGTTCACGACGATTTAAAACGCAGCATAAAAAGCAATGTTGGGTTTTTTTGTTCTTAATTTTATTGTGTATATTATATTGTAATTTTATCTTGTGAACCACCCTGAGATGTATGGATGAAGGATGACATAGTACTACTACTACTACTACTACTACTACTAATAATAATAATAATAATAATACAGTGGTACCTTGGGTTACATACACTTCAGGTTACAGACTCCACTAATCCGGAAATAGTGCTTCAGGTTAAGAACTTTGCTTCAGGATGAGAACAGAAATTGTGCTCCGGTGGCGCGGCAGCAGCAGGAGGCCCCGTTAGCTAAAGTGGTGCTTCAGGTTAAGAACAGTTTCGGGTTAAGTACGGACCTCCGGAACGAATTAAGTACTTAACCCGAGGTACCATTGTAATAATAATAATAATAATAATAATAATAATATTCTTTATGCCCAGCCACTCTGGGCAGCTTACAGCCTATATAAAAGCATAGTAGTAATAATAGTAATAATAATTTTATTATTATTTATTTTTAAAAATTGCAGTCACAATTAGACTGGGTCCTGAAAACATACATTTTGGATGTCAATGGTTAGGGGAAGGAAGTGCATTTTCAGCATTTGCCGAAAGCTGTATAATGAAGGTGTCATGTACCCCACAACTTTGGGACCGCTACGTGGAATACTGTCTCCCAGCTACCAACCAGATCATCATGGGGCATTGGAACTGCTAAGATGGCCCCCTCTGCTGATCTTCACAACTGAAATGGTCTGCAAAGAAAGAAGGTGGTTTTTCGGATATCTACCCTTTCTCTTATTTTATTTTTGTAAAAATCATGTTAGGTTGTATGATCCCCATTTCCACCACTGTAATGTAAATATCCCCTTATCACAGGTGATTTCATTAAAGCATCTTCCCCCAGACGTCTCTTCTGTGGTAGGGCAGTGTGTTTATTTTCTGTGGGCCCACAGGACCATGGGGTGATCATTACTGTGGGCTGATGCAGTACAGAGACGGTGATCCTGAGCACATCAAAGAAAGCTGATCTTCATGTTGGGTTAAGGAGCACTGAAGCAGAAGAAAGAACGCTCTAGCAAATGTAAAGCAGTCCTTGGAGGAATTGGTTGAAAAACTTGAGCCATGAACATGGAAATTGGGGGGTGTCCATCCATTTCAATATCACCTCTCCATAGAAATATTCTTGCCAAGCCCACCAGCCTTGCTAGGCACACAAGGTTTTCTTGGCATTGTAGAGGAACCCAGCTGGAAAAATGTGATTTTTGGGTGATATTTGAGTTTCAGCTGCTTGTGAAGTCTTCTTGCTAAACAGAAAATAATCCTCATTTCTACATATTGATTTTTCCCTTATATTTTTAAATGTAGAACTTTACTTTGAAGCCATTTCAGAGAAATGGTTTGGTTTTCTTTTGCCCATGGTGCAAGCATTCCTTCTCAAGGAGACAGTTTGCATTTGCCGGGGAAAATTTTCTTCCTCTGAGAAACACTCTGGCTAGAATTGAGGTTTTTGCAAACTTCCGAAACTGATTAGGGTGGGTTAAGTTCATGAGCTAGTGTCCGGAATGCTGAATCTTTCATCCTAGCCACCCTAAATTCATATTTCATTTCGGCCCTATAGTTTCTGTATGTTATCATGAGTCAGTGCCTCTAGGGCTGTTGTTGTTGTTGTTGTTTTAGCTAATTCCTGGAATATGCTAAAGGCTAATATATGCAAGATTTATTTATAACACTGTAGTGTTACTTAAATATCCTGTTAGCGCAAGGATCAACACTTTTATAATGGCACTACTCACTTCTCCCACATGTGCTCTCCCCAAATCTGCTCTGGAGGATTGGAGGAACCCCATCAGATTTAGGGGGCCCAGGGCGATGAGGGGAAATTTCTGTCATGCAAGTGTAAATCCATAGCACTATTTGGGATGCTGGCCTTGATTTATTACATTAGATAGGCTAGGAGTGGCTAACTTTTTTCAGACTGAGGACCTCCTCTACCTCCAGGGGGGCGTCATCTCAAAATAGGTGTGGCAAATTTATTTTGTTTTGTGGGTTGTCGTATACAAGCTGTGGGTTAGCCATCTGAGGTAGGCCTTTGGTGTGCTCCAGCAAGGATCTCCTTAGGTTCTTACTGCTGATCTCCTCAATGCATGTTTTTAATCTGATACCTTTATTCTGCTTGTTCAGTCATAAGATGCCCACAAAGGTGGGGTGGAAATAAGAAAGAAAGATAGATAGATAGATAGATAGATAGATAGATAGATGTTGTTCTTCAGTACAGGTGAATAGTGGGGGGGGGAGAGGGGGTCAACTTGATCTCCCTTCTCCCTTCTTATGATCTGAGATTAATTTTGAATGGTGATACGATAGATAAGTCCTCTGCACCCTTTGTAGGACGTATCTGCACAGACTGAAGTTTAGGGTCCTTTTTTTGGTCTCTATATTCCAGCAGACTTTTTTTTTTTTTTTAGAACGAGCAGCCTGTTCCTGTGATCTAAAACCTAGCTTATATTCTCCTCACAAAACAAATAATTCTCATTCTCCCGCTCTCAGTTTTTTTTATATATATACATCTTTCTCTAGGAGGTTTGCCTTCTGTTCTTAATGTTTGTTTTGTGGGAAAAGTTGAAGCTTAAAAAGCTGAAATTGCTGATTGACTCCCCTCCGCCTCTTCCCTTCCCTTTCTGTTAAAAGCCGAGAACCACTTCAAAAGCTGTGATGAGTTGGTGCCAGACGCCACACAGTTATTGTTAGAGGAATCTGAAATATAATTGAAAACAAACGTTTGTTCAGCTGAGCCAATCAGCCTGGCTTTTCCTTTCCTTTCTTCCCACCCATCCCACATCCCCCTCCTCAAAAAGGAGAGATACTTTCTGAAATTGCCTGCACCCAGATTTCATTGTCTATGCACTCATCAGCATGATAGATGAATCACTTACAAATTCCTTTGCATCTGGTAACCATTTGTAGAGTTAGGAATCTCATATTTTAAAAAGTCCTGTTAAAGACATGCACACACACACACACACACACACACCACGTTAAAGTTTTGGGCATAGTCACATACTTTGTGCATATGGTAGTGAAACATCTGAGGCTGTTGAGATAAATTGTGCTGAGAACACTGAGGGTCTTAAGTTATGGGTTTCCTGAGTTGCCTTTGTCATTTTAGTCTGCAAGATACATTTGTGATATTAAGAATATCTAAGTCAGGGATGGGATACCAGTGGTTGTCTGGATGCTACTGCTGTTAAACCCCAGCTTCTAAAGTCCCCGACCATGGGGCATGCTGGCTGGGGTTTGTGGCAATTGGAGACGAAGATGGCTTACAAAAATTAACTAAAATGGTTCTTTGGTTGATAGCTGCATCTTCAAATAATGGGCCCTCAAATACAAATGCCAGAGATAATTTTCTTATTGCCTTGGCTCTGTGTTTTTATTGGTGCATGTTCACCCATTTGCGTACTAATTGTCGAGTATACAATATCTGCTGCAGTCTTGTGACATGTGTACACATAAATCGGACCTGCACACTTTGCAAAGATCCAGTGTTAAGCAGTATGTGAGTTACATATACTGAACTTAGCTTAGTGCAAGGGTCCAAGATCTGCTTAAAGACTTCTTAACCTGTGTGCTAGCCTCCATCTGAGGTTACCGATGAATGAATATCTGTATGTAGGTTCAAGCTAATACAAATAAGCATGTTAAACAAGACCCTCCCACTTTAATTGTTTGGAATCTAATTATTTCTGTATCCACATACTTGATTCTTCATGTGCTGATTCTGGGTTTTGTTTTGGATCGTAAGAAGAGCCTGCTGGATCAGCCCAATGGCCCATCTAGTCCAGCATCTGGTTCTCACAGTGGGGCACCCCAGTGACTGTGGGAAACCCTCAAAACAGGACCCAAGCACAGGAACACTCTCTCCTTCTGCGGTTTCCAGCAACTGATACTCAGAAGCATTGCTCCCTCTGACTGTGGAGGCAGAACATTTCCATAATGGCTACTAGCCATTGATAACTTTATCCTCCATGAATTTGTCCAGTCCTCTTCTAAAGCCATCCAGAGACATCACTGCCTCTTGTGGAAGTGAGTTCCTTAACCATGCATTGCATGGAGAAGTCCTTTCTTTCTTCTGTCCTGAACCTTCCACAGTTCAGCTTCATTGGAGGTCCACAAGTTCTAGTGTTAGGATGGTTTTGAAACCTTTCTAGCATAGATTAGATCCCCCCCCCACCTTGTTTTGGATCTATTTCCACATATTTGATTCTCCATGCTGTGACGTGAGCTTCGTTTGAGATGGTGGTTTCACAATAATCCTACCATAGATGAAGTGTTCCAGTGTGGTGGCCCTCATATAACTAAAGTGCAAATTAGATCTGGCCCCAGAGCCATTTAGTGTCTCCACTTTCTCTCTTACCTTCTGTCCTTTCTCACTATTGCTGCTGCAGAGCCGTGTGGGGAGTAGTTTGTCTCTTGATTGGTTGGAGCAAAGAGTGGGCCCATTGTCCATGTTAGGAGCTAAATCCAGTACGTCATTTATAAATATAAAGCATACTTTTGGGGGGTTTAAGTGCTGTTTTCTCCCCCTGACCCTGCGCTGCACGTGCATGTTTGGCTAGCTGATCTAATGTAATCTCTCCATTCGCATCGCCAGATGTTGAACAGATCGTGGTGTTGTTTTTATCCCAGAGAGATGGAAAGGGTTCATAGTGTGTTTGTGCTGTGGAGGTCATCACGAAGCCCCCAAAAGATGAAAAGTGAAGTGGAAGTGGAAAGGAAGCAAACACTTTTTTGTTCTGTTTTTTGAAAGCAGAGACTAGGATGGCAAGAGTGCTGTGTTTAATCTGTTTGGGCCAAAAGAATGGGAGCTTCAAGGACTCTCCGTAACACAAATGCCCCAAGTGGGGCTGTTCATTGGGTCAGAAAGCGGAGAGTCAGGTGGGGTGTGTGTGTGAGATGGAAGCACGTGGTCAGGTGTGGATTTGGGCGATTTCATGGGTGCTGGTTGCACGCTCACCCTTGCAAAACCCTCTTTGACATTACATATTACTGGGAAGGTCATTTCCATTAAACTGTAGCTTTAAGGAGTCTCAACCCTACACAAATCCAGAGCGGGGTCTTGGATGAGGCCTTGTACACCTCCTTCTGGAAACTCCCTCAACCAAGCTGATGCCAAGCGTATTGCTCTGCTTTTCGCTGGGCCAAGAGAGGGGTCTTGTTGTCTGGGCAGCCCAGGACCTCCATACACTCTGCCCAGGCAAGCGAAAGACTCCTGTGTCTTTCAAGATAGATGGATGCCAACAATCGCTTTAAGGAACAGTTTGACTGTGGAAAGAGTCTTGAGATTGTGTGGGATATTCACTGATATGAGTATCAGGGCAAAAGTGTTACCTCAGAGAGCTTATTTCAGTCATCCACAGAAGGCTAGCACCTCAATCAGCCTCTTATACCAAAATAATCCTTAGAAAGCAAAGGCTATGGTTTGGAGCCGGTCCTGCTGACCGACAAATGGAAACAAAAATTTAAACAGTGGAAATAGATCCAGCCAATGCCACAATAGAGTCTAGGGCTGGATCTAGACACATCAAAGAAGTGTTTCATTTCTTAAAGCGTTGTAAATTTGAACAGGGAAAACAGGTAGAGAAAAAATAGGACTCCACATCGCCTTCTGGTGGCACAATGTTATGTCACATATACAACCCATATAAATCGCTTTTTCTTTACCAGTCTAGCTGAGTCCCTGGTCTTCACTGTTTCCCCTTCCTTGCTTGCTTTCCTTCTTGGAGAATCGAAAGAAAGTGCTCAGGATGGAGGGTGATGGTTGCTTTCAGCAGAGTGAGAATAACATGACGAGGCTTAAAAATAATAATAATTGTACAGTCTGCTTCAGACTGAGTTTGTAATGAATCCTCCTGCTAACTAAACTCATAGCAGGGCAGCTTCCAAGATGCACATTCTGTGAGAACACTTGTGCCGGGTGGTCTTTGCCTTAGCCAAAATGGCTGCCTTATTTGTCTCCCCTCACTGGTGGACTTTGGGCTTCAAAATTTCAGTGGTGCCCCATGCGACACCAAAATTTGGCGCCTCTTTGCCTCTCCCCTTCCATCATTTGTCATTGTTGCAGCGCTCCCTGCAGTACACTCTGGCTTGGTACCCAGTGTGGACGAACCAATCATGCTCCCCTAAATCCACCTCTGCTCCCATTCTTTCTGTAATACAGGACTACTCCATCCTATGCAGCTACGGAAAACGCTGCATATGAATGTACATATGTACATGAACATGCAAAGTGTAAATGGGTCAAATGAGTCAAAAGTTCCCTTTATTATTCCCCCCCCCCCTTACAATATATTTCTTTAAAAGTGCTGTGGTGTAAAGTCCCGTTTTTCCGCCAAGACTTGAGAAGCTATGTATAGTTTGACATTTCATGTATGCCAGTCGGTCTCCACCCCCCCCACCCCCCAAAATACAGCAGGTTCTTCGTGAGGATTGAGAAAACGCTGCTATAGCCTTACTCAGCTTCAGCAGGCCATAATGTGTCCTTGTGGAACTCCTGTTTTATTGCTGAAAAATTTATGGCTCTTTGGTTATCAGTACCAACCTTTGAAAAACACCACTTGCTGTTCTCAAGGTGTAATGGAATACGGATCACTTTTCAAGTGGAAAATAGCCTCAGTATGCCTGTGGTTCTTTGGAGTTTTTTGGGACTGGTGGACGTTTCATAATTTTCCTGCTCGTGAGACTGAACTGAACAAGAGATCTGCTGCCTTTTCTGCTTTCGTCTATGGACCCTGTTCCCAATAGGTAGTATAACAAATGTCACGGCATTGCATGGGTGTGAATGGTTTTAAAGAAATTTAAATCTCCTGTCAAAGTGGGCAAGAGCAGCATGGGACATGGCACATCGCTGCAGACTGTGTGGTAAAATCTTTTGTTGGGGTGGAGGCTGGAGACTGAAATTCTGGGTGAAATCTTTGCGAGTTTGCTAGTTTAAATGGTATGTGCTGGTGCCCGTGATTTTTATGAGATTGCTTCTCGCAGTAAAGCCAGAAAAAGTGTTCTTTGTTTCACACAGAACCACCACCAGTGGGGATAACCCATTAAAACACTCTCACACATCGCCCTGTCTAGAACCACAGAGCAAAGCCTTTAATGTACGGATTGCGCATTAATGAACAGCCAAGCAGAGGCGGTGGTTGCCAGGAGCCAGCAAGTGGGAGAGCCAACAATATCAGTGTGGCGAACTTTGCACTCTGCAAAGTGTGAAGTGATCTTGGTGAAAGGAGTTTATTGCACAAGTGGATGTCTTTGATGCCTCCCTCAGCTTCTGCTCTAGGGAGCTAAAGCTGAGCACATCCAACTGTGCAAGTAGACAGTTCTGTTGAGACCCAGTGGCAATTTATTGTGTACCTGAGATCTAAACCTGGGTGCAAATCCTCTCAGTGCTGCCTTGGGCCTAGGAGGCCACAGTATTGCGCATATATAACACCCATGCACAGGCCTCTCTACCTGGTACATAAATGGTACATCTGGTTTGGATCACCTTGAAGTATTTTTACTGTGCAGCTGTAATATGCAGACAGGATTCTTTTCTGTCTTCAGAGGCTTGTCTGGAAATATCAGGTAGACCAGAATCAGCCTGGAATATCTACAAAATGGCTTAATATAAATCCATTTATGTAATAGAGCTGCGGTGTCTGTTACCCAATATGGACATAACTTCTCTCCTAAATATGTGAACTTCAATTTCTTACTGGGTAACACATACTTTTTAACAAATATTCTTCTTAAGCTGCCGTGAAGAAATGGTGGTGTTGGTGTCCTTCCACCCCCCCCCCCCAAAAAAGTGGAGGGAATTATTCTTGGACTTCAAAAGGCTCAGGTTGATTCCTTTCTCACCCTCCCATAGAGATTTCCTGTTTTCAGAGTCTTGAAAAATCTCTGTGCTCTGGAGTTGTGGATAAGGGTGTCCATGTCCGACAGCCTTTCGTGAGCTATTTGGCATTTTCTTTTGTGGTATGAGAGATGTGATTGCAGATGTGAGAATTCAGTGACTTTCAAAACGGTGTCTGAATTCACATAACATCTGAATCCGCCTATTGTGGCTTAGCATTAAAAATGGCCAGTGCAAATCAAGATTAGAAATGAGGCAATGTTTGAGTTGCGAATATTTTTCTGTTAGGATGCTCACTGAACAACCAGTCTTAACTTGACAGTGTTGAACAACTGTCAGCTGAACCCGTCCCATTTGTTGTCACCTGGCATCCGTCATTATATCAGGCTGCAGCAGAAGGCAGAAGGGATGCAGAGCCACTTCCATCAGCACCGCTGAGAGCTTCTTACTTCTCCTCTTCCTCAGTTTTTCTTCCCCAGATAGTCATTGGAAGAACTTGCACTTGAGTTTGCATGTATCCTCCTCCCTCTCAGTCCGCTCTTCCTTTTGTGCTGTATCTTTTATAGATTCTACACCTGCCTATCTTGTAATGATCGGTAAGCCACCAACCTGGGAGCCTTTCTTTCGCTCAAGAGTGGCATGAAAATTCTTTAAATTGATGAATCAATTGTTGAGTCTACAGGAGGTGTAGATTGAAAGATTGCCAGTGTCCGTCAAACCTTAATTTTCTACTGTGTGGGTTGTGTTATCGCACAATCAGTTTGGCTTTTGGTATGGAAGCCAATTTGTCCACAGGATTCCTCAGAGCCCACACTCTCTGTGAAATGTGTGCTTTCTTAATATGTCAAATGCAATGGGATCTTTAGAAAAGAGATTTTAATGCAGGGATGGGAAACCTGTGGCCTTCCTGATGTTTTGAACTGCGATTTCCATCATCATTGGCCATTGGCCATGCTGGCTGGAGATGCTGGGAATGGTTTTTTAGACTCCTGGGTTCCCCATTCCTGCTCTGCTGATTAGAGAGAGGGGTTTGCATGTTTGTTCTGCAAACCTTCCCCTGCTACATTATACAGTGGTACCTCGGTTTACAAACTTATTCCATTCCGGAAGTCCGTTCTTAAACCAAAACCGTTCTTAAACCGCCAGTGTCCTTCCACCATTCAAATTCCATTCTTAGGCCGAGGTAAAGTTCTCAAACCAAGACACTATTTCCGGTTTTGCGGAGTTTGTAAACCAAATCGTTCTTAAACCGGACTGTTCTTAAACCGAGGTACGAATGTACAAGTGCCTACTCTTTCGCCCTTTCCAGCTTCCTGTGTGTCCAACCTGTTCTTCCCTAACTACTTCTATCTTTAAATGGAAAGTAACACCTGCCTACAGATGACTATATAATCCTTCAAATTATGAAGGAATTGCTTCATTTGCACCATATATTCTGAGGTGCAGTAAACTTGCAGAAATTAGCCTTCAGAATGGCAGAATTCTGATCTTTGACTCCACATGGGTGAAGATCCTGCACTGAAATTGAGTAACTGTTGAAAACTCTGGTCCAATTCACACGTTAAGCCAAATCTGGGTTTGTGCCCAAGTATACACTCAGCAGGGATACACTCCCTGAGGAGTGTACCTTAAGATGACACTTAAACAACCCAGGTGTGCATCTTTAATGTGTGAAGTGGCCTAGAGGTGGGGGTGTTAGGCGAGGAATCCATTTCCTCCCTGCTCAAACTTGGCAGGGTTGCTAGAAATCTCCGGAGGGCTAGTCACGATAGTCTCTTGCAGCAATAACGGCAAAGATCCTTCAGGCGCCTTTAAAGACTTGACGGATTTTGTTGTGGTGCAAGTTTTCCTGGAATCAAGCCCACTTCGTCTGAGGGAAGTGGGTGGTGGTTGACGAAAAGCTTTCGTTTTGTAATGCGCCCGTTGGTCTTTACGGTGCCCCAAGACTGTTGGGAATCGGTGCTGTGGCGACACCCTAAAGTCACTATGCCGTCTTTGGGAACATGCCAGAGTAACCGTGGGGCTGGGGACCTTCCTTTGCACTCCTTGCTCTCTTTCAGCTCAGCAAGCAAGGCTGTGCAGGCCTCTTGTGTCTTCTCCACATTGCCACACTTCTCCGGCAGCTTTCATGTCCCCCCTCCTTACCACCTCTGCCCCCGGGGCCAGCCTGCTGTTCCTGTTGTGGCTGCACCGGCTATAAATTAGACTGCTGTGTGTTCTCAGGCCTATCTGCGCTGAAGTAGGGTAATTGCTCTGGACAGCTTTACAGTAGGGAGGTGTGAAGGGCCTGCTGTCTGTCTGAGCTTCGCGGAGGCAAGAAGCGAGGCCCAGGGAGTGCGGGGAGGAGGCGGTCAAGCGGGGGACGCTGATAGATTCCTGAATGCCCGACAGTTGAGATACGGGCAACTGGGCTGAGATAACTCATTGCAGTTGGAAACCTGTTGTTCCTGCTTTGCAGGAGCTGGAGGTGTTGCTTTGGGTTTGCGGGGTTTGCTAGGAAATGGGCCTGTAGCTTTCGTTCCAAATAGCCAGGAACTGTGTGCCCTTGGTGCTGGGCTGCTAGCTCTGGTGAGGATGGGGTGGGTATATATTAATAAACATTCTCAGCAGGACCAATGGCACCTGCCCTTCCCACCTCGTGGGCTGCCTTCTGCAAGCCTGGAGAACGACTGCAAAATGCTCTTGTACTGTGAAATGTCCTCAGCATCATCCCAGAGGTTTGCTGGCTTCTTGAAATACACCCTTAGTTTTGATTAATAATAATAATAATAATAATAATAATAATAATTTATACCCCGCCCATCTGGCTGAGTTTCCCCAGCCACTCTGGGCGGCTTCCAATCAAGTGTTAAAAACAATACAGCGTTACATATTTAAAACTTCCCTGAACAGGGCTGCCTTAAGATGTCTTCTGAATGTCAGGTAGTTGTTTATCTCTTTGACATCTGATGGGAGGACGTTCCACAGGGCGGGCGCCACCACCAAGAAGGCCCTCTGTGTGGTTCCCTGTAGCCTCACTTCTCGTAATGAGGGAACCGCCAGAAGGCCCTCGGCGCTAGATCTCAGTGTCCGGGCTGAACGATGGGGGTGGAGACGATTTCAAAAGTCCTGCCCCCCTTGCTGTAATGTTGGCATCTGGGAGTGAGGCTTAAATATCCTTGCAAGGGCTTGTCGAGTAAACGGGCTTGTAAATGTAGAGTAAATGGGCTTGCTTGCAGTTGGTGTGCATTTAAAGTTTTTGGTTAGCAGCTTGGCCAGCTAGAGTTGAATGGTAGGGTCAGTTCAATTTTCCTGCTTGCTGTGGCACAGATGTGCAGTGCAAGGTGTGCTTTAGATTTGCCACGCAAAGCAAGCTGGAGATGAAATGTCTGCATGCATCACCGTGAGAAACCGCCTTTTTAATTTGAAGATGGTTAAAAAAGTGAAACAGCGCTCCTGTTCATTTATGATAAAGCAGTTCACAATAGCAGGAGCATCCTAGGGACCTATATTGACATTTCATTTCCAGCTTGCAACTGATTTGCCACACATTGCATATACTGATTAAATCGGTCATTTCCAAACCATGTGCTGCAAAAAACAAACACTGCAAAAGCTCTTGGGAGCACAAAGTCCCCACTTTGGAGGAGGCTTCTACCTATATATAAATGCATGAGTTGCTCGCTGCTTTACGCTTTTCTCCTTCTGACTGTGAGTAGCGCTCAAACAGATGGCTCACCTAGAAATGTCAAGGGTGAGCTTTGAAATGAGTCACCTCTCAAACGTTCATATTTTGAGAGCATTTAAACGCTGGAACCTGGACGCTTTTCAGTTGGGGCCCAGCAGTGACAATCTTTGCATGGTGGAATGGCAAGCTTTTGCCCCTTCTTCCACCATGGAAAGCGGAGGGAAGTGTCTGAAGTGCCAATTGTCTCTGCTTCTCTCAGGAGCTACATTCACACATTCGTCCACCAGCCACGTAGAGGATTGGGGTTTGGTGCGAGCGCAGTGGGAGAAGTGTTCGAAATTAGCCGGGCGCATTTCGCACCTGGCTTTCGACCACTTGCGACCAAGCGAAGATGCCTGGGTTCCAGGATGGCACCTGCCATCTGCACCATCGGCGGATCTTTGGATCTTGACTGTTTTCACACACTAATATCCCATCCTGTAGAATCCTATCAGTTACGTTTTATCTGCACAATTGGTATGGATTTCTGGAACCAAATTGCTTCTTCTGTGCAGCTTGGGCAGGAGCAAAAATAAAAATAAAAATTAAGAGGTCAGAAAAGGCCAGTACAGTGGTACCTCAGGTTACATACGCTTCAGGTTACAGACTCCGCTAACCCAGAAATAGTGCTTCAGGTTAAGAACAGTTTCAGGTTAAGAACTGACCTCCGGAACAAATTAAGTACTTAACCCGAGGTACCACTGTATATATGTCCCTGGATCAGATACCTGAAGAAGTGTGAATGCACACAAAAGGTTATACCCAGAACAAACTTAGTTGGTCTATAAGGTGCTACTGGACAAATTTTTTTTATTATTATTTCGACTGCGTCAGACCAACACGGCTACCTACCTTAATCTTTTCTTTTTTTAAGTTCTCAAAGCTCTTAACGTAGCTCAAGGTTATCCTCTGAACTAGCCAGATTTTTAACTAAGAATCAATCATAGTCAGTCCATCGTTTGAAAAAAAAGGACTTTAGAGCTACCTTACCCCAAAATGACAAGTAGACATTACGTTTTTGTGACTATAAAGGTAAAAAGGTAAAGGACCCCTGACAGTTAAGTCCAGTCGCAGGTGACTCTGGGGTTGCGGTGCTCATCTCACTTTACAGGCCGAGGGAGCTGGTGTTTGTCTGCAGACAGTTTTTCCAGGTCATGTGGCCGGCATGACTAAGCCGCTTCTGGCGCAACGGAACACTGAAACCAGAGCAGAGCATGGAAACGCCGTTTACCTTCCCGCCGGAGTGGTACTTATTTATTTACTTGCACTTTTGGCCATGCTTTCGAACTGCTAGGTTGACAGGACCTGGGACCGAGCAATGGGAGCTCACCCTGTTGTGGGGATTCGGGTTGACAGGACCTGGGACCGAGCAATGGGAGCTCACCCTGTTGTGGGGATTCGAACCGCCAACCTTCTGATTGGCAAGCCCAAGAGGCTCAGTGGTTTAGACCACAGCGCCACCCGCATCCCCTGTGGTGACTATAACCTAGGTTAAAGGGAGCCATTTGGTGCCTAGCTTATATATCTGAGTTTCTAACACTGGGTGGGAGGTGAAGGAGGGTGGCTGGAATGGCGCTGTCTTATACTCTTGTTGAGAAGACGTCATCTTTCAGAGTCTAGGGATGTGGCAGAAGGCTGTGTTGTGTGTACTGAAATCAGGAAGGCATTAAGAGTTAAATCAGTGTCCATTTTCCAAAGGAGGTGGTAAAGCTGTGATTCCCACATCATGTCAACAAAATGGTGTATTACCAAATGGGACCACCCATCTCTCATAGATTGCTGTTAAACGCCTGCTAGGCTGTGGTGTTTATGGCACCTGACATGTGAGGTTGTTTTGCATGTAATGTTTGGGTGCCAAGTTACCATTGTGTGCGTATTTGCTTAATGAGTTGGTTACATCACTTTTGTCGCCAAGGCGCTTGTGTTTTCCTTCTGGATATTAATTTGAAAAGACTGTGACGTTAAGTAAGCGTTCCCTGTGTCGCAATAGCACAGTTCCCCAGAGGACTGTTAAATTGAGCCATATACTTGGATAGGTTTTTTTGTTTTTTTAAATTAAAACGTCTAAAGTTGCTAGTAATACATTTCTCTGTTTTATTTAAATATATCTGAAACATGCTGGAAAGGATGAATGTTTATTGTTAAATTAGCCCAATGCGTCTCAGCTTAAGTGTCCTTTCGAAGGACTTGTTTCTGTACAAACTGCTGAAAAAAAACATCAGTTTCAGAGACCTTGCAAGGCAAACGCTCCTAAAGAGAAGGCAAAAAACTCGTAAGTTTTATTTTTCATAGATTTGCCATACGTAGCAAATGAAATGTCAATATAGGTCATCATAAAAAACCTCCTTGTGTTGGTAGCCAGACATTGGATTGCAACTGATGAGGTCATCCTGTTAGTGCAAGGACTTCTGCTTGCACAAAAGGACTTCCTCTCCTCTCTCTCCCCTCCAAATCCAGACAGAAATGGGGAACCCCCCCCCAGAACAGATTTATTTGGGGGTGGGGGAGTTGCAAGGCGAGGAAGTCCTGTTGCACAGGCAGATGTCCTTACGCTAAAAGAACAACTTCATTGGATACATACAACCATTGCTTTTTTTCTGGGCGTACGCATACCCCTAAACATTTCGTGAATCTTTGTACTTTTGTCCATTTACTGTATTTATTTCCCCCGATTTGAACTATAAAATGGTGATTGTCTTGAGTCAAAATGAGAGTACCCCTAAAAAATTTTGTAGGAAAAAAAGCACTGCATACAAGCCATTATGATTGCCACCAAACCCCTCCCCTGTGCTGGATATGGAGACGGCAAGTAAAGGCTCCCACTGCTTAAAAGGAAAACCTACTGCTTCTTAGCTGCTTGAAAAATGCAGTGGACATAAGACCTGCGGGTTAAGGGTCTGTATGGTTGCTGGTTGTCCTGCTCACCAAGGTGCAGCAGGGTTACTGGCAGGTGAACCCGTGGATGCTTGGAGATGACAGAGCTTTCAAAAATATGTCACTCTAGTTGAAATATGAAATAATGTAAGTTTACAGATCTGCCTCCAGAGTCCTCCATCTCATTCTGTGTTATGCGTAGGTCAGCTTTTGCAGCTCGAGAGACATACAAGACAGTTCTCATGCTTGATCAAAAGGGCTCCCTATTGGCTTCATATGAATGAAGGAACTTGAAAAGGAGGCCCAATAATTTTTTTAAAAGAGGCCTCTGGAAAGTGTATCGTTATAGCACTGGCTGCTAGTTGCTCTCAGATAAAAGATTTGAATTTGCCATTGTGGTTTCCCAGCTGCCTGAAAATGTGGGCAGGTTTTTGAGCAGCACAGATTTCTTTCATGAGAACAAGGTTGGGCAGCCCCATAAGCTAGCTGTTCCGTCTGCATTGCAATCTGAACCATTTGAGATCCTGTTCATTTGGGAACTTAGACAATGGGCCATCTAGCCCAATGTTATCTGCACACCAGGGTTTCAGGCAGGGGTCTTTCCCAGTCCTACTTGGAGATGCCCGGGTTGGTATCTGGGACCTTCTGTGTGGAAAGCAGATGGTTGACCATTGAGCTGCAGTGCTTCCCATGTTCAAAACATGGTGTGCCAAAGGGGACTGTAGGCATAGCTGCATCATGTGGTTTTGAACTGATGTGAGCACCCTTTGTCATTCTGGAGACTTAAGGTTGTATCCAACAAAGTTCTGCTTAGTGTAGGCCCACTGAAATTATACTAGTCATGTCTGTTAATTTCAATGGGTCTTCTCCAACCATGAGTCACGTTGGATACAACCTACATGGTTAGTTGAGAAACCACCATGTGCATTTCTTTCCCACCCACCCTATTTCTCATGTCTAGCTTCACTTCTCGTTGTACAAGTATATCTCACCTGTGTCGAAAATGAGACGTGTGTTCCAAGGGACTCCTAAAAACAGATCCAGACTAGAATTCCTATATTATCTTCCCACACAGTATTAAAATTTTGTGCTGCTGTGACTATCTCCCATGAAATCTGGGGTCTAACATCCTGCTGATTTTTTAATACTTATTTTAAACTTCCCAGTCCTGATCAGATATCAGAGAACAGCTGCAATGACAAACGATCTGTTAACTAATTTATGCTTGTGATATATACACCCACACACAGGTGTCGAGATCCCTCAAGGTATATCTATATTGCTATATATCAGGTTTGACATTTTTAAAATAAATGGATGACTCAATATAGAAAGGGCTGGGGAAGGGGGGGGGGGAGCCCTTGCATTCCTTTTTAGGTTTCCAAGCCAGTATTCAACTTCTGATCCTGCTAAATGGATCCTGTTTTAACTTGATTTATCTTATGCTGATGTGCTGCCAGGATTTTTTTTTTAAAAAAAACACAGTACTTTGAAGGAAGCAAAGGCACAAAATTCTCTACAAATTAGCTTGGGCTAAAATGAAATGTTAAATAGCTGGTAATAAAAGGGAAAGATTGTGATTCAGGAAAACCTGCCTTTCAAGATGGCAAGTTTTTCATTGTGTTACATGAGATATGACTACAGAGATGAATGTGCAAGCTCATCTCATGGTTTTTTCCAGTAGCTTATGCAGCTAACTTATGCTGGTTTTGTGTACGGTGGCATTGCTACTCTTTTTAAAAAGGAGTGGGAAGCGATAATTCCACAAAACGATTGGTCTGAACAACAGGGATCAAAGGGTATGTGGGGTGATTATTTTGTTCAGGGGAACTGGTATTCAGGATGTTAGCTGCAGTTCTTCTGAGTGTGTGTATTTATTTTTTAAATAAACTGTTAAGTATCTATGTGATATATATATGTAATGAAACATAACATAACCAGGTATCCTGGTTTTATACCGGCATATAAAATAATAAAACGCAGCAACAGAGGTACTGAAAACCAACTTTAAAAAGGTAAAGGGACCCCTGACCATTAGGTCCAGTCGTGACCGACTCTGGGGTTACGGCTCTCATCTCGCTTTATTGGCCGAGGGAGCCGGCGTATAGCTTCCGGGTCATGTGGCCAGCATGACTAAGCCCTTCTGGTGAACAAGAGCAGCGCATGGAAACGCCGTTTACCTTCCCGCCGGAGCGGTACCTATTTATCTACTTGCACTTTGACGTGCTTTCGAACTGCTAGGTTGGCAGGAGCTGGGACCGAACAACGGGAGCTCATCCCGTTGCGGGGATTCGAACTGCCGACCTTCTGATCGGCAAGTCCTAGGCTCTGTGGTTTAACCCACAGCGCCTCCCGCTTCCCGAAAACCAACTTTAGGGTTCAGCAAAATATATACGTTTTCAGATGGCACCTAAAACAGATAAAAGTTTCATGAATTGGGGAAGAAAGGGTGTTTCAAACTGGGAGGGGGACCATGGAAAACTCCTACTTCTGGGTCACTGCCCTACAATAGTTGGTAGGGCATAAAACCACCAACAGACTCCCCCCCCCCCCCGATCGTCCATAAGTGGTTGAGCAGGTCTGAATATGAGGTGGCTTTCAGATCCCTTGGTCTCAAGTTGCTCAGGGCTCTGTATGTCAATAACAAGACCTTGAACGTGGCCTAGTAGATAATTGGCAGCCAGTGTAGTTCCCTCAGCTCGAAAGTAACATTTGTGTGTCCGGGTTCTCCACTCAACAACCTGGTCTCAGCCTTCTGGACCAGTCACGAGGGAAGTCCTACCTCCATTGTGTTACCGTAGTCCAGTTATGAGGTTACTAAGGCATGAGTTGTGGCAGAAAAGCTATCCATGTCCAGGAAAGGGCATATAGTACTTGTTGTGCCAACATAAATTGATATATGTGTCTGTCTGTCTGTCTAGCTACCTATCACAGTGTTGCACTTAATCTGTTACCTAACTCCCATAATGCAAAGAATGAAGTTGATTAATGCAGACGTTGTTCATTATATTTCAGATAGGCTCATAAACATGAGATATATGACGAAAAGCCCCCTAAGGATAAATGAGTAAATGGAAATATATTAATCCCCTTTGGAAAAACAGCAACTGGGGAAAAAGTCACATTGGTAGTACCTTTGGAAGGTAAAGAACAGAAAGCTCAAAATGTATTAGTATACATATTGAGAAAATTCTTTTTCTAGTGTAACTCTATCTCTTCATGGAGCTTTCTACTTCTAGCGGGTTTTTTTAATTCAAGGCTTCCTGGGGGGCCATCGGGGGGATGAAAATTAGTAAGGTTCCTTACAATTGCCAATTTTCAGGATTCTTTAAATTGCCTGGTGCTTTATTAGTAATAAAAACCCACCACAACTGTGACTACATTATTGGGCATCGATTTCTGAAAAGGAGACAAGGTATACGGTTGTAGAAGCTGTACACCTCCCTTTAAGAGTGCCAATATTAGGGTTTCGTTTCTTAATCAGAGAAAATCACAACAAACATGTTTGGTCATCAAAGTCCTGTTCATAATTGCACAAAGAGAGCGAGAGCATACTTTTAAGGAGAGGGAATGGGGGGAAAAACCAGAAGAAAAACAAGACTATGTCATGATGTCTTCTTTTTTAAGACTGGGATTAAAACCTTGTACCTCCCCATGTGCCGTTTATTATGGTATGTGGTTTTCAGCATAAATCAAAAGTAGCCAATCTGTACCGCAAATGCAACAGGGACTAATGGTTTGTGGCATGCCTGGATGGGGGTAGGAAGGAGAGAGTTTACAGACCAGGGCCCCATCTGCACTATACATTTAAAGCGGCACCATACCCCTTTAAACCGTCATGGCTTCCCGCCAAAGAAGAACTCTGGGTAGTGCTGTTTATTAAGGGTGCTGAGATTTCTTAAGAGCAGGGTTCAGCAAACTTTTTCAGCAGGGGGTCGGTCCACTGTCCCTCAGACCTTGGGGGGGGGGGCAGACTATATTTTGAAAAAAATAATAATGAACGAATTCCTATGCCCCACAAATAACACAGATGCATTTTAAATAAAAGCACACATTCTATTCATGTAAAAACACGCTAATTCCTGGACCATCTGCGGGCCGGATTTAGAAGGCGATTGGGCTGGATCTGGCCCCCGGGCCTTAGTTTGCCTACCCATGCTTAAGAGGTCCCTACTCCCCTCTCATAGAGCTACAGTTCCAGAGTGGTCTAATGGTTAATCCTCCTTCCCAGCAACTTCTGGGAATCGAAGTTCTGTGAGGGGAGTAGGAGTCTCAGATTCTTTGTGGGAATCCATGACAGTTTACAGGGGAATGATGCTGCTTTAAATGAATAGTGCAAATGAGGCCCAAGACTATACTGAGGTTCAGGACTTTCTGAATTGGTACTGAAGAATGCACTAGCGTAGTTCTATCTTTGGTGTTAACTTAAGCTAGCTTTCACTGATACAGGCATTATGCACCCTGCCTGTGATGTTTAAAGTTACTTCTTCTGCATTGGTCTGCATTAGTTGCTAACATTTAGTTTATGTTTTTAATTATTGGCTTTATCTGTTATTGGGCACCCTTGGAACTTCTCCTGGCGTTCTCAAGTGGGGTCGAAATACTCAGATGGTTAGGTAAGTGATGAGGCCTTCATGGTGTGGAGCACCATGAGAAGGAGCAAAGTAGGGTTTTAAATCTTGTCATATCTGCTGCAGGTACTTTTTGTCTGATTTCTCCTCAATACTCAACGACCGCTATGTCCATGCCTTTGAAAGCAAGAGGAACAAATCCAAGAGCCTGGGCTTACCATGGTTTGTGAACCTCATGGTTTGATTCTGACAAAACAAGCCACAACCCGTATGCCATGGTTTGTCCTCAGTTTACCACTCGTGGTTTGTCTTTGCGGAAAACAAACCGCCAGTGCTGATTCACGTCCCACAGCAAGGCCAGGCTTGTGGTTATTGCTTCTGACTCCAGAGAGGTAAGAGGGAATAGAGAGTGATTTGGCAGCATGCAAGCAGCACAGTGCCTTGTCCATGGTAAGCCAGGCATAGGCAAACTCGGCCCTCCAGATGTTTTGGGACTACAACTCCCATCATCCCTGACCACTGGTCCTGTTAGCTAGGGATGATGGGAGTTGTAGTCCCAAAACATCTGGAGGGCCGAGTTTGCCTATGCCTGGTGGTAAGCTGTGGTTTATGGCTCACCGTGAAGCATTGGACAACATTGCTGCAGGCCCGCAGATGTCCTAATAAAACCTTTTAGATTTCAACATCATACACCACAACAAAGCCTGGATTAGGTTGCAGAATAGAGGGAGAGATGAAAATCAGGCCTATTCTGTTTCCTTGGTTGAGAGACCAGCTGCCTTTGGCCATCTCTGAACCTGTTGCTTAGTGGTTGCCCTTCCATTTACAGTATCTGATCTGTTTCTACCCTAGCCGGTCATTATAAGAACTGCAGCTTTAAGAACTGATCCCTGAGCTTTCTTTCCCCCCTTCCTCTTATTCCTTTTTTTCCTCCCGTGTTTCTGTCTTTTAGAGTGTAGGCGGAGACTGTCTTCCTGCTAATCTTCGTAAGCTGCTCTGGGTGCCTTCTTTGGCTAAAGAAATTGGGGTAGGAAGTCTTAAATAAATAGAAAGAGTGACACGCTCCAAATGAGAAATTGCCTGCATTGGCACACATAAACAAACAAAGTCAAGTCATCAAGCGCTACTTATTGATTTAAAGCGTTTCTGCCGCAAAGTGGCAGGCTAACAAGCTGAGAGAAGTCAAAGCAAAAGGATGAAGCCATGAGAACGCAGCGACAAAGAGCAAGTCAATCACAGTCAGCCCATCTTTTATTACGGCCATAATATCTGTTCAGGTTGAAATAATAGACCACAAATAATATGGAAGAAAAGCAACAAAAAGTGCTGCATTTCCAGTTTAGTTAATGCTGGCAATCAGCTGAGCTCTTAAGTGCATAACATTTTTTTATATAAAAAAAGTCACTCACTTCCTTGGTAATATATGGGACTTTATCTGATATCCTGTCCTTGGCAGAAGCTTTGGCATGCGGCTCCCAGAGGATTTGATTCAAGGCAATGCAGTCCTTGGAGCCAAAAAGGTCAGCCATTTCTCTAGCAAAGTGTACATAAGCTCTTACCTGGATGCCTCAGTGAAGGGTGAATTATAAGGTGTTTTCAGTTAGAATAAAAAAGCACCATATTAAAGGTGCAGGTGTTACTAATTTCAGGGACTCCCACCTTAAACGGATGCAATCTGTATTGGAAACACAAATCAAAGCGGTACCAGTTGCTAACAGCAATGCTAACACAAACTAAGCTCCTAAAAACTACAGCTCATCATAAATCCTCTGCAAAAAGTCATGGCGGGCTTGGCAGCCTTCGTCTGATGCTGTTGGTAATAGGAAGAACCTCAGTGGCAGGGAGTTCCATAGTTCCATAGCCACCACTGAAGCAACTTTGTCACTAGATGCCTTGCCTGCAGAGATGAGAACAGCTAGAGCGAAGGGCCTCTGAAGATTATCACAGCTGCCAGTCAAGCTGAGAACGCAACGAGAAAGCATATTTATAGTTGTAAAACTTCAGCGAGCTGTTTTCACGAATCTTGTTTACAAATACAACCTCTCCCCATAGGTGTTGTGAATTTTAATCGATCTTATTTTGTGAGTTTTTTTCATTCCACTCTTTTTTTTTTCCTGCGGAGGGGAGGGAGGCTCAGGCGAGAACTTTCTGTATTAATAGCTAACTAAGACCAGAAAGAGAGAGAGAGAGAGAGCGACGCTCCCAGAAAGATGAATAAACACTCCTAGTAAGTACAGTGCCTGCTCTCGAAAAGGGTAATAATGATTGATTGCTTTGCGGTTTCACTTTCACAGAAGTCCATACTCAGTGATTGGAGAAAAGTTTGGCTGGGGCCACAGTTCTAACTCAAGACAATAGCTTTATTCCAACTTGCCAGTGTTGTAACGATTAAACTATGCTTTGTGCAATAAATTTATTTGCAAAGTAGGTGGCTTCGTTTTGCTCTTGTGGGGTTGGTTGTTGGTTTGGATATCTTGGTTTGTTTTTAACATACGGATCAGACATCCTGTCTGCTGACTTTGGGGGTAGTTAACATTGCAGCTTCTGCACTATTAAAACCCAAATGGTCCAGCTCCCCTCCCCTCCCTATTTTCCTTCCTGAACTGTGTCACTATTTATGATGCAATAGCGGGTAATCCGGCAAATTTCTTTTTATGTAGAGGTTCATGGTGGAAAGCAGCTTTCTGACAGATATTATCAGCATTGTTCTTTACCTTTTGGAGCAGAGCTGCAACCGATTCAGGTTGCTGTGTACTTTGCAAACTGAATGGGCCTGCAGCAGGGAGGTTTCTGAATGGGCTTTCCTTTATTAGCTTTGCTGATAACCCCAACCCCGCCCCCTCCCAAGTTCCTCATCCTGTTTGCCAGTCATCACTGGGTGAATAGAAATCATTTTCTTTAGGCAATGCAGATTAACAGAACTAGCAATTTTTCACTTTATTTGCTGCAATTAAGAACGGGCAAATGTATGCCTCTGTTTGCTGCACAATGGAGTCTTTGACTCTGCTCTGGTTTCTGAAGCAGAGGAGCGTGGCGTCCTGATGAGATGTCTTTTGTAGCTCGCAGTTAATGGCAGCCTATGTTTTGGGCTGTTATATTGTGAGCAAAAGGGACGCGGGTGGCTCTGTGGGTAAAAGCCTCAGCGCCTAGGACTTGCCGATCGAAAGGTCGGCGGTTCGAATCCCCGTGGCGGGGTGCGCTTCCGTTGCTCGGTCCCAGTGCCTGCCAACCTAGCAGTTCGAAAGCACCCCCGGGGGCAAGTAGATAAATAGGGACCGCTTACTAGCGGGAAGGTAAACGGCGTTCCGTGTGTGGCTCTGGCTCGCCAGAGCAGCGATGTCACGCTGGCCATGTGACCCGGAAGTGTCTCCGGACAGCGCTGGCCCCCGGCCTCTTGAGTGAGATGGGCGCACAACCCTAGAGTCTCTGGTAGTATAATCCCATGCCTACTTTTTCTTAGGTTTGCTTGTAAGCCTCTCTCTTTAGTCTTGCTTTGTCCCCTTGGAGTGCAGAATCGTAAGGCATTTTGCTCTGAAGATGCACCTGTACTTCAGTGGGTTTCACTTGTTCCTTACTTGCTCCTATACAAAATTCTGCCTACCTATACACAAACACATACAATGTTCATGAACCCTGACAGATAGAGTGTCTGAGCCCTAGTGACAGATCATCAAGGTAGCAACCGAGTGAGTAAGCTGTGCTCAGTGGAAGAGTATGTGCTTGTGGTATGCAGAAGGTCCCAGGTTCAATCCCTGGCAGGTAAAGGTAAAAGGTAAAGGACCCCTGGACAGTTAAGTCCAGTCAAAGGCAACTATGGGGTTGTGGCGCTCATCTCGCTTTCAGGCCGAGGGAGCCGGCATTTGCCTACAGACAGCTTCCTGGGTCATGTGGCCAGCAGGACTAAACTGCTTCTGGCACAATGGAAACCAGAGCACACAGATAGACATTTACATTCCCGCCACAGTGGTACCTATCTATCTACTTGCACTGGCGTGATTTCAAACTGCTAGGTTGGCAGGAGCTGGGACAGAGCAATGGGAGCTCGCCCCCTCGTGAGGATTCAAACCGCCAACCTTCTGATCAGCAAGTCCAAGAGGCTCAGTGGTTTAGACCACAGCATCACCCGCCTCCCTATCATCTCCAAGTAGGTAGGGCTGGAAAGAGACCCCCTTCTGAAATCCTGAAGACCTGTTGTCAGTCAGTGTTGACAAGATGGATCCATGGAGCTAGATGGACCAATGGTCTAACTGTGTATAAGACAGCTTCCTCTATCCAAGTCCTGCCAGATCAGACCTAAGGTCAATTTAATCCAGCAGCCTTTTAGCTATTGTGACAAGTAGTGATTGAGGCCTTATCCTCCAGGAATTTGGGCCGATCGGCACCATACACTTAAAGTACACTCAAAACACGTTTAAAATACATCTTCCCCCAAAGAAGCCAGGGAACTAGTTTCTTACGGCATCCTAGGAATTGTAGCTTGGGGGCAGTGGGGCAAGCTACATTGAAATGTGCTTTAAATGTAAGGTGTGGATCTGCTTGCCATCCACATATTCAGGGATATTTTGTTAGTAAAAAGTGAAGCATTAACTCTACTTCAACACAGGCTTTCAGAAGCTCTGGTTGTGGATTCATTCCACTGGACTAGACTGGAGGAAGTCATTTTATCCATGGACTTTATTGTTCTCCAGTCCCAAAGTTCCTAAACCAGTTTAAGAATGACAGGACCTATTCTGGGTTAGATCAGATGCTGATCAGTTTTTTATTCTTTCTTTCGTGCTCAATGTGCAGCTACCGAGGGGTGGGGCAGCCAAGGCCATCTCACTGCCCTCTTTTATGCTTGGATCCGTAGTTACATGTTTAATACAAAAAAGGAGACTTGCAGTTTTGCACTGAGTCCTTTCCCCCCTTGTAATCAGTGTGCATCTGTTTATTGTGGGATTAGCGTTTAAGCACTGAGCTGGCTAGTATAAATGCAGGAAACCGCAGGAAAGTGCATTGCAGGATATTGGGGGAAGAGGAAAAGCAGCAAGTTTATTTTCTAAGGCGAACTTTCACCAGCCTGGCTATTTCACGTACCTGATTACGTGATGTAACTTCTAACCAATGTTAGGGTCTAAAATGTATTGAGCACCAATTCTTTTCTTGTTACCTTGCAATTTCCAACAATTCAGATTTGGGCGAATTAGGTAACTTCTCCCCATGAGCAGATCTGTCTTAAATTCTGCACGTAGAATCATTTTTAGGAAACTTTTCGAGGGTAGCTTGTTCGACTACTGTATGCTACACATTTTTATTTTTTGACAAAAGGCATGCTCTCTTTCCCTACAGCTTCCCCTTTTCTGATTTTACCCTGCAGTAGGGAGTGGGAAAGGGAATTCCTATCTGGCCTCTCAGAATCTGTGAACGGGTTTAATAGGCTTGACGTTCAGCCACAGTCTGTTTCGAAAAAGGCTTTTCCAAGAAGGGGTTCTTGTTGGCTTTCCACTATGCACTTGGTCCCTTCATAAGCAACTCAGAGACTTCCCCTCCCTTGTTCCATTCAGATCCAGCCATGTGTGCACAGTGCTCTGTTTTGCCATGCTTAAAGCATCTGCAAGAGATTGTTTTTTGGGGTTGGGTGGGGTGCCTATTCAGTAAAGCTGCAGACTAGGCAGCTATCTTTCGACAGATTAGCCAGAGGAATTTCTATTGCGAGATTTTGATTGTTCAAGGGCCCTTTGGTTCCTTTTGTGTGTGAAACGGTGAAAAGTTGTGTTAGGACAAAGGCTGACAAAGTGTTTAATGAAAGCTGCGTTTGGCATTAGCAGACATTCCTAGACTTTCCCCCCTCCTCTTTTGCTGTCTCTCTCCTGTTAGCAAAAGGTGCCAAAAAGTTTTGGATAAAGCGTGCTGAATTAGCAAGGACGGGTACATGTCTGTGAGCTAATCTGATGAAACCTTCAACTTGTTGAGTCAAAAAATAAATCCAATAGAACTATGACTTTATGGATCCATGTATTTTGTACAAGATATACAAGATTTGAGATTTGTGTGTGTCTGCATGCTGTACTGACTTCCTGGTTGTCTTCAAATGAAAATTAAAAGATAAATTCATCTCATACTGTAATTACTCATAGGAATACAGGGCATATAGAATTAGCTCTTTTGTTATTGGCATAATTTTAGGTAGAAATTCTGCAGAAAGATATGACAGTCTTTTTCTTCCAAGAATCCTTTTCAGTCATGCCACTATTTCATTCCCATTTTACAGACTAGAACCTGGGTCTGGGAGGCTTAATTTGATGTTTTTTACTGCATTGCTTTAGGATTGTTATTCCCCCTATGTTATTCTAACTGAGATCAGGACATCTAATTTTAGTAATATATAAGTAGGCAAATGAATAAAGAAGCCCCTCCACCTTTTTTATGGGAACAAACAAACATTTCTGTTTCTTTTGGAAACTTGGAGCTTAATGAAGTCATTCAGATCTGTGAGACATATGAATGAAATTGCAACTCTCGGAACATCTGCTATTACTTACACAAGTGTGTCTCACTCTTTGCTCATGTTGTGCATTCTTTTTGGGAGAATTATTGACTCCAGGGCTGATATGCTCCCTTACCTGCCCATTTCCCTCTTTGTCTCACTGACGAGCTCAGACTTGACTTTGTGGTGTGTGCATATGCATTTGAGGAAGGCATACTTTGTCATCGTAATCTGGATAAATTGCATTTTTTGTTCACTCTCATTTCTTGGGATGTATTGATTTAGGTTTCAAAGCACCTTGGAGAGCATTAAAAATTGGGTATCTTTTGTTTAAATATAGAAATTTCTCTGAATTCTGCTAGCCATGGTGTCTGTGTTTTACCTCCACTGTCAGAGGCGCTATGGCTTTGTAAACCAGTTGAGTGCTGTTGCACTCAAGTCCTTCTGGTGGTCTTCCCATATGCCTCTGGTTGGCCACTGTGAGAACAGAATGCTGGGATAGAGGGGCCTTTGGCCTGATCCAGCGGGCCATAATAGTGCTGCCTGCTTCCGGCCTGGAGAGGAAACCTAGTCCTTTACAAGAAGTATGGATGGGATGGAGGGGAAATGACATGCGTAAATCCCCTGCTTTGAGCCAGCTTCTGGCATTAATGCTGGTGTAATGGATTTCCATTGCGATGTGATTTAAAACAACAACAGCAGCACCCACTGTTTGGCACCTGGGATGTTATATATTTTTTTAAATAACGCAAGATATGCACGTTTGTTTCCTGCACTTGATAAGGCAGAAATGCAGGGTGAAGTAACCAGAAGGCATAATGCAAGATTACGCTGCAGTCTATTTAACATTTCATTCTGGTGGATCAACATTTTGCAAAATAACTTGCGTTTATCAGTTCTGAAGATATCTAATTCTGAAGCTAGTTGCTTATCCCTTAACCTTGCTTTCAATCATCCTTGCTGCTCTCTTTTTTTCCTGCTGCCCTAGTCTACAAGGTTTTATTGTTTCATACTAGGGGGAATAAGACTGGCTCAGAATGTCACACTTAACAGAAAATCTGAAGTTATGCTGTCACTGGCCAGACGAAAAGGATGTAGAAGGTGGAGAAAAGGGACTGACTTGAAAGTACACACACGAGAGGTTGCCAGGGGATAGCCACCACTCTTTCCCTGGTGGAATGAAAAGCCTTTCCTTTGGAAATCTAACCTCTAGCTTTTGTTATGGCTGACCAAGTTAGTTGAGGTAGGGGGGGGAATTAACCTTGGGTATGAATTCTAGTAGGTGGCACAGGAAGTTGCAGGAGTAGTTCGTGTGGTGGCTTCCAGATGCTGTTGGACTACAACTCCCATCATCTTTCACTATTTGCCATGCTGGCTGGGAGATGGAGTCCAAGATCATCTGGAAGGGAACCATGTTGGCTATCCTTTGAGTCAAATGCTTGTATTAAACACTTATATTTGAGTAAGCAGCCCTGGACACAGGGGGATTCACGTCTAAGTAATTACAGACATAGGATTGCATTGGTTCATAGACACAGCTGCATGCACGGTGGTTTTTTAGAGCTAACATTAGAACCCTTCACCTGTGCCCAAGCCCGTTACAGTTGAAATTCATTATAGTGTTGAAATTAAGAGTGGCTCAATCTTTGTCTCAGTCATGTCGTGATTGTGCAGCTTTTAATATAGATAGATGATAGATAGATAGAAAGATAGAGATAGATGATAGATAGATAGATAGATAGATAGATGATAGATAGATAGATAGATAGATAGATAGATAGATAGCAAAATTCTGGTTGGTTCCAGCATACTACTGTAATGAGAATCTTTTCCTGTATGCCTGCTGTCTTTAAGGTAGATGGTGACACTCTTTCAGTATCTCCTGCATGCTATGCTCTGACAGTGAAATCATGTAGTTTACACTTTTGTCTTTGGTCTTCATTGTGGTAGAAGTTGGATGGATGTCTGGCCGACTCCCCCCTCCCCGCTGGAGATGATGACCTGAAGTTAAATGGACTTATAACCAGGTCAACAATTCTTAAGGAACGCAGATGGGAAATAGCTGATGTTCTAACAAAAATATGCGGCCATCACAAAAATTGGTCTCCTTGATGGAGCACTGGAAAGTTGCCAATGTAACACCAATTTTTAAAAAAGGGGATTTGCAGAGAGCCTGGAAACTGCGAGCCGGTTTTGTCTGATGTCTGTCCTGGGTAAATGATGGAAAGCATTATTAAAACAAGAATATTGAAGTACATATAAAAAACATCACACTGGGAAAGAATCCACATGGCTTTTGCAAAGGGAACCCCTGCCTCTCCAACCTTTTGGAGTTCTTCTCCATAGAAGGGGTGATCTGGTAGACGTATTTGTGGACTTGTTGAAAGCTTTTGACAAAGTCCTTCACCAAAGGCTGAATTTTAAGATCTTCCCCGAAGGTCTTGCTCTGGGTTGACCCCATTGTCATACAGGGCAATAGGTAAACAGTCCACAAATACGTCTATCAAGGGCTATCTGCCATGGTAGCTAAATGGAATTTCATTCGGAGGAAGTCAGCCTTTCAATACCAGTTACCAGTGTGAGAGGCAAAGACCTGCTTGAGCCTCCTAAAAGCTTTAGGATGCCCACTTTTGGTAGTAAGTTGCTGGACTAGAAAGACAATTTTATCTGATCTAGGCAGGACTCTTAGGAACATAGGAAGCTGCCACATATGTCATTATGTTCTTGGCAGCTTCACAGTTGCATGATCATGCTCCATTCGGTAAAGACTTGAGCAACTTTTTGGAGAGAGCTGTAAAGACTTTTTAGATATTAGGCTTAGCTTTAGGTGGCTGGGTATTGAACCGGTTTCAAATAACGGAGCCTGCTTCTCCACCTGTTATGTAGAAGGACCAATCTGGTGAGCAGAGTGCATTTTCCTCCTGTGTGCACTCACAGGTAAATCCCCATATATAAAACACTGCTAACTAATCTTGCTGTGCAAGCCCTTAATAATTAAAATTGCCACATTTTTGCTGAGTGAAGTGACTGCCAGGTATGCTGATTCAACTGTCTCTTTATTTTTAACAGAAACCTGAGCCACAACAAGTTGACAGAGATTGATCCTTCTGATTTCTCTAACCTGCCAAACCTACGGGAAGTGTAAGTATTTCCTTCAG
The DNA here is from genome assembly GCF_965153285.1 of Podarcis tiliguerta. NCBI lineage: Eukaryota > Metazoa > Chordata > Lepidosauria > Squamata > Lacertidae > Podarcis > Podarcis tiliguerta. The sequence continues at coordinate 26,249,506 of NC_139535.1, read as the reverse complement.
AAAGGACTTTAATCTTGGCTTCTCCCCCTGCCCCCTCCCCGTGCCGCCTTCACTTCGATTCTGGCTGGGATGGCAGCAGCAAAATGCATACTTTCCCGTGACATGCTTTCATTGTATTGCTAGCTTGCATCAGCAGATTAAATCTGAGCCATTGTTTTTCTTTCATACTGTACCTGTATGCTTTTTCTTTTTTAATTAAGCAGTCAATTAGCGGAACACAACATCTCAATTAAACCGCAATACATTTATTGGAAATCATTGATGTTTTGTCTGCCTCCTTTTGTCTCTACCCCACTCTGCCTGTGCATTTCATAAGTTGGAATTAGCCAGAGTAGTTCAGGTAACCACACCTGGCTGTGTGGATACACTTTCATCTGGCAAGGCGGAATGGGCTCAGCTGTGACATCTGATGCTAACCCCCCCCCCCCCCCGCATCTCTTGGGGAAACAAAGGTGTAGTGTACTGTACTACAGAATTATTAACTCGTTCTCCTCCCACCTTCTGTTTGCTTGTCTGCGAGACAAGGTGGAGATTTTGGGTTTAGTGGCATGGTGGAAAGATTGCCTTGGCACCAGTTTGTGGTAGTGGAAGCCAGGAAAGAAAAGAGAAATGTTAAGCTTGCTTGTAAAAGTTTATTCCCTTACCAGATCGTGGTCCATTTCTCTTACTGTAGCTTATATTCAGGTGGAAGGCTGTGGAAAAGGCATTAGGTTTATGTAAGGAAGGGCTGTACAGTGGTACCTTGGGTTAAGAACTTAATTCGTTCTGGAGGTCCGTTCTTAACCTGAAACTGTATTTAACCTGAGGTACCACTTTAGCTAATGGGGCCTCCTGCTGCCGCTGCCATGCAATTTCTGTTCTCATCCTGAAGCAAAGTTCTTAACCTGAGGTACTATTTCTGGGTTAGCGGAGTCTGTAACCTGAAGCGTCTGTAAGCTGAAGCGTATGTAACCTGAGGTACCACTGTAGCTCAGTGGTAGAGCAATTGCCTTGCATGCAGAAAGTTTCAGGTTCGATCCTTGACAGCCCCAAGTAGGTCTGGGAATGTCATAGAATTGTAGGATTGTGGAGTCGGAAGGGACCCTGACGGTTATCTAGTACAATGCAGGAATCTCAACTGGAGCATCTATGACAGATGGCCATCCAAACCTCTGCTTAAAAACCTCCCACCTGGAACTTTGGAGAGGTGCTGCCAAACCACCATAGACACATTGTGCATGACCCAGGGAGGCCACTTAAATTCAGCACCCGCATGTTGAGCTCTTGCTGTCTCTCCCCTGTCACCTTTAGGATCACTTATGCAGGGATGGGGAACTTGCATCCCTGCAGATGTTGATGGGCTACAGCTCCCATCATTCCAGACCACTGGCCTTTCCGGGTGAGGCAGATGGAAGTCCCAACAGCTTCTGGAGGGGCGCAAGCCAAGTTTTGACAGCCACTGATGTGCAGCATAGGAAGCCATCCTGAACATTACAGGACCAGGGTGTGTGTGTGTGTCACCTGAATGTGGATGTAATTGTCTTTGCCATAGTACCCCTATATGGCGGTAATATGGGGCGTAAGGAAACATGCTTGTTCAAATATATATATATATAGAGAGAGAGAGAGAGAGAGAGAGAGAGAGATTTGATTTTCTGCTATCAATTTTTAAAAGAAATGAGTAGCAAATTGAGTAAAGCTTCTTTCCCAAACATTTCTCTTTTTACAAAAAAAGAGAGAGAGTAAAAATAAATAAATAAATCTAAGTGCCTTTCAGCGAATCCTCAAGAGAACTGTGCTATTTTTGAGCAGGATCCATTTCAGCATGACATTAGCCTGGCAACTGGGCTGTAAATATTTTATACTGAGTGGCACTCCCACCGCCCCTTCTTTACCGCACAGAAGAGCACGATCAAAGGGGCTAGAGAAGACAGCTTCCAACCAGACAGCTAGTGGTCACCTTTGCTTGCTTGCGAACGTGTGTTTGGGTTTTTTTTTTTGAGGGACATTGGAGACCAGATGCCAAAGCCACTTACCCAACGCACGTTACAGCAAAACGTCTTGTTGGAACAATGTAAAATAACAACCGAGGTCTTGAAACCGTTTGTTTTTGTGGCCCAAGCTCTAGGATATATGGGAGATTGCCAAGTTCTGACAAAACTGCAGACCTGCACCACCAGTCTCCTGTTTGTCAGACGCAACTAAAATCCTCTCCACTTCTGTAGCCTCCACGAATGCAGCTGTTTGTCCCAGTCCGAAGCGCCATATGTGCTGCGGTGCTCACATGGAACTCCTCCACAAACAAGGTTCCCCATATGTACCTCGGGTTACATACGCTTCAGGTTACAGACACTTCAGGTTACAGACTTCACTAACCCAGAAATATTGCTTCAGGTTAAGAACTTTGCATCAGGATGAGAACAGAAATTGTGCTCCAGCGGTGCGGCAGGAGGCCCCATTAGCTAAAGTGGTGCTTCAGGTTAAGAACAGTTTCAGGTTAAGTATGGATCTCCGGAACGAATTAAATACTTAACCTGAGGTACCACTGTATTTTGATTTTGTGTGTGCGTGCATTCCTTAGTACACAGTTGCTCCTTTTCCAGACAAGGACATCTGTAAGGCCAGAGGAGCTGCATCAGGCCACTGGGCCATCTGGTTAGCCACACTGGTCTCGCAGTGGCCAAGCACATGCTTGTGGAAAGCCCGCAAGCAGAGCCTTAGTGCAGTATCACTCTCTTCCCATCTGTGATTCCTAGTAACCTGTATTAAGAGTCCTACTACCTCTGGCAGCGGAGGCGGAACATAGCCATCGATAACTGCCTCCTCAGTAAAATTGTTTTATCCTCTTTATTTAAAAGCCATCCGAGTCGCTGGCCATTACTGACACCTACGGATTGAATTCCATAGTTTAATTATGTTTCATGCGCAGAATGTATAATGTATACACCTGCAAGGGAGAGCTGGATTGAAGCAACGATGTCTTTAAAACATTATTTGAGCAATTACTGAAAATTAGCTACAGTGGTACCTCAGGTTAAGCACTTAATCCGTTCTTAACCTGAAACTGTTCTTAACCTGAAGCACCACTTTAGCTAATGGGGCCTCCTGCTGCCGCCGGAGCACGATTTCTGTTCTTATCCTGAAGCAAAGTTCTTAACCTGAAGCACTATTTCTGGGTTAGTGGAGTGTGTAACCCGAGGTACCACTGTACATGGTTCAGGACACTGTGCACTATTCCCAGGGTTTTCAAACCTATGGTGGTTCCTGGGGCAGTTTCCTTGATGTAGAAGAATTGGTTTGCATTAGTGCAAGCCCATTTTGATATCCCAAGCAGGATTTTTGAGTGCTAAGTTTCTGAAGGATCTATTTATTTGTTTATTCCATAAAATTAATGTAGTGCTTTTTAAGCACCAAGCTTCTGAGGGAGTTATTTGTTTCTTTTGTTTATTTCATAAAATTTACACACCGCTTGATTTTTAAAAGAACCCTCAAAGCGGTTTACATAAAGATAAAAAAATAAAATCAAGAAAAAAAACACAACTGCACTTTCAACCGTATGATAGTTAAAATACTAAAACAGATTTAAATTGCCTCAACTTTCTAAGCATCTGGACAGGCTTGTCTTAAAGAGATTAGGGGGAAAGAGACCTGAAATTTATTTACATGAGGCCTTCATTCTCTCTTTCTTCAGACTTAGCTTTTAGGATATCATGAGCCATAAATCCAAACAAACAACTTTTAAGCTATGCGGATCTGAAAACCTAAAGGGTAAATAAATGAGAACCAAATATGCATTTCCTTGTTAGAATTAGAAGCTCTAACATGTTCTGAGGCAGAAAGTCAAAATATTTCCTCTTGATTCCCCCACCGCTGCTCTCCTTAATTGCTGGTCGGAGGGTGAAGGCCAGGAAATTTAGGCAATTTTCAGTCTGCCAGACAAGCAACTGTTATTATGGTAATTAATTGACTAATTCGACACACAAACAAGGGGTTTTTAAACCAAGAACAGAGCATGCTATGTGACCCAGATCAGCTTTCACTCCACTCACTGACAGAATTTAAATCCTATGCTACTGAGACGGATGTTCTCTTCTGTCTGGTAGCGCAGCAATGGAATGACAAGTTGTGAAGCTTCTGTCTTAACAAATTCTGCACGCACACACCTTTAGAAAAGAAATTCATCCAGTCATTCCACACACACCCCTTACATAATCCTAGTTTGCCTTTGTTTGAATGCAAATGTCTTCAAATCATTTCCAGAAGTTTATTTTCTTAACAGATTTTTAAAAAATATATAGCTTATTTCAGCCTTTTACCTAAAGACAAGGAGATACAGCTTTGCATGAACATTTGCTTGTGAATGTGAAGGCCTGTACAAAAAGAATTCCTGATTGAGACATATAGATTCCAATAGTGAATAAGCCAATTTCAAACATATTACAGTCGTACCTCAGTTGTCGAACGCCTTGCTACTCGTACTTTTCGGCTCCCGAATGATCGAAACCCGGAAGTGAGTGTTCCGGTTCCCAAACTTTTTTTGGAAGCCAAACATCCAACTGGGACGTTCCACGGCTTCTGATTGGCTGCAGCAGCTTCCTGCAGCCGATCAGAAGCCGCGCTTTGGTTTCCGAACGTTTTGGAAGTCGGATGGACTTCTGGAACAGATTCCGTTCAACTTCCAAGGTACGATTGTAGTTTGTTTTTGAAAATGGGCTGCAGCACATGTACAAGGCCGTGTGTCTTGCATCCAGAAGGTCCCAGGTCATTTCTTCTCCCTGAGATGCCCAGAGAGCAGGCTGCCTTCCCCAACCTGTTCTCCTCCAGATGTTCTAGACTCATAACTCCTCTAATCACTAGCCAGCGTATCCAGGGGGCGATGGGACCTATAGCACAAAATATGTGGTGGACACCCTTGGCTGTCAGGGAAAACTCTGGTTTGTTTATTTATTTAATTACATGCATATTCCAGCTTTCATCCAAGGAGTTCCAAGTGGCTTTCATGGTTCTTCTTCTCCCCCATTTCTTCCTCACAACAACCTTGTGAGGTAAGTTGGGCTGAAAGTGAGGGACTGGCCCAAGGTCACCCAGAGAGCTTCATAGCTGAGTGGCGATTAGAATTCTGGTCTCCCAGGTTCTAGCCTGAAATGCTTAACCACTACACCACAGTGGCTCACCGCACTGGTTCCTTCCCTCTCCTGGGTTCCTAAGATTTCACCAGTTATTGCCCTGTATACTTTGAAGCCCACGTCCCTTGCAACTGGAGCGATGAGTAACGGCCGAAATGAAGCATTTAAAAAGTCACGGTCGCTTTACATGCCCATTTCCCTTTGAAATAAGCAGGATTTGCACTGGAATCCTATGCATGTTTACTCAGAAATAAGTACTGCTAGTTCCATGGGGAAAACCAGGAAAACCGAGCTTTGGATTGCAACCTTCAAATTGACTGACTTTGGCTCATGTGCAGGGTTAAGCCCTGTGAAGCTTGTGCTTCAACCTCTCCTGTTGAAACCAAGGGGGCTTTTAAAGGGAGGGGCCTGCTTGCGTCATAGTTGAGCACTTTAAACATGAAGACTCTGACTCTCAAGTTGCTCAAGTCAGTGTCTCAAATTGCATGTTTACGGGATACAGGCAGAGCAACACCGACTGTACGCAGCCAGCGTGGGCCCAAGACACTTTGCTTTCTGCGATTAGGCATAACCATCCCTTCCATTCAGACACTAGTTCCAGATTTCATCTGTCTGCCCTCCTCATGGTTCCTCCCAAAGCAGGTTGCTTTCATTCTGCCAAGTGGCAGGGCTGGTTCGGCACACAACCCTGCTTACGGGATAACACTTGAAGGGGGGCACAATAACTCCTCCACATGTGGAAAGGCCATGCAGAGAAGATTGCTAGACTGCATCGTTCTCTTATATCTTTTGTCTTCCAACGTGCAGTGGTACCTCTGGTTACCAACTTAATTCATTCCGGAGGTGCGTTCTTAACCTGAAAACGTTCTTAACCTGAGGTACCACTTTAGTTAATAGGGCCTCCTGCTGCCGCCGTGCGATTTCTGTTCTCATACTGAGGTATAGTTCTTAACCCAGGGTACTACTTCTGGGTTAGTGGAGTCTGAAACCCGAAATGTTTGTAACCCAAGGTACAGTGGTACCTTGGGTTAAGAACTTAATTCATTCCAGACCTAATGGGGCCTCCCGCTGCCGCTGCACCGCTGCCACATGATTTTTGTTCTCATCCTGAAGCAAAGTTCTTAACCCAAGGTAATATTTCTGGGTTAGTGGAGTCTGTAACCTGAAGCGTATGTAACCCGAGGTACCACTGTATTTGTAACCCGAGGTTCCACTGTACACCAATAGTCATACAGCCCCCTTCCCAGCCCCTCCACCCGAATTTTCTGTTAGGTACCCCAGAGTTTGTGACTACTACTCAAACACATTCTTGGCTGTGTGTAACTCCCACTTTGATTAAGTTCATGAATAAGATGCCATATGGGGTTACAGTTCTCCCCTCCTTTAAAAAACAGGAAAGGTTGCATGCATAATACAGCAACAGGAGCTGCGCTCTGAAATCTCCGGGAGCTGAATGTGTCTCGTGATCTGCAGTTTGGCCACCCTTGATGGGGACCTGGCATGTGCTGCCGTTCCATAAATATGTCTTAGCAATAACTGAAGTAGGCATGGAATGTGCAGCTGGGTTTCTGTTACAAGTGTTCTTGGCAGAGACTTGGCTGGAAAGTCGCAAAGATACAGGAAGCGCCGAACGCATAGTTTTCTGCAAATAATCAAGGCTTCAAGGTAATGCAGGTTGTTGTTGTTGATGATGATGACAGCCGAAATCGAGCTTCATCCTTACAGCAAAACGACTATCTGAGGCTCGCCAAATGGGCACACCTCGTTTCAGAGCTGCTTGTTTTTAAATTCACCTCAGGGCGGTTACGACCAATAGTGTATAATAGTGTGCGAAAAGTTCTCTGAATCCCTTCATCCAGACTAGAGGGTAAACAACTCCCCTGTGAGGAAATGTTAGAGCACCTGGGGCTTTTTTGTTTAGAGAGAAGGTGAGTAAGATGAGATTTGGTAGAGGTGTATAAAATTAGACATGTTGTGCAGAATGTGGAGAGAGAGAAGTTTTCACATAACTTCAGAACTCGCGGACATCCTGTGAAGCTGCATGTTGGAAGGTTCAGGACATCTAAAAGTACTTCTTCAGATAGCACATAATTGGCCTTGGTTGCCCTGTTTGATCACCACCTCTGGGAGAGATAAAAGACAGTACTTCTTCATGGAGCATGTGGAATTTGCTCCCACAAGAGGCAGTGATTTCTACCAACTCGGATGACTTTAGAAGAGGATTGGAGGGCAAGGCTGTGTTCTGCCTTCATGGTCAGAAGCAGTAATATTTCTGGATACCAGTGGAGAGGGCTGCTGTGCTCAGCTCCACCTTTCCGTGCATCTGGTCCACAGGCATCTGGTCAGCCCCTGGAAACACTGGATACTGGTCTATAGATAGGCCATGGACCTGATCTAGAAGGCTCCTAGCTCGTTATGTAAACATGCAATGATTTCTGTGTACTCAAAAACGTGTGCGTTATTTTATGACATCTTGGTTGCCACCTCCACAAGAGGTCTTGGAGGGTGGCAACATGAGAATGTGCCTTTTCTGTGGTGGCTTCCCGTTTCTGGAATGTTCTCCCTAGGGAGGCTTGTCTTCATTGCATATATTTAGGTGCCAGGCAAAAACCTTTCTCTTCAACTAGGCCTTGGGTAGATTAAACATTATATGACCTTTTAAATGTGTATGTGGGAGGAAGGTTATTGGTTTGTTTTGCAATAATAATAATGATAATAAGAATAAGAATAATTTATTTATACCCCACCCATCTGGCTGGATTTTCCCAGCCACTCTGGGCGGCTTCCAGCAAAATATTAAAATACAATAATTCATCAAATATTAAAAGCTTCCCTAAACATTTAGCTTCCCTAAATGTTTTATTACGTATGTTGTGTTTTTATTTTGTATTTTTATGATGCGAACCACCCTGGGATCTTCAGATGAAGGGCGGTATGCAATTTTAATAAATAATAATAATAAATGTGTTGGTCCAATGAGATTTTGTCATTTGTTTTTCTCACGGGCTGGCATAGGTACCGTTTTGCTTTTTTGTTTTAAAATTATTGTTCTTTGTTTCTTCCAGGCATCTGAATAACAATGAACTGACAGCCATTCCATCCCTGGGAGCAGCTTCAGCCCACATAACTTCTCTGTACCTGTAAGTCTCAGTTTAGCATGCCTGTTGATATATTCTTTCTTTCAGGAATCTGTGCAGGGTGTGTGTGTAGAAAGCTGGAGCTTTCTAGAACACTCCGGATTCAATGTAGGTTTCTCATCCCTATGTTCCTGCCTCTTAAAAATGCTGTCGGACAGGTGTGGCCCTCCAGATGTTGCTGAACTTTGACTCCCATCATCCCTGCTTAATGGGTTGGACCAACCCCCATGACCCCTAACCATGGACATGATGGGTAGGGCCAATGGGAGCTGGAGTTAAACAGCATATAGGAGGGCTATCTGTTCCCCATCCCTAATCTAAAGGGAGAGCTCTGACATTTCCCTCAGAGCTTTTCTCACCTATATGTGACTGAAGAAAGATATGCAGTATCAACTTCGGACCTCAGTAAAACACATTTCCATAGATTCATTGCTGCTGCCACCCTAATTGTATTCCTGCCCTTCATTGTGCACTTCCAGATTTTATTGTACCTGACGTTGCTCAGGAATTCCAAGAAACCCAAAGAACTTGTGTGGTTTTGAAATGGGTGGTTACCACCAGTGCAGTCTTGAAAGGCTACATCCACCATCTTGAGTCAAAATGGTGTCCACTTTAGAGAAACATAGATGAAAGCTTGCCCCTTTTTCTCGGGAACCGTTGTGAAGAATTTGGGTTACGATATCTTCAGGGTGCCCAAATTCATAGCAAGCAGGACAACAAGCTTCAGAAATAGAAAGTTGATGTTGCTTCCATTTGCCCTCTATATTGATTGAAGGTTGCAGTTGAGCCCAGTCATTTTCATACTTGGTCAGTGGCTGTTGTTATTCAGTTCCTCAAAGGAGGCATGCAAGGTCTTGGGAGAGAATATGATATTGGAGTGGAACGTGCAGTATACATGGTGTCCATCGAGCCCCGACTGTACACTCAGCATGGTATGGAACTAAGACCTAGACTTGGGCAAGTTCCCCACTGTTGTGTGTCGCAGGACTGAGGCATAGGCCTGTTCACAACCACACACCCCTCCCAAGAGATGATCAAGTGTTGTTGGTGTACCACCTGCATTGATTAGGCGCCGCTTTTTCTCATTTTTACTTTATGATACCATGGTTCCACCGTTAGGTTTAACCAGGCTTCCTCCAGATGTTTTGAGACTACAATTCCCATCATCCCTGACCACTGATCCTGCAAGCTAGGGATCATGGGAGTTGTAGGCCAAAAAGATCTGGAGGGCCGAGGTTGAGGAAGCCTGGGTTTAACTGTTGTTGTATTTCTTGTGGGCTAGCGCATTTGTTCATAGTGCTGAGATATCTCCTGCAAGACAATATGAAATCAATTGGTAGGTATGAAAGTGAACACTGTTATTAAAAGGGGGGGAGAGGAGGCTCTTAATAGTTGCACAAGGGTGCAGTTTGTCAGCATCATTGCTTAGCTCCCTCACATCTAGCCTCTGCTGTCAACTTTAGTCCTAGTTAGACATTTCCAGTGCTGGGCTGTCCTAGCTTAAGGCTTCCCACAGCCTGTGAAATATTGTGCGTTTCTGACTGATGTGAAGTGACCTTGATATATTTGTTTAATCCCCCACAAATTACATGGAGTACATAAGAGAGCAAGACAAATTGGCTGCATTCCTACTTTTCCATTAAGACTGTGCTAAAATATGGAAAGCTGCAGAGTTCCATCTTTCAGGTCAAAATTGGCAGCTGTGATCATGTCTTCCTCCCCCTCCCTCCCCAAATAGTTCATATTTCAAAGAAAACAAAGTCAAATCTAGATACTTAAGGGTCCATTATTTTGAGCGTATTTTGCTGCTCCCCCCACCTCCCGCCCCAATATGCCACTGCTGAAGGGCAAACCAGAGGAAGGCTCAGATGTCTCCGGCTTTATTTCTCCATTTTTTGCGGAGTTTAAAGTTCTGCTGTCACCCGAGCGAATGCTTAAACTACCTTTTATTCTTCAGTGGCAGTGATTTATTATCTACATCAGTGGTTCCCAAACTTCACAAACTACTTGGAAATTGCTGAGGGTCTTTGCAGACCACTTGATAGGTTTACCTCCCCGATGTAGCTGCGGTAATTCTATAGAATTCAAATTGTAATGCAGTAAGATGCCACGTAAGGAATAAAAGAAGCAAGACAAATGCAATTTTTAAAAAATCAATGTGAATATTTAATGTGATGGAGGTGTTGTCTTCAACCACAAATCAAGACATGTCGCAGACCACGGATAGTGTACAGACCACAGTTTAGGACACCCCCCCCCCCCCGCCAATCTACATTATGGTTTAAATTTGCTGTTCAGGTGCTCATTGGGACTGATTTGGTTCCCAGCCCATGCAAGGCACATCCTGCCAACCCTTTGCTTTTCCGACTAGTACTCAACCATTGCATGTGTTGCTTGCGAGTTTTGAGACTATTTTCCAGACTTGGGTGTGAAATATAAACAAATTAAAGCTCTGCACAATTCCAGCTAAACTCTCACCACTACCACCACTGCCCATACTGCTTCTTTAGATAAAAGATTGGCGTTTTTTTGGCCTGTTGTATTTTCTGGCCTGATTTTGATGATCCTGCAACTTGTCTTGTATATAGCAACTTTTCATGTTCAATTTGCTGCTGAAAGTCAGGTGTTGCTACTACAGCCAGGCATCCCACATGAATCTGTGCTGCAATGTTTTGAGACTTAGCATAAAGTTTAATTATTCACTGGGGAGCAGATTTTTATATTTCTCCCTTTCTGCTTTGAAAACATTGCCAAAGCGGTTCATCTCCGACACCAGCAAACAGTTGGGGAGGGTTTTCACGGAACAGAAGAAAACAATTTGTATCTGAGTTAACCAAAGTCAGGCCTGTGAAGACATTTAAATGCTAACAACTGCTAATGCTACACAGTCACTGTTCTACCCCAGGAAACTCAAAGTGTAGGAACCAGATTCTGATAGCCATCTGTACTAATTCTAAAGTTACACAGGGAGGAGCATTTTTCTCATTCTTCTCTCGCAGCAATTTTATTTAACCATAGTCCACAGAAGAGAACATGTGGGAGTTATTTACAGCTGTTTTCAGAGAATGTGTAGCTGTGGAATTCCCTCTGCTACGTTTATTGTTCCATCTTCTAGTGTTTTTAACTCCCTAGGTCTTTTATTAAGGGTCCCGGTGGACCCTGCATTTCCAATACTGTTGGCAGTGACGGTGGAATGCTGAGCACCAGAATCTAGCTTCCAGACTCAGAAACCAAAATAAGGCCTAGAGAAGGACTGGGAAACCTTTCACCGCACCCTGGATGTGGGATAGAGAGTACCACATTGACCTGGTGGAGTCTGCATTGCAGGAGGGGCTGGAGTCTCACACACACAGTCACATGCTCTTAATACACACAGGCACACACTTGACATGCACAGGTGCTCACACATGGGGACTTGTACACAATTATGCACGCTCACACATTCTCCTCGCTGGTGCAATTAAGGCTTTTTGTTTGTTTTTTTAAAAACCTCTTTTTAGAGTCCACAGGAGGGGTCTTTCGTAAGTCTAAATGCTGTGTGTATAATTGAAGGGGGTGGGATTTGGGCTGGGGGGGGGGAACCCCTCCTATTGGCACCAGTAGGTCCTTTCCCCAAACCTAAATGAGGGGTGGTGGTGGTGTTTTTGGCGTTGGTGTGCGGCAGTTGTGAAGCAAAATGTCAGTCTTTCTTCCCCAGTTGTATTCCTCCATGATATCAAGCCTTGGCCAGTTGGCTTAAAAATCACCCTATTGACTTCAATAGCATTTTTGGAAGCCTAATTGAAGTGCTAGGATGAAAAGCTGCAGGCTGGTCTGGATGGGGAGTATCTGGTCTGTGGGTGCTCAGTTATCTATATGTGGCCTAGAGCCTTGTAAAATGAAGAATGGCCCAGAGATGCTCAGACCGTGATCCGACGAGTTAAATGAAACTGTTTTGAATCTTTTGTGTGGCTATCAGATGTAAAGATGATGCAAAGTAGTCACCATTTTTTAGGTATCCCAGGAGTGTAAGAACCAATCTTTCAATCTTTCCCAACATCAGGGTCTTTTCCAGGGACTCTTCTCTTCTCATGAGTTGGCCAAAGTATTGGAGCGTCAGCTTCAGGATCTGTCCTTCTATTGAGCACTCAGGGCTGATTTCCTTAAGAATGGATAGGTTTGATCTTCTTGCAGTCCATGGGACTCTTCCAGCTGATAGTTACTTTTAAAAGTTGCAGACTCTCAATTCCTTGATATGGCTTAGGTTTCCATGATGATGATGATGATAACAACAATGACAATAGTAGTGATATTTTTTATTGTATGTCTCTGGAGTTGAATGCTAGCTGCCTGCCCATTTTTCCCAGTCGGGAGGAAAACGAAGGTGAGAACTTGCTATGTTCATTGAATTACTGCTAGTTTCCACCCTACCACACCCAAGTCCCCAAAAACCATGTAGCAGAAGATTATTATTTTTTAACACAACCCACAATCTTTGGAAAAGACTCTTACCTATCTTATTGTTTCACCTATTGGGAGACTGACTGATGTTTCGCACGGCAGATGTGTTTGCTATGCATATATGTAATGGTAAACACTCTGAAGACCTGCTTTCCACTAGGTAGGAGCCACATACTGGGGAGCCGTAGCCAATGGTGACTTCTTCGCCCTTCCCCACATCTCCTTTTCACCCTCAACAGCAGTCGCCAGAGAAACATGGATAAGTTTAACATTGGTGTTCATTGCATTTCTAGTAGGGTTGGAATGGAGAATCTAGCTAGACATATATTTTTTTACTGCAGTCATCAAATACAAAGGCATTTTATGACCCAATACACCCAACAGCTTGCCACTTGTAATCCTACATTCTTGAGCTCCTCCAGCATTATGATCCTGCTAAGAGAAAGCACTGGATAGGAAGAAGTCACAAGCAGAGTTAAGAGCGTTTCCAAGTTTGTTTTGTTTTTGACCAAAGGAGTGGAAAACAGGATTAGCTAATTCGTAAAGAACACAGCGGTGCTCTGCAAAGTGTTCAGTGCCAGAGTGAGATCAATAGGGCTGCACAGCTGCCAAACAGAGCATAGCTCTCTCTTGTAAAACATTAGTCATCTTTGCAGACTTGTTAGTGTAGAGGTCAGGCATAGGCAACCTTTGGCCCTCCAGATGTTTTGGACTACAATTCCCATCATCCCTGACCACTGGTTCTGTTAGCTAGGGATCTTGGGCATTGTAGGCCAAAACATGTGGAGGGCTGAAGGTTGCCTATGCCTGGTAGAGGTGCTTCCACATTAAGCTGCAGTTTAACCAGAGAAGTAATAAAGGGAGGTAAACAATCTGTTCTGCCATTGGTATTTCAAAATACATGGGTGTGAAGCTTTCTTGTATACAAAGCTCTTTTAAACAGAGCTTCCAAGCTCTCTATGCAAGTATCAGTATCATGGGAGAGCCCATGTGGGGAAAGATCCAGGGCAGAGGTAGCAAACATGGTGCGCTCTAGATGTTGTGGACTACAACTCCAATCATCCCTGATTTCTGACCTAGGGGTGAAAGCCTAAGTCCAAATCCTAGCAAGGAAGATTGAAGGAATCCAGTTTGATTAGCCTAGAGAAAAAGGTTGTTTGTTTGAAATCTGCCAACTCCACTTTTTATTTAGAAGGATCTTGGGGGAAGAGAGGGAGCCTATGAATGATTTTAAATGGCAGGTTTAATGGCTGATCTCTAAGGTTTCATGCGTAGCACAGATGCTTAGGTGTGGTACACTGAAGGCTAACCTAAACAACTTGTCTTGTCTAGTTAAGAAAGAAAAAGTCCAGGGGGGAATCTAGGCAGATCGAACCTGGTGTACAACTGACTGTGAACATTTACTTTATTGTAGGCTTGATCCATCCAGTCCACAGTCATCCCATTTCTTTCAACAGGAGAGCTTATTGAACCCCTCTTCCTTTTGGCAAAAAATAAATGAATGGCTATTTCTCCAGGACAGAACTTTGCAACCCACCCATGGATAAATTTGCTGTTTTAACCACAAGTGTGATTAGTAAATTACAAGGAACATGGAATATGCAGCTTTTTCTGCTTCCCAATTCAGTTTGGGATGCCTAAGAAACTAAAGACCCCATGCTCCCCGTCATGAAATGATGGTCTTGAGCATGGTCAAGAGCATCTTTTCCTGTTGAAGAGAAGCTAGAAAAACATGTCCTGTCTCCCTGTCACTGTTTCACACACACCATCAAATCGTAAATAACTCTCCACCCCAACACCCATTTTCCTTTCTTTGGAAGTACTTGGGAAGAAGGTTGAGGTGTTTGTTTTAGCTTTCTTGGAAAACCGTGGATAAACTTGAGACCCCCCCCCCCCACCCTCGCATTTCCCAAGAACACTTAAATACATATTTTTGAGTGGAGCCCTCCCATCGCTAGTTTACAGCACACTAGCTCTACCATCAAATAAATCAGCTCCTCTCTGTTGCAGCTGTCGGGTGTGGTAATTCAGCCTGTTACATATCAAGTGGTGTCTGAAAGTTTCAATAAAATAGCCTGGCTCCACATCTCACTTTTTAGCTTTTTTTTGGTTTTTTAATTGATGATCTTGCCCGGCTACCATTGTAGCGACAAGTTCAGTTCAGTGCATTGTGGCTTTCCAATGGCGCTCGGAGGATGTAATCCGCTGCTCTTGTGAAAGCATGGTTTGGGCACCTGGGCTTGGTTAAGGCAACAGGAAGACAAGGGGGCGCAGGGAGGCTTGACCTATTACAAATTCGCAAGCAGCCAGTCCAGAAGTCCGCATGATGGTGCACTTCCCACCGTGGGCTCCATTTGCTGTTGCACAAAGTACTTCTTTACCTCTTGGAGAATGTCTCCCACTGTGTATGCCTTCTTCCCTGCTTTCTCAGCCAGCAGCGGGAGCTTAGCAAGTTCATTGTCGTTTTCATTAATGAAGGTCAGGTTGGGCACATTGAGATGAGAAGCCACCATCCACTGGAGAATAGCCTGCAGCTCCTTGTTCACGGGGCTGTCGTCCGCATTCTGGTTGCCCACGATTACTTCGGAGTCGGTTAACTGTTCGCCATTCGCCGGCGAAGTTGACGTTTGGCCTTCCGAGAAGGAGTCGCCCGAACCGTTTTGTTTGTCTGGTAAGTCGTCGGTTGCTGTCTCGGAGGCGTCGTCTTTAGCCGTGCGTAAGGACAGCTTTGTGACGGATAGTGACAGTTGATCCATCGGTTGGTCGTCCGTCTGGTTCATGTTGTCACTTGCAACAGAACCACCCATGGCCTGTTCTGGTACAGCCCTGTTGGACTGGGATGAGCTCTCAGGAGCAGCCGTTGTTCCAGTGGAGCTGTGAGACATATTTGCAGCAGCTCACTAGACAACCTTACCCAGGGCTGTACAGAGTTGCTCTTTTGAGTTGAGCAGGTTTGATGACCCAGCCGGACACGAGATGTTTGCCTGCTCTCTCAGATGCCCATGCTCTTAATACTGACCTGATAGCATTTTCACTCCTGTGGGCACATAGTTTCTATGCCAACGGTGACATCACAAATCATCATTATTACTCACCAGCCAATGGTATGCTGGCAGTGCTTTATTTATTTAGTCTTGTGTTTCCCAAACTGGAGCCTCCAGCTGTTTTTGGACTACAACTCCCATCATCCTTAGCTAGAAGGACCAGTGGTCAGGGATGATGGGGACTGTAGTCCAAAAACAGCTGGAGACCCAGGTCTGGGAAACATGGATTTAGATGTTGAGCCTGCCTGATTCCAACAGCTCTGGGCAGTCTATTACCCTGTATGCTACATAATACAGTCATACCTCGGGTTGAAGGCGCTTCGAGTTGAGCATGTTCAAGTTGCACTCTGCGGCAACCCGGAAGTAATGGAGCGCGTTACTTCCGGGTTTCACTGCGTGCGCATGCGCAGACGCTCAAAATGACGTCACGCGCATGCACAGAAGAGGTGAAAAGCGACGCTCGCGTGCGCAGACGTGCCGTCGCTAGTTATGTTTACCTCTAGATACGAACAGGGCTCCGGAAGGGATCCTGTTCGTATGTAGAGGTACCACTGTACAATAGATAATTGAAATCCATGAACAGATGAACCCCACCCCATGACTTGTAATGCTTCCAGATTTTTCCAAGGTTTTGGAAGATTCCCAGAAACAGCAGCTCTTCCTCTCAGAGAAACCACCAAGAATGTATTTGTACTTTCCTGACTAACCCACGTGTGTGTGTGTGTGTGTGTGTGTGTGTGTGTATCAAGCCAGGTGTGGGGAATCTTTGGCCCTCCAGATACTGCCAAACTACAACTCCCATCAGCCCCAGCAAGCATGGCCAAAGGCCAAGGGAGATGGAAGTTGTAGTTCGGCAACATCCTGAGGACCCAAGGTTCACAATGCCCAGGCTAAATCATTGGGGGAAAAACAGAATAACAACAGTATAAAAATCCAGCATGAAACTTCAGCCAAGCAGATAAAATTGATATTACCTGTTAAAGAACTGGGCGAATGAAAATCTGTTTGCCTGGATTTGGAATGACATCATAGGCCAGCTTCCATGGAGAGCGTATTCCATAAGCAGAGTGCCACAACTGAAAAATTCTTCCTCTTAAGTCATTACTTACCTAATTATAGATAGTGGCAGGGAAATGTAGTGGTTAGGTAAGCTCATGTGGAATGCACATTTGTCCCACCAAATTAAGTACTGTCTGAAACTCCAGAAAGCGGCTGCCAGTCAGTGTTGACAATACTGAACTTGATGCACCAATGGTCTTGGTATAAGGCACCTTCCTATGTTCTGTGAAGAATATTGCATTTGGTAGCCTCCATAGCGTGAAAAAGCAGCTTATAAATTTAAATCCCTGAGGCTATGAAATTAGAATCTTAAAACTGAAAGGCCCCTAAAATTCCTGGGATTTTAAAACCCAATAAGCAGTTTGTGTTTGTGTGTTGCATTTGTATCCCACCTTTGGTGGCATACTTTGTTCTTTCCCTGCAAATTGTTTCCTTGCACAATTTGGTTTTATGGGCTTTTTTTTTTTTTTTTTTTGGCGTGTGGAAATATCTGTGCCAAGTGAAGGATTGATACTGGGGTGGTTTGCAACTCGTAATATCTGATTGCAAAGCAGCCTCATGCTTGGCTTGTAGTGACACAGAGCAATCTTTCTACCTGCCAGGAGATTGTCTAATCTAATATAAATATCAGCTAGGACAAAGCCCTTGCAAAGAGAATTCCTCCGTAGCTCGCTCATAGTCTGGGTGGATTTCAAATGTAAATAGCTGTTGAATTTTATAACAAAGGTGTGTTGTCGCTTAGCCTACTGGAGGTGAGAATTCTCCATGTTATTTCAGATTGCTCTGGGCGAAATAATACTAATAATGAAAATAATTTCAAGGCGCACAGTCCTTGATTTTCCATGGCCAATATTTTAATAAAAAACACCTTCAGGTGCTCTGTATTGATAAAGAATTCTTATGGGACTTGTTCCTTCCTGTCTGCAGCCAAGCTGCGTCGTGCATCTACATCAAAGTATATAGAAAGCAGAGAGAGGTTTGTTTATACAGTGAAAATGGAATAGCGGCATTCTTGGAACAGTGTTTACCTGCCTTTGTCAACGTCCCAGTTCTCAACACTCTGGCCCGCTTGAGTGTGACCCAGGAATGCCATCAGGGGCACACAGATCTAGGCTCCAAACTTCGGCCGTGGTGGTCTTGGGCCCTCCTTTTCGTCCTACGTAACTTGAATGGCTGCAGTTAACTTATAATATTGGAAAAAGCAAAGCACATCTTTCTGGTTGGGAGAACGCACTGCCCCTGGGTAGCCACACACCCCTTTCAGAAATCCTAATGGGGGTCTGTCTTTCAATATAGAGGCCTGTCCTCCACACATTGCCAACCCTTAAAATGGCTACCCGTTTTGCTAGTGCATAAATCATCTTGCCCTGCTCATAGGGACAATCAAAAGGTCACTTCACACACACCCTGTGAAGAAAGCCGAACTATCTCTTGCCTCAACTCTTGGTCCCCTGTATTTAACTTTCTTGTCAGTAGCCCATCTATAGGGCCCCACTTTTAAAAGAAAACAAAGCTGCTGTTTGATGTGGTCTCGTTTACTTGTTTCGTTTAAATCTTTGAAACCATTTTGACCTGCTGTCATTTCTAAACTGGGTATCTTGTTTGTTTCATTATTTAATACTGCCTCGTTCTTTGGAGAAGTCTAAAGCAAATTGTTCGGTAAGAAACTTGAGTATTTAACTGTTGTAGAGGTGCATGTATTTTGAATTATAATAGACTCTTTCACCCCCATCCACCCCCCTCTTCTGATTTTATTTTAAAGCTGTGGAGGTGGGTTTTTTTCCCTTTCCTTCTCTTTCTTTCTTTCTTTTTTTAAATTACTTGTAATTAAGGCCCTGGTCCCGTAATGGTGATGTTGCTGAAAACAAGAACAATATTACCCAGTATAAGTTGGATTGTGGGAAAGCAAGTGTGGCTTGGCGTTTAGCTCAATGTGATGTAAATATCATGTTGTGATCTGTGAAACGTGAGGTTTTGCAACGTCAGAAAAAGTTGGAAGTGAATGTGAAGGAGAGAAGTGATAAGCTCATGCCCGTACATAGGATCTTTCATTTTTTGTTTTTCCCCCCAGGCCACCTTCCCCACCCACCGCTGAAGCAAGTGCATAATGCTATTTGGTGAGAGATATGTACTGATAGGGTGCAAGTGGCTGAAAGAAAACATGTTGTGCATGTCAAGCCCATTTAATGTTGAATTATACACTAGGAAAATAAAATAAATCATTTCGCCCTGACTCCACATCGAAGGTACAAAATATTTAAGGTGTGGAAGGGCTGGCAAGTAGTGAATAAACAAGTGGGAATTGCAGCAAAGCATTGCATTGTAGAGTGCTTCTGTCAAGGTGCAGCACCCAACCATGCCCCTTTCTAGGATACGCCATTCCTTTTCCTTCTTTGCACCCCTCCCTGGAAAACACACACAAACACACACACTGCTTCCAGCAATCAGCAGTTTTTGTCCAGTGACTATAAACATACCCTCCAACATTTCTCTGATGAAAATAGGGATGCCCCATGCCATAACGATAATTTTACTGTTTATACCCCACTCTGGGCAGCTACCAACATACATAAAAAACATACATTAAAAAAACCCCCCAAAACCTCCCTGTACAGGATTGCCTCCAGACGGCTCGGGGGTTGGATAACTCCATAACCTCCAACATTTTCCCAGTGAAAATTGTGACATCCTAAGGAAAGCGGGACATTGCAGGATCAAATCAGAAACTGGGACGGCATCTCTAAATCAGGGACGTCCCTGGAAAATAGGGACACTTGGAGGGGTCTGTATGCTCAATGTTCCCTGAGCTGTTTCTCTCTCTCTCTCTCCTGCCTAATATACACTTAAGGTCCCCCCCCCCCCCTAACATTTTGTACTTCTGCAAATTTTGGAGTTCTGCCAATCTGGCTGATACCTCGCTCCTCTGAGCGGACAGTGCCGTTTTGGCTGCATAAGGTTAAGCATCAGGAGAATGACTACTCTGTTAGTATGTAAGATTTTAAAAAGTCAAAAGTACATAGAAGCAGCAACAGAACCTTTTTTTATTATTTTTAAGAGTAAGCCACAGTTATGCCGGTCCATTTATTGCAAACCCACGTCTTACATTACAACGGTTTTGTGAAAGAGTACGACTGTTTGCTTGAGTGTATGTGGAAAGTATTCTGTGTGGTCATGATGAATAAACGCTAGCCTCCCCATCTCCTCTCTCCCCCACTCCCCATATATGGCCTTATAGCAATTAACACATTTCCTTTTCGGAACGGCAACAGCTAAAGAAGTAATTTTGTGTAGCTGTTCCAGAGAGATTTCTGCTGGATTGGGCTGCTGGTTCATGCTTTCTGAAGCTTTTGCAGAAGTCCCAAGTTGGGGACCTTCTGTTACATAGACTGTATGGTTAGTGATTGTTTTCTCCCAGTTCTAAACTCGCTTAAAAGATTTCTGGAGCCTGTTTTTGCACAGGCGTTGGAAGGATGTTAGTTTTATAAAGGAATGTTACTCATGGGTCATTTAACCCATTTTCTATGGTAATGGGACTGTTCTGCTCCAAAAGAAATGTGTGCCCCCCCCCCAAGTTTGAATGCACTCAGCAGGGCTGTAGGAAACTCAGCAAAGATGACTTATTCACTTGCTATGCTGTCTTGCAGTTTTTCTGACAACACTCTCATTGATAAGGCCTTTCAACAGCCTGTGAGCAGGCTCCATGCTATAGCTGATCAGCTAGCCACGTTTTATCTTGTATGTCCTGAAAGTGTTAACAGAAGCCTAAAGTGATTGAGATAGTATTAACAAAGCTGCAAACATGGAGGTAAATCTCTCCCCCCCCCCCAGCCTATTCTTACCTGCATTCGTATCCTTGGTAGTCAGAACAGTATTCAGGAGACTAGGCAAAAACTTTGAAAGTTAATATTTTTAAAGATGGCCATGCAGTCCCCTTCCTCTTCCTTCAAAGAGGATTGGCAATTAAAAAGAAAAAGGTGTCCTTTGATTGATTTTGATCTAAACCAAGATAGGAGACTCTACCTGGCACCCTTGTTTTGGGTGACTTGCATCTGAGGTTAATCACTATATCTGCCACAGAAATAGTGGCAAAGTCACCAGCCGTTCCCAACTTCGCACCTTTCAGTTGTGTTTGGACTGCAAATCCTATCAGCCATAGTCAGTATGACCCAATGATCAGGGATGATGGGAGTCGTAGTCTAAAACAGTGGTCTTCAACTGTTAGCAGACCCGAGACCCAACTCATGACTCTCCCAACCAGCATCACAGGACCCACTTTCACATATTAGTTTTTGGTTTATACTTAATAGTGCCAATGAGACACATTATCAATCCTAGAATGGTAATTCGCAGAACAATATATGTAGCATAACATTAGCATAACAAAATGGAAACCAGCAAGGAACTACCCCGTGACCCATCCTTATTCCAGGATGCAGGGAGTGGACTGAGGGTCATGTAGAAATGTTTCCTTATAGAAAAAGGTTCTTTCCTTTCTCCTGCCACTTTGCAGCACTCATGGAAATTGATAAAACAAGTGTCTCATTGGAAGAATTTGCTCTTGCCCAGACACCGCATGTAGTCCTTCTTTGGTCAGCCTCAGCTGGAGTCCAGCATGACAGCAGCAGCTGCGATAGCCTCGTGATCTGCGAGTTGGAGACCTACGGTCTTAAAACATCTGCAGGGCACCAGAGTGGGGAAGGCCGCTCTACATCTTAGCTTAGTAGAGGCCTTCTCACTGAGGTAGAGAATCTCTGTTCTACACTGTTCTCATTGAGGTAGAAAATCTCTGTTCTACACTTGCTCTCCTAAATAGGTGCCTATGGTGCCGCAGACTTCTCTTCTGCAGCAGAATACCCATCTCTTCTTAACCATGTTTCCTGCTCTCTGAACTTGCGCTAGTTTGGCAACACCTTTCTTACAAAGTCAAGTTGGACATCTGGTGCAGTATTTCGTCTAGGCCTCTCCATTTCCAAGCGTAATGGAACAGCCGTGCTCCATTGTCTTTGGAACTAGGCTTCTGCTGCCCAGTTCCTAATAACTCAGCGTATTACGTCTGATCTGGTGGTGTGTCAGAAATAAGCTAGAAAAGTTTTGCTTTCATTGTTATCCATTCAGTCTCTGAGTCTAACTGTACCTTCCAAGCACATTAAATTGTGTGGTGATTATAGCAAAAAAGAAGAAGTTTGCCTGAGATTAGAATATCTAGCATAGCCCATAGATTTCTAGCATAGAAATCTAGCTAGATTTCTATCTAGCATACCCCATAGATTTCACTTCCGGCTTCAAAAATGCCTGTTCTTTTAACGTAGCCATATTCTGTCTGGCCAAGCAAGAAAGCCCTGCAAACATTCACGCTGGATTTTGTCTGTGTAGAGTTTCACCCTCCCTGCCCCCAGTCCCAAAGTAGGCTCTGGATATGAGTCTGCATGCCTGATTATGTAATAAGAGCCTCTATCCACAGCAATCCAAGAAAGAAGAGCCAATATCCTGCTAGACTGAGTAGTGCATAATTGTTCCTAGAGCTTGCAGAGTTCCTACTTTGGAAAGAGCTTGAGATTCCAGCACAGTGACATGTACCGAATTTGGCTCCCTCTTATATGATATATTAAGGGGTTGGGGAGGGGGGGACTGGTGTGTAAAAGTTGTCTAAGCGTTTTGTCTCAAGCTCATAGAACGGTGCCTCTTCTAGGATCCAAAAGCAGAAGCAGCCCCCCAAAAAACTTTGCTTTTCAGTTCTGAACTGGGATAAACCCCAAATTCCATATCTTCAGCTGAATGTAGCTAGAGTCTGGGTGGGGCCTGTGGAGAACGGAGTCTTGTTTTTGTTTTAGCTTTTTTCTTTTGATCAGTGTGTTGTGCCCCCCCCCTTTTTTTTACATGAAATCTAGTTTTGTCTAGAGAAATGGTGATTGAGCAGTTGAGACACTTGATTAAATCCCTGGAGGTTATGAGTTGCTTACACAGAGATTCCTTTTGCCTGTGAAGGGCTGCCCTTTAGAAGCCCCACCCTGTCTATCTGATTTCAGCAGGAAAGCCTGCAAGCAGCTGCTCAAAAAGAAGCTCAACGGCGATCACTGAGAGAGGAAAATGTGTGCTGGATCTGTCCCATTAAGGATTCACGCCTGGACATGTTTACTAAGGAGTAAGCTCCACTGGAGAGACTGGTGCCTTAGCTAAAAAAGCCTTGAGGACTGCAGTGCAAATGTTCAGGATTGCAGCCTCGTACTGTCCAACTGCCCTGAAAAATCCCAGGACCGTCCCCAAAACCCTTTAGCCACCACAGCTTCTCACGGTGACACGGAGATCCCGATTTCCCTTCAGTACAGTGGTACCTCAGGTTAAGTACTTTACTTGTTTTGGAGGTCTGTTCTTAACCTGAAACTGTTCTTAACCTGAAACACCACTTTAGCTAATGGGGCCTCCTGCTGCCGCTGCGTCGCCGGAGCATGATTTCTGTTCTCATCCTGAAGCAAAGTTCTTAACCTAAGGTAATATTTCTGGGTTAGCGTATTCTGTAACCTGAAGCATATGTAAGCGAGGTACCACTGTACAGCGTTCCAACGTGCTGCTGGGAGTTCAGATCCATGTGTCTCTCTAACACATTTCTTAGCTCCATGCCTCCCTCTCCCTCCTCCCCCACCCAATAAGCAGCACTTCCTGTTTGTATGAAAACGAGATCCGGGTCACTTGAATGCCCCTAAGAACGTCTTGGCTCTGGCTTGCTTAATTTGGCCTCTGTGTCCCTGCTTTGGAGGCAGCGGTGTGGGGGACAACACTATTTTTATCTGAGGTATGTTGGAGGGGGTTTGCAGCCTTAGTGGAGAAGACCTAATGTAAGCATACCAGATACTTCCCATCCCTCTTCCTCCTTGTTTCTCCCCTGCGCCCCATGTATCTGCTGGCCAGAGCGTGGTATGTCCATTAACTGCCTTCTAACAGTACATCTTTGGGAGGTGAAAGAGAGCGAAGGAGTGTTCACATGCGCGATCAGCTAAGATTTTCCATTTTTTTAATTTTTTTTATATATAATATTTTATTAAAGTTTTCACATAAGAAAAAAGAAAAATACAAAAATAGAAACAAATAAAAACAATTCAGTTTTCATAGAATATCTTGTGTTTGCTTGTTTCCCGGACCTCCCCACACCTCCCCTCTTTGTATTCCAGTTCAATTATTTATTCAGCAAATCCCTTCCCTCTACCTTATCCTTATCTTGATCTTAATATATTATACCTTTAGCTTTTCGTTTATTACCTTCCATTTTTCCATATTCCTTCATCCCATTGTTACTAAAAACCCTTTTACCTCAATCCAACATCATTCTAACATTCATTAATTTTATAGTATTTCTGTAAATAGTCTTTAAATTTCTTCCAATCTTCCTCCACCAACTCTTCTCCCTGGTTTCGGATTCTGCCGGTCATTTCCGCCAACTCCATATAGTCCATCACCTTCATCTGCCATTCTTCCAAAGTGGGTAGTTCTTGTGTCTTCCAGTACTTCGCGATGAGTATTCTTGCTGCTGTTGTAGCATACATAAAGAAAGTTCTATCCTTCTTTAACACCAGTTGGCCAACCATCCCCAGGAGAAAGGCCTCTGGTCTCTTCGGGAAGGTATATTTAAACACCTTTTTCATTTCATTATAGATAATCTCCCAGAATGCCTTAATCTTTGGGCACGTCCACCAAAGGTGAAAGAATGTACCTTCAGTTTCTTTACATTTCCATCATTTGTTATCGGGCAAATGATAGATTTCTGCAAGCTTGACTGGTGTCATGTACCACCTGTATATCATTTTCATAATATTCTCTCTTAAAGCATTACATGCCGTGAACATTTTCCAATTTTTTAATTAACCCCATAGCTGTCCGCACTTAGCTTGGGATCTGCACCTTAAGCATATCATGGTTCATCTGTCAGAGAAATATATTGCAAGCAGTCCCTTCAGAAAGCACTTTCTGCCCTCTTGGGTCCCAAGTGGACCTGTATCAGCGCCTCGATAAGAAGCACAACGAAAGCGGCTTCACCCACAACGAGCAAAGTAATTATGAGTGCAAGAGAGGCATCATAATTTGCTTTGAAATTGCCACAGGTTTTGTAATTTTGTGGTAGATACATCTCTCTTCTGCTTGTTGGTAGACTAAGGCTCTGCCCTATCTCTACACACACTTTAATCTGCGTTAACGGCAACAGCGGGGCAGATTGCTAAAGGCTTAGAAAACTGCTTCCCATAAAGAGTTTCAATTATTTAAAACAACAAACACTGAAAACCACGTGACATTGTAGCTATAAAGAAAAATGTGAATATTTGTTGGAATAACTATATATTTTTATTGGACCAAACAGGTTTTAAAAAGTGTTTCCCCCCCAAACTCCACAGGTTTGTGATGAGAGATATAGTTTTTGTTCACAACTGAAAGCTATCTGGCTATTCTTCTCTGAAAAATCAGACCAGTGTCACTGACTTGAAGCTTACTAGGCTTTACCTTGGAGATTTCTGGTTGTTCTAAACCCTTCAGAAGCAATGGAGCCGATACAATTCTTCAGCACTGAGAATAATACCTTTCGAATCAAGCCTTTTCATGCCTCAGGTTTCGTGGTGCCATTTCAAGTATGGCCAACCAAAAATGGTAATTATTTGAGTTAAGGGTGCAATCTTGTCCGTGCTTTCCCAGAAGTAAGACCTGTGAAGTTCAATGGTGCTTCCTCCCAGGTAAATGGGCATATGACTTTACATCCTTAAGGTGATATTAATTGGAAGAAAAGCATAGTTGGCCATTCATTCAACTGGATTTTTTGTTCATTGGCACTGCATATTGGCTTTCAGACATGCATTCGGTGCAATGCTCATAAACTATAGGGAGAGGGGTCTAGTGGGATTTTCTCTAGGCAAAGAACATAAGAATAGCCTGGTGGATCCGGCCAATGGCCCATCTAGTCCAGCATCCTGTTCTCACTGTGGCCAATCAAATGCCTCTGGGAAGGCAAGAAGCAGAGCATAAGCACAAGAGCACACTCTTCTCCCGTGGATTCCTGCAACTGGTATTCAGAAGCATTGCTGCCTCCAGCTGTGGAGGTGGAGCACAGCCATCATGGCTTGTAGCCATCAATAGCTTTTACCTCCATGAATTTGTCTAATCCTCTTTTAAAGCCATCCAAGTGGGTGGCCTTCTCTGCCTCCTGGTGGAGTGAGTTCCATAGTTTGACTTTGCCCTTGAGCAATACCAGCCTGCCTTCTATAGCTCAGTTGGTATAGCATGAGACTCTTGATCTTAGGGTCATGGGTTTGAGCCCCGCGTGGGATAAAAAGATTCCTGCATTGCAGGGGGTTGGACCAGATGACCCTCTACAATTCTATGATTCTATAGGGCAGGCATGGGCAAACTTGGCCCTCCAGATGCTTTGGGACTACAACTTCCATCATCCCTAGCTAACAGGACCAGTGGTCAGGGATGATGGGAATTGTAGTCCCAAAACATCTGGCGGGCCAAGTCTGGCCATGCCTGCTATATGGTCTGACACTACTAGCTCTATTATCCTTTGATATAAAAATGTGTAAACCTAAGTTTGGTGGAATCTAATGGTATAACTAGTTTAGGGAGACGGCCCTGGGGGGTCGCCTGGAGTCAGGGCCCTGAATCTACACATTGAACCAAGAGGGCAGGGGAGAAGAAGATGCCCAATCTGATGCCCTGCTCTAGCCTCTAGTCACCAAGGCCTAGGGATGCTTGGCACAAATCATAGTAGGATTTTTGTTTTATTTTTTTAAATCACGGTTCTGAGCAGCTGTTCAAACAGAGTGTGAATTTCATGTTGGTCAGATGAGGTTGGCAAGGCAGGTGGGGATGTGAACGGAGTCAATGTGTAGGCTCCTGTGTGGTGGCTTGCCACACATGGACTCTGGAAAAACATTTGGGCTGCTGGCCCATGAGATGGACACCTGAGGCTTCCTGTGTACCTTGTTTGGCTTGCGGTGCGAAGGCTAAAGTGATGTAACCCAGGAATGAGGTAATCAATGAGCTTATGTGTGCGTGCATGTGCTCACACACTTACTAAATAGCCAGGAGTCCCCCTAATGGAGGCTGCCTGAGAAACAGCGACCTAGAAATAGAAACGAGCTTTTGTTTACTCTTGTCAAAGTCAAGAGAGGAAACGCTGGAAACTCATCATGCTTAATTGGGCGCTGTCAATGCTGTGTAGTTGCTGACAGGCACCCAGGGAAAGTAGCCTGACTAGGAGATAGGATTTTGGTGTGGCGTCTTTTGCCAGGTTTGCCTTGTTGAACCCCATCAATTGTTGACCTGTGGGCCAAACGGAAGATCGTGGTTGATGGCTCAAATCCGTTTTCATCAACAGGGGACCCATGCTCAGTTTGCAAACTCAAGGTTTGCCTCGGTTCCTGAATTCTAAAATAGGAATAACAAAGGTTCACTGCAGAAGAGCTATGCCAGAGAAATCAGTAGCCATATTCACACCTGGCCCTAAACCTGGGTTTATTGCTATGTGCCCAAGCTGGAGGGATTTACTTCCAGACAAAGGATTTGCTTTCAGTTTACCTGAATCTTGGTTTGTCTTCTCGTCTTGATCCGAATAAACTGGCTTGTCCATTGAGCCAGCTCAGTCTTCTAACAGGCTTGCAGGAAGTTTGTTGTGGCTCATTTCTTCTAACTTGCAGGAGGATCCTGTTGTGCCAGGTGCCAGGAAGTAAACCGAAGTATGAAATGTCCCATGCTATCAGTTCATTGACCTAATTTTCCACCTCCTGTTAGTGCCTGTTGGTGTCCTGTCGCCACCCACTCCCTTGTTCCTGCTGTGGACTTTCGCTCTGCCTAGCATTGATGGTTGGAATTCCCACTTATGCAAAACTTATTGATTTTTCCTGTGCTGCGAAATGCAGGTGGTTGGCGGTGAAGTTGTAGCACGAAGGTGATACTCACGTAAGCAAACAGTGTTCGGCAGTCCTCCACAAGCTATTCTGGCATCACTCCGTAGCAAAGACTTGTGGCACCATTAAAACCAATGCATGTGCTTTTGTGGATTAGAGCCCACCATGCCACAGTAAAGCCACAACCCTAGGACTCTGATAATGCCTGTTGGCTGCTTGGGGATAGGATAGAGAGGAATACGTGTGTGTGTGTATCCTAACCTACGGTACAGAGGCAAAAATGTACACAGTGCATCACATTGTTGATTCATGTTAAGCTTGTGATTCTCCGAGAACCCTGGATCCTTTTCTTATGTACTGCTAGTAAGCCAGGTGCTCCCCCCCCCAAAGAAATATTATATTTGTGCATCTGGTTCTCTCTGCCTAAGTACAGAACCTTACATTTGTCTCTATCAAAATTCATTTTGTGAGTTTGGGCCCAGGTCTCCAGTCTGTTAAGGTCACCTTGAATCTTGGTTCTGTCTTCTGTGACATTATCTACCCCTCCCAGTTTGGTGTCATCTGTGGATTGGATGAGCAGCACCCACTTTTGCCTCTGAGCCGGCCCAAACACTGGCATGTAGCCCCCATGTGTTTACCTGGAAGGAAACGTGGGCCTTGGGGTGAAAAAATGTCCCCTGCCCCAGGTTATGAGACAGTGCTAAACAATGAGGTGGGTGGGAAATCTTTTCTGCCAGAGCTCAGTTGGTTTAAGCCTCACCCCTTAGCATCAACCCTGGTCGTATTTGTAGGCCGTATTTACGGACTGTTCTTTTCCCGTCTTATGGAGAGGAATGGTTCCTTATGGACAGGAGATTAGGGTAGGAGCTGGCCTGCTTCTCTCCCCTTTGCTACAAAACAAGCATATCGCCCATCTCGCTCCAGGGCCAGTGCTGTAGCTAATTAAGAGACTGGTGTGTGCAGCGTACGTTGAGTTTCACAGCGGCTGACCCAAGCATGTCAGGAGTGCATATCCAGCCCCTGGCCTGCTCTTGTTATGTATCTGAGTTCCACCTGAACAAACAGCCTCTCTGCAATGGGGCTTGAGAATCTGCCAAGCTTTCCCTTGGGAACTAGTGATTCGGTGGCCTCGGAGCACAAAGTGGGGGCTACTTTTACGGATACTCACTTCCTGCCTGAAGAACATACTTAAACAGACTGCAGTTTCCTTTTCGAAGTGTTACACTCTTAAAGGGTCAGTAGAGGCTTTTAGTGTGGAGCAAGGAACATTGTTCGTAGATGTTTTTTTCTTAATGCAGATCAGTGGGAAGCATATATATTACATTGGCCCACTATTGCAGTTGGTAGAGTACACAGATCTGTGTCCTTAAACTAGGGGATAGCCAACGCGGTGGTCTCCAGATGTTGCTGAATTGCAGCTCCCATATTGATCCATCTAGAGTGCCTCTTGAGTGACCACCCTCAGGTATGGATTGGAGACCATGCAGAAGAAAAAGAGAGTGTGCACCTCGGTGACGCTTCTGCTTTCAAAACTTGAACGGGCTTTGTTGAAAAGCTTTCCCTCAGATGATGGTCCCTGTTTGATGTTTCATCACCCAGAGCCTATAGAGGCTGAGGAGCTGACTTTGATTCCCTTGATATCCATCTGTAGTACCATACACATCTGACATCAAATGGACTGAAATGGTTTGGGAGCTGATCATGAATATGCCTCTCTGCATGCTGATCAGTTAAGATAGAGTGGTAGATGCAAGTTTGAACATTACTTAGGTTGGAATTATGCACAGACTGATGTGTTGGAACCAGTCTCAGCTGGGCTTAGAGGAATCACTAGCTGCTGCTGCTGCTGCTTCCCCTCCTCCTTCCAATTATTAATAGTTTCTTTCAAACATTTTGTAGCACAACTTCCCATCTCTACCTTTCCCTCACCTATTTCCCCCCCACCTGCCCATTTTCCAAGGTGGGCTTAAGTTTCGGGATAGCGTCTCTTACTTACATCCATTACATTTATGAAACATAAGCAGAGCATCGTTAGGGCATTTTTAACGCACCAAACCATAAAAGTAAAATAACAACACCGTGAACAAAAAACCTCTCCCAGTGTGGTCATAAATCCTGAATTCTTTCTTGCACCCTTCTTTTATCTCAGTTGGCATGTCGCTGGGATGGCTACCTCTTGATGCAAGGCTGATCTGGATGGTTTTTATAGAATGTAGAAGTTGAAACTGGCTGTGACTAAGCAAGCGACTGCTTAAGAGATGGAAAGCCAGAAGGCCCATTCCTAGCAGCAGTGCTTGATTCATCCCATGTGACCTCTTTTTGATCTAGATCTCCAGTCATGGTCTGGCAGCCCTTTATAACACGAGACCTTGCATGTCCTCTAGTAGAAGGCATTTCTAGGTGGTTTAATTGTTCTCCTTCCGCATGTACATATCCGAATATTAATAGAACGAAAAGGGAGGTGCAGAGCTCCCCTCTTGTTTGAAGCTTCCTTTTGGTTTTGATGCTTATAGCAGGTGGTGCTTTAATGGGGTTTTTACTGTATTAAGGCTTCCTTCCACCCCCAACTCCCTAAATTAACAAAGCCGGGCCAATACTGAAAGCTGATACTAGATGAAGGCCAACCGTGCAATTTTCCCCTGCCTCCCTGTTCTCCTCATGGCAAACCAAAAATAGCCTTCACCCTGCGGAAGGAAAGTCTCCCCCCTCCCACTTGTACTTGTGGAAAAGGCTGCCAAAAAGATTTATCAATAAAAACCCATGAAGACGTTTAGCACCGGCCTACCCACTGGGATTAAGGTGTAACCTTAGCTTCTCTTAAGGGATACTCCAGTATTCCTAGAAAAGCCATGATCCTTTTGAAGTAGCCCCACCTGTTTTGCTCTGTCATTTCTCACTCCACCTCTAGCGCATGGGCACATTTCTTACCTTTTGTTTTACTATGCCATGTGCTTCAAATTGTGAACAATAATGTAACACCTTATTAAGAAATAAGTACATTGATATAAGGAGGTTTGGAGGGTGGTGTCTGCATGTCATCTGTGTCCCAAGAAAGTGCAAGACTAACCAAGGCTCTCTTAGCTGAGACTGAGTCGCATTGAACTCTGCGGGGCTTACTATCAGGTTAACTCATGTAAGACCAGGTTGCACATTTTGAAGGGCAACAGGATATATGTGCCTCTTGCACAAAGTGTTCAAGGTCAGTATGCTTCATCTGTAGAGATGTGAATTGTGAATAGCATATACTGGAGGACTTCAGTGGAATGCTTGTCCATGTGGAGTAATCAGAGTTTCATGTAGCGAATGCTAAAAAGTCCCAGCACATTATTATGCTCGTACCTTGGATCCCGAATGCCTTGGAAATTGAACATTTTTGCTCCCAAACACTGCAAACCCGGAAATGGCTGTTCTGGTTTGCGAACATTCTTTGGAACAAGAACATCCGATGGGGCTTCCAATTGGCTGCAGGCGCTTCCTACAGCCAATCAGAAGCTGTGTTTTGGTTTCCGAACATTTTGGAAGTCGAATGGACTTCAAAGGTACAACTGTTTTCGGGAAAGGTATGGTGTTGCAGAGGCTAGGAAGGCTGGGTGTTTGTTTGCCGCAAGGTGCAATCTTGACTGTCACCCTACCTGCTCTCCCCTACGATGACAACCGATGGTGCAACTTGAATAGGCTCTAAATGGCAAGTAGGTGGACGAGTGACAAGATAGAAATCAATGTAGTTTGGGCTATACCCAAACTAGCATGGTTGTAGTCTTGACTGATTTCCTTACCCCACTCTGCAAATGGTGGTGGAGCTCTTTTAATTAACAGCTCCATCTCCTCTAAACAATAACCACAAAAAACCACCTCACATTTAGTATAATTTTCTCCAGCCAAGTTAGACCATAACTAGGTCAGTTGTTGAGCTTGGTTGGGAGTGGGGGAAGCTGTTGAGGTCCTCCTAGGACAGAGGGTGGCACTGCAATGGGTCCCAACTGCCTATGGGTCTGCTTTGTGTGCTTATGACAGAAAGGGCGCTCGAGTATGGTTGGTTGATTTTACTTGAATGGTCCTAGATGCCTATAGTGTGGCCAAATCAGGTTGATGAAAGTGGCTTATCCGATATTGGTGACAAAATAAGATTCTTCTGTGGACCCCTGGCCCCTTGTATCGGTACTATTTCTTCACACTACTCATTCCTGGCTTCTGGTCTCCGATCAACACAGAGAGTCAGTTTAGACTAACTCTGGTGCTTCCGTCAAATGCAGGTAACCACACACTGATGAGGATAGAGTTAAAGACCATTGGCTTATATGTTGCAAAATTCCAGTAGGTTTACACACACACACCTGCCTTGTGTCATTCCATCTGGGCAATGCATAGTTTTATATAGCGGAAGTGACTGAAAAGAATTTACGTTACTTTGCTCTGTTTGACTATATATCTCACCCTTCCCCAGCTTGTAGGTAGGAGGCCTCTCATATGGCCTTGTTCTTGTATTACATCTAAACGAATAGCTTTGAAGTCTTCCTCCTATTCTGTCTGGTGAGCTGTGCTGTGTAACTTGAAAGCTTGTCTATGCCAGCATATACCTATCTAATAAAAGGTATTCTCATACCTTTAAAAATAATAATAATAATAATAAATCTAATCTAATTGTCTCCATAAAATGGACTGCATGCCATCCTGGAGCCAAACAAGTTAGGAGAGACTTGTTTATTAGATGCTAGTACTTATTTTTAACACAAGGGAGGGAAAAGTGGATTATGTCAGATTCTCCTTCTTTCTGTATTGTAGGAATCGCAACAAGATCTCCAGCATTGAAGCGAGCCAACTGGAGCCCTATATTGCCCTGGGAACGTTAGATCTGAGCTCGAATAACATCACGGAAATCCGAAGTGGCTGTTTTCCAGTGGGGCTTCGTATAAAAGATCTGTAAGTTCTCCCCCCCCCCCCCCCAACACACACTTTTTTTATTTAAACATTTTATGGGAAAGTATCTGTTTATACACCAAAGGCTGACTTTTAAAACCTATTTCTTTTAAAATTGGATTACAGGGATGGATTATAAATCAGCTGTGTGTTGCTTGTCCTTTTGTGTGTGTGCGCGCATATTATCTCGGTTCTTTAAGTGATCACGTTACGTATGATGCGGGTTGAAAAAACTCCTTGTTGTTCCTTTCGCTTGCTCTCTTCGGACAGTTTTAAACAGACATATGATGGAGCAAGAAAGCTGAACACAGCAGTAATCCAAGGCAGGGGTCTTTGGTCCCTAGGCTGCTGCATTCTCTTATTCCCACTTGCTGTAGCAAAGAGAACAGGGTTTTTTGGGGGGGGCAGTGGAGAGCAGGGGTTGGAGAAGAGAATGAGCCACAGAAGCTTGATTGTGCACCACTAAGAGAGAGGCCAAGTGCCAATTATTTTTAATCAAAACTTCTCTGCTCTCTTTTTACTGCATCACATATTATGAAAATGCTCGTGCTGCAGGGTTGTACACGGTTGTAAATGTCTGTTTTTATAAAGAAAGGAGAAAGACAAATTGTGACTTCTGGCTTGGATTATGTCACAGCTGAACTATACTGAACGTTGATGTGCGGCGGTTTTCTGATTTTTATTTTCTACAAAATGGTCTGCAGCAGAAGCTCAGAGGCAAGAATTTGTACTGCTAAAGACATATTTTTGTAAACATTGCGTTATGTGACCCTCAAGAGCTACAACGTTTAATGCTGTGAAATGAAACTGAGTGCTAAGAATACTGTGTCTTTCACTTTTCACTATGCATTATTGAAATTGAGTAGGGGTGGACAGAACATAGATTGAAATACCACTGGCTAGATTACTGGGTGGATTCCTAGGGATTCTGATTGTCAGTTGTTCAGCAATAGCAACAACAAAAGGCTCTTCTCTCCCCACACCTCCTTACACACATACAGGCTAGGCTATTTTAATCACCTGGTGTGTAGCAAATTGGATGGAGGTTTATGCTTGTTTATCCTAGTTATCCCAGTTGATGGGTTACTTCTTCTTCCTTGGCGATCACTCATAGCTGAGTAAGATTGTCTTCCATAAACACAGTTTTAACAATGAGTCCGTAAGTGACTGTGGAGGCCAATTCTGGATCCACACGTCCTTCCACAGTGGGGACATAGGTTTCCGGGTGGGAGTTGATAACGATGAGGGTTTGCCAAATGCGCCTTCCTCTTAGCACGTTTCTCTCTTTTGTCCTGAGTTTGAGCATCTTCAGAGTCCATGACACCTTTGGTAAAGGCTGTTCTCCAACACTGGCTCACAGGCCAGTGTTTCCTAATTGTCAG
The DNA here is from genome assembly GCF_965153285.1 of Podarcis tiliguerta. NCBI lineage: Eukaryota > Metazoa > Chordata > Lepidosauria > Squamata > Lacertidae > Podarcis > Podarcis tiliguerta. The sequence goes on along the minus strand of NC_139535.1, from coordinate 26,215,536 downwards.
TGTTTATACAGGTAATTGACTGTTGAGTCAGCCTTTTGCATCTTGCTTTGCCATCCTGCAAGCCCTCATTTTGCACTTGGCTCTGTTTGATGGACTTTGGGTTCTGTTAAAACAAAAAACAAAAACGCACCCAAGAATAGAAGCTATGTAGTATGAGCCAAACTACAGTTTAAGTCAAACTGAACATAGATGCTAAATTCCAATAATTGCACTCTTCCTGCTAGGCTATAGTCTATGTTTGCTCTGTACCCCTTCACTTCTGACATGGGATGTGTCAGCTACTGATTCCTCTGGGAGGTTGAAGGTGCTGAGGTCCCTCTGGGGATCTCTTATCATCAGCTGTCTAAATTGTGCTAATGGAAAAATTGGCTTGGCTTGTCTGTGGAGGGGGAAAAACATTGGATTTTTAAAAATAATAAAAAACCCACGATGTGTCTAATGTCACCAGCCACTCAGATAAAGAGTGAACAGCCAATACCTCTGACATAGCCGTTTAAATGTTCTGTGATGAATTATTACAGGCACCTGGGGAGCAACAGAATCAGCATCTTGGAGACCAAGGCTTTTGATAGCCTGTCACGATCCCTTCTAACGCTTCGCCTGAGTAAAAACAGGATCACCCAGCTTCCTGCTAAAGCATTCAAGCTGCCCAAGCTAACACAACTGTGAGTAGAAATGTGCAGTTTAATTATGGGCAACCAAACTTTATGGAGACAAACGTTCCCTGGGGACATGCTCACCAAATGCAATCCTCCTTCACGTCCATAAAATGTTGGATAAACTATATTTTAATGGCCCTATGGTGACACCTAATAAAGCAAATTAGGAATAGGTTGGGTTTTTTCCTGGTGGTCCTGCATGGCCTTGACTTCTTTTTTAAAAAAGAGAGAAAAAGCCCTGTTGGGAGAGTAATCTGAAAAGAGTGCTACTACTACTACTACTACTACTACTACTAATAATAATAATAATAGCATTAATTGCTTAGAACATACAGTGGCGACCACTGCATTAGTCAATCCAGCCGGTGCATTTATTTTTCTTGTTCCTTTTTGTTACTCCCTTTGTTTCACAAGAGGGCAGTGAAAGCGAATTAGGTCAGAGGGCTTTCTCGAAACCCTGTTTTCAAGACCACACATGGGTCTTTTATTTGGTAATAAAACTACAACGAGGGAAGGCTGTTAAAGTGTGCGGTTGACATTTAGATGGGCAAAATGGTGCTTTTGATGAGTTAGCACACACGTCGTTGTTTGTGCAGTCAGAGCGTAGTGTGGGCTGCATTTGATCACAAATACACATCTGCATCTGCGAAGGTGCTTTGTGCGCAGATAATTGACCTTTGGCTTCAACATTTGCTTGCTGCTTTCTAGACATTTGGAACCCGACTCAAAGGCTGGATCGCACACCATTTAGTAGACGATTTCAATTGACATTAAAAAAACACAATGGAGATTTTTATATGCAGAGACAAAATAACTTGTGAATCTCTTTTAAATTTTACACAAGCTAACAAGTAGGATTTTGGTCAGGCACTTCCCTCCGGTGAAAGTAACTGGTCACCTGTTCAAACCGTGGATTCAAAGAAGATTCCTATTTCCTTCACTGCAAATCCGGTGCAGAAAACGGGAGTTCAGTTTTCCTCTGTGATAACCTTTGTTCTTTGAATATTTTTAGGGCATTCGAAGATAACAACCCAGCTTCTAATGCTGTGCAGCTATGGAGGGGCTACCGTATGTAGCAGTAGTGATCCGTAGGGCAGCACAGGTGGGGCAGCGTTGCTCACCTGCCTTCTGAACACAGGTGAACATTACTGCTGGTTCCTGTGAAGAAGAGGGCTTGGGGAGGGAGCCAACCTGACTTTTCTGCCACCACATTGCTCCCTACTTCCCATCCCTTTTTCAAGAACCAGCAGCAATGCTCACTGCTCAGAAGGCCACCTCATCAGCAGTGCCCCTTCACCAGCCTCTTCTGCTAGATTCATAGTTGCACATTAAATATTGTTCTCTGGGCAGCCTCAATTAAATTATTTCTGTAGCTGTCCAGAGACTCTTAATACAAAAGCTCAAAGTAATGTTTAGAGTGGTCTTTGTCTCGATAGGGTTGGACCCAGAAGTCTCTTCTGTTCACCAAAGGGCTGTGTATACTTGGATACAATGCTTCAGATCCAAAGTATAGGCACTCTCTTGTTTCATGTCCTTCAAACAACGTGTGTTAAGAGCAGCAGAGGTTTTTGGTTCTTGTTTCCCCAACCTCAACCCACTGGAAAACAATGTTCTTTTAACACCCTTCTGTGCTGTTGGCAATTTTAGGGAGCTGAACCGGAATCGCATTCGTCTGATAGATGGCCTGACGTTTCAAGGACTGGACAGATTAGAAGTTCTGAAGCTCCAGCGAAACAACATAAGCAAGCTGACCGATGGTGCTTTCTGGGGTCTGGCCAAAATGCAAGTTCTGTAAGTTTAAAGATGGTTATTACTAATAAGTTCTAGGCATGTGCTGCAGTTGTCTGGTGGGTAATTCTGGCGTGCAACTTACAGTAGCATTGCTGTACTAAGGCTTTCGTAGAGATGCACTTTGACTTGATAGCCAAAGTGCACCTCTGTCCACAAAGATAGGATAGGTACCCCTGCCCGTATGGGCCAGTCTTGACAGACTCTAGGGTTGTGCGCCCATCTCACTCAAAGAGGCCGGGGGCCAGCGCTGTCCGAAGACACTTCCGGGTCACGTGGCCAGCGTGACATCGCTGCTCTGGTGAGCCAGAGCCGCACACGGAAACACCGTTTACCTTCCCGCTAGTAAGCGGTCCCTATTTATCTACTTGCACTTTGACGTGCTTTCGAACTGCTAGGTTGGCAGGCACTGGGACCGAACAGCGGGAGCGCACCCCGCCGCGGGGATTCGAACCGCCGACCTTTCGATCGGCAAGCCCTAGGTGCTGAGGCTTTAACCCACAGCGCCACCCGCGTCCCATTAGGAAAGATAGGATAGCCATCTTCAAATATCTTAAGGGCTGTCGCGTGGGACAGGGAGCATGCTTGTTTTCTCCTGCTCTGGAGGGCAGGACTTGAACCAATGACTTCAAGTTGCAAGGAAGGAGATTCTGACTAAACATTCGAGAAAACTTTCTGACAGTAAGAGCTGTTTGGCAGTGGAACAGACTCCCATGAGAGGTGGTGGACTCTCCTTCCTTGGAGGTTTTTAAGCAGAGGTTGGATGGCCATCTGTCTTGGATGCTTTAGCTGAGATTCCGCATTGCAGGGAGTTGGACTTGTAAGAGTCTATGATTCTATGACTTTTACTCTAAAGCCACAAGCTTATGCATGCATGCCCATTGAACACAGTGAAACTTACTTCTGAATGCACCTGCCTGAGATTGAGCTATTAGCCTAGAAAGGAGGGCATTAATGGGAGATTACTGTACCTCTGGGACCAAACCCAAATAATGGCATGATAAAGCTGGCAGCTGGTTTTGGGGAAGACCAAGGTGGCATGTTCTTGGTCTTAAGAGGTATTGTGGGCTGGCGGAGTGGAGGTGGGAATTAAGAAATAAATGTGGCGTTTTGTACATGGGTTGTTTTTTGCTTCTTTAAGTACATGCATGGGAGATGTGAACTGGTGTGTAATATGTTTAAACTGTCCGTGCTTCCAGGAATCTGGAGTACAACGCCCTCACAGAGGTGAACAGCGGCTCCCTGTATGGACTTGGGTCTCTCCAGCATTTCCATCTCCGTAACAACTTGATTTCCCATATCAACCCGGCTGGATGGCGCTTCTGCCAGAAGCTGAACGAACTGTGAGTTGTCTCTCCTGAAGTTGCTTAACGGGCGGCAGTGAAAGTAGCTATTAACGGGCAAAAGCACCCAATGCCTGGCACGTTTTACCCATGCTCTCGTAATGTCCTGTTTGGATTCCTGCAGTGTGCTGTATGTGTAGGGCTGCCTGTGGAAACATTTCTGAAACTTCAGTTAGTGCAGAATGCGGGCAGCAGCCATAGTTTTGACTGGCACTTGCTCACGCACATCGCATCATGCCCCACCAGTTTTGAAAGAAGTTCACTGGCTGCCTGTTCATTTCTGGGCCTAGTTCAAAGGGCTGTTGCCAAATGGTTTGGGACCCAAGAAGGTGAAGGGCCGCCTCCTCCCATGCCATCCTGCTTGCACTCGAAGATCATCAACGGATGCCTTTCTCCATATATTCTCTTCATCAGAAATTACAGCTGTTTCAGCAAAGGAAAATGTCTTTATGGTGTGACATGCGTTCTACAAGGTGGTATGCCCGACACCAATTTTGTTGTCCTTGAGTTGCCAGACAAAAACCACCTTAAGTATTTTGAACTCTCTGTCTTTTAATTTTCATTGGCTGCTGATTATTTTTTTAAAAAAAAATGGTTTTGCTTGTTTCTTTGTTTTTATCGCCTTGAAATTTTGGATAAAAAGGCAGTATATAAATATTTTAAATAAATCTCCGCCTGGCTTAGGAACCTGCTGCCTTGTGCACTGCTCTGGCAATTGCTTGCTCTTGCTGCATTTCAAATATGCAGAAAGAGTGGAGAAAGCAGTGTTAGAATGTGTGCCAGGCACACATGCATCTTTCCAGTTGGCTACAGCTATAATGATGGATATTCTGAAGTGATATTCTGAAGTTTGCTCTTGGCTATCTGCAGATGACGTCAGGAAAGAAACATGCCTCTGCCAGTTCTGACAGGAAACACCTATGCAGAATATCAAAGGGAAGGGTTCCCCCCCCAAAAAAAAATCAAGTTTAGCATTACCTGCTGGCACTGGATTTCTTTTTCTCCCTTCCCCTGCCCACCCTTTGAAACATTCTTTCATCGCAGGTGAAGAAATAATTTTGACTGGCTGCCATTTCTTCATAATTCAACACTCCAGCCTCTTTAGGAACCAAATGTATGTTGTCCCATGCCTTCTTGAAAGCCATTAATCTCTCCTGAATTTCTTCCAGTGTTCTTCATTGCACCACTGCTGCCTTTGCTCATGCTTACAAAAGACAGACAGCTTATTTGCCAAGGAATGACACTCTGAGTACTTAAAAATGTGTCTGTTTTGACTTAGGCTTTGGCATATGCTGTTAACTTTCATGCACACCCAAGACGCCTTTTCTTCTTTTTCATGCCAGCGGTGGTGAGGGGCAAATCTGTAAGAGAAATGCAGAGATCTAGAAGTAGGCAAAATTAATATTAATAATAATAATACACTCTGAAATAACAGTGTACTCATGAAAATAAAATGCTTCTTATGTTGCTTTGTAGAAATAAGATGTTGCTCTCAAAATGTAAAGGTCCCCTCCTTCTTAAGGAAAGCTTTAAGACTAGCAGTAAAACCCAGTTGGTCTCATTGTTTGCAGCACTAGTGTTTGACCCTAGCTTATATTAAACATCCAAGGCCTAAGTGAAAATGTAGCTCTTCGAGGCTACAAGAGAGCCTGCTTAACCCCAGAACAGATTGATTTCTGTACTCGTGGGGCCACCCCCAAGGAAGACCCTGTTGCAATACACTTTGCCTATTTGAGGTAGTTTGGACCCTTTCCCCCCGCAGTGTTGATGATATGATTTACATAACCATTCTTGTCGGAACAGAGGTGCTGCGAAGCAGAGTGGAGCCTGTGGGAAAGAAACAAATGAGAACTTACACTGATACTCCGCTTCTTGTTTCAGGTCTTTGTCATTTAACAACCTAACCAGGCTGGATGAGGGGAGCTTGGCAGACCTGGGGGGCCTGCAGATACTTCAGCTGAGCCACAACTACATCAGCCACATTGCCGAGGGAGCATTCAAAGGACTCAAAAGCTTGCGGCTTCTGTACGTGTTTCAGTTTTACCTTTTCTGTCCCATTAGATCGACCCCTGGGGCAACAAAAGGGACTGCTTTTCATATTTGCTTGCATCCTTTTTCTTCTTTTCTGTTTCAATAAGACACAAAGCCATCGCATAAATAGTGAGGATTGCCATTGATCTGAAGCCCGCTTGGTGTAGCATGGGAGATTACTTGTTTCTGGTACAGCTTTCCTGCCTGAGAGCACAAGTCCCCTTTCCAGTTTCCCATGCTTAGTGTGACTAAAAAAAAACACCAAAACAAAACCCTGTTACACTACTACTGTCTTTGATGGAATACTTCATTCTCAGCTGGAATATATAGGAGCTAGCGATGCTGCGGCTGCTTCTTTCCCACAATTTATCTTGGCTTTTAATGCCTTGTGATTATGCACGCATAATTATTAATCCCCAGTGTCATGAAATCCTTAGTGCCAGTTTTCCGGCATGGTTTTGCGCTGTGGCCAGCATCTATGGGATTAATTTTCTTTTTTTTCCCCCAAAAGGAAACACACACATTTTATTTGAGACAAATGAACAACGCTCGTTGTTGTTGCTATTATTATTATTATATTCTAAGCTTTGTTGAGGCGCTGGCTTATTTGAAAGGAAGCTTCCCTCCTTAGCTACCGCGCTGTGCAGCCATTTATTCCTTTTATCGAGCAGAGGGAGGAAGCGCTTTTATGTTCCTTTGCCTTTTCCGAGAACCACTTTTCGGTCCCATGCATGCTTTCAGAAAGGCCCTTCTCCTAGGCAGCTGGCACCGAAAAGGACGAAAGGCTTTCCCAAAGCAAAAAAAAAAAGCTGTTTTGGATTGCAGCTAATTCGTGGGTCGCCTTTTGTGTCCGCTGCCCAGAGAGAAAGTGAGGGTGGGAGAGCAAGTTCTAATTGAATCAAGAAGAGGGCCCATTGGGCCCTGCACCTGGTGAAAAAGAGCCGGGCATGCTTTAATTACAGCCTATTGTTGACAAGCCTTTGGTGGGTGTGAAACTGCTGAAATGCGAAGCTATTCAAATAGAGGTCAGGCCCAGGGACCTCACAGCAGAATGATTAACAAGGCAGTGTGCATTCAGGGCCAGCCAGCCAGAAAGAATAGGAAATTGGCAACAGGGGCTGGGAGAAAGCAAAGTTGAATGCAAGGAAAACTGGGCCGGAATACTGAATCCCTATACTTTGTGTGTGAAAGTACGCAACACCCCCCCCCCCCCAACTTTTCATCCCTTGGCATTAAAAGACATTTCAGGTTCCTTTGGAAGAACCAGCATAGCAACAAGCTATGTCTTTTCTCTCTCTGTGTCCTTTTATAGAAAATGCAATGTAGAGGTCAACCAACTAAAAAAGTTTGCTGCAGAAATCTCACTCATCATGTGCAAGGTTCCCAAAATGTCCTTAGCCAATATGGCATTACGAGAGTGCGCCTTTTCCCACTCCTCCAAAGATAAATTTGCAGAAAGAGAAGTACAGTGGTACCTCGGGTTAAGTACGTAATTCGTTCCGGAGGTCCGTTCTTAACCTGAAACTGTTATTAACCTGAAGCACCACTTTAGCTAATGGGGCCTCCTGCTGCTGCCGCGCAACTGGAGCACGATTTCTGTTCTCATCCTGAAGCAAAGTTCTTAACCTGAAGCACTATTTCTGGGTCTGTAACCTGAAGCATATGTAACCCGAGGTACCACTGTAGGGGGAATAGGGAGGACACTTGATTGGAGTAAAAGTGCCTTTTTGGCATGTGTAGAACCAAAGATAGCATGGCTCAAAGAAATAAAAGTTTGCTGCTAATTCTGCTGATGTAAACTGGTCTCTCTCTTTTTTAAAGACGTTGCCATATTTGCTTAGGCGCTGCTTCTTTCCCTCTCACTGTTTCACCACTGTTTATACGCTAGCCAGGTGTGTTGATTACATCATTTATTTATTCTTTTGGCTTCTGTCTGCACAGAATTCTTTCCAATAGCCACATCTGTGTCGACACACCCAGCAAACACCCTGATGCTTGGGATGCAATCTCCGTGCCAGTTCTGGCACAGTGATTGCGGCTTTGATTGTTCTCTTCCTGATTTTTGTCTGATTTGGAATAAAGCCCCAGTCCTTTGTTGCTCTGACAGCAAAAAAAGAAGAAGAAAAAAACCAACCCAACTTGGGCACCAGAAGGAGAGAAACCAGAAATCTATTTGAGGCACAGAGAGACAGGAAGCAGGAGCTTCACTTTGGATTTTTAAAATTATTATTAAATAAAACAGTATGGAAGAGGCTAGACCTATTCATTTAAGGTTAATTTTTGCTTTTTCTGCAAGTACTGGGCCATCCTGATAAAAGCCTTATGCCTTGGGGACAAAAGAAGAGCCCTTTGGTAAACTCTTCCTGAAGGTTACCCTTAGGCTCTTTTAAAATTTTGCTCACAAACTGCGAAATTGATTGCGGGTTTTCTTTTGTCGTCTTCTCTCCAGGGATCTGGACCATAACGAGATTTCAGGCACAATAGAAGACATCAGCGGGGCCTTTACAGGGCTGAAAAACTTAAGCATGCTGTGAGTGTCTTAAGATGTTTTGTTTTTTTGTAAAGGGTGGTTTTTGTACAGTCCTTTTTTCTTCTTGCGCTAAACACAGCATAGCATATCTTTTAGCAATGGAAGGGGAGAAGGGGAAGAATCTGTTGCAGATCATGTTGCACGTAGTTCCTGGGTGCTCATTAAATGTTTTCATTGTGCAGCATATGTCTTAGTCACGGTTTCGTTTCTCTGAATGATTTTGGGATTCTTAGAATTGCACGTGATTCTTTTATTCATATCAACCTTGAACTGTAAATTGGTTACAAAACCCAATATCTTTTTATACTCTTCTCGAATTTCTAATTTCCTGCTGTTCAGCATCTGCCAGTGTGCTAACAAACCTGAGAATGCTGTAGACTTTGTGGAAATTCTGTTTTTGGTGTTCAGTGCTGATTTTATCAGAAATGTACTTGGGTTGTGGACTGTAGGCACAACACTACACTTGAGATCCATTAGTAAAGAGGCTATAGGGTTTGGCAGAAGTTCCGGATACGCTGGTGGATCACTTCAGGCTGTATAGCTGCCCTGTACCGTTGAAATGGGTGTAGTTGAAATGAGTGTAGTAAGTGAAACATGGAAGCACATGGGAGATGCATACTTATGTTGCATCCTCTGCAGTACGCAGTATAGATTGAAGAGGTTTAGGACATGATACAATTGTGCTCCTCCCTTCTATGGCCATGCCCTCATTGACTTTACACCAGCTCCAGTGCAAAGCATTTCCCTCCTTTTAGCTTTAGGGTAAAGGTAAAGGTAAAGGTAAAGGAACCCCTAATCATTAGGTCCAGTCGTGGCCGACTCTGGGGTTGCGGCGCTCATCTCGCTTTAGTGGCCGAGGGAGCCAGCGTACAGCTTCTGGGTCATGTGGCCAGCATGACTAAGCCGCTTCTGGCGAACCAGAGCAGCGCACGGAAACGCTGTTTACCTTCCCGCCGGAGCGGTACCTATTTATCTACTTGCACTTTGACGTGCTTTTGAACTGCTAGGTTGGCAGGAGCAGGGACCGAACAACGGGAGCTCACCCCGTCTTGGGGATTCAAAGCACCCACCTTCTGATCGGCAAGTCCTAGGCTCTGCGGTTTAACCCACAGCACCACTGTAGGTGGGATTAAAAAAACCCAAATACCTCTGTGTTGATGACTGCCCTGCCCATTTCACCACAGCAAAGCATAGGATATGGTGAAATTTAGTATCGACTCCACCAATGTTTGCCAGTGGAAATCTCAACACGGTAGTGGATGAATAGTTTTCTCTTTTTTTTTCATGTTGCAATTCCGAATCCAGGACAAGCCACAAGCCTCTCCTTTGTGTTGAGATTATTATTGTTAATTATTTTTTATTAAATTTATATGTCTCCCTTCATCTGAGGCTCACAGTATACCACAAAAACAAAACCATGCCATAGTAACAAACAAAAACAACAACTTTCTCCCCCCCCCCCCCCCCGCGCGCCATGTAACATAAGGATGGTAAAAAGCGCAAGAAGAGGGATCACTCCCACTGTTTAACCCATTCTTCCAGCTAAGGAGTAGGCAGGCAATGGGTCAGTTTATAGGAAGATTCTTGAATTGTACTGTAGTAACAGAGTAAGGCTCAGGTGCTTCTTAAAGCAGCACAGCCCCAGGACAACATGGAGACTCCAAAACGATGGTCCCGTTTTACAGGGTTTCATGTGTAGGTAGGAACCAGGTGGCAGGAAGTAGCTCCTGAAATGGTTGCAGGATGGGCCTGTCACAAGAGGCTGGACAGGTTGAGTTTCACCCAAGATCAGGCACTGAACCGAGAGGACTTTGTTGGGATTAGAAAACGGAAGGGATCAGATAAGCTAAGTATTGACCTCTCAAAAGCCACACATCCTGCATACAAGCAAGGGAGGCTTGCAGAGGCAACCTAGCAGCTGGGCCTGAGGTGGTTGGCTCCCAGCTTCCTATTTCAGAGTGTTTAGACCCTATTGGAACAGTCTTCAGCTTGGCACACTTGGTTAGAAATAAGTATTGCCATTGCTGAAAGGGGTGGGTGTGTGACTTTCTTCCCTCACTTCAAATTGGAAGTTGTTGGAACCCTTTAAAACAGTTGCCAAGCAACCACAAAAGGCCACAGAACCCAGATTTTGCCAACTCCATAAACGGACTCTGGCATTTTCTCCTTCTCTGGGAAAATGCATAGCCGTAACCTAATATGTAGCCATGCCAGCAAAATCATATTAATACCCCCACTTCTTCCTGCCCCCTCCATTTTGGTGTAAGTGCAGTATTTTAAGATTTCAGTGAATTGTCAGCAGCTGATAAGCTCAGAGGAGTCTGTCGTGTCAAGTGGTATAGTTTAAGAAACACACACGCACACACTCTTTGGCTCACGACTTACTTTAGACCGTAATTGTTAGATTATTGGTGGGTTATTTGCAGCTATTCATTAAAAAGTCATCAAAGATTAACTTGGGTATATGATAAGCATTATTTTTCCGTCAGGCAGGGTCCTGTGTTTAAACTGTCGACGGAATGGATTAGCATAAGGGGGAGGCGTGGGGTGGGCAGACACTTAGGAGGAAACCTTCGAATGAATTAATAATTACCTCAGCACTTTGGAGATGGCTTTAAAAGCTGCTCCCCTTTTGATCTGTTGTGGATAAGCTTCTGAAAGGGTTTCTCAACGAGCCCTGCAGTGCCTTGTTCAGCATATCGGAGGTGTTAAACGGGGAGAAAGGGGCAGGCCAAGTCGCTAGACTTCCCTGCATTATGGATGAGGCCCTTCACACTGGGGGGGGGGGGAGCGGGCCCTGCATTACAACAGTGCCTTGGAAGAAGAGTGAACGACAATTCTGCTCACCCCTACTGGTTATTGAGACTTTGTATTCAAAATACCCACCTCTCTTCTTAATAGAAGGCAAGTGGAAAGCAGGCCAAAATGAGCATAAGAAATGCAAATCTTGTTTTTTCATTTTAAAAAAATATAATGCTACGGAACACAGTGAAAGAACTAAAATTCAAACGATCGAAAACTCTGAAGGAGAGCAGAAGAACCTTCAATTACCTGTCATTAAAAAGTCCTCCAGATAAGAGCTTTTTTTTACTTGGGAGCCAAACTAAATGGTGCCAAGTGGATGCCTCTTGGGAAGCTGTTCTACAGCTTGGGTGCCACCACTGAGAAGGCCCTGTCCCTGGTAATTGGCTACTGTTCCTTGGACGATGACCTCAGTAAAAAGGCAGGTTCACACTGGAGGAGGCAACCATCACTGATGAACTAAAACCAACTTCCAATTATCTGATGCTGAGCTGAGGATGCAGTCTAACCTCTCAGCTAGGCCACACAGGGCTGTGCAGTAGGGTCTCAGCCAAGTTCAGAGAAAGCCTTGCATAAAGTTCAGGCTTAAGAGCGAAGAAGGGGAGTCTGAGTCGAGTCACATAATGCTTTGGACTACCACGTTTCTGTTTGGACTGCAGCCAGGCAACAGGGTGCTTCCACAAAGTTGGCTATGTGGATTAGTTTCCTTCTTTCCCATGAGATAGCTATTGTGTTTACTTTTTTGAAGCAGGGATGGGAAGCAGCAGCAGCAGCTAGCAAGCAGCCAACATGCACCCGGAATTAAAGCTTGAAATCCAGGGCTGGCAGAAAATAGGTCAGCTACGTGGGAAGGACTTGTCCAACTAGGAAGCTGCTTTATACAATGTCAGACGATTGGTCCATATATTACAAAAAGAGACAGAAGGCAGTCTAATTATTCAGGCTGCCATAATGACTTGAAAAGGGGCGTTGGTTCCCTTTTCAGTCCCCAATGATGGAGCTGCCTGTTAAGGAACTCCTGGAAATACTCAGGAAAACTGCTCAGAATACTCTTGTCAGAAATTTGGCTTTCTCACACCTCTGCGGTTCCCAGTGCTCCGTTGAGGGAAACCATGGCAATTAAATCCATTTCTTATGATTTGAAGTGAGGACATGACCTAACTCCATCACATCTCAACAATGGATCAGGAAGAGCACAGGCTAACCCTAAACTGTTTAGAGGGGGGAGGGGTTCCCAAACATCTTTGGCAAGCCCCTCAAAAGTTCAAGCCGCAATTAGCTCCTCTCGTCTGGTCCTCGTATATAAATTTTTTGGAATTATTATTACTTGCCCTCTTGAGACACAGTTTTGTGAGAATGCAGTACTGGGTTACGTATAGCGGAAATACCTGTCTTGAGAACAGACGTATGAGCTTTTTACCCAAATGCTGCTTTTAAGGACTAAACCGAGAAGAAGCATGGGAGCTGAAGCATCAACAAGGCTTGGGTTGGCGTACATGGGATAGTTAGTTCATGCAGCCAAGTTGCTGTTTCCTACGTACTGTTTGCCAACTCCTCATCTGATCCACTAGCTTTGGCTAGGTGTGGCTGAGAAGCAATGTGCCAGGAAAGGCATATCTGAAAGTTGCAGGGTGTTCTTTGTGGAAGTGGCCACATGTGCGGGTCGCTTACATAAACTACAAAGATAATTACATGGGCTGTTCCCAGCTCTGGAAACATCGTCAGGCCATTTGCAAGTAGCACCACATGTTTAGTTTGCCCAGGTAGAGCTGTCTGTCCATGTGCAGTTTGCTTATGGAAACTGAATTGCTATGAGGTGACCCTGCCCAATGTTTTATCTCCAGAATCAGTTCCAACAGTGGGCTCTCGGTTTTACAGACTGGAAGATCTTTAGTAGGGTAACTTTCTCTCACATCTGTTCCAACCTAGGCACATGGGGTGGAATTCAACTAAGTAGTTGCATCCACAGAATGAGGTCTACTCGTGTCTCTTCCCCATGCCACCTAAATCTGTTCTGGAGGAACACCTAGAACGGGTTTAAGGAGGGCATGGAACACACAGGGAGAGGAGATGGGAGATTGCACCATCGGCACAAGCTTTTCTGCTTGCCCAGTGGAACAGTCTTAACTGCACAACATTGAATTCCACCCTCAGTTTGGATTCAGCCTGTTGCCTCCAGTTTTCAGGACATTGCCAGATGTGCAGTTTTGTTCTGAAATAAGAGAGCTGCATTACCTTTCCTGCCTATTTGCTCACCACTTCTAGATACTGGCCTTGAAAAAGTAATGCCAGAAGCCGTATAGGTTCTGAATATGAGCAACTAAGAATACTGTGTGAGAAATCTAGCAAGACAGAGCAGCATATCTAAAGAAGACAGCTATGATCTTCTCCGTTTACCCACAGGTGAATTCCTATCCCAGAATCTATCCATTGCTCCAGTCATAGATTCACAAGGTGGGGTGTCTCCCTGACTCCCATAGTCTTCCATATTCTTGGGCATGCTGTCATGGTTCATCACATCTTTATTCAGGGTAGAGAGTTACCGGGATACTCTTAGTGAAAATTGAAATGCAATAAGCATTCCAGGACTCATCATAGAATACTCCTGAGTTGATTTATTGTAGAATTTTAATCTCTTCTGTCATCAGGATGAGGCTGCATTACATTAAAAAAACAACCCAAGGAAAACACTAGAAATCAGATATAAATAACAGGATACCTCTGTGCCAATTTAGTCCCAGCTATTAAGACACCAAGCAACATAAGAAAGTCCCTAAAGCGTTCCCCAGATTGTGGGAATCCAGATTTGATTTCATGACCAGGCCAGGTCTAATGCCTCCATACTGCATTTCTGTATGTACGAGGAGGGTGGAACCGAGCAGCAAATGCTTCCTCTTGGAACTTAATGTAACTTGGATAGCTTTTACTTTTACTTTTAAAGTAGACCTGCTGCGGAGGATGGTTGAGGATGTGGCAGCAGCATATTGCAGAGTCAGAGGGCTAAAAACTAAACCCACATGATACACCGCAGTGGGACTGTGGCTTGCCAAGTCACATGGATCTGGGGATGTAATGACTCAACGTTTTGAATGGCAGAAGCTAGCAATACCAAGCCTTTTGGTCCTCATGGCTGTTTGGCCTGGACTCAGGTAGCCAGAAATGAATAAGGTTGAGCCAGAAATTAGTTTTCTATATATTAAAAAAAGTGCAGGCACCCATGCTGGCTGAGTCACAGGCTCAAGTGCATTCATTTGGAAACAAATTAATGGGGATAAAGCAGGGGAGAAATGATCTACCTAAAAACACATTGTGTGTCATGTGGTCACAGAAATCCATATTCAGCTGCCACACAAATTGTCCCCTTTTTAATTAAAACACCTAATTACTCCATGCAATTCTTCATGGGGGGGACGGGACATGTGGAATGGTTAGGGTCAGTTATTTACCATCAGATGGGAAGCATCTGATATCAACTGCTTGGAGATTTTACTGACAATTAAAAGGTATAGTACATTGGAAGCTGTACACCGGCTCCCTCAACCAGTAAAGTGAGATGAGCGCCGCAACCCCAGACTGGACCTAATGGTCAAGGGTCCCTTTACCTTTATATTTTGTTAAATAAATAAAAAAACCTAAAATAAAGGGCTTTATTAGGCAGTGGGCATTGCTCTAAGACACCTTATATCTTTTAATGCTCTAAAGTGCCTAGTTTGTTTTAGGTGCATAATAAATAGTCTCTAGAGGGATGAGGGGGTTGTGTGTAGGACAAAGATACCTTGTCCCTTGGAGCATCACCTAAATCCGCTGTGATGGTTTTAGCTGTTTCTTCAGAAGGCTCTCAGGGCTTCTCCCCATCCCTGCCCGCCTGATGTGTGGCAAGGAAGTCACAGGATTATTTGGGTCTCTATTGCGAGCCATTTATTACCAGCTGCGAAAAGATCAGGAGTGAAATGAGGCGAGTCCAGTGTCTCGTTTAAACCGTGTTCTTTCTGATAACTGAAGGTCAACTCATATTCTGACTCCCCGAGCAAACCTGCGTTTCTTAATTCAGCACAGCATGCCCCGTGTAAAGCTATCATCACTATTAAGTTCTAATAAAGATAAAAGTATTTAATTTCAGGGAAGGGGGGGAGAGAGAGCACGCATACTTAGGCTTCCTTAATCTGCACAGATCGTATTTCCAGTGCCTTACATGGGGATGTTTCATCAGATAGAGCCACGCTAATTGGGGTCTTTTCATTTTCTTTTCTTTTTTCTCCTCTCTCTCTCTCCCTCCCTGCCCCCACCTCCCCAAACTGCTTATCTGACGCTGGGTGTTTTGAAACTGCAGAACTCTGTTTGGAAACAAGATCAAGTCTGTGGCCAAGGAGGCATTCTCAGGCTTGGAGGCCCTGGAACACCTGTGAGTAACCCACAATGCTTTGCAGTTTTGAAGAGAAGTGGCTGGGTGGGAGAAGGGAAGCCTGCCAGAAGTGGCTGCTGGAGAGGCCTGCGAGCAATTTAATAGCATCTTTGTAAGCTGAGAAGCCAGTCCGTTTGTGAGAGCCAGCTGCTTCCTTCTCATTATAAGTCAGCTCCAACGTTGACTCTTTTTTCTTCTTCTCCCTGCCAGGAAGAAAGTTATAGAACACATGGCCAATTTGCATGCTATTATTTTATTTTATTTTTTAAAAAAACAACAACGCACAATGGAGTATATCTTATTTATTAAGACAAGAGGCACAGCAAAAATTCTAACCTACTGGGAAATGTGACCTGTTATTATTCCCTTTGCTCTCAAGCTCCGTTTTGCCTTTGCTAATATCCTGGGGTAGTATCCTTCGCTCCGTTCTTCCTCTCCACCTGGGTCTCTGTGTTTAAAATGCAAGAGGGAACAAGTTCCACAGGAGTCCCTCTCCGTCTATTTTGCTAGCGAAGCCAAGCAAGCTGTAAGGCAACCAGCAGCAAGGAAATGGTGCACATGTGTGTTGCTTTTGCTTTGACGGATAACCTCTCTCTGCTTGAAATGAACTCTCAATATCGCAAGCAGTATCAGCTGGTAACATTGACTGAGTGGCATGTTCATCTGCATTGCCTCCATGTCTGCATTATGGATCCTTACACTGCCATATTGTAGGCTTGAAACGTTTCAAAAGTTCAGCCCCCTCCCCATATTTCTGTCTTCCCTTCCACTCCCTTTACTGGCATTGGGAACATGACAAATTTGCAATAAGTTGTTTGACCTAAAAAAGCCAAACTGTTCCCAGCTAATTGGGCAGCAGATTTTTTTAAAACAAACAAATAAAAATATACTTATTATTTAATGCAAGTACAGTGGTACCTCCGGTTGCGAATGGGATCCGTTCCGGAGGTCTGGCCAGATCCCGAGGTTCCTCTCTTTGCAGGGAGAGGAAAGTGGAAGACACTTTCATTTCTGCACGGAATCTTTTGGCTGCAACTCATCACATTAGTAACATTTAAAACATCAGTTCCCTTCGCAGTGTTTATTCAAAGCAGGTATAAACCATACAGTGAGAAGAACCCAGCATAACCATAATAGTCAGCCGCTAAAGGTCATGGTGTAATTAAGGTTTCTTTAATCGGGCATCAGCAGAGCTGGTTTTCTTACTGAAAATGGCAAGCACTCTGTTTCTTTGAGCTGATGCTGGATTTTTTTGGTGGGAGGGGGGGATGTGGTAGAAGTAGCTCTTCCTTTTCCTATCCCCACATCTCGTCAGGAGTTAGATTCATCAGGGATCTTCTTCAAATAAGGAGAGTTTTAGATGGCCACATAAGCTTCTTATCTTAAATGTAGCTTCTCAACCGTTGGTCAGATAAAATCTTAAAGACATCTTACAGATGCCAGCTGTTTTAATGAACACTTACGATTCAGGAACAACACAATTGCACACATTTAAAACGACTATCCACAAGAAGTCATTAACATTGTGATTAGTTCAGTTAAGGACAAACTGGTCTTTGGTTCACACACTCCATGGGAAGATCTATACTGTCACACTAATTATAGCAATTAGTATACAGTCGTCCCTCAGAAGTAGAATGGAATCCATTCCGGAAGTCTGTTTGACTTCCAAAACGTTCAGGAACCAAGGCACGGCTTCTGATAGGCTGCAGGAAGCTCCTGCAGCCAAGTGGAAGTTGCTACAGACGTTTGGGTTCCAAAGAATGTTCACAAACTGGAACAATCACTTCTGGGTTTGTGGCGTCCGGGAGCCAAAATGTTCGTCTCTCAAGGCGTTCGACTTCCAAGGTATGACTGTATAGCATTATGTCCAGTCCCCAAACACAACTATTTTTAGTGAAAGTGAGCCTGCTTCATATGCTATGGCTTGAAGTAGTTTTGTTTCCAAAGTTAAAACTTACCATAGTTTGTTGGGTTTAAGTGCTGTGGCAAGTTGTAGTTAGTAATATTCACAGACATAGCCACTAAGCCACTGATTTGAATGAGCCACAGTCAAACATTGCACACTCCCACTTTTTCTGGTAAAGCCATAAGATGGATATTGGAAACGTTTGCTTTTTCTTTTTTTTAAGCACAGTTTAGCATTACGTCTGAACCCAACAAACTGTGGTTAATCTTTGTGTCATGTATCACGAGGTTCGCTCATTTCAACAAACCATGGTTTAGATATAATGCTAAACTGCGCTTAATCGTAAACAGAAGCAAAAACCTCAGATCTCATCATGGCCAGGCAGGAGGGGTAGCAGTGGGGGTGGAAGAGTCCAAAGCTCAGAGCCCCCCATTCCTATCATGATAAATCATTGTTTACATATACTGGTTCACTTGCCTGATTTATACGCAGCTTCTGATTAGTAGGAGTAGAAATATTATGAAGGAGCGCAGACCTATAAACCATTTGATAGGAAGTAAACTGACATGGGGGGAAAAAACCTGTTAACACTTATATGTATTAATGCTTTATTTTCTGTATTTTCTGTAGGAATCTTGGAAATAATGCAATACGTTCTGTTCAGGAGGATGCATTTGCTAAGTTGAAGAACCTGAAGGAGCTGTAAGTAATGTTAAGATTTATCCTGTAATCTTTGGGCCATTGTTGTGACACCCCCCCCCCCCCCCGCGGCTGCTCTCCCCCTCCCCAGCTACGCTCCCACTATTGCTGCTTTCCACTTGCCACCCCCACAAGCTATTTTTACCCTAGAGCAGATGTCAGAGACTCGTCTCACATTCAGTAACGAGTGAAACAGGATCTTCTCAGCAGTCCTTTCGCTGGGCTGCATCTGTGCCCTTATCCATCTCCGTTCAGGAAATCTAGGCTCCTTTTCCCAAGCCTTACAGAGCATTCAGTGACTTACTTAATTTCTGGTGGCAAACCAGTATCTCCTTTTATAACTACATTTCGGGTATGCTGACATTTCAGTGATAAGCAGGTTTCAAATTTGATCCATGTGCCCACTTCTTCTCAGGGATGGGAAAATTACATTAGCAGATCTAACACTTCAGCTGCATCAGTGGGATCTTGTTTAGTACATTGCCAAACATCCTGTCTCATGATAATCTCCAAACCGGCTCCCCCCTTCCAATGTTAATACGCTGCTTTATGCTCTACCATATGTTCAAGCAATATTAATTGTCCAGGATCTATATTTATTAGCTCACTTTCCAGGTGAACACCTGCGTGTGTGTAGACATGCATACACCTGTCCAAGATCTTATGAATTGTACCAACGAAGAACTTTTCCATTAGATGCCATTTCACTTAAAACATAGTTTAGAGAGGCACTCATCATCATATTCAGGATCTGTAAGAAGTAATTGCTTGCTTCCATTTGACGAAATAGCAGTAGCCATGTACCTAGACCTGAAAAGAGGCAACTTGGCTTACAGAATTTGCAGCCACAAGATGTGGTGATGGACAGTGTCTTAGATAGCTTCCTCCCTCCACACAAAGGACTTTTACAGAGCGCTTACTCTCTGTTAAGACAGATGGTATATCTGCCTTATACAGATAGATATTGCCTCTCATAGGGAGTTAGCAAGCAAGTTAAAAGCTATTAGCTTTTTTTCCGTAGTTCACGTATACTAACTTTGCGGCACAGGATGACCTGAAAGAAACAAATAACAAATCCATCTCCGGTTTAAAAAAGGGTTGTTCACCTACGGTGAATTAATACTCACCCCGGGTGACCAGGCAAGCAGCTATTTATAAAGGTCATGTGCAGGGTCAGATTAATGTCTCATATATTATTCCCCTGCTCTTCACCCTGAATGCTCAGCTCAAGGCCAACGTTTTGTCTACTATACCACCAGCAGACACTCTCCGCCATTCTGTTGCCTGGGATTCCTTTGGGATCAGTGTACAGTGGTACCTCTAGTTACAAACTTAATTTGTTCCGGAGGTCCGTTCTTAACCTGAAACTGTTCTTAGCTAGAGGCGTGCTTTCACTAATGAGGCCTCTTGCTGCCGCTGCACCTCCAGCACACGATTTCTGTTCTCATCCTGGGGCAAAGTTCTCAACTTGAGGCAACTCTCCTAGGTTAGTGGAGTTTGTAACCTGAAGCATTTGTAACTCGAGGTACCACTGTATATATAAGGCGGGAAGGCTGCCCTATTAGCAGCCATTATTTTTTTGTTTGTCAGTATCTGGGTTGCTGTTTGCATTAAAATTCCCTTTCAAATTTCACAAGAGACTCCCCCCCCCCATTGCATTTTGTTTGCTTCCCTCTAGCCGCATAAACAGCGAGAGCTTCCTGTGTGATTGTCAGCTGAAATGGTTGCCGCAGTGGTTAACCAACAGGGAACTGCAGCCGTTTGTGGAAGCTACCTGCGCCCACCCAGAGTCATTAAAGGGCAGAAGCATTTTCGATGTGGCTGCAGAAAGTTTTGTGTGTGGTAAGTCTTGGCCGTAGCTTGGTAATCTTGAGGTTGCTTTGGAGGGCAAGCCCTGACGCAGGAATGTTTGTATATTTTGTGGCCAGCTTGTTCTTCTGTATGCAGTGGAGTGGAGCATACATAGGATTTAAATTCTTCACTGGCCAGAGCTGGTTTTATATCAGAACTGCACTTAAATTGGCAGTGTGTGGCAGCATGTATTTGGAGCAGCGATTCCCAAAGGGGGGGGGGGCATTAATAAGACATGGGGAAGTTTTTGGTAGAAGTGGTAAAGAGAACTTTAGACATTCCCGAGTGTCCATTTCAATCTTGTTTTCATGGGACAGCGATTGCCTGGGCATAAGATTTTCATCTTGTCTCTTCAGCTTTAGGAATTATTATTTTGCACAACCTTTCAGCAGCACAAGTAGACCTTCAGTGTGTCTGTAGGAGGAATGTTCACTCAAGCTAGCTGACGTCGTGTTAACACTTTTCTCCTGAATAGTCCTTCTCTGAGCCTTTTCATTGCTGCTGCTGCTGCTGCTTCAGGGAAAGATTGCAAACCAGCGTGGCAAATAGAGAACAGCTGAATACACACGTGCTTCGTTTTTTTGTCTTTTAAAATGGAATAGTTTAAAAGCGTAGAGCCACAGCCAAAGTCTCAGTTGTTCATACTTTCCTCCTCTTAAACTGAACGGGTCGTGGGTTCTCCCCGAAACTTTCCCCCTCTGTTCAGCTTGTTTATTGATGTAGAATTCAAGCTGTCGCGATTTGTCGGGCATTGCTAGCTTTGAGAATAGCAGCTTCAGGAGGATCTCTCCACTTTCGTTGAAAGCCCCATTCATCATCCCTGTTGGAGTATGTCCATATTGTACTCTCCAATCAGATAGGCGCAAATATACAGACACCTGCTCAGAACACAGGAACATCTCATCTGCTCGGATGATCTCATCCTCCAGCTGTGCGTGTATTAAAAGCTGATTAGGAAATCCATAGGCAGCAGCTCAGATAATGCTACAGTTCTACCCACCCATAGCAACCAATGGCTGTGGCCGCACCTTGTTTACTGCATGAAGTTAAGGTCACTCTCTGTTGATGAAAGCAGCAGCACTTGGATTAAGAAACCAAGCCATGAATAAGAACGTAAATGAGAGGTTATGGTTATGCTTCCCAAACTCAAGAGCAAAGGGCCTGCCACAACCTTTCCCAAGCTGGTATTCTCTGTGTGTTTTGGACTAAGAACAGCATGGCTGTGCTAGGTCGGGCTGGCAGTTGTAGTTGAAAACATTTGAAGGGAACCAGGTTGGAGAATGTGGGTTAATACAGAACTCCACCATTCAGCAATACAGGCAGCCTTATGCTCTCAGCCCTGGCAAACCCAGGTGTACGTAGTTCTGGCATAATGCCTGGCTCAGCAGCAACTGCCAGGATTGCTCCAACTGGTGGGAGCTGGGAGAGAGAAGGAGAAGATAAATTGGGTGGGAAATAATCTTTAGAGAGTCTTAGAAGCTGGGACCACATGCCAGAGGGTGAATGGGCAGGCAGGATTTTTCTCTACTCCACCTGAGGCGTCTGTTACTGTTAGTGTTACTATATTGAGCTGTACTGACCGTTTGCCTGTCTGCGTGTGGCTTTTACTACATGTCATAGCTGATTGGCCCCTGACTTGCCAAACTGATGTTAATTCAATTATGAAGTAGAGAGGGATTTTGAGAGTAGCACAATCTACTCCCTCTTCAGTAGAAGGCTCCCCCGCCTCCCTTGACCCCCAAGTCAAACCATTTCAGTGGGTCTTCATCCATCAATGCCTTAAAAAAAATATTGAATCCTGGGATGGAGATTCCACAAGTTATCTGAGTAGTCTCTTCCATTGTTTAGCTGTTCTCAACAGTTAGGGGTGAAGGCAACAAGAAAGAGAACACGTCCTATGTCAGTTTTCTGCCTCCCTTCACATGAGTTGCTTGTTGCTTTTCTTCCACTGGTGTTGGTGAATCTTAAAATCACCTTCCTTTATCACACCTATTCAGGTATTTGGACGGTGACGTCATTGTGAGCTCTGTAATCTTATTTTCTTTTGTATCGTTCCCACAGGGCCAACTCAGATGCACAAAAATACCATGTGATCGATTATGTCATGGAGAAGGCTAGCCTTTCCCTCTGACATGCCAGCCTTTTGGGGGATTGTCCCCTCCTCCACACATACACACACACAAAAAAAATGTAATCTGAAGTAATCCAGCTGGAGTGGGAAAACTACCCTTTCCTATCGATATTGGACTGCAACACCCATCATTCTTGAGTGCTGGCTATCTTAGCTAGAGTTGATGGTAGTCCAACAACATTTGGAAGGGTGCTGGAGTCCACACTCCTACTGTTTGGGAAGGGGAAAACTGTACCATGTGCTTTCTCCATCTTTCGGAATTGCTCTCAGGCTGCCTTTAATAATGTAGTACGTTGGCATTCCAAACCTCTTTCTTTCTTAGCCACTGAATCCCTTTCAGATTTAATCTGCCCATTGAGTTTCTCCATTCCATTGGTAATGGCTGTGTTTTTTTTAGGTTGGGGGGGGGGGGAAACGTTCAACATTGAAATCAGAGATGCCTTTTGTGTGACTAATAAATTAAGCTGCTTGGAACTCAGCTAAACCAAATAGCCCTCAATGTCAGGCCTCAAGAGCAGAAGCCTCTTTGCCTTGGAAGGGTGACAACCAGCTACATCTGCCGTTCCTTCGACATCTTTGTGCCAGGATGCTATCCTGCCTGTCAGCACTTGTCACTGGTGACATTAATTGCAACAGTTGCTGTAACTCTTAACAAATTAACATTGTCAGCCTGTGGTAGCAGCACTTGGAGGGCATCTCTCAGGGACCAGCTGACGGAAGATGGAAATAAGGTGGTGCGTGCATGCATATATATATATATATATATATATATATATATATATCTGCATACCTTGGAATTTCCACGCCCCCTTCCTAAAATAAATTGGCCAGATGGTTCAGTTGTAAGTCAGTAGAAAGCACTGGTTTCTCCTTTCACCCAAAGGATTGATGGCAATCCTTTTTGCCATATGTCTCCCATTTCATATTATATCTAGCTCACACCAGGTTATTCCATGCACCAGCCCTAAATTCGGAAGATTTGCTTTGGTATTCCTTCTGGTATTTGGGGTGCTGCCTATTGCTTCATTTTTGCAAACAGGCAATCACACGTTTCCGTAAACCCGAGAATTGTTCAGTTTATAATTACGGTAAAATGAGACTACAATGGGAAAACACTCAATATGCAACCACCCAGGCTCGTATTATTTGTAGGTATCAAGCATTTTGCTGCATTTGAATTGCACAGCCAGGAATTGGATGAACAGCAGCTTTTCTTAGCGCTCTTCCACATAGGAAAACATAACGCCTTGGGAAGGTGTTGAGATTTGAATGCCCCGTGGCCACGGCATCTTTCTAAACCGAAAATGCTTTGGCATTCTGTTTTCTTTTCTCAGAGGATTTCCCCAAGCCCAAAATTATCGTTGAGCCGGAAACTACAATGGCTGTTCTTGGCAAGAGCATCCGCTTCACCTGCTCGGCAGTCAGCAGCAGTAGTTCCCCCATGACCTTTGCCTGGAAGAAGGACAACGAAATTCTGCACCATGCCGAGATGGAGAACTTTGCCCATGTCCGGACCAGAGATGGTGTGGTGTGGTTCACCACCATTCTGCATCTGCGCCATGTCTCTTTCAACCACAAGGGGTGCTACCAGTGCATCATCACCAATCATTTTGGTTCTACCTATTCTCACAAAGCTCAGCTCACAGTGAATGGTGAGTAAGAATTTCATAAGGTAAAGGTAAAGGGACCCCTGACCATTAGGTCCAGTTGTGGCCGACTCTGGGGTTGTGGCACTCATCTCGCTTTATTGGCCGAGGGAACCGGCGTACAGCTTCCGGGTCATGTGGCCAGCATGACTAAGCCGCTTCTGGTGAAGCAGAGCAGCGCACGGAAACGCCGTTTACCTTCCCGCCGGAGAGCTACCTATTTATCTACTTGCACTTTGATGTGCTTTCGAACTGCTAGGTTGGCAGGAGTTTCATAGCTAGGGCTAAAATTACATAACCATCTAAAATTTTGGAGATTTATTTTAAAGCATGGTGACCAAAAGAGGGAGAGCACACATGCCCAAAGGGCAGGTCAGCCTGTGTTTAAAAAACTAAGGCCCTGAAGAAAAGCAATGACTCAAATTGCATCAGGATGCTTCTATAAACCAGAGTTTGCACCCTTCCCTGATTCATGATAGTATTATATGTCATATTCCTTTTGAAGGTAGTTTGTTCACCTTTGGTCCCCACCCTGCACTCAGCTCTCACCCATGACTCCTAGAAGTTGTCAGCATGCAACAGCAGCCACATCCCAGGAGCAGTTTTGACTGGCCAGCTAAACCAAGTGAATGAAGCCGATGGGTCCCAAACCCTCAGTGAGTTTGGGACTTCCCCTGCCTGCAAAGACAGGCTCTGGCAGATTGTGCAGATGAGACCGATAGTGGGTGCCACCGTCAAGGTGGTGGTTTCTGCACATGCTGGAGAGGGGTAGGCGGGGCTTATCATCCCGGGAAAGTAGCCAATCTAGAAGGAAAACTCTGATCCTTACAGGATATTTTGGGGAGAAGAAAAGGCAAACCCTATACAAATCCAGAGTGGAGGCTCTAACATGGTTGGATGGCGCTTTTTACGCCTCCTTCCGGCAACCCCTGCAGCCAAGCTGGTGCCAAACCTATTGCTCTGCTTTCCTTTGGATTACACCAGCAACGTTGAGAGGGTGGTTTGGGTATCTGGGCAGCCTTGGACCACCATACACACTGCTTGCGTCCCGGGGAGGTCTCATTGGCACTGCTAACGCGGTGGTTTGACTCCATTCCCGGAGGCGCACTCCATTGTCTCTCAAGACAGATGCCAACGACGACGCTGGATAGATTTTAAATTGTAACATTGGAAGCATGATGGCTACTGTTCTTCAAGAATCTTTGCTACTCTCAATTCTCCTTGTCCCTCACAGTGTTGCCATCGTTCCTCAAAACTCCCCATGACATTGCAGCCCGGACAGGGACAACAGCCCGGTTGGAATGTGCTGCCGAAGGCCACCCAACCCCACAGATTGCTTGGCAGAAAGATGGAGGCACTGACTTCCCTGCAGCTCGCGAGCGCCGGATGCACGTCATGCCTGACGACGATGTCTTCTTCATCACGGACGTGAAGATAGAGGATATGGGGATGTACAGCTGCACTGCTCAGAATTCTGCTGGTTCTGTGTCAGCAAATGCTACCCT
Organism: Podarcis tiliguerta; assembly: GCF_965153285.1. Lineage (NCBI taxonomy): Eukaryota > Metazoa > Chordata > Lepidosauria > Squamata > Lacertidae > Podarcis > Podarcis tiliguerta. The sequence goes on along the minus strand of NC_139535.1, from coordinate 26,190,240 downwards.
GACTGTGCTAGGTAAGGAAATTTGCTTCCTTTGGGAGGGGAAGTCAGGGCCATTCATTTCTGATGCATTAATTTTATACTGATGTCCCTTTAGAAAGTTCAAAGTTGTGGTGCTTTAAGACACCATTGTCAATAATGGATGGGCGTAGATAGCAACAGCAGAGAGGACCCAAGTTAACTCTGTTTGGGATGGGCAGAGGGTGATAACAAAGGGTTATAAGAATTTGTAGGCTGGAGCCTGGGGGTTTTGGACAGTATTTATCAGAAAACAAGTTTGGTTTCCTTGCAATATAGAACCTTGGAGACATGTATCAATACACTAGAAGCCCGAAAGTTACAATACCAGAAGTCTCGGGCGTTTCTGCTGCTATATCACTGCCAGTTCCCTGTTGTTAGGCTTGTAACCTGGCTGATTTATAGTATTGTGCCTTGCTTTTCTTTTGGGGCTTGGTGACAAGAGAGTTGTGGCACTGTTATTGCAGCCTTTTTGAATCTGTCATGTTTGCATACACTTAGATGCGCACACATACACCTGTAGCTGAATATTTATTGGGGAAAAGTGGAAACTCTTTCCTTACCATGGAGAGTATATTGAGAGGTATACCTCAGCCGTTACTATTTGTTGCAAGGAAAGGCAGAAGGCAGCGCAGAACTGAGCGAGTTCAGGTTTCTTAAAGAACATTGTGTCGTCCAAAGCCTTCATTTCATAACTGTGCTGTTGAAGTCGAGAGGCTTAGCCCATAGCATGAATTTTCCGTAGGCTTGACATCTCTTTCTCGGGATCCTTACAGAGACTCCGAGCTTGGTTCACCCACTGGAAGATCGTGTTGTATCTGTGGGCGAAACTGTGGTCCTGCAGTGCAAAGCGACAGGAAGTCCACCTCCACGCATTACATGGCTGAAGGGCGATCAGTCTCTGATGGTGACTGAAAGGCATCACTTTACCCCAGGCAAACAGCTGCTTATCGTCCGGAACGTTGTGATGGAAGATGCCGGGAAATACACCTGTGAGATATCAAACACTGTTGGGACCGAACGGGCGCACAGCCAAGTGAGCGTGCTGCCCTTGCTCGGCTGCCGAAAAGACGGCACCACCGTTGGGATCATCATTATTGCTGTGGTCTGCAGCATTGTGTTGACGTCTCTGGTTTGGGTGTGCATCATCTATCAAACCAGGAAGAAAAGCGAAGAATACAGTGTCACAAACACAGGTAGGCCCAGAGTCTTTTTTTGGGTAACCAGAAACATATCAAAAGGGGCTAGTTTTTGAAGCAGCCTCCGTCATGTAACCAGCATTCATAGCTGGCTTAAAGGTAAAGGTACCCCTGCCCGTACGGGCCAGTCGTGTCCGACTCTAGGGTTGTGCGCCCATCTCACTTAAGAGGCCGGGGGCCAGCGCTGTCCGGAGACACTTCCAGGTCACGTGGCCAGCGTGACATCGCTGCTCTGGCAAGCCAGAGCTGCACACGGAACGCCGTTTACCTTCCCGCTAGTAAGCAGTCCCTATTTATCTACTTGCACCCGGGGGTGCTTTTGAACTGCTAGGTTGGCAGGCGCTGGGACCGAAAGACGGGAGCTCACCCCGCCGCAGGGATTCGAACCGCCGACCATGCGATCGGCAAGCCCTAGGCACTGAGGCTTTTACCCACAGCGCCACCTGTGTCCCTTACTTCACTGGCTTACTTTACTGCAGATACAGAGAGTGCTTCCAGGTATCCCAGATCGAATTGTTCACCGTTTGTATGGTTTACAGGCAGGGTCCTGGTTCTCACGCCTCTTCGTACTGCCCAGGAATTTTGCAAACCCAGAACGTAGCTTCTTGTACTGCCAGCATTTTTTTTTAACTTTTTTACCTGTCGTTTGGCTAAACACCCGGCATTTCCCTAAACGTTCTTGGGTGTCTGTCTCTCCTCCAGAACACCCAGTTTATTTATTTATTAAAACACGCACAGACTTCCCTTAGTCCTGTTGGATTTCTGGGTGACACACCCAACAAAAATTAGCATCATAAATGCAAAAAAGCAAACACGAACGATAAAACATAAAAAAGTCCTTATCCTCCAACTTTTTGGAGTTGGGGCACAACTGCAGCTGCGGTCAAGTTCCTGCCTGAAATAGTACCAAGGAAACAAGCTGCTCATGCGAAAACTCAAAAAGCAGTGTTGCAACAACTCGGATACAAGCACTGCCAGAAAGTTGCTGTCAGCTAGCCGGGCAGGGCCCTTCTGGGAGCTCTTCCTGGAGGCCATGCCTGTCAACCGAAAGGGAGGTGCTTCTCAGAAGTGAAGGCTGCACCATCCAGGAACCACTTGGGAAACAATGACACACGACGCATATTTTAGAACTGTGTTGGTACACTGTAGAATAAAATCTGCAGAAATAAGTTGCTGGCTGCATGATCTGTAATAAAACTTTTTGGCTCCAGCTCTTGAAACACGATCCCCGCATAAGAAGGCCTGCTAGGTTTTGAAGGGAGACACATCTTGTTCTCTGACATATTCGCTGAGTGCTCGTCAGCTGTTTTTGTGGGCCATGATTGAGCCAGCAGGTAACGCTAACTGCATGCCCTCTTTTGAACTAAAGTAGTGGGAATATCTCAGTGACTTAAGAACATGAGACTCTTACTGAATCAGACCAAAGGCATCGCCAGACCAGCATCCTTTTCCCAGCAATGGCTAGTCAGATGCCTATGGGATGCCTGAAAACAGAACAAGTTTCATATACAGTGGTGCCCCGCAAGACGAATGCCTCGCAAGACGAAAGGGTTTTTCGTTTTCTGAGTTGCTTCGCAAGACGGATTTCCCTATGGGCTTGCTTCGCAAGACGAAACATCTTGCGCCCTTTTTTTAAAAAACCGCCAATGCATTCCTATGGGAAACCGTCAATACACATTGGTGCTTCGCAAGACGAAAAAACTCGCAGAACGAATTAATTTCGTCTTGCGAGGCACCACTGTACATAACTTGTGTTGCTATTGCTGACTAAAAAAAATGGGCTGAGGAGCTTGGAGATATTCCCTGTGATGAAATGTTAGAATCTGTTCAGTCAGAGAACAGCTGAAAGATTTAACAGGAGCAAAAAGGTGATTTGGAGGAGCACCAGGGTACCAGATATGTTTCCAGATACTAAAACTCTAAAGAGGACCAAGGGCAAATTTTCATTCAAAGAGCGAAATAATTCGTCCTATGTAGTCTCCCAAACTTGATCAGACGGCTCCTGAATAGCCTGGTTCTAAGATGGAGTATAACCAAGTGCACAGTGTCCAGATCTAGTCTTTTCTCTAGTTTCAATGCCAATCTTGTGCTCTAACGCTGGCCCTTCACTTTTGTTTCCTTTCCCTGTATTTCCAGATGAAACCATTGTGCCACCTGATGTGCCAAGCTATCTGTCCTCCCAAGGGACACTTTCAGAACGGCAAGAAGCGGTGGCCAGGGTGGAAAATGGCCAACAGCCCAATGGACACATACAGAGCAATGGTATGGGAGGAACTCTGCTATCTGGCAACACTGTACTCCTTTTGCTTCTCTTATAACGCAATCCTATACATCAAGGATGGGAGGCCCTATAAGTATTTGCTGGGTTATGGCTTCCATCATCCCTGACCATTGGCCATGCTGACTGAGGCTGATGGGAGTTGCAGTCTAGCCACTTTTTGAGGGCAAAAAGTTTGTCACCCCTATGATATACGTCTGTCCACTTAGCCCACCGAGTTTAATTGAATTGAATCTCAGGCAAACGGGTATAGAATTATAGTCTTAAGGGACTATCTGCGCATGCACTGAAATGACATAGTCAAGTCCTTCCTGGACTGTCCCATTTCAGACTGAAGGTTGGGGGGGGTGAATTTTTGGGTGTTCTCTTACGATAAATATTCCTGCACATAGAGAACTAGCTACATATCAAGGGCAGAGCTAGGCTTAAAACCTTTCTCAAAACTGCTACTTTTCTGCATGAAGAACTGTCGGAGCATATAAGACAAGCTTCATTAGTAATAGTATAGACATCAAAGAGCTCCCATGATTTTTATAAACATATAATTCAGCTTACAGATAAAAGATGACCAAACCATGACTTCCTCAGGAGATGTTCTCGGCTACACTAGCTTTCCCTGTGTGTGCATGGAGATGTTTCAGCAACACTGACCTTTCCAGTTTTGTGGACCTCTGGTTTTCCCTTTCCATAGATTTGGACAGCTAATGTATTTATCTTTCTTATCTGCAAACATTTGTACATCTGGTCCCTTTGTCATTTTGTTGCAGGGGTTTGCCAGACCGATGCAGCGCGAGATACAGAAGTCGATTCTCACCCTGTTTACCGACAGCCAAAGCTCTGCTTAGGATACAGTAAAGAAGTTTGGAAAGGAGATGATATAGCTGACAGGGCACTCATCGCAGATAAGACAGGTATGGAACCTATTAATCTGTGAAGGCATTTTGGAAAATCCACTTTAATAAAGACCACAATCGCATCAAAGCAGCCTTTTCTTAGACATTCAGAGAATTTTTTTATTTTATATTTATTGAAACAGTTATATACACACTTCATTTAAAATCCCACCTTTCCTGGTTTCCAACTAGATTTTTGTGCCACCTTCGTTCATAAGTAGCAGTTGTCTTAACAAGCTGTGAAAGCATCATATTATTATTATTTTGTCTGAAATCTGGGTAGAATCTAGAGAGCATGAATTGTTTAGGGAGTTACTCACCAAAATGAGCAAGGAGCTATATAAGATTATTCCTCATGCCTATTTGTGGGTCCTGCCCCTTTTAGTGATAGTGGCATGAGAGAATCTCTGTAAAGGCTGTAATCCAGAATGGCTCAATAATACCTTTTATTGGCTCACTTCTTCTTGGCTTTTGGGCTGTGCTGAACTCTTTAAGTGTAATTCTCAAGTTTGCTGTCCACAACAGCACACAAGGTTGTATCGGCCCATGATTGTCTACCCAGTTAATAGGTCACAAATAAAAATGTAAACATGCATTATATGTTGGCAAAGATTTTGGTCTCCTCTGAAGAGCAGCAAAATGGCAGAAATGGGCAAAGAAGTTGTGGGTAGGAGGCAGGGTGCTGAAGACTTGTCCTACATACCAATTTCCCCTCTTTCAGTCCCTTCCCTTCTAAACGCATATATTTAATTCCCCCTTGAGGGGGGAAAATCAGCAAAAGAAGAGTAGCAAGTTGAAAAGCAGCAGGCAGGTGGAGGACTGGTGTTTTCCTGCTTCACATCATGCCCTTCCTCTACTGTTTTTTATCTGACCATCAGAGAACCAAGTTCCTGAATCAGCATCTATTTCCTTTCTTGTGCTGTGATGGAGATGATGCATTAGCATTAAAGGTAAAGGTAAAGGGACCCCTGACCATTAGGTCCAGTCGTGACCGACTGGGGTTGCAGCGCTCATCTTGCTTTATTGGCCGAGGGAGCCGGCATGCAGCTTCCGGGTCATGTGGCCAGCATGACTAAGCCGCTTCTGGCGAACCAGAGCAGTGCATGGAAACACCGTTTACCTTCCCGCCGGAGCGGTACCTATTTATCTACTTGCACCTTGACGTGCTTTTGAACTGCTAGGTTGGCAGGAGCAAGGACTGAGCAAAGGGAGCTCACCCCGTCGCGGGGATTTAAACCGCCGACCTTCTGATTGGCAAGTCCTAGGCTCTGTGGTTTAACCCACAGCGCCACCCACGTCCCGCATTAGCATTAAAGGTAAAGGTAAAGGTACCCCTGCCCGTACGGGCCAGTCTTGACAGACTCTAGGGTTGTGCGCCCATCTCACTCAAGAGGCCGGGGGCCAGCGCTGTCCGAAGACACTTCCGGGTCACGTGGCCAGCGTGACATCGCTGCTCTGGCGAGCCAGAGCCGCACATGGAAACACTGTTTACCTTCCCGCTAGTAAGCGGTCCCTATTTATCTACTTGCACCCAAGAGTGCTTTCGAACTGCTAGGTTGGCAGGCGCTGGGACCGAACAACGGGAGCGCACCCCGCCGCGGGGATTCGAACTGCCGACCTTTTGATCAGCAAGCCCTAGGCGCTGAGGCTTTAACCCACAGCGCCACCCGCGTCCCTCGCATTAGCATTAAAGCCACCCAAATTCTGCTTCACAAAAAGCTGGGTTCTGTGACGTGTGCTGTTTTGAAAATTAAGTGCAACACATGGCTTATTCTTTGTAATTCAAAAGGAGAGGCAAGAAACTGTTCAGAGTATTGTGATCCCATGTTTGACCTGTGCAAATTTTACTCAATAACTCCCCCGGCTTCTGATATTTCACTAGAGCAGTAGCTTCATAGCATTTGCCATCATGAGGGACAGAGGCTTGCTTTTTGTTTAAAATAATTTAGCATCCTAAGAAGCTCAGCTTTCAGAATGACAGCATATGCCTAATCCTATCTATGGTGAGGAATAAAAGGGCATATAATAAGACAAGTCAGTCAATGGAGCCACCATTGCCTATTCTGTTTGAAGCATCACTGCCCCCAAATTCTAAGTCATGGTTGCTTTAAAAGAATAATAACCTGCCTTTTCTCCCTCCAGGCTACAGCTTGCCAGTTGTGTGTACCGATTGCAGCGGGAGCACTGACAGCATGAGCGTCACCATTTACCCCAAGGATCCAGATTACGGCCCTCTGCCTACAGAGACTGTGCCTCCAAATGCTTCCAAAAGCAAAGAGTCCAGCAGGCAGGACAGCATGCCTGCTGCTAACCGTCAAGGTCCTCTAAAGTGCAACGGGAGCGCAAGCAGCAGAAAATCAGATGGCAGCAGTACCATCTACCCCAGTAATCACGACAGGATGCCAGCTGCTAGCCCAGGCACACCGCCTCAGCCGGACAGCAAAGGTGCTTGCATGTTTTAATCTCTTCAACATGCCTCCTACTACAGTCAGTAGAGCATGAGACTCTTGGCATCTCAGGGTCGTAGGTTCAAGCCCACGTTGGGAAGAAAGGTTCCTCCATTGCATGGGGTTGGGCTAGATGACTCTCATTGTCTCTTCCAATTTTACAATTCTATTGATACTTTTCCAAGTGCTCCAGTAAAGGGATGGGAACACCTGTGGCCCTCCAGATGTTCTTGAACTCCAGCCCTAGTCAGCATGGCCAGTAATCAGAATTGATGGAAGCTGGTGTCCAGCAACATCTGGAAAGCCCACAGGTTCTCTATCCCTCCTCTAGTAAATTGCACCTGCCTGTTAAGGTTTTGGAAAATGGATGTAATGTATCGTATTTTTCGCTCTATAAGACGCACCAGACCATAAGACGCACCTAGTTTTTGGAGCAGGAAAACAAGAAAAAAAAATATTCTGAATCCCAGAAGCCAGAACAGCAAGAGGGATCGCTGCGCAGCGAAAGCAACGATCCCTCTTTCTGTTCTGGCTTCTGGGATAGCTGCACAGCCTGCATTCGCTCCATAAGACACACACACATTTCCCCTTACTTTTTAGGAGGGAAAAAGTGTGTCTTATAGAGCGAAAAATACGGTATATTTGCTCCTAAGCCAGGCATGGTTCTTTAGCCCTGATTCTTATACGCCCATATTGCTCTTGCAAACAATCCCCTTAAGAGTCGCGTTCCAGAACTTGTAGCATGACACATAACCAGGACACTCTAGTCTTGTCGCTTGGAATCTTGCGGGGTGGAGGAGCATCCAGAACATTGCTGGTTGGGAGGCACGGGAGAGAAGTGCCTAAAATAAGAAGACAATGGCTGCATCCCTGCAACGTCACCAAAGAACCTGGGTTGCCTTCTGACCTGATGGTGGCCTTGGTGAGTCTAGCGACCAGTGTTTGTGTTGCATCCAATCTGGAATGGAGCTCGCTTCCCCAAAACACTTGCAATGAATTGTGGGGCGTGTTCTAAATTGGCAAACCATCCTGCATCGCGCGAAAGCCAAGAGATGAAGCTGAATCTCTGCTTCCAACAAATGCAAATAATTGTGGAGGCAAAAAGTCTAAAATAGAGATTTACGGGCATTTGTAACTAAAATTACTTTTTAATTAAGTTTGGTTTAGGTCTAAATGTGCTGGTGCGTGTACTGAACGCGTGAGAGAGAGCTAACAGTGGATTTTTATTTTTTATTTTTACAGGTTCTTCACAGCCTTTAGCGAAATCTTTGGAGCCTTGTGGCTTTCTACTGCCTTCTGAAGGCTCACTGAGGCATCTGAAAGGAACTGCTGAACTAGCGCTATCAGAGAGCGAAGCCAAACAGGCGCTTCTCTCCAATGGACACTTACCAAGGTCACGCGACTCCCTTCACGAATTGAGCCACTGAAAAGATTGCAACAGACTGAGGGAAAACTGCTATGTGCAAATTAAAATGGAGCATCCTATATATATATATATATCGAGATATATATATATATACCTACAGAATTTCTTTCTTTGCACGAAATTATCTAGGCTACTTCTACCTCAAGTTCTGAACTGATAGCTCCTCAAAGAATAGAGAAAAAAAGAAAGACAGGAAACAAGATGAGGTATAAGAAGCAAGCTTGCGTGGGGGAACGAAGTCTTATCAACGCAACACCCGCTTGTACATAGTGTCAGAACTTTCCTGGAAATATCCGTGGCTCACACGCTGGCTTGCATTACAAAGCACAGAAATGCAAAAGGTTCTTGTGTAAAGTGAAAAGTATTTGATAACAAAATTGTACATAAGAGTTTTCATATATAAAAATCTATCTAAATATATAAATATATATATATTATATTATATCTTTTAACAGAGGTTATTTTATTCCTTGGTGCATGATGGAACTGAGTGAACTTATACAATGACAACATACAAGGTTTTTCTCGCTTAGAAGGTTGCTGTTAGGTTTCTGTGTTCTGTTTTGTGTTGTTTTTTTTAAATTCCCCAATCATTCTGGTGCCTTAGGTGAAAAAAGAACAGACTCATACATTTTTCTTACTGGAACAAGACCTTGTTTGTGAAATCTCTCTCCCCCCCCCCCCCCCTTTAATAGCAAGTGCTGAATTGGTTTGCTAGTTCAAATATCCCCTTAGAAATATTGCACTTACATCACAACCCTGTCGTCTACTCAGAAGCGAGCCATACTGAGTTCAGTGGGGCTTGCTCCCAGGTAAGCGTGCAGGATTGTTGCCTCAGATGTTTTAAACTGAGCTCTGTTGCTTTAGCATTGCTTAGGCAGAGGTGGTGCAAAAGTGCGCCGAGAACGTTTGAAGAATACGTTTCTTGAAACAAAAGGGAGTTAGACAAGAATGTGGGTACCATTATTAAACAGATGTACTTTGGTACGATTCCCATGCCGTGCAATCGGGCTTGTGAAGGGAGAAGAGGGCTGCAAGTTCTTTCTACATCGTAGCTCCTGTTGTGAATGCCGGGATACAGACACACACATCCCATTGACTTCAAACAAATGTTAGCATGCACACAGCCTTGGAGGAATGTAAGCATCTGCCTCCTACTTGAGGCAGACCTAGCTCAGTCCTGTTTACGCTGACTGGGAGTGGCTTTCCAGCACGTCAGAAAATGGTCACTCCCAGCCCTACCTGAAGATGCCAGGGATGGAACCTGGGACCTTCCTATAAGCCAAGCAGATCCTGTGCCGCCAAGCTACAGCCCTTTCCCTCTGCAGGATTGCAATGTTTGTGTGCCTATCTAAACACGAACTGTTCATTGCACTAGTGCAGGCATAGGCAAACTTTGCCCTTCAAATGTTTTGGGACTACAACTCCCATCATCCCTAGCTAACAGAACCAGTGGTCAGGGATGATGGGAATTGTAGTCCCAAAACATATGGAAGGCCTATGCCGAGTTTGCCTATGCCTGCACTAGTGGAACAACGCTAAAACAAGCATAAGGAAGAAGAGGATGGATTGGCAGACCATATTTTGCTCTGAAAGCTACAATTTTTTTCCCCTTCTGGCATTTTAGCGCGATCTATGGATATTTCAAAAGGCCTGGTTGCTTTCTTACGCAGTAATCTGACACACAGAATAATCCGTTTGCACACAAAGACCCGGTTTTCTTTTTCTGGATTCTGGCTTTGGCTCTAGATTTTTTAGCTAGTTGCTCTTTTTGCTTTTGAAGAAACTTCTCTGAATTTTGAATCGTCTTTTTTTAGGTCCTCCAGGGCATATTTAAATTTTTTTTAAAGGATGCAACCACACTAGGTTACTGCTTTCATTTTAAAAGTAACACTGCTTTGAGAGCTGTCATTTACCTAAAGCACTATTAAAAAGTAAACCTAGAAAAACAATGTGAACACACAGGAAAAAGTTCTACTCAAAACTTAAATATAGAGAGCGTTCTTTTTGTCTGTAGAAGTGCTGCTGCTTCTCCTGATGCTTATTCACCTGGGTGAATAAAATTTCTCCTCTCCACTCCCAAGTTCTGTAGTTCAGGCTCTGCTAATATAAAGTTACATTTAGGTTGTGACTTAAGACGGAGAGGGGCAGAATGACATTTTGTGTTTTCTCTTTTTTATTATTCGTAGCCATGACTTGAAGGCCAGTTTCAGAGGAGCAAACGTGGGAAGCAAAACCATTTAGATTATTGTAGGCGCTTACGTAAGGATTCTGGGCCCAATTCTGCCTATGGGGCAGGAGACAAGTGTGGGCTTCAGCTAGCTCTAAACATACAGAGTCTTTAGATTGGTTCCAGTGTTCCCTTGCTCAGATTGTTCCCAGTTCTAAAGAAGGCATTGCGTTACTTTCTTTCACCAGCATCTTTCAACAACAAATACCATTGAAGGCGGCCTTGCAAGGCCAGATTAACATGCAAGTTGCTCCTCACCCCTGTCTTGGCATTCCTTCATTCTACCTAAGTTACCCTATTCTACAGCAGCTCCAGAGGAAGCAACTAGATGTTTGGGCCCTGGCTCCTGTGGGTATTTTACTATATATAGGTTTGTGCGTGTTGTGGTCTTTCCACAAAATGGAAAAGCCAGTCACACACACACACAATGCTCTCTTAAAGCCTGGGAAGTCCCTGCAAACATCTGGCTATTTTGCACTTCCAATAAGAGAGGTCCTACTTCCCAGCGGGTGGCGCTGTGGGTTAAAGCCTCAGCACCTAGGGCTTGCTGATTGAAAGGTCGCGGTTCGAATCCCTGCAGTGGGGTGCGCTCCCGTTGCTCGGTCCCAGCGCCTGCCAACCTAGCAGTTCGAAAGCACTCCCGGGTGCAAGTAGATAATAGGGACCGCTTACTAGCGGGAAGGTAAATGGCGTTTCCGTGTGCGGCTCTGGCTCGCCAGAGCAGCGATGTCACGCTGGCCACGTGACCCGGAAGTGTCTCCGGACAGCGCTGGCCCCCGACCTCTTGAGTGAGATGGGCGCACAACCCTAGAGTCTGTCAAGCCTGGCCCGTGCGGGCAGGGGTACCTTTACCTTTTTACTTCCCACCCAGCCCATCTGGAGGAGACGATGGGTTTGTCAAGCAAGGGCCCTCAAAACCCAGGAGTGTAAGGAGAAAGGTAACAAAAACAAAAGACTCGAGACGAGTTTTGCCATCTGCTTTTTTTTAGCTGAAGCTGGCCGTTTTGAAGCAATGCATAACTTAGCCAGCTACCTGTCTCTATCACTTCCTGATGGTAGAGTCACTTGCACTTTCTGGTAGGTGGCTAATTATGTGAAGTGCCAACTTGTAGCTAGTCAGTGAATTTAAAAGGAGAAGAGTAGCCAATGGAGGTGGGAATCAGACTGCATTTTCCCTCTTGGTGGTACAGAAAGGGAATACGTTATATGTTTTCTAAGAAGAGGTAGACTCACAAAGGCTAAGTTGATAGAGAGATGCAAGGGTGGGGGGAGGTATCATCATCGGAAATGCAAAGCACACTTGCCACGCTGACATTTTGAAAAATATTGTATTTTTGCATACTGTTAACTGTTTAAATAATATTGTTACTTCCACTAAATATGTGAATCTGCTGCTTCTGAGAGGCATTGTGAAAGAGGAAGTATTACTTTTGTGTACAAAGTTATTTATTTATTAGAAAATTTTGGTACAATGTTGTACATTGACAAAGTACATTGTAAAAATATTGGAAGTGTCCTAACAAATGGCATTGAAGTGACTTTAATAAACGCCCATTTATAATATCAATGTTTTCTGTTTAGATTAGGGTTTGTGATTATTGTTGGGTGGGTGAATGGGGTTAAGAGGAAATGCCACATTGCTACGTCAGTGGAATTTGCAAAACTCCTTTTTAATATGCAGTACATCCTAAACACAATTAACACTGTAAACACTGAGCCAAAGTAGAACTTGCTTAAGAGCAAATAGGCAGAGGGTTGTACTTTCATTATCATTGATAAGTAAAGTTTTTAGGTGGTTTTGCTAACACCTCTCTCTGTCACCATGGGCCAATCTTATGGGCAAAAGTGACTGGGGGATTTGGCAGTGTGCCATATTGCCACCATCAATAGTGTTACATGACATGCCCTACTCAGCTTTCTCTCAGTCTCTCTGACCATATGAAGTGGAATCTCAATTTTCGAGCGTCTTGGAAGCTGAACGATTCGGAAGCTGAATGCCAAAAACCCGGAAGTGAATGCTTCTGTTTTTGAACGTGCCTCGGAAGTTTGCCTAGGATCGTTTCTCCATTTGCTCCATTGACATTGCTGACGGCCCATTGCTCCTCGGTTGTCGAAGGTTTCAGAAGTTGAACTGTCTTCCGGAACAAATTATGTTCAACAACTGAGGGTCCACTGTATCTTCTTCACCAGTTCGCTCCCAGCTTGGAGCTCCCCTTCACCCTCTTCCATGAAAGATCCAACACTTATTCTAAGCCTCCCTACAAAGCCTACTTTTGCTCCCAAACCATGACATGTTAGCTCTTAAACTGGGCTGAAAGTTCACTTGCTATGAAGAGCAATCAGAAACATTGTTCTAACACCCTCACAATATATGGGAATACTTTTGAAAGAAACTGCTAAATTATTGGCTTTGTTTTGTTTTGTTTTGTTTTGTAGAAGAACTGCTATAGAATGAGGGGATGTCTCAAGATGAAGGTTTGTAAAAATATGAACTATGAGCAAAAGGAGAATTTGCAGTTCCACGCAACACATTTCAAGCATTAGTGGCAAGGCAAGAGAAACTCATCTCAGGCTTGTATTGATACAAAGGACATACAAAGCACATACCCAACTGGGAACAGGTCAGGAAATGCTTGATTGAAAATAACTAGAAGCCATGGCTTAAAGTGGGCATGAAGCAAATTGGACAAAAAAGAACTCTGGACTTCTCAGGCATGCTTGAACCCTCAGTAGATATTACTGTAATCCAACACAAGCTCACTTAACATATTTGTAATGGGCATAATTTGGGGGTGGGGGAGGTTGACAATGTGGCTTAATTCACAGGGTTCTAAAAATTACATGGCACTGAAGAAGAGTTCTATGGCTATTGCCCTTGAGAGCTGACTAGTACCTCCATGTTTGAGAGGCAGCATAAATCCAAGCATCAGACGATGAGAACAAAATAGGATGTTTTCCAGGAGAGACAGAGAGAGGGCTGTTGGAATGCTGGAATAGACAAGCTTTTACTCCGAGCCAACAAAGCAGTTCTCGAACGTTCCATCTGAAAATCTGATCCTGCTTTGGCACAACATTGAGTCTACAAGAAAACTTAATTAGTAGTTATGTCTCCAACTTAAGCATCTATATTATGTGGGGAAATGGTGTGTTTCCCAGAAACTCTGGAACTTCGGATTATCTCCTGCCTGGGTAGAACATGCCACAAACGTTATCTAGATCATTGCTTTGTGATAAGGGCAGGTGACAAAAATTATTCTTCAATGGCTTCTTTCAATTCACTGCCAAGACTGTTTAAATATTAAACTTTAAAGACCTGATGAACATTTTGCCCTTTAATCTGCGTTATTTCTGTTTGCTTTTCCATAAGTGGCTAGAATTCAATGAGACACTGTGACGAATGTTCTGCCCAAGCAAGCATTTCAATTGCCAAGTACGATAGTGCTGGATTTACGTATAAGCTAAGCAAGCTATAGCTTAGGGCCCCACTCTCTTGAGGGTCCCAAAAAAAATTAAAGAAAAAAATATAAGATGAAAAACAAATAAAATAAAACCTACACACAGCAACAGTGGTTTGTGTTGTGTAGGCTCCTATGATGTAAGTAATGGGCCCTGCCTCCTAGCCTGCTCCCTAAAATATCACTGGTTTCATAATTTCTATATATAGGTTGCCTACATTCTGTATGGACTGGTTGCAGGGCAACATGTGCAAATGGCTTTAGATACCTGTTAGGTCCATAAATTACCATGTAGCATATATTCAACACAAAAACCTGTGACAATTTGTTGTTGGCAAAGGACAGCTGGACATATAAAGGGCCCCATTACCTTCTTTAGCTTAGGGCCGCATCAAACCTAAATCTGGCCCTGGGCATGATCCCCCAGCATGCAGTTCTCCTGACACACGGACACCCAGCACAGAGGGGAGAAAGCCCCTTTGGGCACTTAGAAGTCCTTTGCACATGCCGTCTGTTTGGCAGGGTTCATTGGGTGAATCCCGCCCAGTGTATTTACATCCGAGCGTAGCCTTAAGCTGCAAAGCAGACAGCATCTCTCAGGGACGGCATCGGAGACATGCAAGTAGCAAACTTTATGCCTGGCTTTCTTTTGTAAGCAGCTTCGCAAGATGCACTTACAGGTGGTTACCAAGCAGAGTACAAAAATCAGAAGCCCAACTCACTATGTTACCCTGAGGACCGAAGGCACAGACTGCAACCCATCACTCCCTCCAGGACAGGCCCCCCCAATTCTTGCTTTGCTTGCTGCACTATTCCTCAAATAAAAGGGGCTGTAAACAGCTCCCTTACCCATCGCCCCCCCCTTTTTGTTGGTCATCCCCCTCCCCTTCTTCACGTTCTGCAAGACTGTGCTGCTCGTGAGGTGGGAGGCGGGTAGAAAAACCAAGAGCATTGTTTCATTTTCATAGGCAACCTTGTTAGACAGTAAAATAATACAACATTGTACTTTTACTGGAGAAATCTGAGTCTAATTAAAAAAGGCAGCCTTGCTTATCCAACCAAGAATGCTTGCTATGCACCTGCAGGTAGGAACAGTGGTCTAAACTTTCCAAATGGGGTTCAAACCACACACACACTTAAGGAAAGAAATCCCTGCGCCTGTCCTCTTTTCTTCTGTCCTCTGGAGCATGGCAGGCCTGGGGTAACGTAAATGCTGTGATGCCGGTCTCACAAAACAAATGAGTGCTCCTTTTATTCCTTCCATGCCGCGCAGGCCATGTTCTTCTCATTTGCACATCATTTTCCCTAAATGAGTTCTAATAATAATGCCTTTCAGGCACAAGGCTGGAGCCCATAAAACGAGTCGTTTGCCCCCCAAAGTTGCCTTTCTTGGCATGCTCCTTCCAATGAGCTCACCACTCGAACAGGGGTTTCCATACAGGGACATTTTATACTAGGGAAACGGAATTAAGGGTTTTCTTTTCTTTCTTTCTTTCTTTTTTTAAATAATAGTGAGAATAGAGTCCAGGCTGTTGAACAGCTGCTGAGCCACAGGAGGCGGACCCAGGGCCTGTGGGGAGATAAACTTGTGGGAAGGCAAATGAATAACTTCACAAATGTGCATTTTTTTCCTTAGGAGAGGGGGGGGTGCAGCTCCTCAGCTGTTCCTTTTTGAGTCCCAGAGCCAATTCACAAGAGCAAACGGCGTATCT
Organism: Podarcis tiliguerta; assembly: GCF_965153285.1. Classification (NCBI taxonomy): domain Eukaryota; kingdom Metazoa; phylum Chordata; class Lepidosauria; order Squamata; family Lacertidae; genus Podarcis; species Podarcis tiliguerta. The sequence goes on along the minus strand of NC_139535.1, from coordinate 26,174,586 downwards.
TGTCATACATCCCCAGGAAGATAAAGCCTCCAAGACTGATGGCAGATATTCGAGGGACAACGCCTGCAAACAACCTGAGAGAGAGAGAGAGAGAGAGAGAGAGAGAGAGAGAGAGAGAAGCAAAGATTATTTTAAGTCTCTTATCAAGATGCATACAACCACATATGTTTGGATTTAGGTTTGATGAGGCCCTAAGCTCCTGGAGGTAATGGGGCCCTTTATATGTCCAGCTGTCCTTTGCCAACAACAAATTGGCACTGGTTTTTGTGTTGAATGTATGCTATATGGTAATTTATGGACCTAATAGGTATCTAAAGCCATTTGCACATAACAGTCCATGCAGAATGCAGGCACCCTATATATAGAAATGAGCAAACCAGTGATATTTCAGGGAGCAGGCTAGCAGGCGGGGCCCATTACTTACATCATAGGAGCCTACACAACACAAAACACTGTTGCTGTAGGTAGGTTTTATTTTATTTGTTTTTTATCTTATATTTTGGAAATGTACACCCAGTGTTTATTTTTCCTTTAAAAAATTTTGGGGGCCCCCAAAAGAGTGGGGCCCTAAGCTACAGCTTGTTTAGCTTATACGTAAATCCAGCACCGATCTGTTGGATGTAGCTTCACAACTTAAGGATTTCTATCAGGCGTTTCTTAGACTACGGTACCCAACTCGACAAAGTAGGAAAGCAGTGAAGGAAGGCCAGATCTGGGGACAATCTGCTACTGAACAAATCTTGAAGGGAAAGAGAAAAGGGTACCCCAAGTCACCAATAGGTAAAGGTAAAGGGACCCCTGACCATTAGGTCCAGTTGTGACCGACTCGGGTTGCGGAGGTCATCTGGCAAATCATAGTTGCCACCTAAAACCACAACCAACGCATAATTGATTTATTTTATTTTATTTTGTCACCACTAGTGGTTTTATACATAACTGAAATTTGTATTTGCTGTTGTTTACTTTCTCATTGGGACTGTGCACATTTTTGGCCCGCATTCTTCAGGCAAAGCGCATATTGTAACCACTTTAAACAGGTAAATAGTAACAGGCTTGACTTCTTGCATTTCATTGCTATTTTACTCCCAACTTTCACATCTCTCTCCGCCACCTTTACGCCCGTCCAGATATATCTGCCACCCAAGAATCTGCATCTGCTGAAATGCCCCAATCCAGGAAGGTTTAGGCCATAATAAATCTGTCAGTCTTTAAGGTGCCACGGGGCTCTGTTGGTGGTGGTGGTGCACAAAACTAACGCAGCTACCAGTCTGGAAACCGATACAAAGGCTAGTGAGGTATTTAAAAGGTACAGCTCTGCCATTAGTAAAGCCTTCGTTCAAAGGGCAGGTGGCAGCATTGTGGACTGGGAGGCTACAGTCCTTTCCTAATCTTGGGGAAGAGGGATGGAGAAATTCAACCTGGCAGTCAAGAAACAATTTGTCACTCCCACACAATGGGGCTGTTTGCTTCTAGCCCAGTTCATTTGGGTCCAGCTTTCCTGTGAATTAACAATTTGCCAACGAGAACACCAAAAATGCAAAAAAAGTGTGGGGATCTGTCAGGCTATATAACACTGGCTCACACCCTACCCCTTCGACATAAGAAAGAGGTTCTCCCTAATTCCAAGCACATGTTGGCTGGTTGTGACCCACGGAGTGACGTAAGGCAACCCTTTATATGACCAGCAATATATTTCCTGGAATGAGCCGGCGGCACTAAAAATAGATTCTCATGTTAAGCTCCAGTGGTGGATCCTGGCTCAAATGAAAAGTCCTCTTTGGCTGAAATAATTAATTCTTTCCATTCTGGTTTATGAGAGATTGAATGAGTATCTGTTCAAAACCTGCTGGGCAATAAGCAGCAGGTGCTTCCTGACTTTTAAAAGCTTTGCTGCATGTGTCGAATTTAAATGCGGAGGATGGGTGTGTCTATGCATTCTCCTAAAAATGCATGAATTCAATAACTGATTCTGCAAGGTGACTAAGTTTCTACATGAGAGGTGCTGGGGGTTCAACTTTCTCTCTCACCAACAAAGACAATCTGTCTTTCTGCAGGTGCCAAGTGCTGTTCAGCAAGGACACAATGACACTAAATAATAATAATAATAGTATTTGTACACTCTGTACATGTTCAGTGGCATTCATTCCTTTAAATATGTTGTAAGGAAATGTGGGAGTTGCAAGACCTGCATTCCCAGCGCCTTAAAAAGCAATCAGCCATCCTTGACCTCACTTTGACCGCACAGGTTAAACGTTGAAATCCATTTCAGAAACGATATTGCAGAGCAAAGAGGAAATGTGGATTAAATGTCAACAAATAATTAAGACTAGCATTTATACGAATATTGCTATTGCTTATAAGTAGCAATGAAAGTAAATTAGAATAGTATGATGACAATACTATTATAATGATGACATTGCGTAGATTTCTTTCCTAGCGTAGCACTGATCCTGCAATAAACTAATCGGGAAGCAACCCTGGAAGAGAGCAGCAGGCTGGAGACCTCTTCCCATTAGGAAAGGCTGCTGGATTCAAGGTGTTTCAGTGCAGGATAAAGGTGGCTGGAAGGAAGAGGGGAGGAAGAAGAGGCCATGATGCATACATAAGGCCCTTGGAGAGAGCTAGTGTGGCATAGTGGTTAAGAGCAGTGGACTCTTAATCTGGTGAACCGGGTTCGTGTCTCCGCTCCTCCACATGCAGCTGCTGGGTGACCTTGGGCTAGTCACACTTCTCTGAAATCTCTCAGCCTCACTCACCTCACAGAGTGTTTGTTGTGGGGGAGGAAGGGAAAGGAGAATGTTAGCCGCTTTGAGACTCCCTAGGGTAGTTATAAAGCGGGATATCAAATCCAAACTCTTCTTCTTTTTCTTCTTCTTTCCAACTCTGTGAGGTGGGTGAAGCTGAGAGTGAGTGTGTCTGGTTCAAAGATGCCCTAAACGAGCTTTGTGGTTTTGTGAGGATTTGAAATCTGTCCTAGCCCACTCAAGTCTGTCCTATGCTACTTGGGCTCTGGTGTGGAGAAAGTGGATGGAGCTGGGAGCTTTTTTCTGGTCCCCTGGATACGGAAGTTCAGGTAATCCAGGGACACTGATGGACAGGAGATACAACGCAGACAAAAGGAAGTGTTTCCATACACATCAAACAAGGGAGGCAGAGACTTTGTTCCCACAAGATAACAGTGGGGGCTGCTGGCTTAGGGCTTTACAGGGGGATTAGGCAAATTCATGGAGGATAGAACTGTCAATAGTTATGAGTCATAGCTGCTCCAGGGAATAAGCAGGTTCAGAGGCAACACACCTAGAATTACTAGCTGTGTTAGGTGGCAACAATGGAAAAGGGATGTTGCCTTCATGGCCTGTGTGAGAGCTTTCCAGAGGGATTTGGTTGGCCACTGTGAGAAGCAGCATGCTGGACTTGATGGGCCAATTCTCTAACTTAGCAAAGCTCCTTGCATGTTCTTGTGCTTGCTATACTGTTCTGTTGTGTCCTGGGGTCACAGGAGGATTTGGGATTACTTTGATACATCCCAAAACTCTTGCAACAATCCTCCCATCACCACAAACCCTCTATGTATGGTTATGTAGTTTTTTTAAAAAACAAATACCCAGTTTACCCAGGCAAAAAACAATGTTGCACAAGGAAAAACCAACATTCCTCTCCTCTCCTACTCCAGTGTGGTGTAGTGGTTGAGAGCGGTGGACTCGTAATCTGGTGAACCGGGTTCGCGTCTCCGCTCCTCCACATGCAGCTACTGGGTGACCTTGGGCTAGTCATACTTCTCTGAAGTCTCTCAGCCTCCCTCACCTCACAGAGTGTTTGTTGTGGGGGAGGAAGGGAAAAGGAGATTGTTAGCCGCTTTGAGACTCCTTAAGGGAAGTGAAAGGTGGGATATCAAATCCAAACACTTCTTCTCTACTGCAGTCCAGCACCCTCCAAAAATCTACACTGGACGCCCCCCCCCCCAAGCAGATTTATTTATGAGTCAAGGAGGGCTGCAGGGAGCAGGGGGAAAGAAGCTCTGTTGAAGCAGAAGTCTGTTCAATTTGTGTACAGACAGCTTTGGGTGCACCCCAAATCTCCCGACTTGAGTTCCTGCAGCAAATTCTGCAGTGTGAGGCTGTTCCACCAACAGGAAGTAACGTGGTCATCTGTAAGCCTTCCATCTCCCAATCAACTGCCCATTGGCCTTAGGTTTTCTGCTCATGGAAGGCAAATTCAGCTTGGGAAAATGGTGATGGGTAGGTCTGGATTTCAGCACTTCTGAAAGAGTATATAATTCTATATGGGGTTAGTTTTTTATGTCTCCAGGCTGCTCCGGTAGTCCTACGCACAGGCCATTCACTGCCCCATTACATATGGAATCTTTAAAGGTAAAGGTACCCCTGCCCGTACGGGCCAGTCTTGACAGACTCTAGGGTTGTGCGCCCATCTCACTTAAGAGGCCGGGGGCCAGCGCTGTCCGGAGACACTTCCGGGTCACGTGGCCAGCGTGACATCGCTGCTCTGGCGAGCCAGAGCCGCACACGGAAACGCCGTTTACCTTCCCGCTAGTAAGCGGTCCCTATTTATCTACTTGCACCCAGGGGTGCTTTCGAACTGCTAGGTTGGCAGGCGCTGGGACCGAAACAGCGGGAGCGCACCCCGCCACGGGGATTCGAACCGCCGACCTTACGATCGGCAAGCCCTAGGCACTGAGGCTTTAACCCACAGCGCCATCCGTGGAATCTTTACCTCTTCCCAACTGTACGCCTTCAATATGCTCCTTTAAAGAAACCAGGTTCTCATAATCCTAGCAGAAAACGTCTGCTCACTAGACTTAGGCCAAATGTTACCGCAGCTCTCCCCGCTTCAATAAAAAAATATAATAATCAGCCTGGATTTTCTAACCTGATTAAATTCTTCCAACAGCCTTTCAGCAAGGAAAATTACACATCCCTATTGGATTAGAATTCTTCCTACAACAAAGGTTTTAGCGAGCAATGAGACTTGTCTGTAAAGACCAAAGCCCCTTGATAAGTTCTGTGGGTCTTTGGAGACCTGGTGCCACCTCACGAAGAGATATTGGTGCGTTTTCTCTCTCCTCCACTGCTAAGTCAGATGCAGAGCTCAGTTCACCTCCTTCCTGCACTTGTCTGTGGTAATGATCTTTGCTTCGGGGCTGCGGCAGGCAGATGGAAATGTTTTATGGTTTCACTAGACAGCAATTCGGTCTATTACCATAATTACAGCTTTAAAGCCAAGTAATTTGTAACAAGGCAAGTACCGACAGAGCATTCCATGGGCAGATATTGTGGTAGAGCACCATTGCTCCCTGTAGAAATGCTGTCATCTTCCTTGGAGGCTGAGGCGGTTTAATTGGGAAAGACCATCTCCTCGAACAGGCACCTACTCCTTGTGAAAGATGATGTCATTGACAAAAGAATGGCATGTTATTACTTCATTATCCACACATTAACCACCCGCATGCCTCGCTGAATCTCAAAATCACAAAGAGAGACCATGGTTTCATTCCGTCATCGGTTAACCATGACCACCTTCCATACAGGGATAACTTTAAGAGGGGTGGCACCCGAATTCTAAGCAGAGATGGACAAATCGGTCATTTTCAATCTCCCTCAAGTACTCATTTTTCAAATCCTGAACTCATTTTTTACATCAATTTGCGAAGTTTTCTTTCCACATGAAAGTGAGTACATATTTTCGTGCCTATTTCTCTTAATATATACATTCATGCATTCATTTTTGCAAGTAAGATCCTCTGTTATAATATAAGCTTTGAATTTTATTTTCATTTACCTACGCAATCTTTTTTTGGCACACTTTTTAGTTGGAGAACTGGGTCATAAAATTTGGAGATGTGTGAATTTCGCAAGGTCACTGTCTTTTGGTTTCTGCATTGTTTTGGGAAACAAAAATTACGCAGGTTCACACAAAAATACAAACCAGACAAATTTCTCCCCCAAACCTAACACTAAGGCCACGTCTAGATTTTCCCAATGGCAGGTTTTTGTGCTTGTTGATCTGAGATGCAGGAAACCACTGTCATTTGCAAATCGTTTTCCGTGAGACCTCTTCCCACTCCTCATTCCAAGGCAGACTGTGAAAATCTATTATGGCTACCACCCGAAAGCAAGCTCACTTGAGAAAGAAGGCCTACCGAAATCACGTCTAAAAGTCTCAGCGTTTGGGTGCTTGGGTGTTGCTCCCTCAAACACTAAAATGTGTTGACAGATCTTTATCCACCCACCCAGGTTTATGTCATATCATAGGTTAAAAATCATTCTCATGCTTGTCTCCAGTACTTTAAAGGCAATGCTCTCACTACAGAAATGCTTGAGTCACACTTCTTGGTTTGGGTGGGTGCCCCAGTCTCAAAACGGAAGCATCAAAAGATGCATCTGAGTGCCAGATGCTGAAACTATAGGTGTGATCCACAGGAGTCTTCATGGGGCTACTTCTCCAACAGCATTTCCCAAGAGCAAGTCTCTTTGAATACCCTGCTGAGCTGAGAAAGCAGTTTAAGAAACTTCCAAGCACGTGTAGACCACAATTTATGCCACTGTGTGGATGGGCACGCAGTTTTGTCAGGAAAAGAAGAAGAGTTTGGATTTGATATCCCGCTCTATCACTACCCTAAGGAGTCTCAAAGCGGCTAACAATCTCCTTTCCCTTCCTCCCCCACAACAAACACTCTGTGAGGTGAGGGAGGCTGAGAGACTTCAGAGAAGTGTGACTAGCCCAAGGTCACCCAGCAGCTGCATGTGGAGGAGCGGGGAAGCGAACCCAGTTCACCAGATTTCTAGTCCACCACTCTAAACCACTACACTACACAGGCTCTCACTGTAAGAATGCACCTACCGATTGCAGCCTACAACACTGGACTCCAGCAACCATTTCCCTTTTTTATTTGCTTAACTATCCCTCTCAACCAGTGCCTCCAACCCTGGGAAATTCCTACATCCACCAGCTAAAGTGAACAAAGTCCACAACACCACAGGGATCTCCATTTTCCACTAGTCAGTTCCAGTTTTCAACAACACAGCAAATGGCATTCCATGGTTGTTGGTTGTTGTTTTTTTAAAGGTACAAGAGGCTTTGAGGGACATGTAATTTGAAGCCTGTCTCTATGTTGCAACCTCACAACTAAATACTACCCATACATTCTCAATCCGATATCCAAAACCCTGAGTGCTCTAAAACTGGAAGAAGAGACTCTCCAGATACCAAAAGGCCACATTGGATTTCTGACTCTGCAGAATGCAGACAGCCTGGAGCACGACACAGAGAAGTGCCAGTGTGAACAAAACAGGGGAGCAGCCTCTCATCTGGAAGAAGAAAACCAGCGCAAGCGTATGTCTGCTTTACGCCCCTCTGATCTCCTGTTATAATCTCCTATTATATCACTGTCAAGACACCTATCTGCTGCTGTTAGTTCTCTTTCTCTCTCCCCTGACAGGACGGGATGTTAATTTGCTGGCCCACAGTGGAGGTGCCAACAGGAAGCCCAATGCGCCCTTCTGGTTTTAATAAGGTGTCAATCCGCAAGATAAGGCATTTGTCATTCTTGGTTTCAGACAGGCACAGAGCCTGACACTTTTACTGTTCTGATTAATAGATTTATAATTGGCAGCAGGCCTGGCAGAACTGGTCTTTCCTATTTCCCACCCTTTCCAAGACTTTTCTTGATGTTGCCCCAGCCTGCCACTTCTTCCTGCCTAGAGATTAATCAGAACTATATTTTTTCCACCAGCTATACAAATTTAGAGAAATTCTGAAGACATATATCTATATACAGAGAGAGAGAGGAGGGTGGTTGCAGATCTAGGGCCTTTCAACAGAATTAATCAATGAAATTTAATTTTCAGCTGCAACTGTGTGTGCCTGTTCTTACAACCTTTCTTATTTACTGTGCTACAGCCAGTCGAGAGAGCCATGAGGTCAGGTAGTTTCCTTGGATGGCTTTTTGCAGTGAATATAATTCAGAGGGAGCAATGTCCTAGGCATTTATGGATGCTGCATCTTTGCTCGGGTGGCTGGTCTGTGGCCTGCCGCACCTCGACAATGCCAGCAACTTCCAAAGGTCCCTGAAGGACATTACACGTCTGTTGATGCAGCCTAGAATAGCATTAGTCTTTTCTTTGCTGCTGCATCCCACTGTTAACTCATGTTAAGCTTGTGGTCCCCTAAAACCACTAGATCCTTTTCACATGTACTGCGAGCAAGCCAGTGTCCCTCATATTATATTTCTGCAACTGGTTATTCCTGCCTAAGTGTAGAATCTGGCAGAGGTGTGGTTTTTCTTAGGATCATGGCAGGATGTGCCCCACCATCCATGGCCCTAAGGCTGCTCAGCCTTCCCCAAAGCTCATGTTGACACAACAACAAAGTGTGCACTCATTAATTGCATGAATGAGTGATTGGCTCAGGACCGCAAGGACCACCTCTTTCCGTATGAACTTACCCGGACCCTGAGATCATCTTCTGAGGCCCTCCTTCGTGTGCCGCCTCCTTGAGAGGTCCGGAGGCTGGAAACACGAGAACAGGCCTTTTTTGCAGTGGCTTCCCGTCTGTGGAATATTCTCCCCAGGGAAATTCACCTGGCGCCTTCATTATACACCTTTAGGCGCCAGGCAAAAACATTCCTTTTTAACAAGGCCTTTGGTTGACCTGATCAACATCCCATACCCTTTTAAAATGAGGCTTTGGGGGGGGGTATTATTGGGTTATTGCTTTTATTTTTGTTTTATATGCTGTGATATTTTTATGTGAGACCTCCGGGTATATATATTAAATAAATGATGATGATGATGATGATGCAATGAATGTTATATCAAAGTTTGGCCCTAACTTTGACTTCTTTTTAAATGAAATATTTGTAAGAGCAATGTGGCTCTGTCCAGAGGGGTCTACTTGATAATCTCTGAGGTTCTTCTAATTCAACAAACCTTTGCCTCCACAGAAGCTCGCAAGCAGGCCTGCTCCAGAATGATTATTAGCATTTCCTCTTTCCCCCCCCAGCTTTCTATTTGTTTTTAGAGTGAAGCCTAATATCAACCCCATTACTTATTCTCTGGCAGAGAGGATAGAAAGAAAAGACTTTTATTACTCAGTAAGTTTTGCAAAGCAGAGGGTGATTACTGACTGAAAGAAAGGAGGCAGCTGGAAAGAAAGGCTATTCAGGGTCTTCTCCTTTTAACCCCCTGAACTACTAAACCTACAAGTAAACCATAATACATATAAATATACAAACAGGGTGCAAATGACAAGCAAAGATTATGGAGCCACTGTAGTATGTTATTATACTAAACCTATTAAATATAAACTCACTAATCCAAGCTAGAATTTGAACCCATACCCCGCTTTGCTGATCATAACTCCATGGAAACCCTTTGGGCCACTGCAAAACACTGATTCATTTATTTTTTAAGTAACCCTCTTCAAAACAAATACTAGCCACATAATATTTGTTCTGTTGATCTGTTGGGTCTTCCTTCCTCCCCTATCAAGTATTCTTTATTATTACTTTGTGTACATTGTTGAACAATAAAAACAGCTGAATGTTTCTTGTTTGCCCACATTTTGCTCTAGTGCTGTGCCTGCTGCACACTCAGTGCCCACCTGGCTTGAAAAGTACTAATTTAAGTTTCACTCATTCCTCTTACAACTTATCTGTCACCAAGCAGCACAGATGAAAACATTAAACAGAGGGGGGGGGGTGCCTTTCTGCAGAAAAATATAAAGGCCCCCAGTGTTACAAGGGAAACCCACCTTCTTCCCAGGCAGCTTTTTCAAATGCTACATGCTGAGGCATTTCCCCTGTGCCCAATCCATCCTTACCCAGAAATCCCTTGGGTCCTCCATACTTGATGCAGAGCTGACAGCACATTCCCACTTGCGGTTCTGGAGCCAGTCTGTATAGAAGAAGCACACAGATAAACATTTGAAGCTGCCTCATATCAGGTCAGACCACTGGGACATCTTGCACAGTGCCGTCTACCTCTGCTCCAAAGTCTCAGACAAAGGTCTTTTGCAGCCCTTTAAATTGAGAAGTTGTGCATGCAAGGCGCATGAACTACCACTGTGCTCCATAGATATGGAATGACTGCTGGTTTCCTTTTTATGCCACCAAGCAGTCCTTCCTCTTCAACTGCATTTGGCGGGTGGGCATCTTCTCCACACCACCACACATCCATGAAGGACTGAATCTAAGAGTTGCAAGTTAAGGTACTTCTTCCAAGACAAAGGTCTGCTCCCAAGATGGCTTGTCTATATTTTTTTTCTTTCATTATGCGTCCCACCTTCCCTCCAAAAAGCTCTAGGTGGTGTACATGGTTCTGTCAGTTTGCAGTTCGTAGTACAGTAAGTATTGATCTGATGTGTAGAGATCTTTCCTGTTCTGCTTAATTCAGGAGTGTTCTGGAAGGTTTCTTTCTATGTGAAATAAACAGACAGAAGGTTCTTGTTTGGGTTATTCCTTCTGAAAAGCTGAATACAGCTGATTTAAACCGGTTCTGCTATATTTCTGTCAAGGTCATGCTAACTATAATAGTAAGGCCAAAAGGAGCACCAGCTTACTGTCTCTTTGTTCTGGTGTTCTGTTCTGTTTCGTATGCAGTGTGAAGGTTTCGTCTTATAAGTATTGTAAGTTTTATTGTAAGTGCTGCAACTGGATTTTTTATGGACTGTGCCAATCCTGTATGTGTTGGATTTGTGACCATTATGCTCATTTGCCTTTAGTAGCAGTAAAGCTCTGCTGGATGAAGTACAATTGCCTCTGGTCTATTATTTGGGAACTCTGCAATGTGTTTAAGTTTTCCCTTCCTCAGCATGACAGGTTCTCTCCACCTCCGACCCTCCATTTTACCCTGTGAGGTAGGTCAGGAGATGCTGAGTGGTCTTTGAGTGTCATAGCTGAGTGTTGATTTGAACCCAGGTCTCCTCAGTCCTAGACCAACACTCTTACCAGCATGTCACACTGGTTCCAGATGAAGTCATTTATTAGAAGAAGAAGAGGAGGAGGAGGAGGAGGAGGAGGAGTTTGGATTTGATATCCCACTTTATCACTACCCTAGGGAGTCTCAAAGCGGTTAAAATTGTCCTTTCCCTTCCTCCCCCACAACAAACACTCTGTGAGGTGAGTGGGGCTGAGAGACTTCAGAGAAGTGTGACTAGCCCAAGGTCACCCAGCAGCTGTATGTGGAGGAGCGGGGACGTGAACCCAGTTCACCAGATTACGAGACTACCACTCTTAACCACTACACCACAGTGGCAAATAATGCACATGTCCACTTTGTCTCTCTTTTGTTGAAGTGCAAGATCCTGGTGCTTAGAATGAAGTGCTGTGGGAGCACAGTGCTAAGGCTATTTTTCTCAATTCAGTCTAAAAAAAAGAGGTGTCAGGCTCAGATAGGCAGAGTGGCATGATAGGACCTGGGAGAGATCTGGGCTTGAATCCCAGCCTAATGCAGCACAGCTTTGGGCAAGCCACCATCACTCAGTCTCTGTTTCTCACTTGAAAAACAGGAATAACACTGGTCCACCTCAGTGTATTGACTCAAGGATAAATGGGATTAGGGGAAGCAGTTGCCAGCCCCGAGTTACAGGAACGAGCCAAGCCTATAAATCTAAATTAATAGATCAGTTAATAAGCACCAACTGGGGAAGCCCTTTGGGGAGAGCAGCAGCAGCAGAGTGGGAAAAGAAACAAGAGGTGGCAGGGAAAGCCAGAAAAAGGGGCACCAGAGTTGGAGAGACAGAGACCCCAAACTTAAAATGGAAGAAAAGAAACCATTAGAAGGTGCTGGGTTCGATTTTGTTGCTACTATGCAACCCCCCCCCCCCAGTGCTATTAACCTGCAAACCTGTCAATCAGCCTCGCACTGTTCTCCGAGCTCTTACCTTTGCCAGCATAATTCTTGTCTTGGCTACATCCAGAGGGGTGGTGACTGCAGCTGCAAATCCACCTGAGCATATAAAAATGCCGAACACAAGCAAGACTTTGTTTGTTAAATATGCATGCTACACAGCCCCATAGTTCCCACAGCTTCTGCCAAAACCACTTCATTATTAATGCTTACAGCTTGTTTCTCACTTCAGAATCTGGGCATAGGTTGTCTGAAGCCAGAGTCTTGTTGGATTGCAGGGTCATCAATGCAACACATTTATTTTAAAAAACCTTTTGTTCAGACTCCTTTCTTTGGAGCCCACAAAGAATCGTAGAATTGTAGCATTGTCTACTCTGAGCAGAACTTGGTTGGCTACAACCTATCAGATGCTGCTTTCTACTAATCTGTCGATCCATCCCAGTGTTGTCTACTCTGACTGGCAGTGTCTCTCCAGGGTTTCTGGCAGGGGAACAGCTGTTCCATAACTTGCTACCTGATCTGCAGATTCCAGTGACTGAATCTGGGACTTTCTGCATGCAAACCATGTGCTCTACCATTGAGCTACGGCCCCAGGTTTAGAGGGCACAAGGTACCAGCTAGAAGTTCACAACCCAGACTCTGACTCTCCCTAATCAGCTGATGGAGCAGGTCTGCTTCCTCAGTTCCTCCTCCATTCACAGACATCCAAATGTGTACATTCGTGGACTGAGGCTATCATTAGAACAGCTAAGTAAGGAGCAGGAGATAGCAGAAACATTTTTGCAATGAGCCAGGGACAAGGTACCACTTCATTGACCGGTGTAGATAGCACTTAGCAGTTATAGGGATCTGAAGACTGTCCTAGCAGTGTTTTGTTAGAACTCAGCTCAAACATATGGGTAAAGTGATCTGCCACAGACTGGTGGGACGCAGAGCAATGGTGGGAGGAACCAGCTGGGGAACCCGCAAGGGAAGAAGACTCAGGGCCTGAGAATTGGTAGTGGGACAACAATGAGGGGCCATAGGAAGAAGAGACAGAAGCCTGGGAGGAGGAGGTGTCAGAAGCTGAAGGGGTAAACAGGGCTTAGTGAGCAGGAGGAGTCAGGCGGAGATTCAGAGGCAGAAGCGGAAGCAGGAGAGGAGGAGGCCAAGAGGCAGAGATGAGTCTGGCTGGTGAAGAGGCACAGGTGTCTCCCTCTCCCACTGCCACAGGCTCCCCACCCAGCTGGTCTCCCAGAACCAGCAGGGACATGAAGAGTGTGGAGAAGTTAACTTCATGCAGGCACAGTCTCAGATTGCTTAGGAAAACCCCTGGAGAGGAGGGGACTTAGTGGGGAGGCAGGGATCTTCAGTCTCAGCAACTGCTTCATGGGGTCAAGACTTGCTGGAGATGAGTTGCTGTGCTCATTAGGCCTGGCACTTCTGTGCAGATCCTGCGTTTGCTAATAAAGAGTTAACTCCAATGTGTTCAGTGTGATTTACTGCCGCTTTGCTCCTGACACAACTGGATGTGTTGAAAGAAAAACAGCAGTGAGGCAGGTCCCCTCTGGGTGGGGCACAGGACAGCATAAACAGGAGGCATAAACTTCTAGGAAAGGAGAAGAGCCTGTGGCAGCCAGAGACAGAGGTTTAACCACTGTAGCCATCCAAACAGCTAGGCTAACCCCAGAAGCTGTGGAGAGGCAGAGAACACATTACACCAAGCCCATCTTAGGGACCAGGGCATTTTTGCCTTGTGCCTAAAGATGTATAATGAAGGTGCCAGCCGAACCTCCCTGGGGAAAGCATTCCACATACAGGGAGCCACCACAAAAAAGGCCTGTTCTTGTGTTGCTACCCTCCGGACCACTCATGGAGGAGGCACATGAAGAAGGGCAGCAGGAGATGATCTCAGGGTCTGAGTAAGTTCATATGCAAAGAATAGGCCCTTGAGGTATTGCAGTCCTGAGCCCTTCCCATAAAAAACATGTAGCATGATGCCAGGAACACAGATCACGCTTCTGGCTGCAAGAAACAACACGGTGCCGAGAGAAGTGGGTTGTTGCTCCCACAGCAATAGCACCACCTCTCCCAAACCAAAGGTAATGTAATGCATGCCAAGATGTTCAGAACCAAGGAGATGAATTCTTGGCTCCGTCACCCTGGCAGTGCAGTACCAAAGCGCAAGCTATTAAACGGACGAGCGGTAATGAACAAAAGGATAGAGGAGAAAAGCAGTGAGAGGTTAAAAAAGCAAGATCCTTTCTAAGGAGTGTGCAGAAAATTCAGAGCCAAGGTCAGAGTACATGTTCCAAAAGGTCCAGCCCAGAGCATTGTCTTGGGAAGTAGCTATAAATAGTTGTCTTTTCCTCCCAGTTTTATGGAATATAGAAAGCTTGTTCTTTTCCAAAGTGTAGGCAGGAGACAGATATTTAAATCTGGAAGTGATTGAAAAGCATTCCCCCTCACCCCCAAACTAGGCTGTGAGCAAACCTGGAAGTGTTCCTGGTCTTGCAAGCTTCATATACTCAAGTTTCCACCTTCAGACAGGTAGAATAAACTAAGGGGCAACGAAATGCAGCTCATGTAGCCAACATGCATGGAACATGGTCAACGGAGCTCAGACCCTAGGTTTCCATGACACTGCGGATAATCCACTTTACGTGTATCAGAGGATCAGGGAACTTACAAGAAGTCCACAAGCAGCAGTTCCTGGGATTGTATTCAAAGTACTGCTAAGGGGAACAATCTGCCGGTGCAAGAATTTCTCCTTGCGCAACAAAACATTATCCGCTCTCCACTTAGCTGAATGCCCCCTAAAGATGTTCTGGGGGTTCCCCTAACCCACACTGTGCAGATTTGGGGGTGGTGTAGGGCCAGTGGACAGTTACTTAGTTGGGTACTGCTCCCAGTCTTCATGTTATAAACAGAAACTGGAGGAATCACAGTAGGCAAGTATTGTAATTTAACTAGCTAGCAGATGGGGAAGAGAGATACCAGCATTTCCCACCAACTGCACTCAAGGTATGACTTCAGAGGAAGTGGCATTGTAAAAGGACAGCGTATTTTGTTTCACCCCTTGCTTTGACTTCAGAACATGGCAGCAGTGGGACCACCAACTGTTGCTATAACCATGCACTGGTGTGACCTCACTGTTTTGCTGTGCTACGCAGCCTGCACCACCACGGCTCTTGGCACAGCAGATTCCACCCCTTAGGGACTGGGGATATGAGCAATGACATCTGCACATCGGAGAGGATGCACTAATTCTAGATTCTGCAGCGAAAGGAGTGAATTGGCACTTCAGAGTTTCCATCAGATTCCTAAGTGACCGGAGGCAAGATGGCAGCAAAAGGTGAGCTCAAAAGGACACCAATGAGATCAACAAAGCAGAAGAACAAACATATTGAAAAGTTATCAGCTAATGTCAAGGTATCATATACTTAATTATTAACAGATTGCCATAATCTGAAGGAAATTCCACCCATCTGGAATCAACATACAAATCACACTGCAACCAACCATGCCCTGGTCCCTCACTTCACCAGCAAAAATAAAATACCGACCCACCAGTGTTCAAAACTCCCATTTTTCTAGACGCATTTTGCAACAGGGAATTTCATTAGCGCAAGCAGTTTCTGAGCTCTGGGCGCAGAACTGTGCCTAAGATTTCAGATTTAAACTGCAGAGTGGAAGGAAAGGAGGACCTTTTTCTGCCTCCCCACTTCCATCCACTCTCTGAAGACTGGAGAAAAGACTCTCTTAAGAATATTTGGGGGGCGGGCAGGGGAAGGACTAGAGCACGTGAAAAATGAACATAATGTTTTAGTTCAGTCATTTTCAGCTTTGTATTCTTCTTATTAAAAAAGCCTACCTAGACATTCCATCGTTGCGCCCATAACCTAGGTTTAAGGTGCCATTTAACTCCTAGCTTTCATATCTCATTTTCTAACACTGCTACTCGTGTGTTGCTGACACAAAAGATCCACTCATATATAATGTAAAACAATGAAAGATTACTGTCTCCCCACCGCTTTTTACTAGTTCCTCCCCTCACTCTCCACACTTCTCTTTCCACCTCAACCCCATATTGCCGATAACAATAATGTCTCAAAGTGAATGTATGTACTTTTGTTACTCGTGAAAAATACTGTAATAAAAACATATGGTGGGGGGAGAAAACCAAGGAACAACAATTCTAGGTAAGGAGGGTCTCCCCCCCCCCTAAATCTGAGGCATAACCTGTCTGTCTTCCTGAGCAGACTCTGTCAGGACACCTGACACCATGCCACAGTGTAGCTTGAAAGGAGATACACCCCAAACTTTGAGACACCCCACTCTTTTGAGATTCCTAGAACGAGAGCAGAGCAATATCTCCACCTGCACTGGTTGTAGATCAGACTGAAAGCTCACATTCCATAAGAATAGCTGCATGGCATCCTTAGGACATGCAATCGGTTAGTCAGCAGATATGGCTAGTCTATAAAAGGAAGATTCAACTCATAATAGAAGGAAGAAATCTCAGGATGGGGCATTTCATCTGCAATGATTTAACCAATTTAGGTTTGGAAGAACCGTCTTGGGCATCTGTAAAGAGTCAGTTCTAAAAGAAGATTTCATCATTGCCTTTATACCTTGTATGGGCAAGGAGACTCTCAAAACGCAGCACTGTAAACTTGTCAGAGCTAATTAGATCAGAAAGGGAAACCAAGGCAGCTGTCCAGGTTTATTGCACAAAAAAGCCTTCGCTAGCATTGTACTGTTCGCAGTCTTCACTTCCGATACATTTCTGCCTCGACAAAGATGCCCGTGATTAATAAAGGCAGATGGCAGCACGAAGCAGGGAAGACAAAAGGTTTTAACACGGTAATTTCTCCAAATGCATCAAAGTAACGCCATAGATCTTGTGCACTGTAAGATATGCCAAGATGGACTGAATCAATCACCCCCACCTGTTGAGCTGCCTAATGCCAAGGACAGAGTACCAAAACAAAACCCTCTGGGAAAACAGTATTTCAAAATATGCTGACTTCCTTCAGCAAGTAAACAAAACAATTCCCTTACTGTATAAGACAAAGGTCTCTCACCAGCAGCAGTGAGTTGCTGCTGGCCATTCACAGGCAGAGCATAGAAGAGAGAAAGTTACAACATTTGAGGTCTTTTAGTTTATGGCTTTAGAGAAGATGTGCTGTATTCCTAGACCCGTGAGCAAAGATAATCAGCTGGCCCCATGAAATAAATTGCAAACAGCTGAGGCTGCTATCGAAACCCCACTCACCTGGGAGCAAGCCCCATTAAATCCAATGGGACACACTTCTGAGTAGACACGGTTAGCACTGCGCTGTAAAGCATCGTAGAAAGTTTACTTCAACCACCACTGCAATTTTGCAAGCATTTAAACAAAAATATAGTGTTGGCCATTTAACTTAACACTAATGTTTGTTTTCCCTCTGCCAAGTAGACAACATTACGATTAGGGGGCGGGGAAAGGATCCAGTATTTTTTTCTTGGTTAACACAACAGTTCAAAACAGAAGGCTGTGTTTATCGTGTTTAATGTTTTTTCTCTCCTCTGACCTCTAAAAGGCTTTAAGTAAATTTTGTGGTAACGCAAAGAACATGAGCAGCTAGGGAGTCTCAGACAGTTATAGTGTCTGAATACAGCCTTTGTGGTATTGGCAACATAGCCGTGATTAAGGATTGGCTAGCGGCTTGGGCTTATAAACTTTTATTTTCCTTCCAAGAGACCTGCAACATGGTGATAAATGTAAATAACTCTCACGCAATGGTTTGACTTACTTTATGCTTATAAACCATAATGTTTACGTGTGGTTTTATACTGGCGTGCGGGTGTACGCACTTTTCCTCTCCACAAATGCTATAGACATGTTGCGTTTGAAGGAGCTGGATGTGTCAGAGGGGAAAAGGGGATCAACAAGGATCTAACCCAACTAAAACAAAACAAAACAAAACAATTGGGACAGTCTGGACTTTGTTCCAGGGGGACATGAAAGTGGAGATAGGTGGGGAATCTGGCTTGTTGCTAAGCAACCATTAATATACATTCCAACTGCTTCAGGAAGTACCGGTAATTTGGAAAGGCAGCATTTCAAATCCAGAAAGGACTTTCCACCCAGGTCATACCATGCTCCCAGCTTGGTAGCACCTCTTTGTCTTGTGTAAGCAGTAGGAAACCAACAGGTCAAGTTAATCCTGAGGGGGACATAGCAAGTCTGTTAGGGAGGAATTCAAAGCACCTCTAATGCTGAAGTCCCCTCAACATTGTACTAGTCGCACTAGCTGAATGGCCTGTGTAAAAGAAGGAGCAGGAAGCCAGGGTCGTTCTTGTGGCTCATTGTGCATCAGATTGCTATGTCCCATTGCACACCTAGCTTCCGCCAGTGCAACTGCTGCGCCGGATTTCATTTTGCACATCCATGATTCTCACTCTTACATTAACGCAACAGCCCTTGCACTGGAAGTCAAGAGAGCACTGTCTCTGAGCCTATGGGTACAAATTCTAGATTTAGAGTATGGCAAAGCTAGACGTGGGCAGGAGAGTCACATAAAGCAAGGGGTCTGTTTCTGCATCAAGAGAGGAACAGAGCACTGCCTCTCCGTTCTCCCCCCTTAAAGCAATCCCTCACACCCCCAACCATTTCAGGCTTCAAATTGGTCCAGTTCTGGAACTGTAGCTAGGACAGTGCCTGAATTTGTGGGGGCTTGAGAAGATAACCTGGGAGATGATGGAGTTCCCATTGCCAGCACATCTCATTTGGCGTTAAAAGAAGCCAAGCCCACACCAAACACGCCCTGATTTACGTGCCAACCAGGAAGGCTATGGCCAGATCCAGCACCTGGAATCCATGGACAGCTGCTGGGGCCACAGCATTCTGGCAGAGAGTACAGGTGACGCCTGCCCCCCAGCTAACCTTTAAGAAAGTAACATCTACACAACTTCATGCACATAACACAGCACTTCCCACAAGACGTACCGGGAAGCCCTTACAAGATTTCAAAGGCAGGTATTTATAGTGAGAAAGCCTAAAAGCATATTGGGGAAGTGTGGCGTCAATGGAAAACGGTCAGAACCGTTTGCAAGGAAACTATAAACAAAAATCATACTGAAACTGTTTGCTGATCCTATAGGCTTGGGAAAGTGCTACAGAATATTCAGCATGTGGTCTGGTTTCAAAATGGCAGGCGTAATGCAAAATGACAGCCAAAAATGTTCCTTTCCCCACTTCTGAGACCAGAAAATAATGGCGGAGCCTTGAAACAAAATCAGAATGAAAGCTGAGGCTTGAGGTTACATTTAACATAATTTTATTGCCTGAAATATTGGTGACATTTGATGTTATTTAACAAATGTGAAATGCCTAGTGCTGGTCAGGATGTGGAAAGCAAACAGGTAAAACATTACCTGTAGAATTTTCCTTATATCTTTCCAAGTAACAGAACTAAATACCTTTTTCTTTCAATGAAAGCTGAAAATTCACAGAAGGGGCCCAGAATACCCCTAGGCCATCGCTCCACATGTCATGCTGAGCTATGACCATACACCAGTGTCTATTTACAGAGGATGGTTCTTTCTAGGCAATTACCGTATTTTTCGCTCTATAAGACGCACCAGACCACAAGACGCACCTAGTTTTTGGAGGAGGAAAACAAGAAAAAAAATATTCTGAATCTCAGAAGCCAGAACAGCAAGAGGGATCGCTGCGCAGTGAAAGCAGCAATCCCTCTTGCTGTTCTGGCTTCTGGGATAGCTGCGCAGCCTGCATTCCCTCCATAAGACGCACACACATTTCCCCTTACTATTTAGGAGGGAAAAGGTGAGTCTTATAGAGCAAAAAATACGGTATATGCCACACAAGAAAGCACATGAATACTACTGCTAATGATTCCAAGCACAATTCAGTATATAATGTCTGAATATATCATCTGATCATCCAAGCAACTCAGACCCAAGACATATTTACTCTAGTTTTTGAGGTTGTGGAGGAAATCTCAAAAAATGTCATCCACACAGACACCCAAAAATTGAGAACTGTTTCACAGATCAGCTACTTTCAAATGCCTGCAAACACTAGTGGAGTTGCTCCAGTGGAAACAACACAATACTAAGGCCAAACAAAAAACACACAAAAAAACAGCAGAACCAAGTGAACTGATATTAATATGACTATAAACAAGTACAAAGGGACGTGGGGCGATGTGGTCTAAAGCACTGAGCCTGGGGCTTGCCGATCGGAAGGTTGGTGATTCAAATCCCCGCGACAGGGTGAGTTCCCATTGCTCGGTCCCAGCTCCTGCCAACCTAGCAGTTCGAAAGCATGCCAAAGTGCAAGTAGATAAATAGGTAGTGCTCCAGCGGGAAGGAAACAGCGTTTCCATGAGCTGCTCTAGTCATGCTGAAAAGCAGCTTAGTCATGCTGGCCACATGACCCAGAAAAACTGCGGACAAGCGTCGGCTCCCTTGGCCAGTAAAGCGAGATGAGCGCCACAACCCCAGAGTCGTTCACGACTGGACTTAACTGTCAGGGGTCCTTTACCTTTACACAAGTACAAAGGTAGCTGTTTTCAGGGGCAATCCCAATAATTATTAAGTGGAAAGAAGGGAATCGAAGTGGCAATAGCTAAAAGGGCATGTAGCTACCAACAGCAAGTAGAACTGCCCAAATAGAGGTGTCACACGTAGTAGGTAACCTGAACGCACTGAAGAAATTGGAAATAAAGCAGACGGTGGTGGCAATGGTTCGAAGCAGAAAGAGGGGCCTGGCATTCCTGGGTGCAAGACACCATGACAGCTAGATAAGCAGGAGGGTTCAAGAAGTGGAATAAAGGGACGACTTGACTGCAGGAAACAAAGCACAGACACTGTGATTCTAAACATGTTAATAAGGAAAGAAGGCCTTCTAATTTCAATAAAACATATGTCCACTTTAAAGGAGAGCACCACAGGAATGAGGTCAGAGTATACAGAAGCAGCAACAATAAGGATTTGGAATGAAATACTGTAATACCTAGGGGATGCGAGTGGCGCTGTGGTCTAAACCACAGAGCTTAGGGCTTGCCGATCAGAAGGTTGGCAGTTCGAATCCCCGCAACGGGGTGAGCTCCCGTTGCTTGGTCCCTGCTCCTGCCAACCTAGCAGTTTGAAAGCATGTCAAAGTGCAAGTAGATAAATAGGGACCGCTCCGGTGGGAAGGTAAACGGCGTTTCCGTGCGCTGCTCTGGCTTGCCAGAAGCAGCTTAGTCATGCTGGCCACATGACCCGGAAGCTGTCTGCTGACAGCTCCCTCAGCCTATAGAGCGAGATGAGCACACAACTCCAGAGTCGTCTGCGACTGGACCTAACAGTCAAGGATACCTTTACCTTTTACTGTAATACCATGGGGAACGGATAGACAGACGAGGGATTTTCTAAAATAGGCTGCCACATGTTGTCCTAAACTGTATGGGTAGGTTACCAACTCGTTTAAATGGCTATTTCCATGGTTCCACTGCATACCTTGGAAAAAGACAACCTTTTATTTTTAAATTTGTCATGAACAGGCCTGTGTGTGTGTGTGTGTGTGTATTTAATGGTGTCTACTTTATTTTGGGCCAATCCAAAAGTGCCAATGTAACTCCTATTCACAATTTGCCATTCACCATGACCACTTTGGACCCTCGCACTGTACACACTCTGGAAAGAAGATTTTTGCCACTCCACCCTTAGCAGCCACTAACCTGAGATTTCTATCAGACCATTACGTTCCCCCTCCCTGCTCCTTGTCAGACGTGTGGGATGAGCCACTTGTGACATCTTAAAGGAAGTTATTTTAAAGCAGGCTGTTAGAATAAGGCAAGGTGGCTCTTTAAGAATTCAATTAACTTCCAGCTTGTTTTGCAATAAATCGTCCAAGAGGCACGTCCTGCCACTCTTCATTCCAGGGATAGTGTCCGGAGACTGCCCAGATGTTTCAGCCTCCGGTTCTCCTCCGTGGAAAGTTTCCGCCTGCAGGCTGCTGCATTTAGACATTCTGTTCTCCTGACTCTACTTAATCTAGAGTGCTGTCAGAGCTGTCACATGAACAGTGAATCATGGGCCCTTATTGAAAACCCTCAAGAGGAGCTCAGGGCAGACAGCTGCACAAACCCGCACCCAAACGCAGTCTCTTCGCGCCGAGGGTTTTACAACTCAACCTCTGGATAATCCCAGAGCTTGACTGACAGGGACTGTTTGTTCAATAACAGAAATTTGTTAAAAACAAATTGGCTGTCTTTCAAACAGACACCCTTTCCTGGGTTCCCTAACCTCACCTTTTTTTTGGCTTCCCTTTCTTTCCCCCTCTTCCACGCACAGCAAGATCCATTTTCTTTGCTCTAAACAAACTGGAATTATAAAAGAATGCTGCTGTGCTGCTCGCCTTAATAGATTTGCACATTTTCCCTCCTCCCTTCCTTTCTTCTTTAGCGTTTCCCAGGATAACATATAATCCTTTGCACCTGCAAAAGCTCCACAGACTGCAGACTGCCAAGAATCGACCACGTGTCCTTGCTTCCATGACCAGAGATCCTGTGTTTAAAGAGATAGGAGAGGGGAAAGTTATTAAAAATTAGTATATCTGCCCGGTCTTCCTCTTCCTCGTTAACTTTGGGGGGGGTGGAAACAGGAGTTTTAAAGAGCTGTTCGTGGCATTTTCAATTATGTAATAAGTCACATACACATACTGAAGGACCTTATGTGCTCAAAAAAAGTAGACGGTCTGGGAAAGATAAATGAAACAGCAAGAGCAAAGGCATGTTTGCAGAGAGTTAAGTACATATTCATTTCAGCCTGGAGCAATGCAATTTTACAGATACAGCCTGAATCTTTCTTCCTCTTGGGAAGATAAAGCAATGCAAAAAGAACCCTGGAAAAATATCAGGAGTGAGTTCCAATCCATATGTACATGCCAAACAAAAACCATTTCCAAATGGCTTCCCTTTGTGTTACTTCATACTCAGACACAGTGTCCTAAAGCTGCTAAATTGCCCAGTCTTGAAACCAAGGTGAACAACACAGGTACCACTAACAAAAGTGGCCTTATTGACTTACGACATAGGTCACTAACACTCCCATTTTACAGATGTAGAAGTATGACCGAGGCAACCCTTTGAGCTTGCAGCTATGTTTTGAACCCAGTTTAGCGGAGCAGAGAAGTACATTTCTTTTAGCAGTGGATCTATACCCTACCCCTACCCCCCCCCCCATTTTAGACAGAAACTTCTAATCTGATAGCCGGCTTTGCAGCGTATCAATGGGCTGCCCCTTGTAACAACTGTGAAACAACGTCCCCCTGCTCCCCATGCCCCCGGACGGCTGCGCATAGAAATGATTGTCTAGCCCTTGTGCCAATCATGAAGAACAATGGTTGATTTTTAAATTGTTTTAAAGGGAAAGGGTGCAAAATCTTTAATCAAGTACAGTGGTACCTTGGGTTAAGTACTTAATTCGTTCCGGAGGTCCGTTCTTAACCTGAAACTGTTCTTAACCTGAAGCACCGCTTTAGCTAATGGGGCCTCCTGCTGCTGCCGCGCCGCCAGAGCACAAGTTCTGTTCTCATCCTGAAGCAAAGTTCTTAACCTGAAGCACTATTTCTGGGTTAGCGGAGTCTGTAACCTGAAGTGTATGTAACCTGAAGCGTATGTAACCCGAGGTACCACTGTACTGTGTTAGTTGGAAAAAGCAAAGGTATGCTGAAGTAGAGCTTGCTCCATAGCTGGAGAAAAAAAGCAGAAACACTCATGGATGCCTCTATCTGGAGTTGGGCTCGAAGTTCCCTGTGCTAAACTGTAAGCACTAGGCTACCCATGACTAAGGTGTATGGCAACTACTTGCAACAAGTCTAAATGGAGAAAAACAAGAGCCATTAATAATGGACTACTCTACCCTACAGCCAAACTCGGAGCAGTCCAGGGGACCAAGGCCAAAGGAGAATTCAAGTTGGCCAAGAGGAAATAATAAAATCCACTTGCAGCAAGGCCAACTTAATTGTGGTGTGGTCTTCCCCAGGGAAGCAGGGAAAACCCTGTTTTCTGGATCATTTAAAAATAGACCATAGCAGACAGCACTTGAGAACATACCACAGGGAATAATCCTACACTGGAAGAGACTGGACGTGGATGACCTAATAAGTTCCATCCTAGCCCTCCTTTTCATAGGGAGGCCCAAAATGAAATGTGCGAAAGAGAGGAAATGAATGCATCAAGTAACGGGAAGGAGAAGATTACAGAATAATAGCTGCATCCCTAAGTCTACGAAAACCCAAAGTAAAATCTTTCAATTGCCACCCATTTTTGAGATTATCTCTCTCTAAAAAAAAAGGTTCCTGCTTATGTTCAATGCTCCATATTTTATTGGTTAGATCTGGGTGATTTTTTCAATACGGTGCATATTATTATTTTGCTTGTTTTTACCATGTTGCTGTGTTTTCCCGTAAGATGAGGATATAAGCACAGCCTGCTGGATCAAGTCATTCACCCAACTATTCCAACACTCAAGGGTAACCCACAAGCAGGACCTGAGCACAACAGCATTGGCCCCACTTGCGCCTCCCACCAACTGGCATTCAGAGGCGTACAGTGGTACCTTGGTTCTCAGACTTAATCCATTCCGGAAGTCCATTCCAAAACCAAAGCGTTCCAAAACCAAGGCACGCTTTTCCATAGAAAATAATGCAAAATGGATTAATCCGTTCCAGACTTTTAAAAACAACCCCGAAAACAGCAATTTAACATGAATTTTACTATAAAACGAGACTACTGATCCATAAAATGAAAGCAACAAGCCATGTACTGCGGTCACACAATCAATCAATCAGTAGCTGAACTGGGTTCCACACAGTCACAAAAACAAAACAAAAAGAGCTGCAAAAACAAAATTGGAAAATGAATAGCAAAAACAGACAGACCTCAGTGTAACACTCAAAACGGAAGTGTGGCACTCAAAACTGAAGCGTAGGACTAAAAATGGAAGTGTGGCACTCAAATTGGAAGCGTAACACTCAAAACGGAGCATGTTTGGCTTCCGAAAAAAGTTTGCAAACCGGAACACTTACTTCTGGGTTTGCAGTGTTTGGGTTCTAAGTGGTTTGAGTACCAAAGCGTTCAAGAATCAAGGTACCACTGTATTGTCTCCAATAGTGGAGGCAGAACACAGATGCTTAGATGCTTTGCTTGGGGAGAAATGCAGGAGAAAAATATCTATTTGTTTCTAGTTTACACTATTTTCAGCTTCTGGAAGTTACAAAAAAAATTGCACGTTAAAGCACTGCTTTCACATATAATCCTATTCTGCAAGTAGAAAGCAGAGGTCCCCGTGAGATGTGCTCTCATCTTTATCACGATAATATATGGAAGTCTCATTTTCTAACTCTGCTAGTGGGAATAAGCATGCTGCAGTTCTGAAAACTAACGCCATTATTGAAGTAATTCCCGCTGGAAAAGAGAACTCTCACCTACTGCAATTCTCCCCTTCTTACTGCTAGTGGTTTGTGATAGGATGGCATTCCTAAGAAGCTCTGGCCACATACGTATCTTGGCCCAAATGTGGCCCAAGACCAGGCATCCGCAAACTCTGCCCTCCAGATGTTTTGGGACTACAATTCCCATCATCCCTGACCACTAGTCCTGTTAGCTAGGGATGATGGGAATTGTAGTCCCAAAACATCTGGAGGGCCGAGTTTGGGGATGCCTGCCCAAGGCATTTCGGTGACTGAAAATCCAGGCAGCACCCTTCCCGATGATTTATTATATAGTTTATTATTATATTTTAAAGACAATTAGAACACAGTAAGAGTCTGTTGGATCAGACCAGACCAGACCAGATTTGTCTAGCTCAGCATCCTTATTTCATACAGAGGTCAACCAGATTCCAATTCTCTGCCCTTTCATAGTATCCCAAACTCTGTGGCTGCTTCACTCTACCAAACAATAGGACAAGCACACCCCTTCTAATAAGAGATGTTGCTTTGTCTTAAATACATTCCTGACAAAGGTTAATATAACTAGCAGAATGCCAACAGTGAAAACAGCTAATGTCTACTATATTGAACTGGTGATATAAAAATATGTGTCATGGCATTGAGAGATTTGGGTTCAAGACCCCAATCAGTCAGTGGGTGCCATTCTTGGGCGGTTCCAATCTCTCAGCCTCAGCACCACATCAATAATAGGAAAGATGCGGAGTCCAACAACATATACATGCAAGTAAAATGTATAATCTGATCAACTGTAGAGCAATAATGACCTTCTATATGAGGACTTGCGCAACAGTACAATTACTTTGGCATCCCGAATAAACCCAGGGAACACAAAAGCATTTAGAGGATAAGGGAATTGGCAGTGCATCTCATTACGGAAGTTTCCTTTCTTTGGGTCCAATTAACTCTGAAATTGTAACTGCACTGACAAGGTATCAGTGTGAGTACACAAGCCTTTGGTCATCTTGTTTCTCTCTAATGATTCCCTGTCTGATTGCTCCAGGCATGCGCTATTAAAGACAGCAGGAAATAATTAGCCGTGTTTTTCTTTCAGGGCAATACCCATTCCCACCAGCATTCCCAGTACTGGAAAGCAAAGATGACAAGCGCTGCACTTTTAAAACAGGCTGTGATGCCAAGCCTGTGTCATGTGCATTCTATTAGACCCAAGACTGAATAGAAGACTTTGTTTTCCACTTCAAAGGACCCATCCCAATCTTGCGCTCTTCCCTTATGAATAACAAATTGGAAATAAATCTTCTGGCTGAAACACATGGAAACTCATACAACCCAGGCCCTCCTTAGCTTCCTAGGTCACTTGTATGCTAAGTTGTGTTTGCTTGTTGTTGTTTTTTTAAAAGGAATACCAAAGTGAGACCTTCATATAAGTTCATCTTCATCATTCAGCCCAGACACTTCCGAGGGTCTTCTGGCGATTCCCTCACTGTGAGAATGAAGTTACAGGGAACCAGGCAGAGGGCCTTCTCAGCAGTGGCCCCCTCCCTGTGCAATGTGTCAGGGAGATAAAGAATTACACAACTTTGAGAAAACATCTGGGGGGGAGTTTGACTTCACCCCAAGGGGAACTCCTCCATTGTCTCCCAAGACAGATAGATGCCAACAACACATGAAATGAGTTTACTTGAACACAATGGAGGCCTAGATCGCAACATTAGCCATCTTAGATAGCAACTACAACAACCTAGGTTCTTTCGGGTGACCTGTCCTCTAAATACCTGACTCTCCTCTCACCATAGCCTTGTTTACATATACTTTGCCACCCACATCAGGGCAGAATGCTCGATGGCAGAATTCCCAGTAGAGAGGTAGCAGTGAGCTGTGTCTACTGGCACTGAGTAGCCCCTCCCCAATCTCAAATTCTGCACATGCTCAGAGGCCCTCTCTTCCCTATTGATGAACATATCAAAGGGTTGCGCCGGGCTTTCAATTTCAGCTAGCACTGGGTGATCTACCAGGGACTGTTGAAGTAGGTTAGCCCTGTGAATGCAAAGGGCTGGGCTGGATTCCCCCAAGAGATCTCCTCCAAGCGTCCGCCTACCATCCTGGATGCTGAGAAGCTATTGCATTCACCTCCCTGCCCCCTTTCGAAGTGTGGAAACTGTTTTCTTTTGGATACTTTTGCAAAGAGAAAACCAATACTCTTCATGGAGAATTCCTGCTCAGGAGGAGGAAAGAACTAATCTGCCTGCCTATCCAAACTAGTGTTCTAAGGAAAGAAGCCCTCTAGGGAGAGCAACAGGCTATGGAGCCTAGAATGAATTCAGTACATATTTGGAACGAGGCATGCACAAACTTTCTAGAAATCGGGTCACTTCCCATTCTGAAAACAGGGCTCAAACCAGCGAATAAACTTCATGTGCATCCACCCTCTAGGAGCCTGTTTTCAATGTGCTGCCTGTTTCCAAACTCTTGAGCATTTTCAAAGGGTGTTTTAACTCAGCCAGCAAAGCAATTCCTTTCCTTTCACTGTTCCAAGCGCACATCAGCTTACAGATGGTGCGCAGGAATGTCTTTGACAGTATTCTAAAGCCACTGTGAATAACAGTTATTGTGACACTGATAAAGTAAGGGTTGTTTGCTGAGCAGCTGTGGCTATATTGTTCTTTTTTTTTCTCTTGGGGGTGGGGGTGGGGCAACCATTCGGCAAATGGAATGCGCACTCCCCATTGGCTGGAAGTGACGTCACCTGCCTCGAAAGGCTGCACTAGAAATCTGGTTTCCGTGAAGGAGCACCTCAGCAAATGGCAGACACGTTAGTGTAACCGAACGATTAGTGCTTAATCCCCCAAAGAAGCAGAGTCGTTACACCAAGAAGGAGAAGGGAATGGTAG
Organism: Podarcis tiliguerta; assembly: GCF_965153285.1. NCBI lineage: Eukaryota > Metazoa > Chordata > Lepidosauria > Squamata > Lacertidae > Podarcis > Podarcis tiliguerta. Next base: position 26,146,381 of record NC_139535.1, on the reverse strand, counting down.
AACGCTTACTGCACAGCTTGCAAGGAAATGGGTTTAAGGCCCTGTCTGGGTTTCATCTACCCTGGGCTTAAATGCCACTAGGAACAGTAAGAAGAGAAATGAAAAGTTACCTGGGGGGGAGGGGGAGGGGGAGCTGTGAAAAGGGGAGTGGGGGGGGGGGAGAGAAGGAAAGAATGTGGGACAAACTTTGCTTGCCCACCCAGTAAAAACTATTTTAAGGCTTTTTAAAACGGATAGCTACATATACAGCCAATAACCTATTTAAAAACGGTGTGTGTGTGTATTGGACATGCTACGATTTGAAAAACCAATTAATAAATTAAAACTAACAACAGAATAAAAATACTAATTGGTGCGATACCATTTTAGAGGAATTTGCTTGTGACACAGGAGCATCTGAGAATGGTTTTGCTTAGACTCTCAACATTACACTCTCCTCTAAACTTTAGAATACCTAATTAGGTTAGGACAGCAAAACACGCCGAATCCATTTCTAAGCACCAGACTGCATACGCTCAGACCACTGAGGGGGGAGAAAAAAGCAAAAAAGAGGCTCCAAGCTGCAGGTGAACATATTTGGGCTGCATATCAAGAACTGCTGTACATGCTAATCAAATGCATGTTTATTCCAAAGTACATGCCACTGAATTCAATGCTGCAAGTCAAACGGAATCTGTTCCGGAAGTCCGTTCAACTTCCGAAATGTTCGGAAACCAAAGCGCAGCTTCCGATTGGCTGCAGGAAGCCAGGTTGGTGGCATTTGGGAGCCAAAATGTCTGAGTATCAAGGTGTTCAGGATCCAAGGTATGACTGTAATGGTGCAGAGATGGAACTGCCTACCTGAAAATGTTTGTGGTCCACTTTTACATTCTGTTAAGTTACAGCACCTATCCGTCCTATATCTAAAATGGTTCATATTAAAATCTACTCCTTGCCCAATTGTTGACCATGATATCTAGAAATATATTTTTTTTAAAAAAAAAAAAAAGTCAAGTGTCTGAAACACTTGAAAATTCATATTCCCTGGCAGCAGTAATTTTGCAGCTCAGAAGCCCACTCTACAGATCTTCTTGCCCAAATGGACTATAGTAACAGCCAGGGCTTCAGTGTTAACACCTGCAAGCTAAAATAATATGTGAAATATTAAACCTCTTCATAGGTCCATGCAGCCATTAGATCAACATCTTGCAAAATATTATTTTATTATTCATTTTACAGATTTATAAACTGTCTTGCAAAACAAAAAGGTTATCCCAAGCCATCCTTTCAAAGATGATAATAAACATCAGTTAAGACATTTATCAGCATTGAAAAATAGACAATAAAGTACAATAAAAAAGCAGTAAAAGCACAATAGAATCATTTCAATCTAGCACCCAATTTAAGCATAAGATCTAAACAGAGCACGGAGAACAATATAGTAAAAACCCAACCTTTACTCTAAATTAAAAGTATAGAAATGTTTTCTCCAAATCGTACCAATTGCTTGTCCCATAAATTTAATGAATTAAAACATTAAACATTAAAATGGGAAAGGGTTTTACAAATGGGGTGCCCAGAAATATGGAGTTTCTTACTTGGCTTCAGCTCAGATTTTAAAGTTGCTACGAACGACAGAGAAACCTGTACTAAAATGAAGTTACAGTAGCATTGGTCTCCATGGGTAAGCAAAATGATGGGGTGGGGAATAATAATGGGAAGTGCTGGTTTTGCAAGAATAGAAAAGGGTGTTTCATGAAAGAAAGACTGCCCCACACAGAATACATTGCAGTAGCCAAGCCTGGATGTAACCAGAATATGAGTAATGGAGACATGAGCTAACATATCCAGAGAAGGCTGCACCAAGTATATCAAGCTTACGGTGATAAAATGCACACCTAGCTACTGTAATCTCTTGAATTTCTATGAATTTGGTCTTCCGGAGGGAGTGCAACCCCATCTAGACCCAGCTAAATACTTCTCTCTGGAGCAATTGGCACATAGCACCTCTGTCTCATTTGAATGAAGCTTTAGCTTGTTTGCCCTCCTCCACCCCAAAACTGCCTCCAGACACCGGCTCAGGAATTATTACTCAAGTTATCTGAATTTTACTGGCAATAAACTGTTTAGATTACACTCTCTCCAAACCCCCAATTGCCTATTTACTTTGTGAGCTGAATTCCGCCAGTGTACTTCATGCCCTATGTTTATAATACATTTCACCTCCAGAGCATCTTGAATGTATCCTAAAGCAGCCTTGTATTCTGAGAATCACTACACCACACTCCTGTTTTTAAATGTGGTTGGGGGTTTTCTTGGAAAGCACACGGTGGCTCTTTCCCTCCTCCCCTTAATGCTGTCATCTCCATTGTCCAGAACAAAATTATACCCTGTTTAGCAATTACTGTGTCGGGCTAGTTCTATAGTACACAACTCAAGAGAAAGCTGCCACAACACTATGGTATCACAGCAGACTCCAAATAAGGCAAGTGAAGTTATCCTAAAGGTTGAGACGATTCCCAGATGCCCGGATGACGAAGACACCTTTGCCAAAAAGCACCTCATAAACAAGCCAATTGGTTTCATAAGACCTGATATGTTTGTTAGTAATAGATTCAGCAGTTCCCAAGTAGGTGCACATCACTCTAAACTGAAAATCTCAGGGTTTTGAAGCTAAGGCCTGGTCTGATAAGCTACCACGGACTGTGGGCGCTTAAGCCACTGGAGCCCTTGTGAAGCCCACAAGGTATTGAGGATCTGAAACATCAACCACACTGTTACAGTCTGTGATGGCCTGGGACTCGGGCTCGGACTTGGAACCAGAGGAGTCTCAGTCCGCACCGGATCCTTTGCCTCACGCAGCACATGAACCAAGTCTGGGGCCTGATTCTGAAAAGCCCCAGCTTTTCAGCTGGCCATAAACATATGGAGGGCCGAGGTTGAGGAAGCCTGCTCAAAGCTATTCATGTTTGGAGCTAGGATTCTTGAATGATTGCTTGCCTCCACATGCACCTACTCATACCTAAGATCATCTTCTGATGCCTCCGTTGGGTACCCCACCAGATGAGGTGTGATGGATGGTTAGGAGACCAGGCTCCTAGTATTTATCTGGGAGAAAGGGCCTTCCCAATGCGGGTACCCATGGTACTGAATGTCCTCTCCAGAGAAGCATGCCTGGAAACTACCCTTGATATAATTTCAGCTCAAGGCAAATACCTTTTTATTTTCTCAGGAGGACTTTAAAATCCATTTAATTTCGACTGGTGTTGTTTAAAAAATTATTATTATTATTATTATTATTATTATTATTACATGCATTGTTGACTGATGTATTTTTAATCAATCTATATTGTAAGCAGTGAGAACATGGCTATTGTTTGACATATTAATGTTTAAAACAAATAAAAATAATAAAATTATTTAAATGTTTTGAGTTTCTTTATGGCTTTCTGTCAGTATTATACCCAAAGCATTCATAACTCAGGAAGTTACAATCCCTTTTAAGCCAACACAAAATTCGCAAAGGCGTTTTTAGAATGAAATTTCCAGTTTTCAAATGTCAAAAAGAGACATTCTCTTTATTTTTCAAAACATCTCAAATTTACTCTTTCACTTACAAAGGCATTCTTTACCAAATAGTATTAGAGCTTAGAATAACTGCTGTCTTTCCTAAAGTTTCTGCCACCATGTCCCATTAGATCAGGGGTTGCCAACCTTTTTGGATCGGGGGGATTCATTTTGAATTTTCAGGGTGCCAGTCACAAAATGGCTGCCATGGGGGGTGGGGTGGCATAACACAATAGGGAGAGTACAATCATAGTGAAACTTTTTCCATAACTGTTTTTCCATACAAGAAAAAGCTTAACATGTTGAATTTCTGCCTTGGAAATAAGGCCGTGGCAGGAAAGGTGTATTAAAGAGCAAAAGAAAACAGCAGCAGTTTAGAGCCCTGGTGTGCAAACAATTCACTTATCAATCGCATCTGTAGCTTCACTCATAAGCTAAAAACACTGACAGGCAAGAGCAGCCAGGCTGGCTCATTCCACAGAAATGGCTTAAAGGAGTTCATGCATATTTTGCCTTATAACTTTATTTCTAGAAGGACTATAGGCTTCTTTAAAAAAAATAAAGCTGGGGCCCTTGCCCTGGGCAGTAATGAAGGCCTTAATGGGCACCATGGCATGGCATGTGTGGGCACTGGACTGGGACTCCTGCACTATATTACTATGAGAATTGTTTGTGGCATTTTCTTATAATCCATCCATACTGAATATTCAATCAAGAATAAAGCAAGCATGATTAGAAACACTATTCTCTTTGAGTTATGTGAAGCTACAGTTTTGGGCTTCTTCCAGCAGGGTAACTTCGAACGGAAAATATATTTCACGTTTCTTTTCATGTCCCCTGAGCAAAAGCCTGGTAGTGGATGAAATTTACCAGCATCTGACAGCAGTTTGGTGGTTTATGTAAAATTATTTTGTGGTCTCAGTCAAGTTCCAAGTGGGCCAGTGGCTTCAACTCCAAAACCACCAGTACAATTTAAGTTAACTATGCCTCAGAAGATAGCGCAATGCCTCATTTAAAAGAGGAACTGGCTTATAAAACCACCCTAAACAAAAAAAATCTCCCTGGGACCACAGATAATAATTGATGACGTGTATTACTACAGGCTGGGCGGGCAGGATTTGCAACCAATTCCTTTCCCTTTGGTTAAAACCCAAATGATATAACACATTAAGCCCAGAATAAACAGCACTGATCATTTAGCTTACACTTAAGACCCTGGGCAGGAGTTACATCCAGGAAGGAGGGGAGGAATAAGGGCCGAAGGAATACGAGTAGAGAAATATTGGCAATTTAATTTAGCTTCAAACATTCTAGGTTGTTTCAAGCACTTACAGGGTGTGCATTCTGAAGTTGCCACAAAGAAGAATTTGGCTGCAATCCTATACAGCCTGCCACCTTCCTGGTGTTGCTGAACTCCAAGTTCCATCAGTGCTAGTCAGCTTCCCCCAATGGTCAGAGATAATGGACGTTTTCCCTCAGAGCTGCCACTGCCATTATCTTTTCTGCCCAACAATATCTCATCGGGAAGGCCAAAAGTTAGCCACCCCGCTACACAGCCTTGACTGGGAATATGTCCCACTGAATTTAATGAGAACTGAACTTCTGAGTAGGCAGCACAGAATGGTGGCACTAGTTTCTTTTATTTCACCCAAACTTCACAAGAAGCTATGAGAAACGGCAGTGCAGTATGGTGTCAGAAATGCAATTCTGTCATGGGTACAGCCCAGTGTGTTAGAACAGTGACACTTGGAAAGAAAATAAAGTGGCGTATGATCAGACTGTGTCCATCCACCAAACCTCAAAAGCAGGTTTTCAGTTTTTCCCTGAGATATCTAGCCAAAATTTACGGGCAGCATAGTCATAGGTTACATTGATCTCACATTCACCACCTCCCCTTGTTCCTGTACTCGTTTTTCAGGGTTAGTCTTTCTTGGTCTTAATCACCATTCGGCCATTGATTTGTCCCCAACTGAATTTTGCATTGCATTTATTTTACCTTTTTTTTAAAAAATGGCAACATTCACATTTATATTTTTCACTTTCAAAACGTTTGTATGAGAGACTTACCTTTAAGGACTCCCACAGAGGAAACTGTACAAGGGAGAAAGGAATCTGGAAATGGAGAGAAAAAGGGGAAAAAACACCTGTCACACAAGCAAAAATTATGCTGGCATGTTAGTCGGCTTTCTAAATTGGGAAGTTACTTTTCACTTGTTGAACTGTAGCTTATTAAATTTATAAATCCTGGAGGATTAAACTATGCACACGCCTTGTTAGATGGCTGGTTTTGCTACAGAACCTTTGACTTTGTTTAGCACATTCCCTGCTGAGAGGTTAACGTATTGTAATGAGGGTGGGCTCTAAGAGTAATAACTGGCACCATCTTAGTATGGTGAGTTTGAAAGTTTGACTCAACATCTGAGAAAGCCATACAGAAGATGGTTTAGAAGCTATGCACAGAAATCTAGTTCGCCAAAGAACTGCCAGCTCAGCTTTAGAGCTCCACAGTCACAAAGGCTTAGGTTAAACAAAAGACTTAAAGACACTCTATAAGGGAAACTATATTTATGATATCTGGCTTACCTCAGTACTGACCACTGGAAATGGAGTCAGTCCTGAAAGTTATTACCGTATTTTTCGCACCATTGGACGCACTTTTTCCCTCCTAAAAAGCAAGGGAAAATGTGTGTGCGTCCTATGGAGCGAATGCAAGGGGGAGGCAGGCGGGAAAAGCCCCCAAGAGCCGCACACAAGCTTCATGCGCTCTTGCGGGCTTTTCTCCAGGAGGGAGAAGGGACTGACTGGCCGCATCGGTCGTTCTCCCTCCTCGGGGGAAAAGCCCCAAAGAGCGGCGCCCTCTTTAAAGGCTGCGCGGCTCCTGCGGGCTTTTCTACGAGGTGGGGGAATCTCCCCACCTCCCAGAAAAGCCAGGAGAAGCCGCGCAGCCCCTTTAAAGAGCGCACGGCTTCTGCGGGAGGTGGGGGAAGCTGCAGCAGATTCCCTCCTCCCGCGCTCCCTTTGAAGCGGCAATGTGGGAGGGGAGCAGTTTACACTCGTGTAAGCAGCTCCTCTCCCACTTTCCTCCTTCAAAGCAACTACGGAGGAGAGAAGGAAGGGGACCATGGATCCTCCGCTGCTCCGTGATTGCTTTGAAGGAGGAAAGTGGGAGGGGAGCAGCTTACACTCGTGTAAGCAGCTCCTCTCCCACTTTCCTCCTTCAAAGCAACTACGGAGGAGCGAAGGAAGGGGACCATGGATCCTCCGCTGCTCCATGATTGCTTTGAAGGAGGAAAGTGGGAGGGGAGCAGCTTACACTCGTGTAAGCAACTCCTCTCCCACTTTCCTCCTTCAAAGCAACTACGGAGGAGAGAAGGAAGGGGACCATGGATCCTCCGCTGCTCCATGATTGCTTTGAAGGAGGAAAGTGGGAGGGGAGCAGCTTACACTCGTGTAAACAGCTCCTCTCCCACTTTCCTCCTTCAAAGCAACTAAGGAGGAGGGAAGGAAGGGGACCATGGATCCTCCGCTGCTCACAGGGATTCCTCCGTGATTGCTTTGAATCAGGAAAGTGGGAGGGGAGCAGCTTACACTCGTGTAAGCAGCTCCTCTCCCACTTTCCTCCTTCAAAGCAACTAAGGAGGAGGGAAGGAAGGGGACCATGGATCCTCCGCTGCTCACGGCTGCAGCGGATTACTCCTCCATGATTGCTTTGAATCAGGAAAGTGGGAGGGGAGCAGCTTACACTCGTGTAAGCAGCTCCTCTCCCACTTTCCTCCTTCAAAGCAACTACGTTGGAGGGAAGGAAGGGGACCATGCATCCTCTGCTGGCGAATGCAGCAGATTCCCTTCTCCCGGGCTCCCTTTGAAGCAGCAAAGTGGGAGGGGAGCAGCTTACACTTGTGTAAGCAGCTCCTCTCCCACTTTCCTGCTTCAAAGTGGAGGGAATCCAGTGCAGTTGCGAGCAGAGGATCCATGGCTCCGCTTCCTTCCCTCAAAGCAGGGTGCGGGGGTGCAGGGGGGAAAGAGGGCAGGAAATAGAGGCCGGGCAGGAAGACACAACCACACTTTGACCACTGAAAGTCCACCCCAGCCTCCCCAGATTTCCACTGAGATGGCCAGGCTAATCTCGATGGCCATAAGTCAGGCTCAGCATTATTAACTGGACTTAGATAAGCCATGGTTCCCCTTCCTACCCTCCTCTGAGGCTCAATTTAAAGCAGCAAAGTGGACAGGAGCCGCCCGCTTTGCTGCTTTAAATAGTTTAGTGCAACATTTGATTCAGAATATTTTTTTTCGTATTTTCCTCCTCTAAAAACTAGGTGCGCCCTATGGTCAGGTGCGCCCTATGGTGCGAAAAATACGGTAATAACTTGGGAACCAAAGTTGTCAGCACTTGAAAATGCAACTCTGGAGGTTAGCCATCTAACATTTCCATCACTCAGCCACGGCTAGGCACCCAAATACTTGTCTGCCCCTCTTTTCAACCTCTGGTTTCAAAAATATAAATGGTTGAGGTGAAAATTTTCCATTCCTCGTCCAAATATTCAAGGGCTTGAATGACAGTGGTAGAAGCCTTGGGAGGGTTTCAATGACTAGCAGCACATGATGACTTTCTATAGCCTCTTTTAGATAGACACTCAGTTCTGCGAGCGGACACAACAAATGCTTGGTTGCTCATCACTCCTTGCAGCTCTGCAACCCATGGCCCAACAGCCAGTCTCCAAAAAGAATTCCCTCTGTGCATGCATGAAATCCATTCATAAAATCCAAGACCACCACTTCGTGGTGTGGAACAGAGATTGTGTGAATTCACTCTGGGCCAGTGAGGCTGTGATGGGATATCTGGTTTACTGCACATTTAGTAAACCTTTTATTTTCTGCTGGAAGATTAAGATGCTACGGATAAAGATATTAGGTTCTTGCCATTAAATTGTCCAGGGATCTTTCTTCACGAAACAGTATGAAATAATCCCACAAACTTTAGTGAAACTTTCTCTGTTCTATCTTATTATTAATCCTTACAGGCAAATCCTTGTTTGCTGCTTCTATGGGACGCCATCAACATAAAGGTACTTTTGTCTCTGTCCCTCTGAATTCAACAATGTTTAAGCATTGCCTAACTGTGTGCTGGACTGCAGCCATTGTTATTTTATCATGTGCGTTATTTTATCATGTCCATAATGTGTTTTTCCAAAAACTGGTTTCTATAAAGGCGCTAGAAACTTTAAATGTAAAACATTATTATACTATGACTGTCAACATGACAGGCTTCAGCTCATACGAGTTTACATCATAGATTGTAGCTGTCCTATTAAATCTATACAGACTTACAACAAGGAAGAGTGAAGCTGAGAGCCAGCCATTCATTGTGACATTTAATTTAGCGTTATTCTAAAATGCACTCAAGAGGCCTGGCATGCATTGTTTACGCTTTCTTTCTTTTTTATGAAGATGACTAACCCAATACATACATTTTTAACAAAACAGCAAAGAAACAGATGTAACCGCTTAACATTAATCTAATATATTCACTCAAAAAAACCACTTGCATCTGGCTATCTGTCCACATCACCATCTGCATGTGTCTCAATTTCAACTTCCAAAAATGGAAAGCCAGCATAATAAAATGGGAGTTTGTTGTGATACTAACTCTTATTTTTCATGGCTATGACTCTCTGCCTTAACTACCGTAGGTGAGGAAACAGGCCTTTCTGCAACAAATGAATCTCAGGCCTCTAGTGACATTGTGGTACATGTGGTATTGAGGTTTCTCAACTGCAGTTCAGAGAATGAACATAACATTTCTAGTTCTGAAAGCTGGTTGTTTCCTACCAAAATCTTTGCAATATAGCAAAGCAGTGTCCTGTGTAAGGTCACTCAGTGAAATTCTTGGGAGAAAGGGGTGTAGAGATTGATCCAGCTACCAGAGTAAGAACACCCTTTAGTGGCCAGAGAGAGGCACTCCATACCTACTGGTGAGGCAACACTGGTTTGATTCCTTTCCCTCCCATACAAATGCCAGTTTCCAGGCAAAGTTGGGCTCCACACTCAATAACTTGGCCTCAGTCTTTGAGGTAAGACGGTAGCCTTCACTCCTTTCCCCTTGTACTCATCGCTGTCTTCTCCACAGTAGCACCTCAGGGGATCCCTCCTTGATCTCGCAATTTGTGCTGCAGCACACTTCACACCACTTCACCTAAGAAAACTACTCCAGTCCCTGTAGTTACCCAACCGTGTTAGCCACCCCTTCTTCTGGAGCTACTTTAGAAACTATAAGAGAGCAATTGCAGTGCGATTTTGCAGTTACTTATTTTTCACCCCATTTTTCAAGCCGAAAAGGTTCCTAGAGCAGCTTGCATGACGTCAGTAAACAAAACATGGTAGCTCCTCCGACCAGCAGACCTATTATTATCTAAAAGGCCAAGGAAAGTGGGATGAGGAGGGAGGATGAAAAGAAGCAGACTCAGGCACCAATTCTGAAAGCTGCATGGTGGTTCAAAAATATCCACCTGGAATAGGAGCAATAGAGGGAGAGGAGGAGTTAAGTGGCTTCCCATCTTGTCATCTGCAGAGGCCTGAGGGAATATCTCCTGTTGGGTACAAGCTTACAGAGTGGAGATTTAACCTCCCTATGCTTCTTGTTAAGAACTGAGTCAGTCATGAAGCTTTCCCAGACTGTATATTTCAACACTACCCATGTTTGAACCATCACACCATCTTATGAAGGTCTGGACTATAACCCTTTTCTGGATCACAGAGACGAAGTTGGAAGGGGTACTTTGCCTCTCTCTGATTTTCATAATCTACAGTTCTCTAGAGAAACCTGCCCACTAAAATAGGGGAAAGCACACTTTTATAGAGTATACAGAGCTGCAAGCCCATTCTGAAAAAGCACTAGCAACTTGTATTTGGTCTATACCATGGGTAGCCAAAGTAAGGCCCAGGGGCCACATCCGGCCCAATCGCCTTCTAAATCCGGCCCGCGGACTTTCCAGGAATCAGCGTGTTTTTACATGAGTAGAATGTGCCCTTTTATTTAAAATGCATCTCTGGGTTATTTGTGGGGCCTGCCTCGTGTTTTCACATGAGTAGAATGTGTGCTTTTATTCAAAATGCATCTCTGGGTTATTTGTGGGGCATACGAATTTGTTCATTTCCCTAAAAAAAATATAGTCCGGCCCCCCACAAGGTCTGAGGGACAGTGGACTGGCCCCCTGCTGAAAAAGTTTGCTGACCCCTGGTCTATACTTATAATTTCCCCCAATAAATTCTGACCGTGTAGGCAGTAAGGTCTCTATCGCTCTACATCCCCCTCCATGTTTTTCAACACCACAAGAGTTAAAGATTATTGTCTGGTTCATCATGTTGCAGCTAATGATTAATAAATGAGTCTACACCACTCCTCTGCCAGGCAAAACTTAGCCTGACAGACACCTGCCACGGGAAATTTGTTATCTAGTCAGGCAGGAAGTGGCAGTGAGAAGAAATCAATGTCACTGCTGTACATTGAGCTGACAAACTGAAATCTCATAGGAAGTTTGTCATCGCAAACAAGGAAGAATTTCCCTTGTGGCATCTCAAAGACCCGCAGTAAAGGTCAAACATGGTTCTTATTTATCAGGGCCATGAAACTCAAGCGCTGAGATTAACTTTCTTCCTGCCCCCAATTTCAGGTGCCAAAGCCCTGTTCACTTTACAGCAAAAGGCGTAATATATTTATGAGGAGATAGAGACTTGCAAAAGGATGCCTTCCCCCTGAACAAGAATTAAGTGGGTGATTACCTTGGGCCTGAAAAAGCAAATGCAAGATTATATTTTATATACAAGGGGTACCCAGGCTAGGGTAGAAGAACAAGCAGTTTTGCCCTTGCATGGAACCAGAATGAGGTCAAGCCCAATTCCAACATTACACCATCCAAAATGAAAAATTCAACATCCTGAGATTTTTGGCTTACAAATATTTTTAAATATTTCACATTCTAGCCATGTGGGCTTACAACCCAGGCTTGAAATTGAATGGGCAATGGATGCAGGCTGGATTTCAGAGGACTAAGGCAAATGACATCCAAGCCAAGGATAGATCCTTAAACTAGCCCCAGAGCAAAAAGATACAATATGTTTATATAAATCGCACACTCACACAAGGAAGCTGATTCGTACAGAACAAAGTCAATGGTCCATTTAGCTCAGTATTGTCTACAATGGTAGGCAACAGTTCTCTGTGGTTTCAGATGATACATTCCCGGTCTGAAGATGCTTATAAATGAACCAGAGGCCTTTTGCATGCAGAGTAGATGCTCTACCAATGAATTGTAACCCATTCCTGGTATTCTCCATGTGAATTATGGCTTAACTTGACACAAATATTAACATTTTTTATCTCTCTCTCTCATGTCTTTGGCCGCTCTATCCTAGCCTCACCAAAGCACACAACTGTATAATTCTCTCTTTTCCCCTTTCATTTTCCTCAGAAACAAAAGAACAAACGCACACACACAAAATGGCCCTTGAAGTAAATGTTTCCTGATGCAGACAATAAACGTCACCAAGTAGCAAGCTCATCAGTGTTCGAAATGGAGGACAAGACAGGAGGGATTCCCTACTAACCCCAATAAACCACAATTCCTTAAATAAACCGTGAATCTCACGCTGAGCTTCCCAGACAACAGGGAAATGCTAGTTTCAAGATGAAGATGAAGTCGGTTGCCATGGAAGTTGAACAGGTTTTTTCCCCATGGGGAACTCAAGGGTACATAGTACCAGCACCTCTTTTTGTTGTTGTTAAAAAGTGTGGCACTTACTGTAACCACTTCATGTTGAGTACCAGCATCTATTTTTCTAGAGAGAGACAAAGCACTGCTCGCAAGCTATCTACCCAACAGTGAGAATGTTAAGAACGTAACCCTGTTGGATCAGACCAAAGGCCTATCTAGTCCACCATCCAGTTCTCACAATGACTATCTAGAACTGATTGAATTCACTTACCATGTGAGTTTGGAATTCTCCAACAAGCAAAAAGAGAGGAGTGGCTTCTGAAGCCACAATGACCCAGAAATCCAGATTGAGAGCTGTGGTGCTGAGCCGAGGGGCAGTCTTCCCAAGCTAAAAGCAGCAGGTTCTTTACCCACCAACATGACCTTCCTATCTACCTCAGACTTTTGATAGGTCTTCACCTGGTGATTCCAAGTGCAATTGGGGTGAGGGAGAAGTACACCCACTCACATTTGTGTGCTCACAGACATCTGGGACATTATTATAGAAATTAATTGTTAATATACATACAGTGCTTTCCCTAAGTGTTCGAAAAGTTTCACATACAGGAAGAATAAACTAAAATAAGAATCTAGATGCATTTCACAAACTGCAATCTCACACAAACCAGGAAATTTAAGAAAATGTTGCATTTTCATTATTATTTAACTACACTTTGACACCATCTTTGACAGAGAAAAAAGTGGAGGCTCAAACACAGAGTCACAGATACAAAGACCGCTTTCTTTACGAGGTCATTCGAAGAGTGACAAAAATTGATTGGATTCACCGCAAGCCTTTTACAGCTCTACCACAATTAGGGTGATTAAAATGTCTTGGGGTGGTTTCTGAACTGATTGCATTTTGTGATTATTTTCCTAGAGAAATCACCGAAACAGAAGATCATCACGCCCTGCCAAGCATTGATATTTACACCTGAAATATGTTAAAACAACAGTGAAAATGTGTTCCGCACATGTGGATAACTTTCTGCCAGCAAAATGCTGGCTGGCTCCATCAACTCTCCTACAATGTTCACAGAAAACAGACACCAGAATACCAGCTCTCTCTGCCTGTCTGGCTGGATGTTATATAGCTTTACTGATTATTCAGCAGAGTTGACTAACACTAGAATTACTTCCAGACGGACATCAATTATCCTAGAATGTTTTACAGATTAACATTGTCAATTTTCTCTTAGCTACATATACTTTAACTCTGTAATACTGATAATAAGAAATAGATTCATCCCACTGCCAGTTTTATTGCTTTTGTTGTTGAGAATTAACTCAGTCTTGTTTTATATATGGTAGCACGTGGTATATGTTGTTTAAGATTATATTCCTATGCTCCCCAACTATCCCTGTTTCAAGAGAAACAGCATCTATTTCTGAAGCGTACCAAATTTGTGTCACCAAATTAGCACTTGACTATTGAACATGCTCTCCGGCTACAGCAATTTGGCTGGGCCAACAATATCTGCCTTTCTCTGAGCCTAATAGTAAGGTTTCATGATTTCCAGTCCTGAAAAAGAACACACACCACATAAACACACCAAACAGTCTTCCCTTTGTGACAAATTCCAGAGAGGTAGCTGTATTATTTTAATAGAGGAAAAACCACACGGGTCCTTAGATGTTTGTTTACGCTACTCATCTTGCTATGAAAATTTATCTCCACTAGTTTCTACATGGGAACAGGTCTCACTACTCATTCTGATCGGATCTTGTATTCTTTTGGTTGGATTTTGTACTCATTTATGCTTTGCACAGGAACGTGACACAGTCTCTTGCATTGCTTGTCCTTTTGTTCTCACTTTGTAAAAGTTTTCTCCTCCTACACATATAATATATACCAAACCAGACAGGATGCTAAACAAATCAGTTCAAGTGTCATGTCTATTTTCACAACTTTAAAATAACCAGAAAAAGGGGGGATTTTCATGTCTATTTTCACAACTTTAAAATAACCAGAAAAAGGGGGGATTTCATCAAGATCAATATCCTTTTTGAGGTGGAGCAACCAGAAATGTACAGAGTATTCCAAATGCAGTTGTGCCATAGATTTGTTTAACAGCGTTATTAAATCAGCTGTTTTATTTTCAGATTCTTTCCCAATGATCCCTAGCATGGAATTTGCCTTTTTTGCACCAGTCGCAACACTGGTTCAGCATCTTTATCGAACCATTAACTATGATCCCAAGGTCTGCTTCCTGACCACCAGTCACCCCTAGTTCAGACCACATGAGCATATATATATATATATATATATGCTTTCGTAGATTTTCACGGGTACAGGAATGCAGGTTTTGGTGTCCTCGGGTGTCTTCCCGTGTAAAAGTTGGGGTGTCTAGGCGACGTTTCGACGAGGTCTCACTCGTCATCTTCAGGCTGGTGCTTTCGGCTTCTTGTTACTGGAACAGAGCAGGATCTCAGTGTTTGAGTTCCTATAAATACTGTTGAGGAGGTGTGGTGTATAGCCTCCAATGTTCTGGGCAGAGAGGAGGTTCCCAGGCTGGTGTGCCTTTTCTTCTTTTGTTCCTTAATTACTTGAGGGATATCTTGAGTGATTTCTTGAGTGATTTCCTGAATCCCACTTAGGTGGGTCATTAGGTGTGGATTAGTTGCTAAAGCAACTCTCTTTTCCAACACATGAAAGAAACAGGACACGAAATTAATTTTGCAGATTCCAAATTGCTCTTTAACATGGAACATCACCACAAGAGAATAATCATGGAAGCCATCGAGATAGAGAAACACCCTCACAACATGAACAAGCGTGACGACACATCCCGCTTGCCAGACATCTGGAAATTAGCCCTCCCCACAAAATCTGACACCAGATCCAGAGGCACACAGAACGCCATCACCAATCAACCACACCAGACCCAAACCCAGACCCTCTCCACAGATAAATTACAGACACCATCCAGTAGCCAAACCAGGGTGGCACCTCCGGATGCTGCACCCCCCTGCAATCCCTACACAGATCTGGCTGGCACAGGCCACAAAACCACAGCTCGCCCCTATACACGAAGCCAAGCCAGAGCACAACCAAGTGCAGTACAGCCATCTTCTCAGAAAAACTCTTCACAAAGTTCAAGAGTTCAAGACACGAAGGCTTTAGCAACTAATCCACACCTAATGACCCACCTAAGTGGGATTCAGGAAATCACTCAAGAAATCACTCAAGATATCCCTCAAGTAATTAAGGAACAAAAGAAGAAAAGGCACACCAGCCTGGGAACCTCCTCTCTGCCCAGAACATTGGAGGCTATACACCACACCTCCTCAACAGTATTTATAGGAACTCAAACACTGAGATCCTGCTCTGTTCCAGTAACAAGAAGCCGAAAGCACCAGCCTGAAGATGACGAGTGAGACCTCGTCGAAACGTCGCCTAGACACCCCAACTTTTACACGGGAAGACACCCGAGGACACCAAAACCTGCATATATATATATATATATATATATATGCTTTCGTAGATTTTCACGGGTACAGGAATGCAGGTTTTGGTGTCCTCGGGTGTCTTCCCGTGTAAAAGTTGGGGTGTCTAGGCGACGTTTCGACGAGGTCTCACTCGTCATCTTCAGGCTGGTGCTTTCGGCTTCTTGTTACTGGAACAGAGCAGGATCTCAGTGTTTGAGTTCCTATAAATACTGTTGAGGAGGTGTGGTGTATAGCCTCCAATGTTCTGGGCAGAGAGGAGGTTCCCAGGCTAGTGTGCCTTTTCTTCTTTTGTTCCTTAATTACTTGAGGGATATCTTGAGTGATTTCTTGAGTGATTTCCTGAATCCCACTTAGGTGGGTCATTAGGTGTGGATTAGTTGCTAAAGCCTTCGTGTCTTGAACTCTTGAACTTTGTGAAGAGTTTTTCTGAGAAGATGGCTGTACTGCACTTGGCTGTGCTCTGGCTTGGCTTCGTGTATAGGGGCGAGCTGTGGTTTTGTGGCCTGTGCCAGCCAGATCTGTGTAGGGATTGCAGGGGGGTGCAGCATCCGGAGGTGCCACCCTGGTTTGGCTACTGGATGGTGTCTGTAATTTATCTGTGGAGAGGGTCTGGGTTTGGGTCTGGTGTGGTTGATTGGTGATGGCGTTCTGTGTGCCTCTGGATCTGGTGTCAGATTTTGTGGGGAGGGCTAATTTCCAGATGTCTGGCAAGCGGGATGTGTCGTCACGCTTGTTCATGTTGTGAGGGTGTTTCTCTATCTCGATGGCTTCCATGATTATTCTCTTGTGGTGATGTTCCATGTTAAAGAGCAATTTGGAATCTGCAAAATTAATTTCGTGTCCTGTTTCTTTCATGTGTTGGAAAAGAGAGGAAGTTTTTTCTTCTTTTTTGACGGCATTCTTGTGTTCTGCGATCCGTGCATTTATTCGTCTGTTTGTTTGTCCAATGTACGTGGCTGGGCAGACTTTGCAGGGTATTTCATAGACCCCTTGGTTTTCCAACTGAATTTTATCCTTGGGGTTTCTGAGGATATTGGCTATTTTTTGGTTGGTGCAAAAGGCTGTTTTGATATTGTGTTTATGGAGGATTTTGCTAATTTTATCTGTAGTGCCCTTGATATAAGGAAGGAGGGCTATGCCATTGTTTTCTTCTGTGTCTTGGTTTTTGGGGGGTGTTTCTTTTTGGATTAGCTTCGTAACCCTGTTTTGCTGGTATCCATTGGCAATTAACACATTTGAGAGATTCTGTAACTCAGTTGTCAAGTGGTCTTCGTCAGCCAGGCGTTTGGTTCTGGAGATGAGAGTCTTGGCTACGGAGTTTATTTGTGCAGGGTGGTGGTGTGATTGTGCATGTAAGTAGCGGTTGGTGTGTGTTTTTTTCCGGTAGATAGTGTGTCCTAGGGAGCCATCAGGTTTTTTGTAGATTAGGACGTCAAGGAAGGGAAGTTGGTTGTTGGCTTCTATTTCCATAGTGAATTGTATTTTGGGGTGTAGGCTGTTGAGATGTGTGAGGAAGCTATCCAGTTTTTCCTTCCCGTGTGGCCAAATTACAAAGGTGTCGTCAACATATCTGAGCCAAAGTTTGGGTTTGTGTTCTGACTTGTCTAAAGCATTGGTTTCAAAGTGTTCCATGTACAGGTTAGCGATGACCGGTGAGAGGGGTGATCCCATAGGTGCTCCTTCTATCTGTTTGTATCTTTGTCCATTGTGGATGAAGTACGTGTTGGTTAGGCAGTGGTTGGTCAGGTCCAAGATGTATTCGGGGGGATTGTATTTGTTTTGAATGGCTGTCAAGGCTTCATTAATGGGCACTTGTGTGAAGAGAGATACAACATCGAAGCTCACAAGTAGGTCATTGGGTTGTAGGTTTTGCTTCTTTATTGTTTCTATGAACTGGAAGGAGTTTGGAACGTGTGAAGAGATGGATTCTGCATAGGGCTGAAGTTGCTTGGCGAGAAATTTAGCGAGATTTTGTAGAGGTGAGCCTATGGAGCTGACTATTGGTCTGAGTGGTGTTCCTTCTTTGTGTATCTTGGGGAGGCCGTAGAGTTTGGGGCATCTGGATGATTTTTCTCTGGGGATGATTCTTAGCTGGATTTCTTCACTGATAGGAGAGGCTTTTATTTTGGATTTGGTGGTTTTTTCCAGATAGGTGGTGGGATCTGTTTTTATAGGTTGGTAGGTAGGGTCTTGGAGTAGATTTGATAGTTTTGCTTGGTAGTCCGATGTGTTCATCACAACAGTGGCATTACCTTTGTCTGCTGGGAGAATGATTATGTTGTTGTCTTTCCTCAGGTTGGTGAGTGCTTTCTGTTCTTCTTTGTGTAAATTGCTTCTGGGTGGTTTGCTGGAGCAGAGGATGTTGGTGACTTCAAGTCTGATTTTATTGGCTTCATCTGGATTGATTTTGGTTAGGCTAGCTTCGACTCCGCATATGATGTTTTCCGTGGGGATGCGTCTCGGGGCGACTGCAAAGTTGAAACCTTTGGAGAGTACTTTGGTTTCAGTTGAGGTGAGGATCCTGTCTGATATGTTATGTACTGTTTGTTTCATGGGTTGTTGTGGAGGGTGGCTGGGCTTCTGGCGTTTCTCTAGTTTGTGGAGTTTGTTGGTGTGTGTGTCTGTCTTGTGTGAGGTCTCCGTTTCAGCTCTCCAGACGGCTAGTTGTTTGCATTTGTCCCAGAGTGCAGGGTGGATTTTGTTACAGAGTTTGAGGTGAAGAGTGAGTAGATCTTTGTTGGTTTGGTTTAGTAGGTATCTTTTCTTGTGTAGTTCGTTTCTGATTAGAGATAGTTCAGTTCGTTTCAGGATCCTTTCGGTAGCTGGGGTTTTAGAGTGGAATTTAAGTTGGAAGCATGTGGGAATTAAGTTGTTGTCTCGGCAGTTGCGTAGGAACAAGAGATCACATAAGATGGTGGCTCTTCGGATTTCTAGTTTCTCGTAGGTTCTTGTCAGCTGGAAGGTTTCCTCCCCGTAGAGGTGAGATATTTGCTTTCGTAGATTTTCACGGGTACAGGAATGCAGGTTTTGGTGTCCTCGGGTGTCTTCCCGTGTAAAAGTTGGGGTGTCTAGGCGACGTTTCGACGAGGTCTCACTCGTCATCTTCAGGCTGGTGCTTTCGGCTTCTTGTTACTGGAACAGAGCAGGATCTCAGTGTTTGAGTTCCTATAAATACTGTTGAGGAGGTGTGGTGTATAGCCTCCAATGTTCTGGGCAGAGAGGAGGTTCCCAGGCTAGTGTGCCTTTTCTTCTTTTGTTCCTTAATTACTTGAGGGATATCTTGAGTGATTTCTTGAGTGATTTCCTGAATCCCACTTAGGTGGGTCATTAGGTGTGGATTAGTTGCTAAAGCCTTCGTGTCTTGAACTCTTGAACTTTGTGAAGAGTTTTTCTGAGAAGATGGCTGTACTGCACTTGGCTGTGCTCTGGCTTGGCTTCGTGTATAGGGGCGAGCTGTGGTTTTGTGGCCTGTGCCAGCCAGATCTGTGTAGGGATTGCAGGGGGGTGCAGCATCCGGAGGTGCCACCCTGGTTTGGCTACTGGATGGTGTCTGTAATTTATCTGTGGAGAGGGTCTGGGTTTGGGTCTGGTGTGGTTGATTGGTGATGGCGTTCTGTGTGCCTCTGGATCTGGTGTCAGATTTTGTGGGGAGGGCTAATTTCCAGATGTCTGGCAAGCGGGATGTGTCGTCACGCTTGTTCATGTTGTGAGGGTGTTTCTCTATCTCGATGGCTTCCATGATTATTCTCTTGTGGTGATGTTCCATGTTAAAGAGCAATTTGGAATCTGCAAAATTAATTTCGTGTCCTGTTTCTTTCATGTGTTGGAAAAGAGAGGAAGTTTTTTCTTCTTTTTTGACGGCATTCTTGTGTTCTGCGATCCGTGCATTTATTCGTCTGTTTGTTTGTCCAATGTACGTGGCTGGGCAGACTTTGCAGGGTATTTCATAGACCCCTTGGTTTTCCAACTGAATTTTATCCTTGGGGTTTCTGAGGATATTGGCTATTTTTTGGTTGGTGCAAAAGGCTGTTTTGATATTGTGTTTATGGAGGATTTTGCTAATTTTATCTGTAGTGCCCTTGATATAAGG
The DNA here is from genome assembly GCF_965153285.1 of Podarcis tiliguerta. NCBI lineage: Eukaryota > Metazoa > Chordata > Lepidosauria > Squamata > Lacertidae > Podarcis > Podarcis tiliguerta. Next base: position 26,126,542 of record NC_139535.1, on the reverse strand, counting down.
AAGGAGGGCTATGCCATTGTTTTCTTCTGTGTCTTGGTTTTTGGGGGGTGTTTCTTTTTGGATTAGCTTCGTAACCCTGTTTTGCTGGTATCCATTGGCAATTAACACATTTGAGAGATTCTGTAACTCAGTTGTCAAGTGGTCTTCGTCAGCCAGGCGTTTGGTTCTGGAGATGAGAGTCTTGGCTACGGAGTTTATTTGTGCAGGGTGGTGGTGTGATTGTGCATGTAAGTAGCGGTTGGTGTGTGTTTTTTTCCGGTAGATAGTGTGTCCTAGGGAGCCATCAGGTTTTTTGTAGATTAGGACGTCAAGGAAGGGAAGTTGGTTGTTGGCTTCTATTTCCATAGTGAATTGTATTTTGGGGTGTAGGCTGTTGAGATGTGTGAGGAAGCTATCCAGTTTTTCCTTCCCGTGTGGCCAAATTACAAAGGTGTCGTCAACATATCTGAGCCAAAGTTTGGGTTTGTGTTCTGACTTGTCTAAAGCATTGGTTTCAAAGTGTTCCATGTACAGGTTAGCGATGACCATGTACAGGTTAGCGATGATATATATATGCCCCAACAATATGCATCACTTTACACATGTTTACACTGAATTGCATTTGCCAGTTTACCACCCATTCACTCAGTTTGGAGATGCCCTTTTGGATCTCACAATCTCTCTCTTTTAAACAACCCTGAACTATTTAGTATTGTCAGCAAACTACTGACAACTACTTCACTACTCACGCCTAACTCTAGATTGGTTATGAAAAGTCTATTTATTGATCTACTTATGAGTGATCATTTATGCCAAACAATTTATGTTGTTGTTGTTTAGTCGTTCAGTCGTGTCCGACTCTTCGTGACCCCATGGACCAGAGCACGCCAGGCACTCCTGTCTTCCACCAAACAATTTATAGTTCAGCAGAACTATAACCCACAAACCTCAGAGGTGCCTTTCACTGACTTCTTACCAGGTCAAAGAAACACCAATGGTCCCCCAACCTAGGACCTATATATTGCCTCAATCCCAATTTAATCCAGGTCTCAATGTTTGCACGGGAAAGTTTATTGCAGTTACGGGAAGGAATAGAACTGCAGAAACTCTCTGATGCATTCTTACCGACACCTAGCAGGAGACGGGAATTGAATATTTATTCATTCTAGCTATGTGAGTTTTCTACGCTTTACACAGCATGTTGACTTAACAATACAATACTGTTAGGAGCCTCAACTTTTGCTATACCATTCGACAGCAAAGTTTGCGGACTCAGAAGAAAAACTCCAGGGATGCTCAAGTACGAGAAGATGCCGCTGCAGTCAGTTTACACAAGTGAGAAAAGAAGCTGGGAGACAATTTGGAAACCTAACTCGCAAAACGGGTGGATAAACAACATGGCCTAAGAACGGGCTTGATGTACTGCAGAGCAGGGCTGGGAAGGAAGGTAGCAGGCAAAGCATGTCGAAGAGTAGCAAAAGCAGGAGAAAGGCAGACTCATTGAGAACCGAAATAGCCTCCGAAATGCTAGAATTCTTCCACATCAAGAGGAAACAGATGTCCATGGCTGGAATCTGCATGTGGCTTTATTCTCTTCTAAGATACAATAAAACTACTCTTCTGCTGAGGCTTTAAAACTTAAAGTTAAAACAGTGGCATGTCATGCCCAGTGCAGCTGCACCTTCCTCCCCCATCCTTTGTTACCCTTAAAAAAAATATATGAGTAAGGGGGGGTGGGGTGGACAAACAAGAGCACAAAAAAAGAGAGGGGGAAATGGTATGTGCTCTCAAAACAATCTAAAAACTACAGATGTTCCTACTAATCTGCAGCAAGCATTTGTTTATTCAGGTTCTGTCTGTTTCTGAAGCAGGACAGCTTTGCCCTCCAAATTATCTCCCTTTGCAAAACTCTAAAATAAATACTGGAAGAGGAGATCTGTATAAACAGCCTCAGGAGAGAACTAGCTCACCTCGTAGTACTGAAGGCCTTTGTTTAGTCCAACAGGTGTAGCTTTGTTTTTCTGTGGAGATCCTGAATACCTCATCCTAGCAGTTAACACATGGTTAAATTAAAACAAACAAATGGTCTCAATTAAAGCAATGGGTGAGAGGCAGGCAGAGGGGCTGGCTGCCCCCATATGGTCAAGAAGCATTTCCCACTCCCCATTTTGCCCAGAGGACATCAAGAAAAGAAGAAATAAAAGGGGAGAATTGGGAGAAAAGGAACAGAGGGTGACTGCCAAGACCCAGAGAATTTTTTAAAAAAGTATCACAAAATGCACTAAGCCATTTCTAAATTAGTTCTTCTAAGAGAAGTGCACAAGGACATTTTTGCCAGCAATTAAGTAAAGTGATTAAGAGCCGGGAATTTTTATACCCTGTCCTCTTCTTCCCCAGCTGATGGCCTGCAAAGCTCAATCACAGCCAGTAGCCTCTTCAGTTTTGCCACAGCTCTCTGGTTGCACCATGTCAGGGGATAACAATGGGCATGAACATGATGCACATGCACTGGATTCTCATTCCAGCTTCTTGCAGCAGTGTTGGAGCATGAGAAAGAGGCTTTGCACATTGGAAAAGCAACAGAGAAGCAGCATGGCACAGGCAGAATCTATACTGCACTTTCCGGTACAGCACCAACAGCTCCCAACCTTTGGAATGCAGAAGGGCAGATCAACAAGTCCTTGAGTGGCTTGCAGCAAACCAACCCACAGTGCAGCTGATCTCTGGTTAGGAGTGAAGAGAATAGTATATGTTTTGAATCTTGAATTATCTGCCTCATGTACAGAACAGGGCAAGACACCCTGCTGGCTTCCTGAAGAACTTGACCTTCATGTAAGTACAGCTGTAATTGTATTTAAGCATTCCAAGAAGTTGCAAGGTTATTCATTATGGCATTCAGATCTTGCTTGTGCAAAGACTCCGTAACGTCATCATCACAAAGGCTGGAAAACAATTCAAAGTGCAAAGCTGTTCAACCATCTAGGAACAGAACAAGAAACCTGAAGACGAAGAGGTGGCAAATGATTTTACGAGTAGATACAAGTCAAGCCACTTGCCACACCTTCCCAATTGCCTCATGGCCCTCATTCATATTGCAAGGCTGCAGTGTATAGGAAGAAGCCACTCCATTCTTAAATGTTGATGAACTCTTTCAGGAATATGGACCTTTGCTCTTCAACTCATTGGAGCACAGTCCCCAAGTCTGCAAAGCATCTTTCACTTCTGCTTTATATCTACCAACACCTTGCAGCCACTTCCACCTCTAAGCCTTGTGAGCTTCATCATAATCCCACCTTTCCTCAATTTCTTGTCTCCCAAGAAATTATATTTAAGGGTGGGCCATATCTCAGAGGTGCAGCATCCACTTTGTCTGCAGAAGATCCAAGCTTCAACCCTGGCATCTCCAGGTAGGACTGTGAGAGACGCGTGTCCAAAACCCTGGAGAGCTACTGTCACTCAGGGTAAACAACACTGAGCTAGATGGGCCAATGGTGTGATGCAGTAGAAGTCAACTTCCTGCATTCCTCTTGCCAGAACCTTGTATTTAGTTCAGCTTTCCACAATCTGGTGGCCTCCAGATATTGTGGGATACAACTCCCAGCAGCCCATCAATGGTTAGGGCTGATGGAGTTGTAGTCTGAAATGCCTAGAGGGTGGCTGGTTGGGGAAGGTTGGTCTAGTTTGTCAAACTTAATTGGCCATAGGCTTTCAGCCCACATGCCTGTGCAACTGGATCTCACACACAACCCCATGCCACCATCACTGCCCACCCCTTCTCCGCCAACAGCATATATCTTCTGGCCTTCAAGTTGGGAGAGATCAGCACAACCCCTATTTGGTTTGTGGGTTTCAGACATGCTCAATTAGCATACCTGACACTCTAAATGCCCTCCATCTGGAAATGCTTTGACTCTCAGAAATATTTTGGAGGGGCGGGCAGAGAATCAAAGGTTTCAGTTCAATTCCATTGAATGTCCTAGGACACAGAAACCTCACCAACCAGATGTCCTATTCACGTTTGTGGTGATTTTAAAAACACCAAGATGGTGTTTTGTTTGTTTGTTTGCTCCTGTTCACCTGTCCCTTTTGTGCCACAGAACATTTTTCCACAACACTTTTTTTTTTTTTGTATAGAGCAACATCTCATTTCAATTATCATGTCCTAGTAAATATGAGGCAGTGTATATTTTGTCCTCCAAGTTCACCTCTTCACCCATAATAGGATTAAAAAGTTAGTTTTAAAAAACCACAGAAGACAGGCTGAAGCAACTATTTAGTGAGATCACAGAAATAAATAAGATGCTAGCTAGAAATCAAAATATCACGGTATACATACCTCCCAGTAAGCAGCCCAAAGTCACTAGTCAAGATCATTTGGGCTGAAATTTCAATGGGAAACCCCTGCATAACAGTTTCATTGAACTATTCAAAAGAATAATCAAAAGTGAAAATGCAGCCAAGGTCACTGAATGAATCATAGAATCATAGAATCATAGAATCATAGAGTTGGAAGAGACCACAAGGGTCATCGAGTCCAACCCCCTGCCAAGCAGGAAACACCATCAGAGCACTCCTGACATATGGTTGTCAAGCCTCTGCTTAAAGACCTCCAAAGAAGGAGACTCCACCACACTCCTTGGCAGCAAATTCCACTGTCGAACAGCTCTTACTGTCAGGAAGTTCTTCCTAATGTTTAGGTGGAATCTTATTTCTTGTAGTTTGTATCCATTGCTCCGTGTCCGCTTCTCTGGAGCAGCAGAAAACAACCTTTCTCCCTCCTCTATGTGACATCCTTTTATATATTTGAACATGGCTATCATATCACCCCTTAACCTCCTCTTCTCCAGGCTAAACATGCCCAGCTCCCTTAGCCGATCCTCATAAGGCATTGTTTCCAGGCCTTTGACCATTTTGGTTGCCCTCCTCTGTACACGTTCTAGTTTGTCAGTGTCCTTCTTGAACTGTGGTGCCCAGAACTGGACACAGTACTCCAGGTGAGGTCTGACCAGAGCAGAATACAGTGGCACTATAACTTCCCTTGATCTAGATGCTATACTCCTATTGATGCAGCCCAGAATTGCATTGGCTTTTTTAGCTGCCGCGTCACACTGTTGGCTCATGTTAAGTTTGTGGTCAACCAAGACTCCTAGATCCTTTTCACATGTACTGCTCTCAAGCCAGGTGTCACCCATCTTGTATTTGTGCCTCTCATTTTTTTTGCCCAAGTGCAATACTTTACATTTCTCCCTGTTAAAATTCATCTTGTTTGTTTTGGCCCAGTTCTCTAATCTGTCAAGGTCGTTTTGAAGTGTGATCCTGTCTTCTGGGGTGTTAGCCACCCCTCCCAGTTTGGTGTCATCTGCAAATTTGATCAGGATGCCCTTGAGTCCATCATCCAAGTCGTTGATAAAGATGTTGAATAAGACTGGGCCCAAGACAGAACCCTGTGGCACCCCACTAGTCACTCTTCTCCAGGATGAAGAGGAACCATTGATGAGCACCCTTTGGGTCCGGTCAGTCAGCCAGTTACAAATCCACTGAGTGGTAGCATAGTCAAGACCGCATTTTACCAGCTTCTTTACAAGAATATCATGGGGCACCTTGTCAAATGCCTTGCTGAAATCAAGGTAGACTACATCCACTGCGTTCCCTTCATCTACCAGGCTTGTAATTCTGTCAAAAAATGAGATCAGGTTAGTCTGACATGACTTATTTTTCAGAAATCCATGCTGACTATTGGTGATCACAGCATTCCTTTCTAGGTGCTCACAGATTGTTTGCTTAATGATCTGCTCCAGAATCTTCCCTGGTATTGATGTTAGACTGACTGGGCGGTAATTATTTGGGTCCTCTCTTTTCCCCTTTTTGAAAATAGGGACAACATTTGCCCTCCTCCAGTCTGCCGGGACTTCGCCTGTTCTCCAGGAATTCTCAAAGATGACTGCCAGTGGTTCTGAGATCACATCTGCCAGTTCTTTTAATACTCTTGGATGCAGTTCATCTGGCCCTGGAGACTTGAATACATCTAAACTAGCCAAGTATTCTTGTACTATCTCCTTAGTTATTCTGGGCTGTGTTTCCTCTGCTGAATCATTTCCTCCAAATTCTTCAGGTCGGGCATTGTTTTCTTTATCAGAGAAGACTGAGGCAAAGAAGGCATTGAGGAGTTCAGCCCTTTCTGTGTCCCCTGTTTGCATTTCACCATCTTCTCCTCTGAGTGACCCCACTGTTTCTTTGTTCTTCCTTTTGCTACGAACATACCCATAGAAGCCTTTTTTGTTGCTTTTAACCTCTCTAGCAAGCCTGAGTTCATTCTGTGCTTTAGCTTTTCTGACTTTGTGTCTACACGTGCTGGCTATTTGTTTGAATTCCTCTTTGGTGGTTTCCCCCCTTTTCCATTTTTTGTACACATCCTTTTTTAATCTTAACTCAGTTAAAAGTTCTTTAGATAGCCACCCTGGCTTCTTTAGGCACCTTCCATGTTTCCGTCTCATTGGTATTGCCTGAAGTTGTGCTTTTACTATCTCCCTCTTAACAAACTCCCAGCCATCATGAACTCCCTTTCCTTTTAGTATTACTGTCCATGGGATCTCACCCAGCACTTCCCTAAGTTTTATGAAGTCGGCTTTCTTAAAGTCAAGAAATTGAGTCCTAGTATGCTTGGCTGCTCCTTTCCGTTGTATAGTAAACTTCAGAAGAGCATGATCCTAATGATCCTTCCACTTCTACCCCATTAACCAGGTCATCGACATTGGTTAGGACCAGATCTAAAATGGCTGTTCCTCTTGTTGCTTCTCCCACTTTCTGGACAATGAAGTTGTCTGCAAGGCCAGTGAGGAATCTGTTTGACCTTATGCTCTTGGCTGAGTTTGACATCCAACAAATATCTGGGTAATTGAAGTCCCCCATTACTACTATCTCCCTTCCTTTTGCATGCTTGGCCATCTGTTCCAGGAAGGCATCATCTATGTCCTCCGTTTGGCTTGGGGATCTATAGTAAACTCCCACAATGAGGTCACTGTTATTCTTCTCTCCCTTAATTTTGACCCAAATGCTCTCACTTTGGCTTTGAGGTTCTAAATCTTGGATCTCTTCACAGGTATACACATCCCTGACATATAACGCCACTCCTCCTCCTTTCTTGTCTGGTCTGTTTCTCTGAAATAGATTGTATCCCTCCATTTTTACATTCCAATCGTGGGACTTATCCCACCAGGTTTCAATGAGATGAAGACACTTTATTTCACTTTTTTACATGAAAAAAATTGAAAATATTCCACTTTTATTCAGAGAATTTGAATTGGAGAATTTTATAGCAACCAATAATGTAGCTGAAACCTATAATGCAATATAAGCAGAAAGGGGCTTACCCGCAAAGCATAGCGGGAGAACATTGCTAATGGTGGTCAGCTTCCCTCAAAGCACCCCTAAAAAGCCTGGTGTTGTTGTTGTTGTTTAGTCGTTCAGTCGTGTCCGACTCTTCGTGACCCCATGGACCAGGCACATCTGTTTTCCACTGCCTCCCACAGTTTGGTCAAACTCATGCTGGTAGCTTCAGGAACACTGTCCAACCATCTCGTCCTCTGTCGTCCCCTTCTCCTTGTGCCCTCCATCTTTCCCAACATCAGGGTCTTTCCCAGGGAGTCTTCTCTTCTCATGAGGTGGCCAAAGTATTGGAGCCTCAGGTGTTAAGCAGGTGATAAAGCAGGTGACTTTAAGATGAGGTCAGCAAGACTTCCAAGGGGAGAACATTCTACAGAACATATGCAGCGTGGTTTTATCTTCAGCAGCAACAGGGCACAAGACTAGATCTAACAATGCGCCACGGACAGGCCAACAGGCCCTTCCTGTTCCTGTCCAAGTGTAACACAAATCTCTACTTCCTATGCTACTTGTACTGCCCTTGCTGTTGATTGGTCATCTATGGTTTAGTCTGGCTCTGGTTTCTGACAGAGACAGAGCTCAGGCAATAAATATAAGTTCTGTGCCAAAAATATATCCTTTGATTCCCCCCTCCCAACCATTATCCAACAAGAGAAAATAAGTTGCATGAAAAATCAAAGGAGAAAATTGACGTGAAATTTTCGTGAGCGACGTGCAGGGATTTTGATGCATATTCCTTACTTTCCAGCTAGCCAAGAAATGTTTCTGGCTGTCTTTTCTTTCATTTTACAAACAATCTCACCAGCGGTCTTCACTCTGCAGCCTTCCCAGGTGTCTGAACTTTGATTAAAACCCAGGGGAAAGGCACCATGAGATGGGAGGAATTAAGTCAGGAAGTGTACACAGCCTAGGAACCTTCAAGAGTGCTGGGAAAATATTTACTTGTGGGGAAAAGAAAACACACACAGCCTTGACCCATGCTAAAGGTAGGCCCCAAAATGGGTACCAGCCAAAATTCTGAAGGGATTCTCAAGTGCCCAGAGAATGAAGCAGAAAGATGGAAGTCTCTTTCACAGAAGGGGGAGGGACAACTTTCGGCATAGTACTAAAATAAAATAAAAATACAACCTTCCAAACCTTATTCAGCAGTTTTGAAATAAGTTTCCAAAAAAGAAGAAAAATGTAGTTAAAATAAATCTACAAATGATGGTGACAGAGATACAGCGCAGATGTTGAAGGAATTCTAGATCAAGCTACAGCTTTTCTTTGACATCCCCTAGTGTTATAGAAAGGAGGGAAAGTAACTATGAAGCTTTACAATTTCATGATTTTCTTTTTTTCCCCATATAATTTTTATTCAATTTACAAATAAAACAAATTAATACAATTCATACAGTTTTTTACATCCATTCTCTCTTTTTTTTACTTCCCTCAACTTGGCTGGTACTCCTTCCCATCTTAATTTCCTACACATTTCTGAAATCTCATCTATTTGTTTATAAATTAAATCTTGTTTCACTCAAATTCTAACCTTTCTTTTTTACAAAGCTTCATTAAAGGTTACAAGTGTTATTTGTTTTTCACTTAGATTATGCATATATTCTGAAAACTTTTCCCATTCTTCAGTAAATCTCTGATCTCGTCGATTTCGAATTCTTCCTGTCAGTCTATCAAGTTCTGCAAAGTCCATCATCTTCATTCTCCATTCTTCCAATGTTGGTAACACAATTTCATGATTTTCTTAAATCTAAGTATTAAGATTTTTTTCTTAAGTGCATAAAACACAGGCAACTAGACTTGTGATGCAGCCTAACATGATAATTTTGAAGCTTTCAGTTGCAGTCCAAAATATTGGCAGATTTCTAGTCACAAATCACATTTGTGAAGTTTTGGATCGTTGTAAAGTCAGTACAATGCACCCCTGATTTCACGAAGCAGCCTATGAAATGTTACCAGGGACACGCCTCCAGAAGATGTAAATAAGCTGTAACCTTCTAAATGATTACGCATTTTCAGCATGTTCCCATGGTCACTTACAACAGTGTGACAATATGCAGAGAGGGAAAAGAGCCCAACCGAGAAACTGAATATACAGCAATCCACTTGTACTTGCTGTTTTCAAGGCAAAGATACAAATCTCATAGGATAACAGATGAGTTTAGCAGCTCTGGAAGAATGAAGGTATTGTTTAACAGGAAGCAGATGTATGTCAGATGGCAAACTCATTAGAGTGTCCCATCGTTAAAGGAAACAGGATAACAATGAGCCATCTGAAAAAATGTGGAGGGATCAGGAAATATACAAGCCGCAGCTAATCTCCTATTTATTGGTAGGTAATGCCTTTAAGTCATGCACATGCATTGAGTTTAGGACCATGAAGGACAAAACTTTGTTCACAGCAGAGAGAAAAAACCAAAACCCTGTAACAGCCAGCCCTTTGAGCATTGAACACGGCATGGGGGGTGGGGAAAGAGAGACTTCTGAAGCACAGATGTAAGAGAAGAGGGCAAGGACCTTGGTATTTGAAGATGAAACCCATTATTTCTCACAACCCAAACACTTCCACCCAAAAAGCTTTACATTAGAACCATCTTCTCAAAATGAGCATTTTGAGGACCACAATCTATTGTTCCATTTGGCCGTGTCCAACACTTGAGTGGAGATTTTGGATTTGATTAGATATGGGAAGTCATTCCAGTTTCAGTGGAAGAGTTTTAAGCATGTGCTTAGCTCATCCACTGAAGCGACGGGCTTGGGAAAGGGCTTTGCTTTGACAAGGTCATGCTCACTTAGTACAACTGCGACAGGCAACACCAGCAGTCCAACCCTATGCAGACTTTGGCACACCTTAGTGAAAGGAACTTAAAATGAAATGGCAAACTCTACTCAGAAAAGCACCCCAGATTTTAAGAGACTAAAATGAAAATCCATCCATGTCCTTATTCTGTTATATATTTCATTAATGGTCTTTGAGAGCCAGTGTGGTGTAGTGGTTGAGAGCGGTAGTCTTGTAATCTGGGGAACCGGGTTCGCGTCTCCGCTCCTCCGCATGCAGCTGCTGGGTGACCTTGGGCTAGTCACACTTCTTTGAAGTCTCTCAGCCACACGCACCTCACAGAGTGTTTGTTGTGGGGGAGGAAGGAAAAGGAGAATGTTAGCCGCTTTGAGACTCCTTAAAGGGAGTGAAAGGCGGGATATCAAATCCAAACTCTTCTTCTTCTCTTCTTACAGCTATAGCAGGCACTGCAACTCTTCAACTGTTTGACTTCACACCCTTCTATTGTCTCCTAAGAGGGACAGATGCCAACCTAAAACCTAAAAATGTTAACAATACAAGTGGAAAGGACCCTGCCACAAAACACTACGTGCAATGCTTCAGTTCAGGGCTATAGTCATACCACTCCATTCTCTCCCCCACCCCAAGCTTGTCAGCATTCCATGATCACTGAGCATGCTCAGTCCCAGCTGAGCATTTTTGGGGAGTGCCTCCCCCTTAGTGTTTTTTTCTAAACAACTTCTCCAAACTTCAGGGTCACCCCAAGTCTGCTGACACCTCCCCTGTTTTGTGTGGCCAGTAAATTAATAATTTCAAAGGAACACAATTTCAGTTTTAGAGTGATTCCGAAGGCAGGAGCAAAGTATCCCAAGAAGCTGCACTGATTCTGATCATTTTTTGCTGTCTTTTCTCGTCTGCGCTGATGTAACTGAATTATGCGTTAAAAAGAAAACTGAGGAGAAAGGCAAATGACTACAAGCGAGCCCTGCACAATAGTGGATAGAATAAATCCCAATTCATTCCTTCCCCGAGACTTTTTTTTTTAGCTAGAGAGATCATGCTGATTTTATCTTGCACCGTCATCTCCATCATGTGGCAGAGAAGTTTATCGCAGAAGTTTTTGCAAGCAGTGAAAACAACACGCATTCCAGTGTCACTGGCTTAACTTTCACATCTCCGGTCTGCACTGCGCGAACACTGGCAAGTAATGCATATATCACTCCAAAAGCAATTCCCAAATGCTGAGAATACCTTCTTGTTTATTTATTTCTTAGAATAATTCTATGCCCCTATTGCAACGGTTTGCAACAATATCAAAACATGAAACCAGACAGTAAAATCAGAAGAAGTCAAAAGCAAAAGGAAATTAAAAATGAGCATCAGTAGACCATTGTTGGGGTAGGTACTCTTAATTGCCTCCAAAGGCTTGGGGAAACAGAACAGTTTTCACCAAGCGTATAAAAGTTGTAGAGTAGGAAAACTCTCTTCCTCCCCCATTCTTATTCTACAATCTGTAGTTCGGATCTTCCTGGTGTTTTTAAATATTGTTTTATTATACTCATGTTCTGCTCTTAAACAGGTTGGAGATATATCGAAGCCAAACAGTTATGAACCTGATCAAATGTGTGACCACTCTCCAACCTGTTTAAGAACAGGATATGAGTACATATGAGGAGAGAAACAAGAGGACAGGAAAATGGACCCCCAACCACACAAAACACATAATCATAGAGTTGGGAGGCACATCCAAAAGTCTAATCTAAGTTGCTCCTGCTACAATAAATCCATCTCTACCAAACCTGATAAGTACTCAGGGCTTAGCACAAGTCCTTACTTCTCCTCCTGCTGGCCCCTTCCAAAAGAAATCTCCATTTCTGATCCTTTAGCAAATGACACACAAAATACAGTGGTACCTTGGGTTACAAACACCTCAGGTTACAAACACTTCACGTTACAGACTCCGCTAACCCGGAAGTAGTAGTAGTAGGAAATCCTTGTGGGCGGGGGGAAGATGTTACAGTGGTATTTCTGGTTACGAACTTAATTCGTTCCGGAGGTCCGTTCTTAACCTGAAACCGTTCTTAACCTGAGGTACCACTTTAGCTAATGGGTCCTCCCGCTGCTGATGTGCCGCCACCATGCGATTTCTGTTCTCATCCTGAGGTAAAGTTCTTAACCCGAGGTACTACTTCTGGGTTAGCGGAGTCTGTAACCCGAAGTGTTTGTAACCCGAGGTGTTTGTAACCCGAGGTACCACGGTATTTGTTTCTGGAGATCATGGCACTGATAACCAAAAAGGGACTGAGGTGCAATACATTCATTCATAACCAACCTTCAAAGCAGCAGAGATGCTTTTGCCTTAGTTCATTTTATCCTCACAACAGCCCTGTGTGTGAGACTGAGAGATTGTAAGTGACCCAAGGGGACGTTTGAATCAAGATCCTTCCAGTCCTAGTCTGACATTCGATCCATTAAATCACACCGGGACTGCTGCATTAGCCTTCTCTGCTGCCTGAAGCTCATAACTAACTCCCCCAACAACCCATTCATGCCTCCCTTGAGAGGTCCAGTTCTCACTTTGAAAAGGCCACTTTGGACTACACAAGGAGCATTCATTCTGCTTGTCCAGACACTTCGAAGCCTCCCTGTGCAATTGCTTTAAAAAGAATAAAGAAAAAGACTGATCTTAAAAAGAAAAAACTTTTTACTTGCTTGCTCTGGAACACATAGTGCCATAAGATAAATGGCAAAAGCCTTTACTATGTCAGGACAGCTAAATAAAATCACAATAACATTCCACCTGCCAAGCTCCAAAAGCACCGCACATGTAGAATTTATACAAGCTGAACTGAAGTTATTCCAGGGCATGTCATAACATTTAGTCATTTCTGCAATGTGTACTGTTAAAAATGGTCTGGAGATGAAATGAGTGCCTACGAAAGGGCAACCACATCTCAAGGAAACCAGGGCAAGCAAAGAGTATATGGACATCTTCAGGCTCCCAGCTGCATTCCAAGGGTGTTTAATTTTGCCTCCTATGTTTTGGGCAACGTGTTTCCACAGTGCTTCTAAAAATTCTATAATCCAGTAAAAATAAGCTTCAGCGGGGCTTAATAGCAGCAAACAGCCTTTGCGTTTATGCTGAGATTTTTATACACCGCTATCCAAACCTGGGCTTGTTAAGGATAAGCAGGAGCCACAAACACGTCTTGGCCGCCATAAATTGTCTGCAGTTTGTCAGTTCCCATAAACTAAAGCACAGAGTTTCCATAATGACAGCATCAAATGAAATATTTTAAATGGTCATCTCTTCGTAGGGCACTTCAGCAAGTGCTGACCTTGAAAAGCAATATTATGAGAGGACCATCTTAAATTACTCTCCAGTCAAGACAGCAGGTCCTAACACTGCTCAGGAAAAGCATCGTCAAGGGACTGGCTCCGGCAGGCTTGGGGAAAGGCTTCTGTGGCATAACCCCAAAAAGGTACACTTTAGCCAAGTGCGAAAGCTGAAGCATTTTCCAGCTAGAGCACAGGTAGCATGCTATTGTACTTGGGCCCTGAACTGTATTGTCTTATCCTTCAATAATATTAAACAACAGAGCACAGGGCTGGCACACCCATGAGGCAACCTGAAGCAACTGCCTCAGGTGGCAGGATCCACGGGGGCAGCAGATCTGGCCTCCAAGGAATGCATTGACCACTGCTGCTGCTGTGGTGACAGCAATGGCTGTGGTGCTCTCCTTGGAGGCCAGATCGTTGCCTCCTAGGCGGCCCACTTCCCAATGCTGCTTCTACATGGCCTCTTGGTGAAGAGGTGGTGGTGATGGTCTCTTCCTACCCTTCTTCCCAATACAGAGATTTATTTCCCCATTGTTCCTGATCTTCACTCGCCGACTCTTACGTAGCGGGGGGCATGGGAGCCATTTTGTGGTTCATCTCAGGGGCCAAAAGTCTTGGGCTGGCCCTGACAGAGTATACCAGTGTTTTTCAAGCTTCATGAAGCAGCTGGTGGTAGCTCCCATGCATTTTGTTCCAGGACTGTAAAACTGCCTGGCTTCCTTGGCCTGGATTTTCCAACTGGCTCTCTATGACAGGGACAGGGAACTAGTTGCCTTCCGTATGATATTAGAGTACAACTCCCATCACCCTTCACCATTGGCTGATGCAGCTGATAGGAGCCGGTGTCTGACAACATATGGAAGATGACAGGCTCCGCACTCCTAGGCTGCACGAATTATTTGTCCTGTAAAATATTATTTGTATGTTTGTCAATTTTTTTTGCCATGGCAGAAGTTTGCGGAAGTTAAATGTGTGCAGTGTGAAATAGCCAAGAGGTAGTCAGGTCATTCATTCATTTATTCAGTCCAAATTGCCTAGCAATTTTCTCCAGTCTTAGTTATACCAATATGGTTATTCTGAATATAGGTATCATGCATTTACATATTCAGATTTTTCTTAATGAAAGTAATCTGAAATTCTGAACACTGTGTACAGTACAGTAACTTACACAGGGGTTACATTCCGGGGATCGCACCTAAATTAAAATTTTGGACTGGGTGCAGTTGCAATTGCGACTGCCAAAGTCTGCCCCCCCCCCCCGAATGACCACCCCCTTTTTAACTAGTTACATTGCTTTTGTCAGACGTGTAAAGCTGAATGTGCACAAGTTAAATGCATGTAAGCTGCAGGCTTACTGTATTTATGTATTTGGATTTTGCATACAGTAGACCGATTTGAGATCTCCAGTCATAAGCAGTCTACAAATAGATGAAATGAAATGCATATCCTGCCCTTAAAATGCATCTGCCTTGCTAAGAGTGGTTTACACTAACAAAATGAGCAAACTTCTAATAAAATAACACAAAAACAGTTAGTGTTTTGCCTCCTAACAATGTAAGGTTTCCTCAGCTAGGAGTAATGTTCTTATATATTTAGCATTATAGAGTCCAGCAAAACAAGTCTGCTCTGTCATGCTGAATTATTGGGAAAGACAACAGAGCAACACGCAAACACTTCCAGCTTTCAGACCAAACAGCTAACTATCTCTATAGATGACATGTTTTATAAAATAGCCTCCTTGTGATTATATGTGTGTAACTTGATTGCACCCTATACCAAAGCTTCCATCGTTCCTGACCATTGGCTATTCTGGCTGTGATGGGAGTTGTCCAACAATATCTGGACAGCCACAGGTTCCCACCCCTGCAACATTCCAGAAAGAAAAAGTTAAAACACTTTATTGAAACTCCATCTAATCCGTATACAGTGGTACCTCGGTTTATGAACTTAATCCATTCGAAGTCCGTTCTTAAACCGAAACTGTTCTTAAACCGAGGTGCGCTTTCCCTAATGAGGCCTCCCACCACCAGTGCCCTTCCACTGTTCGGATTCCGTTCTTAGACCGAGATAAAGTTCACTAACTGGGACACTTCTTCTGGTTTTGCGGAGTTCGTAAACTGAATAGTTCGTAAACAGGACTGTTCTTAAACCGAGGTACCACTGTACACACTTTGCCATATACATATATTTGTCTTAGGCTGCAATCCTAAGTACCCTTAGTACAGGTATGTATATAGATTTTGCAAATTAAATATGAAGAAGCTTTTATTCCTTACGCTCGTACTGCATCTCACAATAGTCAATACTCATTCATATTGTTCCTTGTGAAGCTTCTTCACTCCCTTAAATCAATTACCTCAACAGGACCATTTTGTTAACAACAGCTCCTCTCAAAATAATACCAGCTGTTAGCATTGGCTCAACTACTTAACTCTGCTCATTTTTTAAAAAAACCCTTTCCTATAAATTAGCCTTACAATAGAAAGAAAGAAAGAAAGAAAGAAAGAAAGAAAGAAAGAAAGAAAGAAAGAAAATACAGCCAGCAAAACTCAAGAGGGGAAATCAGTACTTTTTGTTTAATGCACTTTACAACAGAAAGGTAAACTTTTTCATTATTCCCACATCATTATTATTCTCAAAGGCAGCTTTCAAAAGCAGAACATTGTCATTTCGCCATGAAAAGCTGTTTTCAACGGCACAACTGGTAGTTTAGAACAAACACAGTTTTCCATTCTAAAATAGGTTATTAAGATTTTATATGATGTTGTTCTGAAATCTGTGCAGTGATCTCCTTGCCATCATATGCTGCTTAAGGTTTAGAGAATTGTTATTCCAGTATTGCAGCCCCTGTCTACATATAGTGGTTCAAATTGAAGCGAAACAATCCAAAGTTATCCATTCCAAAAAAATATTTACAAATAGAATAGCTATAACATCTTAAAGGAATCGGACCCAGAATTCTGTTTTCTGTAAGTTCTCGACACTTTGTCCTACTAAACTGCAGCTGCAGCCACGCAAGTAAGCAAAAAAACAACAACAGGAAGCCTATTATGTATAAATCATTTAAGCACCTGCATGGAGATTCACTGCTCCTTCAAGATAATTGCGGTTTTTAGGAGCTCCCAAATGAACAGGGGCTGCAAATGAATTCCCAACTACCACCCTGCTGTCAGAGTGTGTATTTTATTGGGCAATTCATTACCTTCCACTAGAGTTCAACCCTTACGACAGCTACTTGAATGAAAATTTCAAGATTTTAAGCTGCTGAAGCTGTGACACCTGTAGTTTTTGTTTTTCCCTGTAATTATCTAATGATAGGCAATTAGATTCCTAAAAGCTCAGGCAAAACACGTAGAATAACCCAA
Source organism: Podarcis tiliguerta (assembly GCF_965153285.1). Lineage (NCBI taxonomy): Eukaryota > Metazoa > Chordata > Lepidosauria > Squamata > Lacertidae > Podarcis > Podarcis tiliguerta. Next base: position 26,109,700 of record NC_139535.1, on the reverse strand, counting down.
AAACTCTTTTCCTTCAGGAAAAAGACCTCAAACCCAGTGGGTCATATTATATTCAAACGAATGACACAAGCAAGTTGCAGGTAATGAAGATTAATTCCCAGTTCATGTTCTCAGCAGCATTCACAGAAACAAAAGTGAATCCTAAAACAGAGGCCTTCCTCATTTTTCCACCTGAATAAGAAGAGGCAAATAAGACATTCATTCCGCACAGCCCTTCATGGGAACAGGTCCCTAGACTACAATTTGCAGAAGAACCAATTAACAAGTTAAAACTTCAACTGAAAATATCTAAGCTTCCAAACCATTTAATTACGAAATGAAAATGATCAGATTCCGTGAACTGAAATAAATTGAACGGTGAGTCTGAGATATTTCACCACTTGTCCCCAGATTCCAGTTCCTCTGGGTGATATCCAGTTGTCCTAGCGGAACATGCTTCTGCTTGTCCAATTAGACTTTTATTTCCTCTGCTCCCACAGACCTACACCCACACAAAAGGTGGAGGGGGGACTCTCTAGAGCAGTGGTTCCCAACCTTTTTTTTTTTTTTTTTTTTTTGCCATGTCCCACCTAAGCATCTCTAAAATTCTGATGCCTGCCCCCTGAGACATATACCATATTTTTTGCGCCGTAAGACGCACCAGACTATAAGACGCACCTAGTTTTTGGAGGAGGAAAACAAGAAAAAGAATATTCTGAATCCCAGAAGCCAGAACAGAGGGATCGCTGCGCAGCTGTTCTGGCTTCTGGGATAGCCGCATGAAGCCTCTTCAGGGCAGCAGGATGAAGGCTCTCCCTGCCCTGAAGAGGCTTCGCACGGCTAAGCCAGAAGCTAGAACAGTGAGAGGGAGCGCTGCGCAGTGATCCCTCTCGCTGTTCTAGCTTCTGGCTTAGCCGCGCAGCCTGCATTTGCTCCATAAGACGCACACACATTTCCCCTTACTTTTTAGGAGGGAAAAGGTGCGTCTTATGGAGCGAAAAATGCGGTAATTCTTATTATTCAAAAAGTGAATTCCTATTCACATGGAGGAAGCCTAAAAGGCCATTAACTGTTAATAACTCATTCTCGAATTGCGCCCCCCCCCCCGGTGGGGCATGTGCCCCACGTTGGGAACCACGACTCTAGAGCATATTGGAGAAGTGCAGAGATCTGCAGGAAGATAGAGAAGCAGGGAAGAAGTCCTGCTGAAGAATTGAAAGTCTGCTCATGCATGATTAGATTTCACCCTCTTTATTCCCACAACTCACCCTGCCATCAAGGTGGGACCCAGGAAGAAAAGCTACCCGGTGGAAGCAAAACACCATCATACCTGTGGTGACTCCTCTCCTACCAACCCATGTCACTTGAGCACTAACTGTCCTCTCAGCTTGCAGCTCCGCTTCTACTGATGATTGTGGGTTGCCTGCAATGCTAAGCCTAAGCAGAGCAGATCCACCAAAGTTAACAAACTTAGGTTCATTAAGTTAAATGGGTATACTCTGACTCCCTGGAAAAGACCCTGATGTTGGGAAAGATTGAGGGCACAAGGAGAAGGGGACGACAGAGGACGAGCTGGTTGGACAGTGTTCTCGAAGCTACTAACGTGAGTTTGACCAAACTGTGGGAGGCAGTGGAAGACAGGAGTGCCTGGCATGCTCTGGTCCAGGGGGTCACGAAAAGCCAGACACGACTAAATGACTAAACAAACAACAACTCTAACTAGAACTTTGTTGGATACAATTCTATGGTACAGGACTGCTGCTGCTACCTCAACCAGCTTTGATCTTGCATGGTTTGCCATTGCGTAAAACTCCTGCTTGCTGTCCACTCTTGCCAGGAATCCAACTATCAAATCATCTCATTGGATAGAACGAAACGAACAAACAGCTGAATCAATACCACCTCCCCAGACTTCATACGGTGACCCCAGTTTCTCATTTCCCCTCAATATGTCCACCTGAAAAAAGCCACATGTGCTTCAATGCCTTCCAAACAATTTAAGCACACACACACACACACACAAGCTAAACGCAGGCTATACGTTTTAGTTACTATATGTCTCCCGAAGTGACTATAAACATTAAGTGAAATTTTAAAACAAATATATTTATAAGGCAGAAGCTGCTTTAGCCCTTGTGAAACTAAATAAAACGGCTCGAGATTTCTCCATTTATGGAGCCAGCTTGTGACAAGAGAGGACAGGAGCAACTAATCCTCTCTAAGCAAAGAGCACAAGAAGCAGCATTAAATTATTATTCGTTATCAAGGATGCTCAAAGATTTTGTTCAGTGCACGTTTTTAGGGGAATCAACCTAAGTTTCTTACCCGACCCTTCCTGGATTAATAAATTATAGAGGGTCTTCTAAGTAGTGGCACCTACCCTGTGGAACGCCCTCCCATCAGATGTCAAGGATATAAATAACTACAGTTGTATCTGGGTTTTTGAACAGCTTGGTTCTTGAATGTTTTGGCTCCCGAACGCTGCAAACCCGGAAGTGACTGTTCTGGTTTGCAAACTATTTTTGGAAGCCGAAAGTCTGATGGGGCTTCCATGGCTTCCGATTGGCTGCAGAAGCTTCCTGCAGCCAATCAGAAGCCGCGCTTTTGTTTCCGAACATTTTGGAAGTCTAACGGACTTCTGGAATGGATTCCTTATGACTGTATACAACTTTTAGAAGACATCTGAAGGCAGCCCTGCATAGAGAAGTTTTTGATGTTTGACGTTTTGTTATGCTTTTATATTTGTTGGAAACCGCCCAGAGTGGCTGGGGCAACCCAGTCAGATGAGCGGAGTGCAATTCTTCTTCTTAGTAGTATTATTATTATTACACAGCTATCCTTCGGTAGTTGCACTTTTCCATATTTTGAGATGCATTTCCTGGCTGAGGATGTAAGAAGGGTGGGCTATATGGGCCACTGGCCTGATCTAGCAGGCTCCTATTATATTCTTATGATAATCTAATTGTGAGGGTCTCAATGACCACCTTCTGATTTAGATGGGTATTATATTTCTGATTTGCAGTAGGTGTCAAAAATGTTATCTTCCACCTGCAGTCGGAAGCAGTACAGTACATTCTACCATATCACCATTCAATTTCCTAATTCAGCTTTATGCATAGACAACATATCCCCAGGACATTTGAAAGAATATGAGAATTCTCAGAAGGATTAGCTGTAGAGAGAAGGCTGCTTTCATGTGTGGGTTTGTAGCTGGAACACCACAGCAACCCACACAGAGTGTCTGAAAAGTGGTCTTCTCTTTCTCTCTCTTGTCAACCTTATGAACTTGTTTAGTTTTATTTTAAAAATAAAAATAAAGAATGGCCAGTTCATGACCCTGATTTTCAACTCATCTAATTCTTACTGAAAGTCATAGATTGTTCATGCAAGACATTACATAACCTTAAAATAATTAACTATCCCTAGCCAAGAGTGGCACCGAAAAATCCACGGAGAATTTTAACCCATGTTATGCGCTTTGAACATCAAACCGAACATTCTTCTCCCTTCCATATGCCCACATTCCCTGGTTATTGGAAACACATGCCGGCACTGAATCATTTCATGGTTCATTTCAGACAAACATGCAGAAAACTGTGGGAAACAAATATGCAGCCCCGTGAAACGGGGAGGAATAAAAGGGAGCTTATAGCAAATGAAAACTCGGACAAGCTGTTGCTTGAACCACAAGGAGCTACAGAAAGGATGCTACGTATGCGGTGGGAAAGGGAGAGGAAAAACTTATCAGAAAAGCATCATAAAGCATTATAAAAGGAAGAAATTTGATTATATATGTGTGCGTATTGCCATGCGAATAAATCACCGAACTGAGATCTTGCAGCTTTCCGTTGTATTTCTGCTTCTATTACAGGAAATAGACATGGACAAAACTCAAGGAAAGTAGCATTAAGGCAACTGGCTACTGTACTGAGAAGCAGCAGATGTATTCACATAAGGCACCTTCTAATTCAGTTATTAAGGGAAGTTTAACCCTATCTGGGAGTAACTTTGGCCTAAGTCCAGTATAATGTGGAACCACCTGGCAACTAATATAAATCTATATTGCCTGGATATGAAAGACACAAGAACACACACAAGGTGCCATAACTACACAAGTGTCCCAAATGGCCAATCCTAAGTCATCACATGAGAGTTTTGGATATGTTCCTGGCTGGTCCATCAGTGAAGACAATGCAACATGAGGGACTAATAAACGTCACTTCTGAAGCAGAGGACCAACAAGAGGAGGCATTAAACAAAAGCAAATCCCTCCCCCAACTGTTTCATTATAAGAACTCTGTAACACAACAGTTGGAGCATTTTTAAAATAGTTATAGTTATATTATACTGAAGAGATGGGTCTAAAATTAGCCTCCCCCACCAGTGAACTGCCAAACTTATGACCTGTGGGGGCAGCCCTCTTACAGCCCTCTTACATAGAGAAAGAGATGCCGGTCTTTCCTATTATATTTCAGCTGCCCAATTCTCATTTATACGACTTTTCAGTTATTTTAGGAATTCAGTATCATATACTATGGAATCTGCTTTGACAGACAAGACTCTAGATTTGAATAAACCTTAGCCTCATACCTTTCCTGGAAATAATAATTAAAAAGTTCATGAATTTGTTTATTTGAAGTGCAGTATGTCAACAACATAAATTCCCACACTCCTAGTTAACTGACGTACATATTATGGTCTCAAAGTTCTTGAGGACTCCACCAAGATGCATTCCAGTTACAGTAGAAACCAGTGTTTCCCAACTGGGGGCCATATGGCACCCCCAAGATATTCCAAGAGGGCAACAGATGGAAATTGCGTAAATGGGGGAGGGGTTAGGGGGCCACAGAAGGAAGTGAGAAGTGAAGGGGGGGTCATTAAAAAAAATAACTCCTGATGTGTTGGTTATCCACTTGGCCAAAAAGAGGATTAGACAAATTCATGGAGGATAAGACTACCTACAGCTACCTTCCGTGTCAGAAGCTCTGACTACCAGTCACTGTGTACTGCAGGAAGGGAAAGTGCTGTTGGGTTCATATTCTGTAGGTGGGCTTCCCACGGGCATCTGCTTGGCCACTGTGAGAGAAGAGCGCTGAACTAGATGGGCCTCTGGTATATAAAAATATAAAAAGCTGGCAACGGATTGGTACCAGACTTTTAGAAGACATCTGAAGGCAGCCCTGTTTAGGGAAGCTTTTAATGTTTGACGCACTATTGTATTTTAATATTTTGTTGGAAGCTCCCCAGAGTGGCAGGGTATAAATAATAAATTATTACAGTGGTGCCTCGCAAGACGAAATTAATTGGTTCTGCGAGTTTTTTCATCTTGTGAATTTTTCGTCTTGTGAATTTTTCGTCTTGCGAAGCATGGTTTCCCATAGGAAATGCATTGACGGTTTCCCATAGGAATGCATTGACGGTTTTAAGAAAAAGGCGCAAGACGTTTTCGTCTTGCGAAGCAAGCCCATAGGGAAATTCGTCTTGCGAAGCAACTCAAAAAACAAAAAACTATTTCGTCTTGCGAGTTTTTCGTCTTGTGAGGCATTCGTCTTGCGAGGTACCACTGTATTATTATTATTATTATTATTATTATTATTAGCGATTGGCTTACAGGTGACCTCAGGCTTCACCACGTTTCTCTGCCATTACTGAGCTCTCCCTGCTCTGACACTCTTGGAACCACAAGAGTTCACCTTGTGCAATTCGCCAGATCGCATCGCCTTTGTAAAAGAGATTCTGAGTACAGAACATTTGGTCTTAGATTTCTGGGATTTTAGCTCACGGCACACCACTGAGTAATCATCGGCAAACAAAATTCTTCCCTTTTACATATCTCTTTGACCACATTTTTACAGGGTTGGAAGTGGATGAAAGGAGATATGTCCCCCTCACCACTTTAAGATCAATTATTTAGAGACACGGAGAGACAAAAGCAAACAGGCGTAATCCTCCCAGCTTTTCAACAGTTGGTGAACGCCTGTCTGGTAAAGATTTTAATTTGCCACCTGACAAATAGAGACTGTAAAAGTTAATGTCGTCCCCCCCAGTCCTAAGCGGTTAAATGGTTGGGGAAATAACCAACTGAACTGGAAGGAAGAACAGACATATTTCTTTTGGCACACTGAAATTATTTTTTCTCTACTTGCCCTGTACCTTATAATATATTTGCTTTACCTTACTGGAAACTTAACTGGGGTTCAAAATGAATCAGCTGCACAAGCAAACGAAGCTAGCAAACACTTTGAAAAGAGATACATTCATGCAGCTCAAAAACAGCCAGATTAAACAGACTTAAGGCCAAGCCACAGGAAATTTGGTTGCTATCACATGCGTTGCGTCACACATTTCTCATGTAGGGAAGAATGGCATAGATTAGTCTGCTCTGTGTAGGAGTCTCTGCGTGAAGCATGCAGCACACATTGGGTGATAACATCAAGGAGGAGCAAGTGCCACCATCTCCTCTTCCACCTCGTGATCGGAGCCACTGGCCCAGTAAATTTAGAGCTGGGCTATAGCCATGTGACTCAGACCTTAGAAAACTCAATGGAAATCCTGGCAATGCTTGGCGGGATAGTTTGTACATGCCAAGAAGCAAATTCTCTCCATTTGGTGATTTAGCACATGGATGTATTTGAATTAGACCCCAAGATGGACACACCTAAATTCTCTCTCACGGAAGGTTCAAACAAAATGCTTTTTATTAAAACTAGTCAGCATTCACCAACAGATTAGTACAGAGAACCTCTAGCAGTTGTGCAGATCACTTATCTTTACCCTGTAAAAAAGGGGTGGGCTTTAAGGGCCATAATCCCTTTGAGACTATATCCTGAGGGCCATATGTCAATGATGAGCAATATGGATTAACTAATCTGGAATTAACACAACTCTGGTTCAATATTCACAGTGGCTATCCCAAGTAAGAATTCACAATCCAACTCAGGTTTACGCAGGGCAATGTTCCACTGGGTTTGATGGGATTACAGTGGTGCCCCGCAAGACGAATGCCTCGCAAGACGGAAAACCCGCTAGACGAAAGGGTTTTCTGTTTTTCAATGCGCTTCGCAGGACGAATTTCCCCATGGGCTTGCTTCGCAAGACGAAAATGTCTTGTGAGTCTTGAGATTTTTTTTCGCTCCCCAACCCCTTTTCCTAAGCCGCTAAACCGCTAATAGCCTTTTAGCAGCTAATCCACTAATCCCTTAAGCCTTTAATAGCCGCTAATAGCCGCTAAACCGCTAATAGCACTAAGCCGCTAAGAGAGTTGCTTCGCAAGACGAAAAAACCGCTAGACGAAGAGACTCGCGGAACGAATTAATTTCGTCTTGCGAGGCACCACTGTACTTTTAAACAAGAATATAGAGCTGTATTATTATTATTATTATTATTATTATTATTATTAGACCCAATACAGCTACTGTTCTGGAGAGCAAGTGAAAGTTAATTTCTTTCTAAATGTAATATGTCTTATATACAAGCTCAGCAGAAGCCTACTAATTTCTTCTTTGATAGCTCGGGAAGGAGTGTCCTCAGGTCATACAAGCATTATTTTTATTAAATACAACACTGGACTAATTATTCTGAAACTACATAGAAAGTGTGGAAGAGAAAAACACTTTTAAAAGCACAGGAAAAATATGGAGAAAACCAACAGAAGGTTGCTTTAGCAGATGTCAGAAGCACAAAATAAGGATGGGGGGCACATGTGGTATCAGGGCTTCAGGTTGCCCACATGTGCTATAAATGGTGAACTGGGAGTAACAGTTCTATGCCCCACAATTTAGGCAGTGATATCTAATTACAGGGATGCGAGTGGCACTGTGGTCTAAACCACTGCGCCTCTTGGGCTTGCCAATCAGAAGGCTGGCGGTTCGAATCCCTGCAATGGGGTGAGCTCCCGTTGCTCGGTCCCAGCTCCTCCCAACCTAGCAGTTCGAAAGCATGTCAAAGTGCAAGTAGATAAATAGGTACCGCTCCGGTGGGAAGGTAAATGGCGTTTCCGTGCGCTGCTCTGATTTCGCCAGAAGTGGCTTAGTCATGCTGGCCACATGACCCGGAAAAACTGTCTGCAGATGAACATCGGCTCCCTTGGCCAGTAAAGCGAGATGAGCACCACAACCCCAGAGTCATTTGCGACTGGACTTAAATGTCAGGGGTCCTTTACCTTTTTATCTTTTACATGCAAAAATAGAAGCAAAGGAAATACATCACGCAATGCCAGATAGTAGCAGTAATGGAAAAGGCAAATGTCAAATTTTAGCTGTAATTAAAAGTGCATAGTACAGCATGTTTTAAAATAGGCATCTCTTAGCTGTTTGATAAAATAATTTTTATTCATTTGTTTTCAATTGAGAAAGATGGAAAGGATTTGCTGAAATAGCTAACTGAACTAGAATACAAAAAAGGGAGGTGTGAGGAGGTCGATGAAACAATTAAATGAAAGGTAAAGATATGGAAATATTGGATGTGTTTTTAAATGTTTTTGTTTTTATTGTTGCTATGCTGTATTGTTTTTTGTTTTATTTTATTTTCGATGTATTGTAAGGTATTGTTTTGTTCTGTTAAACTCTTTATTGTTTCTTTCTTCTTTTTTCTGTATCTATTAAACCTCTAATAAATATTATTTTTTTAAAAAAAATGAAAGATGCATTTTAAGATGATCCCCAAAACACAAGACTCCATTTTACTCAAGTTTTCTTTAGGCTGCTAGAGAAAACGAAGAAATCTTACATAATCCCTCAGTCTGCATCTCCCTACAATCACATTTTCACAACTCTGTACTTCTCCATGAGTTCAAATACCTTTTCCCAGACCCCCCTCCCCACAAAAAATGTTATTTATCAAAATCCCAAAATATTTCAAAACATCTCCCCAAAACCCAGTTGGGCAAAGAAATGTAAATTTAGTTTGTGGCAGGGGGCAAAGAGCTAAGCAATGACACAAAATTGTTAAATTTGGCTTTTATGAATGCAAGATTCGTACATGACACCAAAGCTCCCCAGCAAATACGCAGACAGTACTTGAATCCTGACCTTGGCCCAGCCTTGACAAAGGCCCAGGACCCAACTGAATGGTGCCAGGAGGTGTGGCTTCCTAAACAACAGTAGCATTGTAATGGATGAAGCTGTGCCTGTCATAACTTTCTCTAGCTACCATACAGATATGAAAGGGATAGGAGTTGGAACTCCCAAACTGCAATGAAAGAGAGTCGAGAGACAGCAACAGACAGACATATACAGAGAACGCAAGACATAATAAACTGACGGTGGAATTTTCCCTACCAGATGCAGTATGGATTGAAGATTGGGGGAAACAAAAAAAAATCATGGTTGTACAGTTTAGAGAGAAAGCTTGCCTGTGTCCAGTAGATTGTGGAAGGAAGGTATTCGCCCTGGCCTATAGACTGCATACATATTAGATTAGTTATGCCGAGATCCATCCAAACTTGTCAGTCAAAATTTAAGCATGTGGATGACTGAAATAAGAGCAAAAATTATGCAAAATCTTCTGTAGTTGATGTAAGTCACATACAATCACAGCAGCAAGATAAGGAATTGATGAATTAATATTTGCCGTCTTTCTCCTTTTATCAAAACCAACCTGAGCAGTGTTTAGAGAACTACATCTCCTACAGCACACTATTATAGACTGAATATTTTAGGAACATACTTGAACTGATTGTATGTGCATTTTGACTGTATACGCAGTCAAATGTCCATTGAGGTTACTTCTTGGCCTCTTGACAGACATTTGCATTCCAATCAAGGATTCCCATCAAGTAGGTGAAACCGGGACCAATCCCACCCACACGAATGACACACACAGAGAGACAGACACAAACTCATCAGCAGGAAAGGATGTCGAAGGGAAGCAATTTTAAGACTGAGTATGAACACCTTTGAAACGGCCTCAGCCAAACGAATCCATCAGTGACATATTTTGCATAACCATTGCGTCTACTATGAACACAGATCACATATCGGTCATAAAATTAATATGAAAGATCTGTTTCCAAATTACTGAAACCAAACCTCAACCTACTGAACACTTTTTAAAAGCCGGCAGTAGCATGCTAGTTTTACCCACCTTCTCCCTCCCTTAGGAGAAACTGCTATACTATGTGTGTGCATGTGTGTGAGTGTGTGCGCGCACACACACAACATGTTATCAGGTGGCCAGCAGATTCAGATGGAGAGCTTGACTTTACTTTAAAACATATCCTTGAGAGATAGTATAAAGAAAACTGAAACCAGTGAATGGCAATGCTCGTTTCCTCCAGTGGAATACATGTTCCATACACATGACAACCTTCTGTATCTAAAAGCAGTGTATACATCAAACAATGGTTGCCAACAGATGGGCGCAAGCTGGTAGGTCTCAGCTAACTGGTCTCCTGCAAGAGAGACTTGTCTCCTTACAGGAGGGTAGGAAACTCTGCAGTCATTTTCCTCAGATGCTCAACTTACTAGCAGGAAGCAGCCGAATGATTCCGCATATATAAAGATATATGGGAGGAAAATGGACTGCCTGGCTAATATACGTATGAATGTAAGGTTCTACACTAAGGCTGGAACAACCAGATGCATAAATATAAGACGGGGCACACCTGGCTTGACAGCAGTACATGTGAAAAGGATCTAGGGGTCTTAGTAGACCACAAGGTGAACATCAGTCAACAGTGTGATGCAGCAGGGGGTGGAAAAGAGCTAATGCTATTCTAGGCTGCAGCAACAGAAGTAGATTATGCAGATCAAGATCTATTCTGCCTTGGTCAGACCACAACTGGTGTCCAGTGTCCAGTTCTGGGCACGACAAACATGTGCAGAGGAGGGCAACCAAGATGACCAAGGGTCTGGAAACTAAGCCTTATGAGGAACAGTTGAAGGAGCTGGGTGTGCTTAGCCTGGAAAAGAGGAGACTGAGAGGAGATATGATAGGCAACCTTCAAATACCTTAAGGGCTGTCACATGGAAGATGGAACAAGCTTGTTTTCTGCTCCTCCAGAGGTAGGAGCAGAGGTAGGACCAAAACCAATGTATTCAAATTACAAGAAAGGAGATTCTGACAATACATTTCCTCTTGAAACAAAAATCTGAGTAACATTGCAAGCAGAGAACTAAATACCATAAGGTTGTGTATACAATCTCTATTGTATCTTTAATTCTTTAATGCAAAGGGAGTAGAGGTAGCACAACATACAAGACAACATATATTTGCCTGAAAATCAAAACTGAATATAGTTGGCTGCTCATGCCTCTCTGGCTCCTGAAGTGCTCACATTCATGAGGCCCAACAAACAAATGTCATATTGCTTATACTCAGATTGTTGTTTTTGGCCATCAAAGTATTGGTTATTTTGCAAGAGAGTGATACCGTCATTGTTGATACTTAATGAGGACAAAATCTGACTAATATTTACAAAATGTTAGTGAGAATGAACTGGCTCATTTGTAATTAAAAGGAACACTATTTGCATGACACTAGATTTTAAGACCATGCTCTGGTCCATGGGGTCACGAAGAGTCGGACACGACTAAACGACTAAACAACAACAACAGATTTTAAGAAGGGAAATTTTCTAAGAAAAACAAGAAGACCCAGGGAAAGAAGGGGTCATATTAGTCTGTGGTGGAAGAGCCAGTTTGCACGCAATGTTAAACCACGGTTTAGTGCTATGCCCCTGAACAGGAAGGAGAGGCTACAAGTCTTTGGCTCCTGCAACACCCTCCTGACACACGCACTGATGGAGCCAGGATGAGGACTTCTTTAGCTTCAGTTTCCACAAAACCTTGCTTGCCACTACAAACGAACCAGGGTTTGCTGTTTTAAAACCAAATTCTGATTCGCTTCACAAGCCAGCTTCATAAACCTGGGTTTGGAGTTAGCTTATTTAGAAACTGAACAGTGTGTTTAACAACACACTTTCTGGTTTTCTAAGTAACAAGCCAGAATTCATACAAACTGAAATTCAGCTCTGCAAGAGTCTTTCTCCTGGCAGTGTAAAGGCAAATGCCGGAACCTAAAGCTTCATGTGAGCTCCTTCATGCCCAAGCAAGCACAACTTATAAGGATTATTCTGTTGATGAGCCCTTTCAGTCTTGAAAATAATTCTGGGGCATGTTCTAGGGTGTCAACTGAGATTATATGGGGCACCAGTCATGTTTGTGGTGCCTTATGTGAAAGCGAGCGCTCTGTAGCTCACACGTGGACTTTTGGGGAAGGTTGTCCACTACTGTCCATCTTCACAGTGTGCCATCCCAGAGTTCTCAGAAATGCTTTGTAAACGCACTGCACTACAGCAACCAAGAAACAGAACCAAGGATGGGGCTACGCAAAGAATTGGTCAGATTTCCTAGATAGGTTTAATTCTTAACTGCTGGGCCATCAGGGGTGAGGGAGTAGTTTCACACCCATCACAATAATGATCCCGAGTGCACTAGTGTCACTTCTTTCAATGCAAGTGAATGGCTGTGTGGGCAGCACCAGAGGAGGTCCAGGGGACAAGTGCCCCCTCTAAAACACAAGGTGCTTGCCCTCCCAGTTGCCCCTCCATTGCTGGACTATGTCATTAACATATACTATCATTTTTCTAGAAATATGCTTTGCTCCTTCTGCGTGTGATTTTTCTTTTCTTGTGCCATCACTAAATGGCTGCCATTCATTCCCAAAGGGGGAAAAAATCAAGTGCTAATGGACTGCAAGAAGATCAAACATATCCATTCTTAAGAAAATCAGCCCTGAGTGCTCACTGGAAGGACAGATCGTGAAGCTGAGGCTCCAATACTTTGGCCACCTCATGAGAAGAGAAGACTCCCTGGAAAAGACCCTGATGTTGGGAAAGATGGAGGGCACAAGGAGAAGAGGATGACAGAAGAGGATGACAGAAGACGAGATGGTTGGACACTGTTCTCGAAGCTACCAACATGAGTTTGACCAAACTGCGGGAGGCAGTGGAAGACAGGAGTGCCTGGAGTGCTCTGGTCCAAGGGGTCACAAAGAGTCGGACACGACTAAACAACTAAACAACAACAACACTTGGATATAACATTGGGAGGCCTGGCCCTTCATGTACTAGACGGGCCGTTGGCCTGATCCAGTTGGCTCTATGTTCATTTTGCCTGTGATATAATAAAAATCCAGACATTTTGTCAGGGGGGAAATGCATTAAAACCTAACTCCTTATAGCACACAGCCCTGCTAGAGTCTGCCTTGTGTCATCTACGTAATATAATCAAGCAACCAGAATTCTGCTAGGTGATACAAGCCACTGCACTTCTCAAGAAATCTGTGTGCTATCTATGGTGAACAAGTAGATGCATGTGTTTAAAACAGTTTATGTGAAGTACTCTGAAAATGAAAAAGCAGGTTGCTGAGTGCAAGCAATCCAAAAAAGGAAACGAGTTGGGGGGGGGGAAGAATAATGATCAGTTTAAGGAACATCACAAGTCGCTTGCCCAGTTGTAAGGTGCATCATCTTTAAAGATGCGCTACTTTCATACAAACTAATTTGCAACGGGCTTCTATCAGGTGTAATTCGTAAAATACACCTGTTGAATTGACTATCATGGGTCTAAGGCATCATATCTATGATTAAAATTTAACAACATTGGTAACAGTATGCAAAATACTTTCATAATTTATTAGAACATGCAAGTACAAGATGCCGTATGTACTAATGCAGTATTAGGTGTCATTTAAAAGCAACGTGTAAGTTATTCATTTGATTTTTGTTTGTTTGTTTCTTCGCATTTGCTCTCTCCCCACCCCCTGAAGTTCTTTTATTTAACTTGAATCAAAGTTGATGATGTAAGGTTATCAGGAGAAACTGCTATTGTGATTGATATTAATCATCTCCTTTTTATTGTAATGAAGTAGGAAATTAGAAACTAATCAGTGACAATCTACATGAATAATCAGCACCAGCTCTTTGGCTGCTTTCAATGTGAGATTGCAATTTTGGCAATAGCTGGGGCAGCCATAACCCCCCTTTTTTCTTTTCCTTTTTACAAATTCCTTCTCTGTGCCATGAAACCATTTGTTCACAACACCAAAAACCTTGATTCTATAGACTACTTCAATCACTGATTTGTACTGTAATAACTATCTGAAGAAACAACATGGGGTTTCACCCAAGTAAGTTGTACTCAGTATAGACTCACAGAAATCCATGGAGTTGAATTAGTCATTATTAATTCTGATGGGTCTACTCTAAGTATGATACAACCCACAATCTGCGAACGTGATTTTTATATGTTCAGTCTCGATGTTGGGACTTCTTAGTGGAGAACAATTCTAATCTACAAACCCCATCCTACCGCTTTTTCCCCAATTGCAGGAAGTGAATGGTTAAATTCTTGGATGCCTAAGTTCAAATGAATTATCAGCATGGATGGATGAAAAGAGCCTCTACACAGCTGTACCATAAATGCTGGGAGGAAAACAGCTGATATAGCAAGCATCAAAGACTTGTAAAGCAAATGACCCTTCACTAGGCAAAGGCAAAGTGGTCCTAGCTGAAGCCCAAAAGCTGTACGCAAGGAAAATAAAGGCCCCAATGACCAAATTAACAAGCTTGCACATTTTTCAATCCTTAGAGAAGCAGAACGTAGATGCTGGCGCTGAGACTGTCAACTTGCAAAACTTTCAGGAACTGGAGCAAGGCCTCTTATGGCTAATTTCTACAATCGACTTTTACAGGGAAACAGCACCATATTATGACATTCCCCTGGAATTCTTTCCTGGTTATGTTAGTTATAACACTACATACAGTATAAGGTTTCTGTTTGCATTAGCAGCCCAATGGACAAAATTTAGACAAAATTTCATTGGACAACATTGGGTCTGGCGTGCTAGGGATCAGTTATGCCAAAGCGTTCCTCAAAATGGCTTGAATTTCTTTATTTTTGTGATGGCCAGTGGTTTTAAGCAAAAAGATTTGACTGACTGACAAGATGGATTTTTTAAAAATGACCCCCTTCAACTAAATGTAAACACAGCAGCAGCAAATTCAGCTTCGCACAGCCTTGGGATTTACCTGCCATCCACCTATCTGATGAGACTTTCCTGTAACAATTCCTCATATAAAAACCACATTTCAAATCATTTTTATATTAAAGAGAAAAGGGAAATGCCTTGTTAGTTGTTAAGGAACGCATTCCACATGGCGTTTCTCTTTCCACGCAACAAAACATGTCTTAAAGAAATAGAAGATTGGGGGGGGGGATGGTTCCCTTTTAGCTATTTGTTCCAGACACTGACAAGTGAAACATAAAAATAACATTGTGTTAAAACCAGAAGTGCAACCACTGATTTCAGCTATCCAAAGTCCATGGCTGTACCTCTCTTGTACCACCTGGGGCTGTTTTACATAAACCTTACATCATGGAAGAATTCCAGTGAATCTGCAAAGGAAATGATTTCATGTGCTTATTCTCTTTATCAAAGCAATTTCCTAGACCTTATAAGCGACAAACTTTTCCAGTGTTCAGCTTTCACTATCTAACGGGATTCTCTGTCCCTCTTTTATGCCCACCTCATCCAACCGCCTACCATACTTTTCCTTCTGCTACCACTCCTTTTCAAAAATAAATGTCTCACACACACAAACCCCCGAACCATATTCCTGGTTCAAATAAAGACCACCAATTTGCAACAGCCTTGTAGTTACATTAGTAATTAGTTTTCAGTTACATGAATTAAGGATGTTTCTACCCAATTTCTGGAGGAGAATTCTCAGTGGAGGTGAGAACTGTGACAAATGATGGCTGAGGGAAATGACAGCTGAGAGGGAGAGACACAAAAAATTGGAAGCGGGGATGGGAGAGAGAGAGAGAGAAATTAATCTCTTACTCATTCCTGGAATAAAACTGAGACAATCCATGAGAAACACCTTGAGAGGAACCCTCGAAACTCAAACCCAGTAGTTTGCAGGCCTTGCCTGCTTACGCACATGGAAAAAGTCAGTCTGTAGAAGAGGTTAGGGGCTGGGGGAGAATATCTAAGCCCCGCCACTACTTAAATCCTTGACTTTCAGTCTTTCCATTTTATTTTAAAGGCAGAATCTTATTTCTTTCAGTCTTCTTTCTCTTTTCACTCTTTCCTTGCATACCATGTGCTGTGCTCTGTGTGTGTGTGTGTGTATTCACACACAAAAAATATACAGGCACCCTCTAAAGGTATTTTCTAAATTCTGTCCCCTTCCCCCATCTCCACCGTGAGATGGAAATGAAGTTGGCTGCCAAGCATAGCAGGTGTGAGATGAATTTGTTCCAACGCTGAAAAGAATTCTAACAGGATGACGTCACTCCAGAATGTTCCCTCTACTTGCACAGTTTTTCCCCTAGCTGCCCACCTGGCTATTACTTTGTAGACAATGCATTGTGGTATTTGTGGTACTTTGCCATTAAAAGAGAGAGAGAGAATGAACCGAAGCAAGTTCTAAGCATATTGCCGAAACTTTGTTCTGGAGCAGGGTCAGCGAAGCAATTTGTTCTGAACTCTGTCCAAAGCTTGTTAAATAACTTATTCCTTCAACAAATCAAAATCAAACAGCAGCTTTCTCATTTTCGAAGGAATTGTGAGGGAACCAATAAAAGGTTAACGGTTTCAAAAATTGCTTGGGCAAATTATTGGGAGCCTTACTGAAGCCAGCTCCCAGGCACGATTACTTTAAACATTAATTAATTTGTCACCTTCCTACAATATATCTGTACTCAAGGTGACTTAAAACAAATGGCTTTAAACACAGGTTAAGTATAAGTTACAGGCTGGGTACAACCTAAGTATGACCAAATATGAACAACAGTATTCATCCTACCCGCAAAGCAGATAAGGGCATTATCAGAACTAATCACCATACATGCGTAGATTCTAGAAAGGGACATTATACCTAGTACAGTACTTTTTTCTATGCTCAGGACACATGCAACACACCACTTGTGCATTGCCCTGCCTAGCTAAGCATAGATGTAAACACAGATGAGACTAGAGATGTAAATATGGGGAGTTATAATTGCAGCTGACACGCTGTAATATGATTACCTCAGATGGTATACTGCTGGGAATAACAGTAAGAACAAAGGCAGAACAGAGATGAGATCCAACCACTGGAAGTTAGCAGCAGAAAAACAGCACGCCAGTTATAACTCATTGTAGATATTGTAATGCTTGTGGGGTGTGTGTAATTTTTTGGCCAAAATCACCCAAATTAAAATACTGGAAATTTCTGGGGTGCAAGGGAAACAAAACAAAAAAACAGGTCCCTGAATGCCACTGTTAATAAGTCTCCGAAACATCCCTCCAGGTTCACCACCTGTGACCAGGGAAGCAAAAATTAGGGTCGTTTAGGATCAGCAAAGAAAGAAAGAAAGAAAGCTCCAACAAGTTTTAACCACTAGTGCAGTGTTTCTCAAACTTGGGTCCCCAGCTGTTGTTGGACTACAACTCCCATCATCCCTGACCACTGGTCCTGCTAGCTAGGCATGATGGGAGTTGTAGCCCACAAATCGTTTGAGACACACATTTGAGAAATACACTGGCATACACTAGTGCTGTAAAATTCTTAACCCCAATCCACAAAATGCTCCAAGTCCCACTGAAATCAACCAGAGCAGCTGAAACAAACCAAAGTCCGAGAATTGGTTCTCCCAACCAAACAGCCTATCATTTTTGAAGCAAGCCATTATTCTTCATACTCAAGTTACCTTGCCTTTACAAAAACACAGTATCGCCTTAAAACTTTGGGGAACCTTCTTACTCGAGTGTGAACATCGCAGCAGCGCAGAGAAAGCCCTTAAAGGTCAGTGACCCACTCAATTTTCTGTCATCAGGAGGGGCTTAATCCTTTTCAAATTTTCAGCCCAAATCTGCCATTAAATGAAGGGCACTACTTTCATGAGGTAATACTTAAAGAAGATTCAAGAAAGCAAGAGCCAGTATGGTGTTAAGACTTGAAAGACCTACATTGGCTCCCAGTACGTTTCCGAGCATAATTCAAAGTGTTGGTTCTGACCTTTAAAGCCCCAAACTGCCGCGGTCCAGTATATCTGAAGGAGCATCTCCACCCCCATCGTTCTACCCGGACACTGAGGTCCAGCACTGAGGGCCTTCTGGCAGTTCCCTCACTGCGAGAAGCCAAGTTACAGGGAACCAGGCAGAGGGCCTTCTCAGTAGTGGCACCCGCCCTGTGGAACGCCCTCCCACCAGATGTCAAAGAGAACAAGAACTACCAGACTTTTAGAAGACATCTGAAGGCAGCCCTGTTTAGGGAAGCTTTTAATGTTTGATGTATTACAGTATTTTAATATTTTTTTGGTAGCGGCCCAGAGTGGCTGGGGAAGCCCAGCCAGATGGGCGGGGTATAAATTATTATTATTATTATTATTATTATTACTACTACTACTACTACTACTACTATAGCCCTGTTTTCACTGTTTGCAAGGGGTGGGGGCAGTGATCACATAGGGTTCCTGATCATATGGAATAAAAGTTATACATACAATTGAACGTCTTGCACACACCTTCTGCCCCTGTCCTCTCCCGGTTGAGCAGAATCTCACTGGCAACCATGAGAGGGAAGAGTGCTCTTGCGCTCATGTTCTGCTCCCTGGTCTCCCCTACAGGCACCTGGTTGGCCACTGTGAGAACAGGATGCTGGGCTAGATGGACCATTGGCTTGGCCCAAAAGGCTATTACTCTGTTCTCATGCATTCTCTGCATCCAGCAAACATGCTTAGAAGATGAGAATAGGGCTTATGACTGAGGAAAACTGGGTTCACATCCTTTTTCAACCATAAAGCTCACTGGGTGACTCTATCACAAGTCTTACCCACCTCACTTTAGGAAGAAAGAGGAAAGCATGAGCTCCTTGGAGAAGGGGGCGGGGTGGAAATAAAGATTAAGAAATAATATTTTGAATTTGCCATCTGGCCTTTTAAACTAACGAATTGGGGGAAACATATAACACAGTACAAAGACATATGCCTTGCATACTAATCCAAGAGTAAAAAGCTTCTTAATTAAAATAAAAAAACAAAAAATCCACAAGCACTCCTTGAAATCACAAAAACATGAATAATTTCATTAATATGGTTCAAAGCTGTGACATAAAATTAGCTCTAAGACTAAAAACAAAACTTTGCAAAACGTGTTTGAAGTATTTTGAGCCAGGCATTAAAACCCATCAGTTATTTACAGATGAAAGAAGCTCCAAGTGTCCTGGAACAATCAGAGTGAGAAATGCCAAAATCTGATTTCATCCATGTCCACATGTTCCTTTGAACTTGTAATTCAGAGAATTGGTCAGTGTATTGAACTAATTATCATGCTTAACGCTTGCCAATTTTGATGGCTGTGATCCTTTCTTGGTAAGAAGGGGATGAAGGGAAAAGGGGGGGGGGGAGGCAGCAAAAGGTGTAGTCATCTGTGAGGGGCATTTGGGAATAGTACACGTGCAAGGATATTATCGCATATACAAACATACAAAAACACATATAATTATACTGACGGAGTGCCAGAATGAAGTCATTTTTGTGCAGGTTATGCAACATTAACAGTACTCTTCCCATTAATCCTCATAGAAGACATTGCATTTCGCAGAATGCAAATTTTAAATCAATCTCTTTAAGCAATAACTTTGCAGCTAAGGAAGGTCCAGCGGCTCTCACAGTACAGATTTAGACTTTGTACTCAACAATGACACTTGAAACCAGACTGCTATTATTCAAGCAGAGATACACTGAAATAAGACATGTTTAAACGGGGATGAAATTAATGTTCATGAAAATAATAATAATTTATTATTTATACCCCACCCAACTGGCTGGGTTTTCCTACCCACTCTGGGCGGCGTCCAACAAAATATTTAAAATACAATATTACATCAAACATAAAAACTTCCCTAAACAGGGCTGCCTTGAGATGTCTTCTGAAAGCCAGATAGTTGTTTATTTCCTTGACATCTGATGGGAGGGCATTCCACAGGGTGGGTGCCACTACCGAGAAGGCCCTCTGCCTGCTTCCCTGGAACTTCATTCTAGCAGTGAGGAAACTGCCAGAAGGCATTCGGTGCTGGACCTCAGTGTCCAGACTAAACTGTTTTAAACAGTCTATTTTCGTGCCTGAAAGTGCCCCAGAATCCAATTACTTTCATTGCTTGGTCAAATCCTATACAGTGGTACCTCGGGTTACAGATGCTTCAGGTTACAGACTCTGCTAACCCAGAAATAGTACCTCGGGTTAAGAACTTTGCTTCAGGATGAGAACAGAAATCGTGCAGCGGCAACGGGAGGCCCCATTAGCTAAAGTGGTACCTCAGGTTAAGAACAGTTTCAGGTTAAGAATGGACCTCTGGAAAGAATTAAGTTCTTAACACGAGGTACCAATGTAGAGTTATGCTGGCGAGCACAAAGGAGACAGGAACGTTATGAAGTGACTGTCTAAAACAGTTGATCTATTGAAGCTTTCCAACATCCCCGGCAGGTAGCCAAGCCTGTATTTAACAGGTAGCTATAGGTGACTAAGAATTCCTTGCAGACAAGCAAGCACACTGGTTGAGGAAAGATTAGGCCACCTTATCCCTTCTCTACTAGCCCACTTGAGTTTCATGCTAGCCACAAGGAAGGAAAGACTCTCTATAACCATGATGGAAATCCTGCAGACTGGTAGAAGACTGGGGGATTGCTTCATACACTTCCATCATTCTGTGTAATACAAAAACTGCTTGTTTTGTATTTAGTGGCCTGCTAAGAGGGTGGCGCTGTGGGTTAAACCACAGAGCCTAGGACTTGCTGATCAGAAGGTCGGCAGTTCGAATCCCCGTGACGGGTGAGCTCCCGTTGCTCGGTCCCTGCTCCTGCCAACCTAGCAGTTTGAAAGCACGTCAAAGTGCAAGTAGATAAATAGGTACCGCTCCGGCGGGAAGGTAAACGGCGTTTCCGTGCACTGCTCTGGTTTCACGAGAAGCGGCTTAGTCATGCTGGCCACATGACCCAGAAGCTGCACGCCAGCTCCCTCGGCCAATAAAGCGAGATGAACGCCGCAACCCCAGAGTCGTTCACGACTAGACCTAATGGTCAGGGGTCCCTTTACCCTTTACCTTTAAGAGGCAAGAAGCAGGCATTTCCATGCTGGTCACAGGGGAGGGGGTTTCCCCTTGTCCTCAGTGGGCATGGTATTGCAGGATAGTACAAAAAAAAATTTTTTTGCAGGGTTGTAACTTCTGTGGACTTAGTAAGATTCTCCTGAGTTGTCACTTGTAGTTTTTAACTATCTCCACTGATTAATGAACCAGATGAATCAGATGAGGCTATTCAGTCTAGATCAGCCTTTTTCAACTTTGGGTCCCCATATACCAGCCTTAAATATCCTTTAAATATGACTGGCAAGTGTAAGTTTTGTGGGGGGTTTTAAGGGTGCTTGAAATTAATTTTCAGGTGAAAATCAGCAGGTGTTAAGATTACTTTTGAGGAGAACTGGCCAGACTACGTGAGTAACATATGCAACTGGTTTCACACAAATTAGCAGCTTCTGAAACACCACCACTTTCAAAACATACTTTTAAAAGTCACCTAAAAGATTTTTTAAAATCAGTATTTAGCAATTAATTGACTTCTTAACGTTCGCAAAACCTACTCAAGTTGCACCGGGGATGGTGACCAGTTTCAAGGGAATTGTTGGTCATTGAAAAATGTTTTTAGTGATTATTCTGAAAGACAACCTCAATTGCTCTACAGCTTCAACTACAGCTGGAGACAACTGAAAATCCATTTTATGGGAGGGGGTGACGCTCACAAGGTTTTAGGGTTGCCATATTTCAAACAGTAAAAATCCAGACAAAACAGCTGTTGAGCGTTTTTTTTTTTAAAGCAGACTAAAGATAAAATCATTTTTCAGCAGACTAAAGGTGGCCCTCACTATCAAATTCATAGCCACCAAAGGCTATGACAAACCTTTTGTTTCTGAAGCATCCCAATTTGTTGTTGGTTTTTTTTTTTTAGATCATCTGATTTGGGATTACTATCTAAATGGTATTTCAAAAGTGAGGCAAGAACTAAAGATTTGGAAGACTCTTTTATCCGCTTCCCATGAACATTCAGCTGTTTGAAAACCAATCTGATAAATCATAGTAATCCACATCTTGCTTGGTTTCTTTATTTCTAAAGCCCTCAGTCAAGAAAACCACAGTGAGTTTGATATGGAGTTCTCTTCTACGAAAAGTAAAGCGAAGGATAAAGTCGCTTGAACAGGTTTCTCCAATGTGAAGATAAAGACCTGGTGTGGTTTAAGCACCTCCATACAATGCAGACATCAGGCACCCTCTAGAGTATTGTTAAGGAATTGTCACTCAACCCTACTTAGTTTTCTTCTTGTTTTTAGTGCAGTGAGACCCCACGACTGAAAAGCCTTCAAATTGGCTTTACAATTAAAGATACAAAATCGGTGCCTTTAGCAAACAGAGCTAAATTTTCTACGTTGAATAAACCTCCACCTTTCGTTTCTTTATTTGGTTGTGTAGGGGGACAAGTTTAGGGGCCCAGCGGTTGTAGAAAAAGTCCTGATACTGGCAACCTGTTCAATATGGAGAGGTATATTTAAAGTGCAACATGAGCCCAGCTCTCGTTTCATGGCCCATCTGCATATGCTTACTATAGAATTCCACCGCACGTGTTGATCACAGCAGTTGCAAACACTGCATCTGAAAGATATTAAGTTGTAATAATCCTCCAGTGTTTCCTATTTGGTTCAGCCCTTGAGTAGCATATGAATAAAAATCAAAGCCAGCCTGGAGCAAGCTATCATAGCTCACATCACTTTGGGAAAAGATTTTTCTTCCAAGGATTGTACCTGCTCTTCTGTTGCTCCGGAAAAGGCATAGGCAAACTCAGCCCTCCATATGTTTTGGGACTACAATTCCCATCATCCCTGACCACTGGTCCTGTTAGCTAGAGATGATGGGAGTTATAGTCCCAAAACACCTGGAGGGCTGAGTTTGCCTATGCCTGCTCCAGAACCACAGACCCAAAGGAAAGTGGATTGTTTTTGTCTGGTGCCTTCCCTACTCGGTCATACTTAAATTCCAATTAATAAAAAAAACCTTCGAGATTAACGTGTTGTGCTAAGGTCACCAACATTTTTAGGCCTGGGGGTGCATTTATACCTTGATGCAATTGCTGGGGACTCCGTCTTTTTGTTCCTTGCCTCCCACCTTACCAGATCACACACACCCCCACCCAATCCCCCAGGACACAGAAAGAGAAAGTGCATGTTGACACACATACTTTGGTTTTCCAAGCAACCCAATTGAATTAATATGAGCTTGGAAAAGCACAGAGAGTTGAAAGAGGAAATGGGGGGAAAGAATCACTCTTCCTACTTCTTTCTGCAGCTCTACATACTTCGGGGGGGGGGCACAGACAGTAACCACCCTCACCATTTCATGACCAAGGGGGCAGTGAGTGGGTGGGGGCATGTGGAGCATTTGACCCAGGGGCAAATTTAGACCTGGTATGGGGTGGGGGTGGGAAAACAGCTCAGTATGCCGGCAATACATTTTAGTCTTTTCATTGCATTTCTGGAAAAAAATTAAAATCTTCTAAGTCACCGAGGGAAAAGGACCCTGAGAAGGCTTAATGCAAATCCGCAGCAATGCAGAAAGCAATTTAAATAATGCAAGGTGTGTTAGCGTTAATTGCATTATTACTATGCAGAATAAATCATTACACCTAAACCACAGTGAAAGCTGCAGTTGCGTAAAAGGCTAGTTTCAATGCTAAGTTTTCATTCATTATAATGTCCATTTCAGACATCTGCTAAAAGAATGTTCGCTTCAGAGGAAAAAAGAAAAGTCTAAGGAGAATTTAGGATCGGAGAGGGCTTCCCTCCTTTACCGCCCCCTTTTTCCCATGAACTAAATGTAATGGAATTTTAACAGATGTTCTCCTTGGTCATAGTTAATAAAATGAATTCTCCAGAAATGGAAAAGCCTGGCTCAGCTTACGAGGATAAACTTTCAGCAGAGGAGCTATAGATGTCATCACCAAACTGCAAGATCATGAATGCACAATTCCCTGTACAACTGGCTTTATCAGTATGCTCACACTTTGCACAAGATCTACCCCACACATCGCTTTGCTTTTGCAGTCCTGGAAATTCACGCAAAGCTGCGTCAAAATCCTTCACTTCTGTTGTATGCAATTGGGTTCCCAATGCCTACAGCGCCATCATAAAGCACCCATTCTTCCCAAGCTCTGTTAACTAAACTTCATTTCTGCACTGCTGTATTTGCATGGGATTGGTTAAGCAGCGGCCAAAACAACACATATTAGGATAAAGGTAAAGGTAAAGGTACCCCTGCCCGTACGGCCAGTCTTGACAGACTCTAGGGTTGTGCGCCCATCTCACTCAAGAGGCTGGGGGCCAGCGCTGTCCGGAGACACTTCCGGGTCACGTGGCCAGCGTGACGAAGCTGCTCTGGCGAGCCAGAGCCGCACACAGAAACACTGTTTACCTTCCCGCTAGTAAGCGGTCCCTATTTATCTACTTGCACCCGGGAGTGCTTTCGAACTGCTAGGTTGGCAGGCGCTGGGACCAAACAACGGGAGCGCACCCCGTCACGGGGATTCGAACCGCTGACCTTTCGATCGGCAAGCCCTAGGCACTGAGGCTTTTACCCACAGCGCCACCCGCGTCCCATACATATTAGGATGCTTAGGTGTAATTTTCTCGCCTTGCCATCTTCTAGGTTTTAACCGTGCTGCTACATGAGCCTGGAGAAAATGTTATCAGCAGGCTCAGAGACATGAAGGTAAAGGGTAAAGGGACCCCTGACCATTTGGTCCAGTCGTGACCGACTCTGGGGTTGCAGCGCTCATCTCGCTTTATTGACCGAGGGAACCGGAGTACAGCTTCTGGGTCATGTGGCTAGCATGATTAAGCCGCTTCTGGAGAATCAGAGCAGCGCACGGAAATGCCGTTTACCTTCCCGCCGGAGTGGTACCTATTTATCTACTTGCACTTTGATGTGCTTTCGAACTGCTAGGTTGGCAGGAGGTGGGACCGAGCAACGGGAGCTCACCCCGTCGCAGGGATTCGAACCACTGACCTTCTGATCAGCAAGCCCTAGGCTCTGTGGTTTAACCCACAGAGACATAAAAATAGATAAATTGAATTACATGCAATGGGAGCTGCATATGTGCTGCCAAAGACAGCATCACCACCTTCCCTCTCCCGGTTTTGGTAACACCTACAAAACTGCACCACTTGGCTCAAGGTCAACCTTGTGGCAAGGTCTCCGCCTCCACGACACTTCACTGGCTGCCATTGGCTGGGCTGCAGTGACATTATGCTGGATTTTGTTTCTCCTCAGATAAACAGGGACAGGAAAAAGAGGAGAAGCATGTGGTTCCTGTCACATCTAGTTATGAAACTAGTGCGCAAAAAGAACAGTGAAGTATCTAACAGTTCACAGCATGTCTCCCATCCAGTGCAGAAATCCCTGGGCAACAAGTGTGTGTGTGTGTGTGTGTGTGTGTGTACACAAGTGTGTGCACACAACTGTTTTTGTTCATTACATGCCCAGTAAAAGAGTGCTATTTTGACACACAAAGCTGGAGTTAAATTTAAGAGAAGCTGGTCATTCACGATTTGTTTCAATCTGAAGTGAAGGTGAATCTCGTTCAACCATAATTTGTTATTCATTCTATTAAGGTAGATGTTCAAGCTGTGGTGTGCGGGGAGCAATATTTCGACTGAAAATGGCTCTGAAGGACCTTTTGTGAATTCACATAATGGAAAGGGCCCCAAGAAAGTGCCGCCATTTTGAGTACCCAAGAGTTTTTCTCGGCAGCGTCACATATGTAACTGTGCTAAGAGACCTAACCAGAAATTAATTACCAACCTGACACATATCAAAAAACATTTTATTTGAGAGAGAGAGAGAATAGCATCCAGTAGCAGCCGTGCGTTTTATCTATCAGTTAGTATGCCAAAAAATAATAATAATAAATCAGTATTCTTTGGCAGTTGCATTTTATTCATTTATTCAGAACCCCTCAGAGAAATCAAAAAGCCTTGTTGCCCTTTTTCTTTTCTTTTCTTGCCTGAAACCAGATGAAATCGCAACAAGTAACATGTGCTTAGTGAGGCAGAAAATAAGTACAGGATGAAGATATAGCAGGGGTTACGTTTGAGAAAAGCAGGTGTCACCTCTTCAAACAAATAACTCTTCCCCCCCCCCCCTGACACACAGAGGTATGAGAACAAAGAAACCCTCATCACCATTCCCCACTACCTAGAGCTAGACTAAGCGTGGGATTTCTTATTGTTATATGATATTATTTACACAGGACATGGAGCTCCTCTTGTTTTGTTTGAAACCTGAGGCAGTCTGTACGTGCACCGAAGAAAGCATTTAAAGCAGGGGTAGTCCCTGTGAGGCCCTCCCAAATGTTGTTGGACTACAACTCCCATAATCCCCAGTCAATGTGACCATTGGGCTCGGGGAGGGGGAGGTTGTAGTCCAGCAATTTCTGGTGGGCACCATACTGCCTACCCTTGCTTTAAAGGAATAAATAAACTTTGGAAGGAACGCTAGCAAACTGGCGCTTCAGACAACAGTATAAACTATGTGCTAGTTGAAGAATCGGGAGCTTGCTCAAGTTGTTGTTATTCCATTTCATTTTTCATTAATGCAGTATTATGGCCCTATTAAAAAAAAAAAAAATGGAGAAAAAGAAGGCATAGGGAGGAAACAACTTTTGAGATTAGGGGAAGCGTAGCTCAATTAGAGCATGAAACTCTTAGTCATGGGTTTGAGTCCCACGTTGTACAAAAGAAGAAGAGGAGTTTGGATTTGATATCCCGCTTTATGACTACCCGAAGGAGTCTCAAAGCGGCTAACAATCTCCTTTCCCTTCCTCCCCCACAACAAACACTCTGTGAGGTGAGTGGGGCTGAGAGACTTCAGAGAAGTGTGACTGGCCCAAGGTCACCCAGCAGCTGCATGTGGAGGAGCGGGGACGCGAACCCAGTTCACCAGATTATGAGACTACCGCTCTTAACCACTACACCACACTGGCGCTGCAAGGGGTTGGACTAGATCAGACTCATAGTCCCTTCCAACTCTATAATTCTGTTATACTGGTGCTATGCTCCTTCTCTTCTTCCAGATTGCCAACCTGCTGCCTGAATCTTCACGTGGTGTGTAGTTAAATTATGGCGCTCACTCCCACAGAAGCCACCCAGGTGGCTTTCAAAGGGGATTAGACAAATTCAAGGGGCAGAGGGCTACTGATTGCTACTAGCCACAATGGCTAACTCTGCGTCCATGGCTGGAGGGGAAAAAATAATTCTGAATATCAATAGTTGGAAGCCACAGGAGGATGTTCTTGTGTTTGGGTCCTGTTTGCGGATCTCGCGGACTGGATAAGCCATTGGACTGTTCCAGCAGGTTATTGCTATGTAAGGTTTTAAAATTTGCCCCAGATGCCAAGCCAACTTCTTACAAGCACGCTGTTCTCGCGTGCTCCCACGGGCCTGTGTGTTTTGTTTCTTATTCACCTACGACGTTACGAAGCATCGCCAGTGAGTGCCTGACACGACATCAACAGTGCCTGAGGGAGAGTTAGCCCTGGAACAATGAAGGAGCTTCCGAAGTAACAAGGAGCCCAAATAAAAGGAAAATGCAGTAGATCGTCCTAGAGATTACCATAGTCCCTAACAAAGATGGGAGCCGACGTTCGTATTGTTGTTTTTAATCGTACTAAAGGGGCTCACGGCACAATGGCGAGAGGCGCCATTTGAGGCACAGGAGCCCCTCCGCTGTCCTTTAATAGTAGCCGCTCTATTGAGCTGCAGAATAGGAGAGTAAAGAAACATGGCCACTGCCTCACCTCTGCTGAGAGACCAGCAGCCTTTGGATCTGCCCCAACTTTCACCCGCAGGCAATCTGAACTGAACCCAGCTGGCCATTATAAGAATGACGGGTGGTCCCCAGTGCCAGTCCTATGCAGAGCAGACCCATTGAATGGAATAGAAATACATGCCCTTGGGTGGCCTGTAGTTCAGACAGTAAGATGATTCATGGAGGAGTAGGCTATCCATGGCAGATGGTTACCTTCTCCCTTGGCTGTTGGAAGCGACATTCCTCTGAATACAAGTTTCTGGGAATCACAAGTAGGGAGAGTGCCGCTGCACTCACAATGTCCTGCTTGCAAGCTTCCCACAGGCATCTGGCTGGCCACTGTGAGAGTAGGCTGATGGACCAGATGGGCCATGGGCCTGATCCAGCATAGGCTCTCCATTTAAATCTGAACTGACTCTTTCTCCCTATGAGATGGATGTTTAAAGGAGGCATTGTCCGAGAGGGCCAGGTAAAGGGAAGCACGAGAGAGAACTGCTTACAAAATTTCATCGTTTCCATTTCAGTCGTATTACTACCATAACACATCTGGAGAAAAAGAAATAACTGAAGGAAATCCAAAAGACATAGATCATTTTAAAAGGGGAGGGGGAAAGCGTGTTACCTCTCTTAATACTGTGCTTTTATAACCTCGGTAGAGTCCCAGAATACCCTGCGAATAAACAAGAGAAAACTTCAGCGATTGGGAATTATGTTAGCAAAGACTGCAATTTACGGATGATTACATGGCAGGTATTACAGCTTTACTAAGCGTAATGCTCAGGCTTCCAGCAAATTGACAATATTGATTACAAACACACTATAGGTTGTCTCCCTAGCTTTACCAACATGGGAGGGCTTTATCCCCACTTTCAAAACTTGCTTAACGGCTACTAAAAAATAATCAGTCGCAGTGGCGCATCGAAAGGATAATACATTGCATTCTTAAGTTAGAAGAATGGGAAGGCATAGAAATATGTCAACACATTCTTGCCATGCATAGCTGGTATCTAGAGCCATCAGGGATTCCAAATGCACACGAACAGAGAAAGGGAGTCTTTGAGGCTGGTGGACAGCCAAACATTTAATGAGTAACCCTTAATATTTAACAGCTTTGGGTCATGCCCACTCTGAAGAGCAATCAATTTTATTTGTTGTTCCAACCATCATGGTCATTTCAACCACCACCAAAAAGAAATACATGCTCTATATACGCTATACAGAATGCAAATAGATACACCATTAAAAAACAGAGTTAACCAATTTATGCATATATATATTAAATCACAGACTGACACAAATAAGTTTCTATATCACACTACCGATCAAACTTTGCAGTCCACCTATTATCTTTGATTAACGCTCTTCTCGGTTTCTGCTCTGCAGCAACAAATCCTGCAACACTAAGGTAGCAAACGTATCTGTGCCAGGCAACAAATGTGTGATCGCCACTTGGTTGTCCACATCAGGCATCTTACACAATAATTCCAGGCCCCCTCTGAAGAAAAAAAGGCTCACAGAAGAGTGCCAGAATACTTTGTGTGCATTGTACAGATCTGGTCCACTGGTGTTCTTACAACACCAGCTTCCTGTTAGTACGACTTCTTACTTCCATGTCGTTGTCAATCCAGCCTCCTGCAGAACTGGCCAAGGGAGATCCTAGGAACACATCCACACCAAGGTGGATATGTCAAGACAGAAGATGATGAGAGCCAAGTCGAGCTGCTTCATTCCTCTGGACACATCACAGGCCTATCCATACTTCTTCACATGATCTGCTTTGACTTATTTGCTGGTCTTTTGAGGCTTCTTGGTGATCTGTTTGGTCATCCTCCAGTTTCATCCAAAATTCAGTGGATGTACACAGGCTAAATCCTTGCCCATGACAATTCTAAAAACACACACCCAAAAAACTCCTCTTAGAAGACTCTCTGGGCCAGGCATAGGCAAACTCGGCCCTAAAGATGTTTTGGGACTACAACTCCCATCATTCCTGAACACTGGTCCTGTTAGCTAGGTATGATGGGAGTTGTAGTCCCAAAACATCTGGAGGGCCGAGTTTGCCTATGCCTGTTCTGGGCCATTCAATGAAGCTGAGTGTTGGAATATTCAGAACTTGCAAAACAAGGCACTTAAATAATGCGTAGCTAAACTGCTCCATCGCTGTGTCAGTTTATTTAAGGTAAAGGTAAAGGTACCCCTGCCCGTACGGGCCAGTCTTGACAGACTCTAGGGTTGTGCGCCCATCTCACTCAAGAGGCCGGGGGCCAGCGCTGTCCGGAGACACTTCCGGGTCACGTGGCCAGCGTGACATCGCTGCTCTGGCGAGCCAGAGCCGCACACGGAAACACCGTTCACCTTCCCGCTAGTAAGCGGTCCCTATTTATCTACTTGCACCCAGGAGTGCTTTCAAACTGCTAGGTTGGCAGGCGCTGGGACCGAACAACGGGAGCGCACCCCGCCGCGGGGATTCGAACCGCCGACCTTTTGATCGGCAAGCCCTAGGCACTGAGGCTTTTACCCACAGCACCACCCGCGTCCCGACAGTTTATTTACTTGTGACTTCCACACCCCACGCCAGAAGTAGTCACTCCTTTGACTACAGTGCAACAATGTAAACCTCCCAATCTGCACACCCCAACCCAGAACAACTACTTTCTCAACTCGCCATTTTACACTTTTGAACAAATGGCAATATGATCCCTGGGGTTTTTCTGCAGACTGCTGGGTAAGAGACCAACAGGGAGTTTGAATATCTGGTCCAGAAGGACTTTGGGAATCATTAACGTTCTGGAGCATACAGTAACATCTTTCCGTTCTCAAGGAATTAGCAGCTCAGAGGCTCTCCTTAACTAAAAACTGCTTTTTGGTTTATTTATCCACTGCCACCCATGCATATTTGTGCTTTACAGAGTAGAAAGATGCCAGGTCCCTGCCCTGAGGAGCTTACAAAACTCAAATCTGACACATGGGAAAGCACAGTATAAGGAGATAGAAGTGTAGGTAGGGGTAAGCACAGGAATAATATATTATTGCTTCAGTTCATACCTCTTCGCATACAGTATTGGTAAGGATCCGTAAGGTACTGGAAGAAGGAGAAACTTGTGCTCTCTGTTTCACAACTTCAGAGGGAACCCGTATTAGGCAAGCGACCTGCAAAAGCAACATAAACTTGAGTAAGAAGTCGAGAGAGTTCAACCTGCTTCTAGATGCCGTTTTGTTAACCAGAGACCCTTCCTTGTTAAAAAAGGAAAAACAAGGTATGATTTATGTCTTTCCAAACAGCCTCAAGAAGCATTTTGTGTCTTTCTGCCAAGCATTCCATCCATCCATAAAGCCAATATGCTGGATTTGGAGAAAAGAATTAATTGGTTTTGTTGAAAGAGAAAGGCAGGCAGCAAGTATGAATCCTTCTAATATTAGCAAGTACTTGGGAAGCTCTGACAGCTCAACGTGGACACACTTCCATTTTCTGAGAAGAACACAGGCAGGCAATGCCATCTAGTGACCAACAGAGAGCAACTTTAATCAAACTTATAGCCTCAAAATGTGTGAGGGTATGAGGACACCCTCGTCTCAAATATATTCTGTAATTCATCAATGCAGAGTATATATCACACAGAATTAATCTGTACTGAATTATTCCTCCAGCTGTAAATAAGCCCTTTTACCAACTATAACAATTAAGACCAAGACGATATTACCAAGGGGCTAAATCTGCCTGCTCAATTTGTTCCTGATATTGTCTCTAAATTTGTTCCTAATATTGCACAATTGCCTGGAAGTCTCCTTCTGAAGGAAAATATATTTACCATGACTCCTATCGTGGGTTAGTATCACAGGAGGAGTTTCAAAGCTGAAAGCTTTGAGCTGGATCCTCACAAGCAAAACAGCTAGACTCCCTGTTAAAGAAATACTATTCCAGGAAAACCTGGAATTAACTTTGTTTAATAATGTCCTCTCCCTTCAATCCTGTCCTGCCTTGCAAACATCCTGCCCAATCCAATGTATTTTTACTCAGAGGCCTGTAATGGCGCCTATTCCCATGTCCAAAGAACTTTAGGCCGGCCCGTACAGTGGGCCCATTTTGAATTCTGAGAGAGTGCCAGCGGTGACAGTCACAAAACTGATGCTATAAGGGGAACAGCACAACACAAAATGCCTGCCAAGGGCAGTACAGTATATAACACAAAATGCTAGACACAGCCATCCCCTAACCACCTCATGCTTACCATATCTGGCTGATTCTGTTGTGGAGATCACACAATAATGCAATTTGCTGTCTAATAGCATGCAGTACTGGGAAAAATATACACGGTGGTCACACCACAATCGTTTTCAATCAATAGCTGTCAACTTTTCCCTTTTCTTGCGAGGAATCCTATTCGGAATAAGGGAATTTCCCTTTAAAAAAGGGAAACGTTGATAGCGATGTCTCAATCCTCATATATCGCTTAGAAGCTACCTGCACATTTCGCCCCATAGCTTTCTTCCTAGGAGGGCTAGAGACTTGTTTTCTTTTTTTAATGAAAGATCAGGCTCTGGGGGAGCAGCCCAGAAAGAGCGCCAGTGAAAGCCGGGGGGGGGGGGCGTGCCATAGCCCCTGTGATGCCAGAGTGGCAACAGAGACTGTAAGACCTAAGGACCATGCCGCAATACTGATCAGTACTGATCAGGGCTTTTTCTAACAGAAAAGTCTTTCACTAAGAAGGGCAGAGCCAAAGCTCAATGGTACAACATCTGCTTGGGGTGCAGAAGGCCCCAATCAATCCCTACCATCTCAAGGTAAGGCACTCTCTGAAACCCCAGAAAGCTGTTGCCAGTCATGGCTTCCCAAACTTGGGACTCCAGCTGACTACAATTCCCATCATCCCTAGCTAGTGGGACCAGTGGTCAGGGGTGATGGGAACTGTAGTCCAAAAACAGCTGGAGACTCAAGCTGGGGAAACCCTGGTGTAAGCAATACTGAGCTACATGGACCAATGGTATGACTTGGCATAAGGTAGTTTCTTATGCTCCTAACTATCTTCCAATGGGATGCAGGTGGCGCTGTGGGTAAAACCACAGAGCCTAGGGCTTGCTGATCAGAAAGTCAGCGGTTCAAATCCCTGTGACGGGGTGAGCTCCCGTTGCTCGGTCCCTGCTCCTGGCAACCTAGCAGTTCGAAAGCATGTCAAGTACAAGTAGATAAATAGGTACCACTCCAGTGGGAAGGCAAACGGCGTTTCCATGTGCTGCTCTGGTTCACCAGAATTGGCTTAGTCATGCTGGCCACATGACCCGGAAGCTGTCTGCGGACAAACGCCGGCTCCCTCGGCCTATAGAGTGTGATGAGCGCACAACCCCAGAGTTGTCCACGACTGGACCTAATGGTCAGGGGTACCTTTACCTTATCTTCCAATAGATCAGCCAGATCTGAAGAACTCAGATCCAATTGATTCATATCTCTCATACACATACATACACACACACACACACACACACATTTTACAGAAGATATCAGATATTCTTTTATACATTCAACATTGACATTGACTTTCCTCCCTCCCTTTCTACGGTTACATAACTTATCTCTTCTTTTTTTTCCTGCATTTCTAACATTAAAAACTAATTACAATTAATCTCTTACACTTAAAATTTCAACATCGCCATCTGCACGTGTTTATATCAGTCTTGCTAAAGTTTTAAGCTGTTTACAATAGTTCTTTAAATATTTAATAAATGATCCCCGCTCTTGATTAAAAATTCTCTCTTCTTGATTTCTTAATCCTCCAGTAAGTTTCATCATTTCTGCATATTCAAGTAGTTTTTGCTGCCAGTTCTCTTTGTTTGGAGCTGATTCTTCTTTCCACCTTTGGGCAATCACTATGGATTCTCCCCCCCCCCCCTTGACTGAGATGTTTCCGATACATTTGTGTTTTGTTTTGTTTTTTTTAAAGTTTGCACAACAGCATACATTAGTTCAAGGCCATAGATTGTTTCATCAGCCAAAGGCCTGGCTGTAGAGGAATGTTAGTGCCTGGCGCCTGAATTTATTTAATGAAGTCGACAGGTAAGCCTACCTGGGAAAGCATTCCACAAATAAAAAGTTACCATAGGGCTGGAACCAAAACTCAACTCTATTTCCTGCTCAAAACTGAACTCATGTTCATGTCCCACTAGGACTAGTTCCCATTTCGCATGGGATGGTTGCAGCATCCAAAGTTTTAGAAACAATGCCTAAGTAGCTTACACCAAGTTGGTGGCCAACGAGGTGTAGGATCTGATTTCAGAGTCCAAGCTTTTTCAAAGTTACCTGTGAAATGAAATCAATTCATCAAGAGCCAGAGAGAGATGCGCGGATACCCAAATGTCATTCTAAAAAAGGTACAAAGCCGTGTGTGCTCTTCAATCCCAGTGGTCAAAAACAACAAAATGACCCCAATATGACTGAGAAAATAAGAACCGTCAATGGTTTTTTGTAGTTTGGCATAAATATTTATAGAACTTCATGCTTCATAACACACCATGTCCTTATATTTAAGTTGTGGTGTGGTTCTTTTTAATGGTATTCCTTAATACTAGAGGGGGGGAAGACTTTAGAAATACTACAGATGAAAAACAATCTAACCTACCAAGGGGATTCAAGGCACCTACTGTGGCTTCCTGACTTCTGTGGCGCTGCAATCTTGGCATGAGAGGGGAAGCTACAAAGTAATGTCTCTCTCTCTATTTTCTCTCAGACACTTGCGGTGCCTTCCATTTTGTTTCATATTATACTTTGATGTCTTTTAGATTTGAATTTGAGCTACAAGGGAATTATTTCACTGCACAGGAACAAAAAGAGAGAGAGAGAGCGAAAGAGAAAAAGAGCGCAACACATTGTAGTGGTATGAAAGTTAATGTCATTCTGTTGTCAGGTTGGTTCTATATGGCACTCTTGTGCAGAGAGACAAGGGGGGTTGTTGTTCCATTCTAGGCGGAAAGGTGACATTTTCACTTTACATCTGAACTTTGGACTTGCTGCGTTCTTCTTGCAAGCGCTTCTCAGAGACAGCCGACAGAGAGAAGCAGGCTTTGGTTTGCTTCCTCCTCGCAAGTTTGAAGTATGAAAAAGAAAAGGTCTCCTATTTGCTTTCAAGACACAGGGCAAAATGATACAAAAGGGGCCTAACTCATTCCTCTCCCACTAATCTCGCATGTGAAAACTTCCACAATTAAAAGGGGGTGTGGAAATCAGCCATCTGTATGATACAAATTGTTTTCTTAACCGTTCTTTGCAAATGGAGGCCATTGATCTCCAGTCACGGAAAAATGAATTCAGTCACTGAAAAGGGTTCTGGGAAGCCATTTTCTGCTAAAGCAAAGACAGACCCTCGCTGTGCTTTTCGCCATGCACAGAACAAATTATTGTTTCTTGCTGCTTTCTGTCAAGCACCTGTAGGCCATTTATAGCTGCTTGGCTCCACAGTAAACGTGTACATCTTGCCCTCACGGGGCAGAAAAGTGTGCAGGCTTTTTTAAAAACAGGGATAAAAGGTAATAAAGACTTTTCAGCTGAAGTTCCAAACCTAGTAGTACAGCAACAAATGTAGTTTCTCTTTTCTTTCAGCAGAGCAGGCTTGTCCTGTAGCTTGTTCATTTTGCTAATGAGTCAATGGGATGCTTATGTCATGAGTGACCCTGATTCTCTGCTTCTCTCTTCCCCCTGACCCCAGCTCTCTCTCTCTCTCTCTCTCTCTCTCTCTCTCTCACACACACACACACACAGGGGCCTCATTCAGCTTTAACTTGAAAGCACTCTTCAGCAGTTGCATTGCATTTAAAGTAAACCAGTGGGGTCTGTGCAGATGAACACACTAACTCGGCCCCCATCAGCATCCTGATTGCCTCATGGGCGAAGTTTATCTCCCAGAAATCTCTGGATCCAAGTCATTTAGCCTAGCATCCTGCCGCAGTGGCCAGCCTGAAGCTTCTGGGAAGCCCGCTGCAAGGCTTGAAGAGTACAGTGGTACCTCAGGTTACATACGCTTCAGGTTACAGACTCCGCTAACCCAGAAATAGTACCTCGGGTTAAGAACTTTGCTTCAGGATGAGAACAGAAATCATGCTCTGGCGGTGCAGCGGCAGCAGGAGGCCCCATTAGCTAAAGTGGTGCTTCAGGTTAAGAACAGTTTCAGGTTACGTACGGACCTCTGGAACGAATTAAGTACTTAACCTGAGGTACCACTGTGTGTACGTGTGTGTGTGTGTGTGAGAGAGAGAGAGAGAGAGAGAGACCTGAGCCTGCAGCTGAGAGGGTTGGAAACAAGAAAATTTGACATCAAACAAGGAGTCCCTGCTCTAACTTGCATCTTGTTTCAAGGGAGCATGAGGTTTCTGCATGAAACTGATTTGCCCTCCTGGAATGGGGTCTGGGGGCACAATTGAACTAGAACAACTTTTGCCGCAACCTGAAAGGTAACCCCAAGGTTAGATTACTGCAATGCGTTATACGTAGGGCTGCCTCTGAAGACGGTTCGGAAACATCAGCTAGTACAGAATTCAGCAGCCAGAATGAGGCAAGACAGTCTCAGCATATTAGACTGATCCTGGTCCAACTGCACTGGCTACCAATTCGTTTCCGGGCCCAATTCAAAGTGCTGGTTTTGACCTATAAAGCCATAAACAGCTCAGGACTGCAATACCTCAAGGACCGGCTCTTTCCATATTAACCTACTGGGACCCTGAGAGAGCGGCCCAGAACCAGAAGTAGAGGCTGGAGAGGAGAGGAGGCAGGCTGCTGAAGAAGCCAGGGAGTCTCCCCTCCGACGGCGGCCAGGGACTCAGCTACACTGTCACAATAATACGTTTTGAACGTGTTACAAACGTGCAACACCAGATGGTGCCAGAGAGCAAAAATGAATTCATATGGATTTTTACATAGGCTCCCCCCCTTTTATTGTAACGATTTAATTTCTTATTTATAGCGTTTTTACCCTGTGTCTAGATCCACCCCAGCTCACCTCTCCCTGGTCTCCCAGAACACGAAGAGGAATGAAGAGGGCAGAGCAAAGAGAGACAAAGTGAAGGAGTCTCATGTTGGTGGGGAAGGACCCAGGAGAAGAGGAGACTTAGGGAACAGTGGGAAGGCAGGGACCTTCAGTCCTCGCTACTGCCTCACTGGGGCAAGACCTACTGGGAACAGTTGCTGTGACCACTTGGCCTCTGCTGGTTTGGTTTCTTTGAAGGAAGAGTAAACTTCGCTGACACTGGGGGTTTTATTGCTGCCTGCCCCTGACTCTAGCTCCCAACACTCACTCAGAGGCCACTTGCAGTATTCAGTGTAAACACTGCAGAGTTGTCATAAGCCCCCACCTCACTCAACTGCAGCCCGTTCCAACCAGAAACAAGGAGAATGAACTGTATTTGCTTTGTAATTTGTATTAAACCAGTTTGGAGAGTTTTTTTTAAAAAAAAAAATAATTTTTTTTTTTAATCGCACTAAACAGAAACCAAGCTGCTATTACTGTCTCTGAAATCGATCGTTCTGTTTCATCACTGCAGCCAACAGCAGCTGATAAGACTTACGGTCTCCAATTTGATCTAACCACGTAGCTATCGCCACATCTTCCAGCACTTGATAACACTTATCAATTATGAATTCAATGATGTATTGCGTGAGAAAGTTTCCCCCTTTCCTTTTGCCGTTCCTGAATCTACTGAACACGCACGTATGGATTCCTGGAGGACGCAGAAGTACCAACTCATTTCAAATACTATTTGGAGGAAAGTAACAAGCTAGAAAAGGAAAGCGTATTTGCTTTTCGGAGCCGAAACATTTGTTCAGGTGTCAGAAATTGTTAATTAGGACTCATCCTTTTCCTGAAATGGAGATATGCTTTAAATACACAGGATACAATAAGTGTACCAATACTGCCATCTAGTGCTCAAGACTGCACTGCAATCCATTTAAAACAGATTACAGAATTCAGTAATATCAGAAGAACATAACTTTGGTTTGTTTTAAAAAACAGCCTTCAGTAAATGCACACTTCAGCAGTTTGCAGCTCTAGATCAGTTGTGATTTGTGTTGTAATGATATAAACATTCCTCAATATCACTCGCCTTTATGCAACATGAAGAAAAGAAACATTGGCCTAATTTACAGGACTGTTCTAAGGATTACGGATATGGGGACTGTTCCAAACACTTAAAATGTGTGCTATACAAATGCCTGCAAAGTATAATCCCAGCTTCCAGTGAAGACAAACAAAGATTTAGGAATTCATCTGGTGGTGCGGGGGGCAAGGAGGATATGTACTGAATGTACAAACAGTGAACTCCTTATCTATTTTATTTTATTTTTAGGATGCTATATGCAGCCTAACTACTCACAGAAAATGGACGCAGGTGCCGCTGTGGGTTAAACCACAGAGCCTAGGACTTGCCGATCAGAAGGTCGGCAGTTCAAATCCCCGTGACGGGGTGAGCTGCCGTTGCTCGTTCCCAGCTCCTGCCCACCTAGCCGTTGGAAAGCATGTCAAAGTGCAAGTACCGTATTTTTCGCTCCATAGGACGCACTTTTTTACTCTTAAAAAGTAAGGGGAAATGTCTGTGCGTCCTATGGAGCGAATGTGTGGTCCCTGGAGCCAAATTGCCGGAGTGCGGCACACTCTTGGACTGCTCTTTGGTGGTGGTGGTGGAGCCGTGCTCCTCTGCCGGCAGCCTCGGCTTCCCCCTGCAGTCCCGGGAAGCTTTGCAGCAAAGGGAGGGCTGTGCGCCCATCCCCCGTGCTCCTGGGCTGCTGAATGGGGGCAGTGGGGAAAGCCGCGCTCCTCTGCCGGCAGCCTCAGCTTCCCCCTGCAGTCCCGGGAAGCTTCGGAGCAACGGGAGGGCTGTGCGCCCATCCCCCGTGCTCCTGGGCTGCTGAATGGGGGAGGTGGGGAAAGCTGCGCTCCTCTGCCGGCAGCCTCAGCTTCCCCCTGCAGTCCCGGGAAGCTTCGGAGCAACGGGAGGGCTGTGCGCCCATCCCCCGTGCTCCTGGGCTGCTGAATGGGGGAGGTGGGGAAAGCTGCGCTCCTCTGCCGGCAGCCTCAGCTTCCCCCTGCAGTCCCGGGAAGCTTCGGAGCAACGGGAGGGCTGTGCGCCCATCCCCCGTGCTCCTGTGCTGCTGAATGGGGGAGGTGGGGAAAGCTGCGCTCCTCTGCCGGCAGCCTCAGCTTCCCCCTGCAGTCCCGGGAAGCTTCGGAGCAACGGGAGGGCTGTGCGCCCATCCCCCGTGCTCCTGGGCTGCTGAATGGGGGAGGTGGGGAAAGCTGCGCTCCTCTGCCGGCACTGCCGTTTCCCCTTAAGGTTTGGAGCAGCAGGCAGCCTGCCCCACGTTCCTGGGCTGCTGAATGGGGATGGGGGGTGCTCTCTGCCAGCAGCCTGCCCTTTCCCCTTAAGGTTTGCAGCAGCAGGCAGCCT
This sequence comes from Podarcis tiliguerta, assembly GCF_965153285.1. Lineage (NCBI taxonomy): Eukaryota > Metazoa > Chordata > Lepidosauria > Squamata > Lacertidae > Podarcis > Podarcis tiliguerta. Next base: position 26,070,402 of record NC_139535.1, on the reverse strand, counting down.
GCCCCACGTTCCTGGGCTGCTGAATGGGGATGGGGGGTGCTCTCTGCCAGCAGCCTGCCCTTTCCCCTTAAGGTTTGCAGCAGCAGGCAGCCTGCCCCACGTTCCTGGGCTGCTGAATGGGGATGGGGGGTGCTCTCTGCCAGCAGCCTGCCCTTTCCCCTTAAGGTTTGCAGCAGCAGGCAGCCTGCCCCACGTTCCTGGGCTGCTGAATGGGGATGGGGGGTGCTCTCTGCCAGCAGCCTGCCCTTTCCCCTTAAGGTTTGGAGCAGCAGGCAGCCTGCCCCACGTTCCTGGGCTGCTGAATGGGGATGGGGGGTGCTCTCTGCCAGCAGCCTGCCCTTTCCCCTTAAGGTTTGGAGCAGCAGGCAGCCTGCCCCACGTTCCTGTGCTTCTCAATGGGGATGGGGGGTGCTCTCTGCCAGCAGCCTGCCGTTTCCCCTTAAGGTTTGGAGCAGCAGGCAGCCTGCCCCACGTTCCTGTGCTTCTCAATGGGGATGGGGGGGGTGCTCTCTGCCAGCAGCCTGCCCTTTCCCCTTAAGGTTTGCAGCAGCAGGCAGCCTGCCCCACGTTCCTGGGCTGCTGAATGGGGATGGGGGGTGCTCTCTGCCAGCAGCCTGCCCTTTCCCCTTAAGGTTTGCAGCAGCAGGCAGCCTGCCCCACGTTCCTGGGCTGCTGAATGGGGATGGGGGGTGCTCTCTGCCAGCAGCCTGCCCTTTCCCCTTAAGGTTTGCAGCAGCAGGCAGCCTGCCCCACGTTCCTGGGCTGCTGAATGGGGATGGGGGGTGCTCTCTGCCAGCAGCCTGCCCTTTCCCCTTAAGGTTTGGAGCAGCAGGCAGCCTGCCCCACGTTCCTGGGCTGCTGAATGGGGATGGGGGGTGCTCTCTGCCAGCAGCCTGCCCTTTCCCCTTAAGGTTTGGAGCAGCAGGCAGCCTGCCCCACGTTCCTGTGCTTCTCAATGGGGATGGGGGGTGCTCTCTGCCAGCAGCCTGCCGTTTCCCCTTAAGGTTTGGAGCAGCAGGCAGCCTGCCCCACGTTCCTGTGCTTCTCAATGGGGATGGGGGGGGTGCTCTCTGCCAGCAGCCTGCCCTTTCCCCTTAAGGTTTGCAGCAGCAGGCAGCCTGCCCCACGTTCCTGGGCTGCTGAATGGGGATGGGGGGTGCTCTCTGCCAGCAGCCTGCCCTTTCCCCTTAAGGTTTGCAGCAGCAGGCAGCCTGCCCCACGTTCCTGTGCTTCTCAATGGGGATGGGGGGTGCTCTCTGCCAGCAGCCTGCTCTTTCCCCTTAAGGTTTGCAGCAGCAGGCAGCCTGCCCCACATTCCTGTGCTTCTCAATGGGGATGGGGGGGTGCTCTCTGCCAGCAGCCTGCCCATTCTGAGGACTGAGAGGAAAAAATGTGGCATTAGCACGAAGATGGTATTTTACATGAAGATAGCGAAGAAAGTGGTGTCAGTGATTGTGATCAACTGAGCTTCATAAATTCTGACTCTAGCAGTGATAAGTTCTTGGGGTTCACAGAAGACTAGAAGAGTACTCAAACCTTAGTCTCTCTTCATTTGTTAATGACAGTGATGATGGTTCTTAATGCCATTGTTGACTGCTGTTCACTTAACATGGCTGTAATATGATTCTGATATACCGGTTGTTTACAGTAGTTTATACAACATTTGATTCAGAATATTTTTTCCTTGTTTTCCTCCTCTAAAAACTAGGTGCGCCCTATGGTCGGGTGCGTCCTATAGAGCGAAAAATACGGTAGATAAATAGGTACCACTCCGGTGGGAAGGTAAACGGCGTTTCCGTGCACTGCTCTGGTTCCCCAAAAGCGGCTTAGTCATGCTGGCCACATGACCCGGAAGCTGTACGCCGGCTCCCTGGGCCAATAAAGCGAGATGAGCGCCGCAACCCCAGAGTCAGTCACGAATGGACCTAATGGTCAGGGGTCCCTTTACCTTTACCCACAGAAAAGGGAATAGAATTTCATCATAAAACAAAACACTTTCTTAAAATGCCTGCTGGAATAAGAAAGTCTTGGTCGCGTGCCTGAAATTCAGCAAGGAGGGTGCCTGTCTAACCTCAGGTGGGAGGGAGTTCCACAGGCTTCGGCCAGCTACACTAAATGCACAGCATCTAGTAGCCGTGAGCCTGAGCCACAGGGGACTACCACCAGCAACTCTCCCAAGTATCTCAGTGATCAAGCGGCCCTTGCAATATTCTGGGCCCACATTGTTAAAAGGCCTCGGAAATTAATGCAAGGACTTTGAACCTGGCCTGGAAACATACAGGTGGGCAGTCAGTGCAAGCTTGTAAGTGCTGTGTTAGCAGCAGGCTGTCCAGCTGCAGCGTTCTGTACCAGCTGAAACTTCCAGAGTTTCAAGGGTGGAAGCGCAGACTTTCTATGAGTACGGATCCTTATGTAGCTGAAATGGTCAAGGGAACACACAGATATCAGGAGGCAAGATTTAGAATACAAACCCACCAGCACAAGAAGCTCAGCGGGGACTGAGCGTGCCCTGTGGTGACAGGACGTTGGCGGGGGGGGGGGAGACCAAGAGGGGGTGGAAGATAGCATCCTGAAATGTACAAGGCTGCAGCTATGAGCAGAAGCATCCCACCCTGCAGTATTCTGTCCCAGGTTCCACTTGTTCATGTTACAATGACATTTTTTAAAGTTTTATTTCATGTTTTAATGTGTTGCAAAGTGCTTTAAGATTTTTTCCCTTTAAAATATATAGCGGTATGTTAATAATAATAATAATAATAATAATAATAGTAATAATAATAATAATAATTTCAGTGTAAAAAAAAAAGTGTCTGGACATTCCATTGTGGCATCCATAACCAAGGTTTAAGGTGCCATTTGGCAATTAGCTTATATATCTCAGTTTCTAACCCTGGCTAGCACACTAGCACTTAAGGCAGCTAAAGTCTCATTATAGGCAATTAACTCTTGTCTGCCATTTTTCCTATGCCAGCTGTCTCTCCCGTAGCCTTTCACGTATTCGTTCTGCGGGGATAGTATGATAATAGGAAGAGCTGCTATAAGCCTCATGCACAGGGTAAAATGAAATGTACACATTCTCTCCATCTTTCTCCCCTCTTCTGTGCCTTGCCCCAAACCCACACAAGCAACCTGTGGCCCAGCGAAGCACCAAGCCTTAGAGTATCCCGTTACCAGTTGCCGTCCTAGTGGCTAGAGTAGAAGTTGTTGAAAACACTGACCTGGTGACAAAGTCTTGTTCAGCGAAGGCAAAGTCAATGCTCTGCAAGAGCAGAAGCTGAAAGCTACAGGGCTGGTTAGCAAAAGGGGAGTCATGCACCAAGAGGGATGAAAGGCGGAAGCAAAGAGAGCGCAGGTGAAAATGGTCGAATTCTGAGATCCCATTGTTCTTCCAAACCATCCACAGTGCTACAAAGGGCACACACGGGGGAACAAAAATAGCTGAAGCCGAATAAAACCAGGAAGAGGCGAGGGAGCGCCGATCAACATTTGGCTAATAGGTCACTTGGTGCACACAGCATGCGAGAAAGAGGTAGCAGACCAAATTGCAAAGTTAAATTTTAGTGACAGGAAAACCATTCCGAGTTTGCTTATGGATAACAAGTTTGGTTCCCTGCCCTGCACTCTGCCTGTTAACATCTTCAACCCTGATCTCAAAATATTTGCATTGGTCTGGGATGCCTAGTCTAACAAATGGAGAAGAATGAGGCTGGACCATGGGCTGAAGATGATGCATTAGAATCTCTCTCTCTCTCTCTCTCTCTCTCACACACACACACACACACACAATTGCTTGCAAGAGAAAAACTGCTAGCCTACTGTTCTGTTTTCCTGCTTGCAGGAGTAACACCCCCCAACCTGTTTTCAAAAGCGATAGAAAACCCATTCCAGCCCTTCATTCAGCTGCAGGGGCAGGCCTGGCTTCAGACTGCGGCAACCAGGTGGAGTGCAATTGCCATCGCAGTCACAGCCCTTGCTGTGCTTTTGCTGCAGACAGTCAGGAAAGAAAGAGCGAGCAGGTACAGAGAGGGATGTCATTTTCAACCACAGATATGCATCTCCCAGAAGAGGCTTTGTCCAGAAAAGCGGCCTACAGATAAACGAGCTAACTTAATAAATTCAGTTCAACCTAGAGGCACCTCAGCAAATAAGGACCCTCTACCACCCCCACCCCCCTCTCTCTCTCTCTCACACACATACACACACATATATACACACTATAGTATAAAGTTACCAATTTTGCCAGGGGCTAGGAGAGGCAGGAAATCTAATCCTTTCACTCTTCAACATATGCAACAGCAGAAAACTCCAAGAACCTTTCAAAGTAAGTATGCCTCAAAAGCACCTTTTTTCCTCCTTCAAACTCCAGAATTTTTATCATTTTAACTTGTTTTATGTGAACTTGTTATCACAGGCTGATATCATCCATCACTCCTTTTTTTATCTCATCGGCTCATCACCTAATCAGAGGCAGGCAGGTTGGGATGTGATCAGAAAGAATGATTCAAAAGACCATCCGCATTACAGCCGCCGCCTCATGACAGCGACAAAGATATATCTGCGCTCCTGTCACAGCGTGAACCCACACCCTCGGCCTCCGAGGGAGGCAGCAGACACAGCCTGCAGACAGATGGCTGCCAGCGTCACCAAAGGTCTAATTCTTTCGCTTCTGACATCCTAAAAAAAAATATGACCTAGCTTCCCTTTCATATACTTCCACAGCTCCTGCGGCAGAATCAGAAGTATACAGGAATAAAACGTTCTGAAGTTATCCGCAGGGGAAAGAGATGAGGAAAAGATGGGCTGGACAGATTGCCGAGCTCGGACCAAGAAACTCTCCAGCCAAACTTAAAGCTTAGCCACTCAGCTTCACGTGCCGACTGCTTCTAAGTTCTGCATCTTTTAAGATGGCGGGCAGTAATAACACGGCTTGAAGCAATTCGGATAGGGATTGCAAAACGCTTCTGCGCTTTAGAAAAAAACTAACGCTGATTATTTGGATCACAGGTATCAAGGATTTTCCCTCAAGGAAAGACACTGGGATGTTTTTTCCACACGAGACATAACCAGCTGTGTTCTTAGATAAATAAGGTATACTATTCATTGTATCAAATCATAAATTTCAACGGAAGTAACTCATAAAGTTCACCAAACGAACAAAGCAGAAGACCCAGTGGATCAGATCATTCTCTAGTCAGTTCATGCATAAGGTCCATCCTTGAAATTCCACCTGTCTGTTCATAAGGTCCAAACAATCCACATGAAAGGTTGTTACAGTTCCACAGAATCCTTTCACAGAGTCTAAGACAAGGATTTCCAGAATATTGGCCTTGTTTCGCCGTCCTGGGCTTCATCAGTAGTTAAAGCTCATATGTGATATCCCAGGACAGTGGATCTTATGGCAGATCCGCCATAAGATTGTGAAGGAGGAGACTGGGCTTCATCAGAGTTGACTACCCAATAGCCTTATAAAAGATGTTGGGGCACCCTGGCTTTGTGGAGGACCTTCTGACACAGAGTGAGAGTGTGTCTCTGGAGTGACAAGTGCATTTTCCAATCAGCCTCTTAGCGGGTGGGCGAGCCCACAGGGGAACAGCCCTTTAGATGAGGGCTGAGCTGAGCTGTTCATGGCTGCACACTTGGATAGCTCAGGTAATCTTGACAGACAGGTCATTGTGCATGTTGCTGTTGCCAGCAAATATTGCATTTGGTTATTGGGGAAGCATAAGCTGCGTGATATCGGAACCATTTTCATCCATGGAGGCCCAAGTGGCACAGGTAACCTTGTGATTGGACTACCGCAATGTGCTCTGTGTGGGGCTTCCCTTCTGACTGGTTCATGAAGACAGTACCATCCTGTTCGCCAGTCCACAAAAAAGTATGCATTTTTAGTTATTTTTTAAAAAATGTTCATACACAACAAGAGTTTGCCAACAGGTTGGAGATCCAAGTACAGTGGTACCTCAGGTTACATACGCTTCAGGTTACAGACTCTGCTAACCCAGAAATAGTGCTTCAGGATAAGAACAGAAATCGTGCGCGGCAGCAGCAGGAGGCCCCATTAGCTAAAGTGGTGCTTCAGGTTAAGAACAGTTTCAGGTTAAGAACAGACCTCCGGAACAAATTAAGTACTTAACCTGAGGTACCTCTGTACTGGAGCAGCCAAGGTGGGGTGGGGGAGTATGCACCCCAGGAAAGAAACACACGATAGTGTAAAAAGGTAGGCATTGGAGAGATTCCTTGGCTGGCTGGTTATGTATCTGACAGATTCTAATTTGCTGGTTTCAGCCTTTAATTGTGTGATTAATCTGCTGGCAGCATCTGCAGCTCTCTGCCTCTATTCATCTTTATTTACAGTCAATTTCCAGCTGCAGCCTTAATTTGAGCTTCCTTCCAATATAACTGCCCTTCTTCTCTATATTCTTCTCCAGGTCCTAATGGCAGGAAAACACATTTTCTCTGCAGCCCACCCCCCCCTTTTTTTTTTTGCCAAATGTGATCCTGTTTAGGAGCCCTGGCATACATCCAGCATTTGCATGACACAAAGAGTCTCGAGTAGTTTATGAATATTTCAGAAGCTAGCATGATTCATTCAAGAGACAACTCCTGCCGAGGCCTAGGTTCTGCAACTTGCAGAACATCACGATTTTGCAGCCAAGTGCTTCAATGACTTTACGACATGGCAGCTTAATCCCTGTACACAGAACGCATTTACGGAGCATGTGTTCACATGCAATTCACTCAAGGTACAGTGCCCACTTTGGAGATTGTTTGCAAATACAGGAGATCCAGCCAAGATATGCAGTCTGGCCATATTGCTCAAACTTTACAGAGCAGTGGTGCTTCCAACCTGCCCACACTTTGGAGATTCGATTCAGACCAGATGCCTGTCCCTATATGACAGAGAGAGGAGATTGCAATGTGGAAAGCTAGCATGAAATGAAGCAGTCTTGCCTATAACTCTTTGCAGTGACACAACAGCTTTCTATATGTCAGAAATGTTTGTGATGATGAACATTTAAACACAAAAGCCCTCTGTCAGCATTCCTCAGAGGGCTTTTGTAAAAGTAAAGACCTCTGGATGGGTAAGTCCAGTTAAAGGCGACTATGGGGTGCGGCGCTCATCTCGCTTCAGACCGAGGGAACCGGCATTTGTCCACAGACAGCTTTTCTGGGTCATGTGGCCAGCATGACTAAACCGCTTCTGGCGCAATGGGGAACCGTGACAAGTGCCAGAGCACACAGAAACGCTGTTTACCTTCCTGCCACAGCGGTACCTATTTATCTACTTGTGCAGGCACACTTTCGAACTGCTAGGTTGGAAGGAGCAGGGACAGAACAATGGGAGCTCACTCTGCTACACGGATTCGAAGTGCCGGCCTTCTGGTCGGCAAGCCCAGGAGGCTGAGCAGTTTAGACCACAGAGCCACCTGCTCCCTCCTGTGAAGTTGTACCCTTCCAGAAAGATTGGTCCCATTGTTATAAGAATTTTTAGGTCTCAAGTATATAGTAAATGTTCATAAGTGCACAAGATGAACACACATACGTAAGTATATAAACCACATGTCTGAAATAGTAAAGCAGAGCAATTCTGAAGCCATCTTGATTCTTAATGACATCAAGATGGACACTGAGGTCCAGCGCTGAGGGCCTTCTGGCAGTTCCCTCGCTGCGAGAAAACAAATTACAGGGAACCAGGCAGAGGGCCTTCTCTGTAGTGGCACCCGCCCTGTGGAACACCGTCCCACCAGATGTCAAAGGAAAAAACAACTACCAGACTTTTAGGAGACATCTGAAGGCAGCTCTGTTTAGGGAAGCTTTTAATATCTGAAGGACTATTGTATTTTAATATTTTGTTTGAGGCCGACCAGAATGGCTGGGGAGGCCCAGCCAGATGGGCGGGGTATAAATAGTAAATTATTACTATATTATTAGTTGTTGTTGTTGTTGTTGTTGTTATGCCCCTAATACTTCCCTAACCCTCTCCAGTGAGCCAGTGTGGTGTAGTGGTTAAGAGCGGTAGTCTCATAATCTGGGGAACTGGATTCGCATCTCCGCTCCTCCACATGCAGCTGCTGGGTGACCTTGGGCCAGTCACACTTCTTTGAAGTCTCTCAGCCCCACTCACCTCACTTAGAATCAGGAGCCAAAAGATGATGCCCTGAATAGATCTGGAGTTGTCTCTCAGTGCATCTACCTAGCCAACACAGGTCCACACTCTGCACTTGTAAAGCAAAAGAGCATGAAAACAACAGGGCTGAGTCCAGCCGGTGGTAACCAATAGGATTCGAGAGCGTTGCTTCCCTACTCACATGAAATCCCATGGCTCTGAAGCGCCTCCAGCTTCAAAGTAGGGGAGATAACGGAGGTAGCAGCAATGACCAATTTTGCAGAGGCGGCTCTCCTGCAGGGGCACGCCCCTGTTTGCCACAGGATAGAAAATCAATTCCCCCAAAGGTGCCTAGGAATCCAGAAGAAACGGCAGACACAATAATCTCCTAATCAGCACTACATTCTTGAGAAGGGCAGCAATTTGACAACAGCCCAGCTGGCCAGACAATGCTAAGAGAGGCGTCTTCGCAATTCTGGCACACAACAGCCCTGTTTAGGGAAGTTTTTAATGTTTGATGCTGTATTGTGTTTTTCATATTTGATTGGGAGCCGCCCAGAGTGGCTGGGGAAACCCAGCCAGATGGGCGGGGTATAAATAAATACATTATTATTATTATTATTATTATTATTATTATTATTTGTGCTTTTGGCTCATTTCATTCCTTGCAGAGCGACATACAAGCCACTGGTTGCAAACCAAGCAATTAAGACATTTGGAGGGATGTCGAAATAATAGCCTTTCCCAGTGGTTACGGCTTGATTAAAAACCTAATGACTAATCAATAAAACTATAATTACAACTTTCACCATTTTGTGTGCAATTTGGGACACGCCAAAAGTGGGGAGGGATCAATCAAGTAAGAATCGATAGAGAGTGGGGAGGAGGGGAATGATTCTCCCCCTCATTTTCTCACCTCTGAGGAAACTGAAACAAACTCCAAATTTCAAATATTTTGAAGCCTGGCTTCTTATCAAAAATAAGAAGGAAGAAGGACGGACGTGTTAAAACCCCCCACACACACACACACAAACATATGCATTTTAGAAGGCTTCTGCAGAGTGCTGCTTTAACAGGTAGACCATCGCCCTGAAACGTAACTGATGTTCTAAGGGAGATCTCTATAGAATATGCTCCCCTTAACAAGTAATGGGATCCTGAAGCCTCAAATAGCACAGTACAGTGGTACCTTGGGTTAAGAACTTAATTCGTTCCGGAGATCCGTTCTTAACCTGAAACTGTTCTTAACCTGAAGTACCACTTTAGCTAATGGGGCCTCCTGCTGCCGGAGCACGATTTCTGTTCTCATCCTGAAGCAAAGTTCTTAACCCGAGGTACTATTTCTGGGTTAGCGGAGTCTGTAACCTGAAGCGTATGTAACCTGAGGTACCACTGTACTCTTCAAGCCTTGCAGCGGGCTTCCCAGAAGCTTCAGGCTGGCCACTGTGGCAGGATGCTAGGCTAAATGACTTGAATCCAGAGATTCCTGGGAGATAAACCTTGCCCATGAGTCAATCAGGATGCTGATGGGCCCGAGTTAGTGTGTTCATCTGCACAGACCCCCACTGGTTTACTTTAACCTGTAACCTGAAGTGTATGTAACCTAAGGTACCACTGTAGCTGCAAACTCCATCCCCGCCCCGCTAGAAAGAACATGGTCCATCTGAGACAGTGCAACTCTTTCTGTAGGGCTCAGTGGAAAGCAACAGATGCATAGCTGCAATGTTTCACTGGTGGGGAAGCCACAAGTGTCTCCTGCATCTACCGCCAGAGGCTGTGAAGGACAGAAGCAACAGCATAAACTAAGCAGCAGCTTAAACTTTCAGGCCAGCAGAGAACCAGGGCAAAATATGCCATACTTTTCTGTGTATAAGACCCCCCATGTATAAGACTGTATTTTGCTGGGCTCAAATTTAAGAAAATGGGGGGAGATGGCACAGAGTTGTTGAACTTCTCTTGGGGGGGGGTAACGAAAATCACTCACCCGCACGCGTCGCAAAATCCGCCTCTCGTCTGTCCCCTCACCGGCAGAAGCTGCCAATCGCCCACCCAATCAACACCACCCATTGACGCAGCAACCAATAACACTCACAATAGCTGCTAACAGCTGCGGCAGCAACCAATCAAGCGTCCACCTATGCACTACCCATGTATAAGACGACCACCATTTTTAGCATGATTTTTAAAGAAAAAACCTGGTCTTATTCATGGAAAAGTACAGTACATAGAATTTTCCCCAGCATAGTAACTCTTGTGCATTTTATTGCATTTTAAATATTTTTTAAAGCTGCCTCAATATTTTCAGTTAAGTGGCAGGATATAAACACTCCATACAGTGGTGCCCCGCAAGACGAATGCCTCGCAAGACAGAAAACCCGCTAGACGAAAGGGTTTTCCATTTTGGAGGTGCTTCGCAGGACGAATTTGCTATGGGCTTGCTTCGCAAGACGAAAATGCCTTGCGATTCCTGGGGTTTTTTTTCCCTCCCCCCCTTTTCCCCAAGCCCCTAAGCCGCTTAACAGCTGTTCGCTAAGACGCTTAACAGCTGATCTAAGCCGCTTATCAGCTGATCTAAGCCACTAATAGCCTTTTAGCAGCTAATCCGCTAATCCCTTAAGCCTTTAATAGCCGCTAATAGCCTTTTAGCAGCTAATCCGCTAATCCCTTAAGCCTTTAATAGCCGCTAATAGCCGCTAAACCGCTAATAGCGCTAATAGAGCTAATCCGCTAATGGGCTTGCTTCGCAAGACGAAAAAAACCGTAAGACGAAGAGACTCGCGGAACGGATTCTTTTCGTCTTGCGAGGCACCACTGTATATCGAACCTGCCCTGCTTTAGACCTCTTGATACATCTTGTCCCTCTGGATATAGATCAACGCTACCAATGGGTTCATTATCCTTCCCAAGCCTACACTAGGCAGCCGATGATGGCAGAAATCCCTTGCAAAATGACCCCCTCAGTCAGGCGTACATCTGCTCACTCTCCCCCATCCCCCTCTTGTGAAAAACAGATTCGAACGTCTACTTACTACTTCTCCCAAGGAAGCAGCCAGCATGTGCGTGAGAGGAGATAAATATGGAGATGCATCTTTGCGGAGCGCGGCTTTTGTAAACTCGTAGGTGGCAAAAAAGGCAGCAGCTGAAACAGAAGACAGAGTGTCTGTTAAGCTACACAGGGGTCCCCTCCGGTAGCACATGAAACTGTGGGTGCAACGTCGACACACTTCAGGTGCTATAAGGTGAAGATCTCCTAGCATCTCACCCAAGGCAAGTGTCCAGACAAAATCCCTGCCTCACCGCACATCATTCAGAATGAAAATCTCCAGAAGCAGGAAGAAGGCAGTGGCCTTCTAGCAGTGCTAGAAAAAAAAACCTACAGTCGTACCTTGGTTCTCAAACGCCTTGGTACTCAAACAACTTGGAACCCAAACTCAATGAAGTTTTAAAAGAAAGGTGGGGAATTACACTGCAGACTGTACATGAATGAGCAATTCAACATTCAAGTCGGACTTCCAGGTGTTCAGAAACACCAACTCTAGTCACCTTTTATTGTAAATATTCCCTTTTCCTTAAAAAGCCACAAATCCAAAATACCAAAATGGTGGCATAAAAGTAAAGTTGAAACCACAGCAGTAGCATATTTACTCAAGTCTAATGCAACATCAAATCCAATGCGCACCTTAACTTTCACAACGTAATTTGGCCAGAAAAGGTATGCGTTAGATTCAAGTGAATACAGTATTTTGCATGGAAAGGGGGTCTAAAAATCTGCCTTCTATCCAATCAAAGGCCGTTTAAAATACCTAACTCTTGCTGCATCTCAATAAACAGAAAGCAGTTCAGAATGTAACACTGTAATCCATTTACACAACAACCTGTGCGTAAGTCCCACTGAGCTCAACTGAACTGAACTTCTGAGTTGATGTGCACAGGATTGTGCTGCAAAAATTCAAACGGTACAGAACAAAAGGAGTGAACTTTGCCAAGAGGTAGAGTTTTTAATTGTGTGACAGGGCTCCTCCATCTGTCGCCCTCTGTTGCTAATCAAAAGATGCTTATCATCTCCAAAAGGAGATAAGAGCAGAGACGACGGAGAACAGAAAATTTTCATATCATCTTATGAAGGGCTGGGAAGGTTTGAAGGTGCCCGAGGATGCTTCTGTAAACTTTCAATAACATCCACCAGCAGAAGTCAAGCTGAAAGTGCTCAGAAAGAGTAAGGGTATTGCTTGACCGTGCTTGTTTAAGTTCATTCAACATTTATAGCAAGCCTATTCAAATGTAACACTAAGCCATGTTCTAGTGATATGTGCTGGGGAAGCAGCAACAGCAAATTTGTAAGTGCAGTGTGGACTCCCAGCATTTGAACATAGCAAAATTATGGTTTTAAAAAGCAAAACCACAGAGTAGACAATACAGTGGTACCTTGGGTTACATACGCTTCAGGTTACACACTCCGCTAACCCAGAAAGAGCGCTTCAGGTTAAGAACTTTGCTTCAGGATAAGAACAGAAATCGGGCTCCAGCGACGAGGCGGCAGCAGAAGGCCCCATTAGCTAAAGTGGTGCTTCAGGTTAAGAACAGTTTCAGGTTAAGAGCAGACCTCCGGAACGAATTAAGTACTTAACCCGAGGTACCACTGTACTGGGCTAAATGTGAAACAGAGGGAAGAATTCAACAAAGCAACAGAGGAGACTGCTCTGTCAGTGTGGGCGGAAGGGCTTGCACTGACGAAGCAAACTCTCCCTGCGCTGTTCTGGTTGTTCTCCAAACCCAGGTTCTGAGTCAACTGGGGGGGGCATACAGGGGAGGAGAACCAGTTAGTTAAATCCGGCCCATAGCAGTTAAGGGACTGAGCTACAATGAGGGTGTGCCCTGTCTGAATCTCCACTAGGCCATGAAACTACAAGGCGGTCTTAAGAATCCACTCTTAAAGCCTCAGTCCCCATCTACACCCTCACCCGCAATATGGAGACAATTATACTGACTTGCCTCTGGGTTGTTGCAAGGATTACATCCATTTCACCACTTGTACACGTGTTACCTATGATTCTTCTAACCATTACTTCTAGATCAGGGGTTCCCAAACTGTGAGCTGCAGACCACCAGCAGCCCGTAAGTTTCATTCAGGTGGTCTGCGGCATGTCTGTGAAGAACGCTTACCATCTGAATCCCATAGAATTATATGGAATTCAAAACGCAATACAATAAAACACAAGTATAAGAAATAAAAGGAGCAAAACGTACAACTGAAAACCACCCAGCATCTAGCACAGAACCTTACAATTCCTACAGTGGAAGAAAATAATAATTAAGTGGTCTGCCAAGACGCTCAGTAATTTCCAAGTGGTCTGGAGGAGGAGGAGGGGAGTTGGAGAACCACTGTTCTAGAGAAATCCAACATTTTATCTGGTCTGATTTCTCTCATGAAAGAGAAGGATAATAGTATCCGAAAGATGAGGGCCCTCATTTTCACACCATCTTGATGCCTTCAAGCATTTTTCAGAAGTACTAGCAAAGTTCAGGCCTTAAACCAAACAGTGGTTAGTTAAGAGGCAGCAGCATTGATCACAAAGACAGAACATATCAACGGCCTCCTTACCATTTGGAAAGGACCCTACAGCAGTGGAAGGAACACCAGCATAGATGCCACGGAAGCCACCAGCCTTCTTAAATCCTTGAGGACTCTGCAGTCTCGTCTTGACTGTATCCAAGGGGAACAATATCAGGTCAACACACACTCCAGCTAGTCCACCAGCCTTCAAACAGAAAAGAAATTGTTTCATGTTGACTGGGGTGGGGGTGGAGAGAGACAGAATACTGGCAGGTTCACATGATTAATTTCTCAGTTTAATAAACCAGAAAATGTACGCGTCATGCAATGGCGCACAGAGCCTCATTTCGGCTGCTTTGCTCCTCCCTTAGTGCAAACAGCTGAACAAACCAGGTTTCAGGTTTTACCCCTAGATTCCATTTAAGGGCAGACTTGGAAATGCTGCTTTAACAGTTTGCAAGCAAAACAGGATATTAAGCCAACTCTAAGCCACAGTTTTAGAGCCTGGAGCATAGCATAACAAAAAAGCAGACGGACAACCACCCCCAACAACATTATCCTTGCTGGTCCCGATTCTGGAGTTCACACAATATTAATTACACACACGCAGAGAGACAGGGGGGGGCAGTTGCTATCTAATAGCAGCAGGGAACATCCATCACTATCAGGAAAAATTGAAAAGGTGGTCACACCCCACTCACTTTCATTTTACAGAAATCTCTTAGACAGTACCTGTACATTGTGCCCCATAACTTTCTTTCCACAAGGGCTAGTAGGGATTTTGTGTTTGTTTTTTAAGAGTACTAGTCACCCACAAGTACTGCTGAACAACATTTTCAAAGACAGATTAAAATTGTATCCAGACCCTTGATCATCTTGGTTGCCCTCCTCTTGCACGCATTCCAGCTTATCAACATTCTTCTTAAATTGTGATGCCCAGAACAGGGCACAGTATTTCAGGAGTGGTCGGACCAAGGCAGAATGGAGTGGCACTATTACTTCCTTTGATCTGGACACTATACAGTACTTCTGTTGATGCAGCCTAGAATAGCATTAGCCTTTTTTGCTGCTGCATCACACTGTTGACTCATGTTGAACTTGTGGTCCACTAAAAACCCCTAGATCCTTTTCACATGTACTAATAGTAAGCCAGGTGCCCCACATCTTATATTTGTACAGTTGGTTATTCCTGCCTAAGTGCAGAACCTTACATTTCCCCCTACTGAAATTCATTTTGTTAGTGAAGGCCCAGTTCTCCAATCTGTTGAGGTCATTTTGAATCCCAATTCTGTCTTCCGTGGCATTAGTTACCCCTCCCAGTTTGGTGTCATCTGCAAATTTGATGATATGCACATACAGTGGTGCCCCGCAAGACGAATGCCTCGGAAGACGAAAAACTCGCAAGACGAAAGAGTTTTTCATTTTCTGAGTTGCTTCGGATTTCCCTATGGGCTTGCTTCGCAAGACGAAACATCTTGCACCTTTTTTTTTTAAACCGCCAATGCATTCCTATGGGAAACTGTCAATACACATTGGTGCTTCGCAAGACGAAAAAACTCGTAGAATGAAAAAACTCGCAGAACGAATTAATTTCGTCTTGCGGGGCACCACTGTATTATGTTGGAAGGATATGCCGTTAGCATAAGAAATTGCTGTGGAATACAAGTATGCAGGAACAGCAACAAAGGGACATGAACAGATAGCTAATATTTATGAATTGATAGCATTATACTAAGCACCAAATCGTAAACAGGACCAACACAGCCCCTGCGTATAGTATCTCTCTTAGGCAGCCATTTTGAACCGATTCAAATTATTTCAAATCTGCAAAGACACAGGCAGGTCAGGCAAGACTACATTGCCAACTGGCCAAACAAAATATATTAAGAGGCTATTTATATATTTAGACGATTTTTAAGCCACCCTTTAGGGCACACTGTCCTCCCAAGGTGGTGTTCAGAAAGTTAAAAACAAAACATCACCACGACCATTGCAACAATAAAATACTCCACCAAGCCCTTCATTTGTAAGCAGCAGCAATAACATGGTTTAAAAGAACAGCACACTAAATTTAGACAGACATAGGCTGGAATAAAAATGACTTTAAGGGAGGGCCTTTGGCATTTCTCTAGGAAAGGACGGTCAGTGGTACAGGGTCGCAAGTGAAAAGGCCCTGTTCTTGGTTCCCTCCAATCTAACAGCTTTCACTGATGGGCCAGAAAGAGCAAGGCCTTTGGTGCAAATCTTAAAGTTCCGGCAGGTTCATACAGGTGCAGAGAGTCCTTCAGATAACCCGGTCCAAACCATTTAGGAAGGAAGATGAACTTGTGGCCCTCCAGGTGTTGCTGAACTACAAGTCCCATCAGTCGCAGCCAACTTGGCCAATGGTCAGGGATGACAGGCAATATCTGGAGGGCCACAGGTTCACCCTCAATCACTTGTGCCCTTAAAGGCCAAAACCAGCACTTTAAATTGGGCTTAGAAATGAACAGGAAGCCAATATAAATAGTAAGGAATTGGCGCGATAGGATCACCTGCCACCCACAAGCATTTTAATTGCTGCATTCTGTACCAGCTGCAGTTCCCAAGCCATCTTCAAAGTGTAATGTGTATTAGGTGGGCTAATAAGGATTTCTATAAGCTACTAAAATGTTGATAACATACCTGCAAGACTTCATTACCACATTGCAAAATTAATTGGTGTTGTCTTAAAACACATACATACACACACATCAGCAGCATGTTCTTCCAAACCAAGGCCCAAAGATACATCAAATGTTCATTTTCTTTGAAAATAAATCAAACAGTAATTAATTTCAGCTCACAAAGTACTGCTGAATATCTTGATAGCAGAAGCCCAGGGAAGCCACCTCCACTTCCGATATTCTTTTCCATACCATTCAAGAGGGACTCACTGGCTACAGTTAAAGTTTTAATCAATAAGTTAATTACTCTTCTAATCAGCTTGGCTATTTTGCATGCATTGATTTTTGCAACCCCCTGCAAGTTATATCCTTCTAGCTTCTTCTCCATCACAGTTCTTATCTGTAACAAGTGATTAAAAAGGGGGGAAACAAAATTGATCCAATTTTAATCTAGCCACCTGGCAAAAAGCATGACTCAAAAGTTACTAATTGCTTCTTTGGATTTCAAACTTCTGTATCTTAAACGTAATTTAAATTCATGAAGTGGCTAATGGAGCATCTGCAGGAGAGCACAAATATCTAGCTGTTTGTTCCATCTGTGGAAAACCGTAATGGTTTTTTTGTTTTGTTTTTATCACAACAAGGGGATTTAGTCACCCCCTTTGCAATGCTACATCTGCAGCTTGAAAGCTGATAAATAGAAGTATTTGCATGCAATTGCCTTTGCAGCTCAAGGCAAATGTGTTCTGTCACCTTTGTGTGTAGGGTTTCTAGTTTGGGTCTGCTTCAGGGCTGTGATGGTGAGGGGCCTGGACCTGTTTAACTTCAAAAATGTTTGAGGAGAACCCATAGCGCAGTGAATGATCCGCTGCATGCTGTCAAGTTCAATCTCCATCATTTTAAAAGGAATTTAAGGGAAACAGCTTTGCCAAAACCTTGACAGTCAGAGAAAACAATAAAGGGCCAGTATCTGATAGGGTGTGACTATAAGTTGACCTTGCTGCTAAATAGTATAGAGTAGCTTCATAAGAACATATTCTCAACTTACAAATGGAGAACTGAGAAATAGCGATGAGAAATAGCGACTAATTAAAGTAATAAATTATTACTTTAATTAGTTGTTATATAGTTGACTCACATCTTGCACGCATTTAACTTGCACAATTTCAGCTTTACCTGCTTGGTGGCTGGCTGAAATAGCACACGCAAGGCAAAGAGCTTTTAAACTTACTATTTTCATTGAGGTGATACAATGTTATGCCAAATTAGCAACGTAATATATTCAATGTTTCTAATTTTTGTTAATTTTATTTTACAATACATTTGTTTTTCTAAAACTGGATAAAAAACATAGATTTACAAGGCATGCTCCCATGCTGGCGGTTGGTTATAACTAAAAGCGACCCAATGCCAATTGTTTTCCCAAATGGTACAAGGAAAGAGAATGGAAATCAGTACAATTAAACAGGAACCTGATAGTCCAAAATGCTCAGCAAGGAAGAGGCCACGCAAGTCCGTTACTGTGTGAGGGGGAAAAGTCAGACTAAATTATAGATTAGGCCTATAGTACAGTATGGGGTTTGTTTGAGTTTGGGGTTTTTTGTTGTTGTTGTTGTTTTGGTCATGTTATTTACTTATCCAATTCCATGTTATTACACAAATATATGCAGGATGTGTTACAATGGATATAAAGCTACTAGTCTGTAATGGGGTTGATAAAATGTTGCTTAGGGGCCTGCAAATCCTCCCCAAATTTGCATGAAGCCTAAAACTGTAAGAAAATAAATTGTATTGAACTTCTTCCAAAAAAAATATGCTAAGGATTGGATTGTTAAATCTTTCGAGACCTCCAAGAGCTACTCAGTATAGTGCCATGAATCGCAAATTAAAAAATTAATATTTTATATATGTTCTCCTCAAACAAGGTAACAAGTCAGGTATGCATATTCATACCCAGAAATCATCCCTTATTCATATCCTTACATACTTCTGCAGTTTTATTCTGTAGAGATTGGTATTCTTAAAAAAAAGGAGAACAATCTGTAGTAGAAAACTTGAGAATTTGCTCAAAGCAGGATTCTATCCAACCTATGTTTATAGTTTACAGATGCAACCCTAATCCCAATTACCTGTGAGTAAACCCAACTGAATTTGATAGGACTTACTTCCTAGAAGACATGGTTAGAACTGAACTGTAATGCTCTCTACCTCACACTAAGCCATACATACTACTTTCCCCGTATACACTGCTCTGACAACCTACAGAGTTAAGGTTGCAAATCCTGCAATCTTAGATTTCCAGAGATTAAGTCTTATTGAACTCAGTACACAGGATACTAGGGGACGCGGGTGGTGCTGTGGGTAAAAGCCTCAGCACCTAGGGCTTGCCGATCGAAAGGTCGGCGGTTCGAATCTCCGCGGCGGGGTGCGCTCCCGTTGTTCGGTCCCAGCGCCTGCCAACCTAGCAGTTCAAAAGCACTCCCGGGTGCAAGTAGATAAATAGGGACCGCTTACTAGCGGGAAGGTAAACAGCGTTTCCGTGTGCGGCTCTGGCTCACCAGAGCAGTGATGTCACGCTGGCCACGTGACCCGGAAGTGTCTCCAGACAGTGCTGGCCCCCGGCCTCTTGAGTGAGATGGGCACACAACCCTAGAGTCTGTCAAGACTGGCCCGTACGGACAGGGGTACCTTTACCTTTACCTTACACAGGATACTGTGTACACAGGCAAAGATAGGATGGCACTTTAAGTGGTTTTTTAACCATCACTTGACAAGCAACATCCTTCTAGCTTCTCATCACATATCTGTAATCAGACATAACTACAACAAATAAAACTAGTGCTTCTGAGCGTGTGTTTTTTCCTTTGAATTCCTTTCCTCAATGCCCGCGCGCACACACAAACACAAACCATGCTTACTTAGGAGTAAGCCCGACTTCTACCACCACCCTGCCATTCTGATCACCAACCACAAGATGGAGAACAAACCTGGAGGCTCCCAGAACGTTTAAGAAGATTCTTCAGGATGCTTACACAACCAAGCCAAGCTAGACACATTGGGGATAGTTAAAAAAGCAAAACAAGATCTCTGCCAAACAGTTTGGCAGTTTGTACGCACAAAACCTTGAACTCCGTTTAGGATCCCAGTTTAGGTATCTGAAGGAGCGTGCATGCACACGAAAGCTTATACCCAGAACAAACTTAGTTGGTCTCTAAGGTGCTACTGGACAATTTATTTATTTATTTTTATTCCAGTTTAGGAGCGTCAATTCTGTAAATGCCTTTAGGCTGAACAAAATCTCACCACCGGGTCGTTCATCCCCACCCCCGCCGCCCCACCCTTTCTTTAATTGAATCCGGCAACGCTGCTTGCGTTTCCTTCTCTCACCGTCAGGGAGACCAAGAAATCCCCTCGATCCATGTGCGCACAAAACGTCAGCCGCACGCTGTAAACACACCCGGTACTCGTTGCACATGGGCGCAGCCATATTGAAACCTTCCGCCCCACCCCCTGGTCTGTCACATGACCAGCGCTTGCTCAATCAGCTTCCGCTAACGAAGAGTTCACAGGGCCGAGCGCTTGCAGCAGGCGCGTGCGCGGCGACGGAAAGCGAAGCCGCGGTGAAGCATTTGCCTTCTTTTCTGTGCCCTTGGCACCTTCCTCTGTCGCTTGACCGTTCTAATACTGCATGCAGTGCTAATGTCTCACTACAAAGGAAACTGATCTGTAGAAAAACACAACTTGGGGAAAAAGAGACACTGCACGTATTTTTCTAAACTAAGAAATATTTAATAAAAATATATTTTTTAAAAAAATAGCAGAAGAATGATTACTATAATCCATTTTGGACAGTAGACGAGAAATACCTGTCGGTCGTGTGTGGGTGATGTTTTATCTTTATTTGTGTTACAGAATATTTAGTTGTGTGTGTATGTGTGCTATTAAGCAGTGTTTATACACCCTTTAAAAGAAAGCACGTTATAAAGGATAATTGATAGATAATGAAGCGGCTCCCACCCTATTAAATTACAGTATGGGGGAAAGCTAACAGCTTAAAGTACTGGATGGATTAAAGGGCAAACTGAACTGCATTTTGGGGAAATCTTTCAGCTAATAATGCTACAGAAGAAGCAGAATTCTAAAGTTTATTAAGCGTAATAGTTAATTCCAACCTGGCTTCCCTTCTTGCAGTAATAATCTTGATAAAAACTATTCACAGGTAGTCTAAATAAAGCAGATTAACAATAGCATTCAACTTTAAAAAGAGGACTTGGAATGTGTGCTGTTTAGCTATTTAAGCAAAGGTTTTCATTGCTCCTCTTCACAATTTGCAAAGATTGCGTTCAGTTATAGATACCATGCAGAGAAATGAGGCATTATAACTTCATAGCCTCACTTACCATACTGTAAAAAATGAAAGCTAAGGGCTTTGCATTTAATTCTGTGTAGAATTCATTTGATGTTAAGAACTGAGACATACACAGGGTTTTTAGGAAGAAATATGTGAAGCTGCCTTATAATACCAGGCCCAGATATGTGTCCCTGGAGCCCAATATTGTCTGTTTTGACTGGCAGCTGCTATAGGGTCACAGGCAGAGGTCTTTCCCCATGACCTGCTACCTGAACCTGCCGATTTAAGATTCTGAGACTGAAGCTGAAATCTTGTGCATGCAAAACACATTCTCTGTCTCTGAGTGATGCTTCCTTACCTCCCCCACCACCACCCCAATGCTCTTGTCCATCACATTGACATAACCACCTTTTAAAAAAAACAACTTCAGTGCAAAACTGCTCTGTGTAGTTTTCCAGATACAGACCAATCAATATGATTTATTTTTTTACCACAAAGGATTTTCAAAAATATTAAGTGGACTCTTTCAAGTTACTGCAATTTTCTCTTCATTTTAAGACTAACTTTTTGTTATCATTTTGAGGTGAATAGTCTTTCTTCCCTAACCATGACTATAGCTGACTGTGTGTGTGACGCATGACAATTTCAGAAATGAACCTTTACCTCTCCTCTCTTCCTGATCAAGAAACACCAGCAATTGGGGCTGACTGACTGCTGAAAAAAAACCCTTGGGAAATATAGGTAAAGGTAAAGGGACCCTGACCATTAGGTCCAGTCGTGGCCGACTCTGGGGTTGCGGCGCTCATCTCACTTTATTGGGCAAGGGAGCTGGCTTACAGCTTCCGGGTCATGTGGCCAGCATGACGAAGCCGCTTCTGGTGAACCAGAGCAGCGCACAGAAATGCCGTTTACCTTCCCGCTGGAGCGGTACCTATTCATCTACTTGCACTTTGATGTGCTTTCGAACTGCTAGGTTGGCAGGAGCAGGGACCAAGCAACAGGAGCTCACCCCGTCACAGGGATTCGAACCGCTGACCTTCTGATCAGCAAGCCCTAGGCTCCGTGGTTTAACTCACAGCACCACCCACGTCCCCTTGGGAAATATAGTTGTAACCTAAATGACCACCTTTCTGCTTTTTGTGAAATGGTGCAAAGAGATCTGCACCTACTCCTCATCTTTCCCTTCCAAATGGCTTGATTTAAATCATGGCAATTCCGGGTTTATGTTTTAAGGACCATCTGAAAGCTGTCAGCTCAAAATTGAGGGTGTGGGAGCCAGGAGCAATAACTGAGATCCTGTCCCCATCTCCTCTGCCATCCAAGGCATCGTGCACAGCACTCATGCAGGGTCAGAACTGCAATAGGGTGAGTGGGTCCCTTGCTCCAAGTGGGAACCCAAATCATGATTAATGTTGTGTGTTATTAAAATAAATAATTTTTATTTTCAGTGATATAGTGGGTGATACTGAATGTTATTGGGGCTGGTGGTGAAACACAGTTGCAACAACAACAACAACTGATGTGTAAAGGTAAGCTGACAGCATCTGGGCAGATGTTTCAGAAGCCGGGTAGAAGCGCAAGGTGCCTTTCTTATTAACTGCTTGCATCTCTTTTGTCAAAGTTTGGGTTCCTTTTTGCTCTCCTTATTTGAACAAAAGTTCAGTTTTTAAAGGAACCCGTCCTCTTGCCACTTATTAACCATACAGGCATCCTCTTGGCCCTTTCTTGATCTGCAGTATATATTTAAATGTTTAAATGATACATGCTTGTTGTTTGCCATTTTATTGCAACCGTTATTAACCGTGTGTTTTTTTACACCATTAAATACAGGGGTTGGCTTATGGCAACATTTCATGTTGTTTACCCTGGGTGCAAAGATAACCTAGTTCCGTTTCTGCACCCAAGGCCAGCCAAATTATTCAGACACAAAAATTCCACAAATGTCTCTCCCCCTTCCTGGCAGTCAAATATAACAATAATATAGTAAATAACTAGCTAGCCATTTTCTACCCTTTCATGCTACTGGAATCAGCTGTCTGAGGCAGCCACTTCAGTCTGCCCAATGGGAGGACCAGCCCTGCAACAGGATAACAAGCTGTTCTCTGCAGAACAAAAACGGAAATGTATCCTCTTCTTGGCCCAGTTTTTCACCATTTATCTCAGCCTTTTCAGCCGAGGATGACAGACATTGAAATTTGGCCATGACTCATTCGCTCAGCTCAAGGATCTCCTCCATCCCGCGCTTCGTATTTGATTTGGCTAAGGCATAAAAGGTTCATTCATAAACATACTTCATTAAAGAGAATGAAGCCTGCCATCACTGCTGGCGCTGCGAGCAAATGTGTACACAAGCTAAGCAGCAATTTCTGTTGAGGAGATGACCTTTCATCATTGCTCTTGATTCTTATGCACACAAGGAAGATTTCCATTCATCCTAATGAGCTATGCTGGAATCAAGCTCTTGTGAAACGTGACTTGTAATAGCTTGCCTGTATAGCAAATTTCCAAGGAGCAGCCTTGTTTGTCTGTGGAGCAAAACCAACCAAGAGTACTGCAACAGCTTACAGTGGGAGTGAGGAACCTCCAAATGTTGCTGGACTTCAACTGCCATTATCCCAGTCATGCTGGCTGGGACTGATGAGAGTCAGAGTCTAGAGGAACCCATGCTAACACATGTATTGTGTGGTAGGAGCATCCAATTTTGCTGCACCATGGCTACTTGCTACAAGACCCTGATCCATTTTGTATGTGGTACAAATGCCAAAGCAAACATTTGCACACCAAAAGGGCATAGCTGTCAACTTTTC
This sequence comes from Podarcis tiliguerta, assembly GCF_965153285.1. Taxonomy (NCBI): domain Eukaryota; kingdom Metazoa; phylum Chordata; class Lepidosauria; order Squamata; family Lacertidae; genus Podarcis; species Podarcis tiliguerta. The sequence goes on along the minus strand of NC_139535.1, from coordinate 26,046,938 downwards.
CCTTTTCTTGCAAGGAATCCTATTCGGAATAAGGGAGTTAAAGAAGGGGAAACGTTGACAGCTATGCAAAAGGGATTCTATGGTTTGTTTCCACTCAGGCACTGGGACGTCTGCTCCAGAGGACTCCCCAACCCTCCAGAGAGTATTTTGAGGGCATGTGGGGGTGCTGGAGGCGTAGAAGATAAAGTTCCACTGAACCCACAGAAGCCTGTTGTGCCAACGCAGTTGCAGTGTTGGATACAATCTATAGGACGTCACTCTCTCTTCCGCATGATGTTGCAGTGATGAAATGCATAGCTCAGTTTGGGAAATGCAACAGTGGATTTGCAACAGGGACATTAGAAGCAGGAGGTATGTTGCAGGAACAACAGGCAGGCAGTAGTTGTTGTCAATTGAATTGGACACTAAAGTCTTAACATCTGGCCTCTAGAATTTCTTTGGAATTCTCCTCTAGGTTTCGATACTCTAGCAAACCCATTGGGCAAAGAGCTGGACTTGATTCTTGCAGTTTTGTGTTCAGGTTTCAATTCTGGCATGAGCAAATTGCCCTGTACAGTGGTGCCCCGCAAGACGAATGCCTCGCAAGACGGAAAATCCGCTAGACGAAAGGGTTTTCCGTTTTGGAGGTGCTTCGCAAAACGAATTTGCTATGGGCTTGCTTCGCAATACGAAAATGTCTTGCGATTCCTGGGGGTTTTTTTTCCGCTCCTCACCGCCTTTTTCTAAGGCACTAAGCTGCTAATAGCCTTTTAGCAGCTAATCCGCTAATCCCTTAAGCCTTTAATAGCCGCTAATAGCCGCTAAACCGCTAATAGCGCTAATCCGTTAATCCGCTAATGGGCTTGCTTCGCAAGACGAAAAAACCGCTAGACGAAGAGACTCACGGAACGGATTCTTTTCGTCTTGCGAGGCACCACTGTATTGAACATGACGCTCTTTTTCAGCTTCTGCTTCTGTTTTAAAAGCTAACCAGCTCACTTGCAGGGCTTCTCTGTGAAAGCAAACCCACTGTAAAGCACTTTGCAAATGAAAACAGTGACACATGCCCCGAAGTGTTAAATAGAACTTGAGGTTTGTCAGGCGCTGCTCACACAATTTCTGGCTATTCTGTGAAGAAGCAAGAGATAGGAACTTGGTTGTTGTTTTCAATTTAAAAAGTTAGGTTCTCACGATGCACCATTTTTGCTATAAATAATTGAAAACGACACTTCCGTGCCAATCCTAGAGCTATACAGAATGCACATCGTTCTAGCTGTGGTGTGCCACTTGCTACATATCAAAAGAATCACAGCTGTTTACAAAATCTCCTTGCAAAGAAATCTGGGAGTTATTAAATTTTCTAGGCGGTGAAAGGAAGGGAGAAGATGAGAGTGATTTGGCTGAAATGCTAATTGCTATAGATATAATCCAAACAGATGGGAGGGAACAGCCAGCCAGAGAGCTAATGGCTCCTCAGAGTGCTTAACAGTAGAAACACCTGTTTCGGAATTCATTAAGAAAAAATGATTAATGAAGATGTCAATTTTTTAGTAATTATAGAAAGACTTGAATGGTGCAAGTTATTATTATCCCAGTTTGCTTTGGATTCCAGTACTTTATTGGATGTCCAGGACAATCTAAGGCTAAAGTTGCAATCCCAAAAGCATACAGTACTTAGTTGTGCTCTGTTAAAAATCTATGCAATTGATCCACAAACATTTTTTTTGTTGCTGTTTGTGGTTAAGGGTACCTGCCTGTTATTTTTAATTCAGCATGGATAAATGACACCATTACTTATCTAACATACAGTGAATTGGAGGATTTTCACGATTTGATTTTTTTTTTTTTTTAAGATTAGAGCTTTCTGTTTATAGTCCAAGAGAACTGTATTACATATAGGTGCATTTGTTTCTATGTGAGTGACCCTTATATGCAGCAAAAAGTGAATGGGGAGGTTTACTCATCTCTTTAAAAGTGATATAAGATTCATCTCCTCTTCTATGGGAATCTGCTCACAGACCGGCTATGAGTAGGCAACATCATCCATAGCACAACCATAATGGCTGAACATAGCCCCGAGACCATATAACACTGGTCCCGAAAGACCTACATTGGCTCCCAGTTCATTTCCGAGCACAATTCAAAGTGTTGGTGCTGACCTTTAAAGTCCTAAACAGTCTCAGCCCAGTATACCTGAAGAAGCATCTCCACCCCCATTGTTCAGCCTGGACACTGAGGTCCAGTGCCGAGGGCCTTCTGGCTGTTCCCTCACTGCGAGAAGTGAAGCTACAGGGCCTTCTTGGTATTGGCGCCCACCCTGTGGAATGTCCTCCCATCAGATGTCAAGGAAATAAACAACTATCTGACTTCTAGAAGACATCTGAAGGCAGCCCTGTTTAGGGAAGTTTTTAATGTTTGATGTTTTATCGTGTTTTTAATATTCTGTTGGGAGCTGCCCAGAGTGGCTGGGGAAACCAAGACAAATGTGTGGGGTCTAATTAGTTAGTTAATTAATTAATTATGAAGTTGAGATGCATCTAGAATGAATGTCTTCCTTAGGTGACTATTATCATTCCTTTGGAAGTGAGAGCTGGACCATAAAGAAGGCTGATCGCCGAAGAATTGATGCTTTTGAATTATGGTGCTGGAGGAGACTCTTGAGAGTCCCATGGACTGCAAGAAGATCAAACGCATCCATTCTTAAGGAAATCAGCCCTGAGTGCTCACTGGAAGGACAGATCGTGAAGCTGAGGCTCCAATACTTTGGCCACCTCATGAGAAGAGAAGACTCACTGAAAAAGACCCTGATGTTGGGAAAGATGGAGGGCACAAGGAGAAGGGGACGACAGAGGACGAGATGGTTAGACAGTGTTCTCGAAGCTACAAACATGAATCTGACCAAACTGCGGGTGGCAGTGGAAGACAGAAGTGCCTGGCGTGCTCTGGTCCATGGGGTCACGAAGAGTCGGACACGACTGAACGACTAAACAACAACAATCATTCCTTTGTTTCTGTCTGCCGGAGGGGTATTCGTGTTAGTCTCTTGCTGCAAAACCAATAAAGAGCCTTGCAGGCCCTTAAAGAAGGCACAATAAATTTAATATGGCATAGGCTTTTGTGGACTGGAGTCCATTTCATCAGATATATGGAGTGTTGTCCTGAGCTGCAAGCCTGCAAATACGGGGTTTTGATGTATCTCTCTGTGTTGTGAACAACGATGCCAGAAGGAAGGAAATGCAGGAAAGTACAGACAATGATGTTTATGCTTTTAACAGTGGTCATTCATATCACAGACATTCAGGCACTGGTACCACACATGTTGTGTGATGAATATCCATTCTACCAGCCCAGTCCACAAATCAAAGCGCTGAACCTCTTGATGTATTGCAATTCAGTGGGTTTCACATTGCGGTTTCCCTTTGATGTTCCTTTGCTCAAGGATAGCCACCTTAAGGTCAGCATGTCATACCCCCAGCCAACCGGGGAAGGATCACATCAAAGAGTGCATTCTCCATGCCTTCCGTGAACCATGCCTGGCAAAGGGATCACAAGAAACAGCCAGCTTGCATTTGGTCAGCTGTATAACAGGCTTAATTCTGGAAATGTTGTCCAAATTCCTCCAAGCTCTTGTAGACCTCTTCTCCCCAGTGTTGTGTCCATGGTGTCTACATGGTCCTGGTCCTGAATGGGGTAACTGTGCCCCTGAAGGACCAGGTGCGCAGCCTGGCAGTAATTTTGGACTCGCAGCTGTCCATGGAGGCGCAGGTCAATTCTGTGTGCAGGGCAGCTGTTTACCAGCTCCATCTGGTATGCAGGCTGAGACCCTATCTGCCTGCGGACTGTCTTGCCAGAGTGGTGCATGCTCTGGTTATCTCCCGCTTGGACTACTGCAATCGTTCTGCCCGGACACTGAGATCCAGTGCCAAGGGCCTTCTGGCGGTTCCCTCACTGCGAGAAGCCAAGTTACAGGGAACCAGGCAGAGGGCCTTCTCGGTAGTGGCGCCCTCCCTGTGGAACGCCCTCCCACCAGATGTCAAAGAGAACAACAACTACCAGACTTTTAGAAGACATCTGAAGGCAGCCCTGTTTAGGGAAGCTTTTAATGTTTGATGTATTAGAGGATTTTAATATTTTTTTGGGAAGCCGCCCAGAGTGGCTGGGGAAGCCCAGCCAGATGGGCAGGGTACAAATAAATTATTATTATTATTATTATTATTATTATTATTATTATTATTATTATTATTATTACATCTTTGGCCTCTTCAGGAGCAAGTCCTAACTGGCTGGGTTCCTCCCAGAGCTGCCTGAGGGTTCCCCAAAGGCTGTTCCCCAAAGAGGGCAGGGGTCTTCTGCCTCAGTGCCTCTGGCAAACTTAAATCCAGGGCTCCCGTGCTTTGTCAGGGAGCAGTGGGGGTTAGACCAGCCTTTCTCTGGCCCTGCCCAATGAAGCTCAGGGGAAGAGCCTGAATCATCCAACAGGGAAGCAAGAACCACTCTTCTCCAATCTTTGCAAAATGGTAAAGGTAAAGGGGACTCCTGACCATTAGGTCCAGTCGTGACCGACTCTGGGGTTGCGGCGCTCTTCTCGCTTTATTGGCCGAGGGAGCCGGCGTACAGGTTCCGGGTCATGTGGCCAGCATGACTAAGCCGCTTCTGGCGAATCAGAGCAGTGCACGGAAATGCCGTTTACCTTCCCACCGGAGCAGTACCTATTTATCTACTTGCACTTTGATGTGCTTTCGAACTGCTAGGTTGGCAGGAGCAGGGACCGAGCAACTGGAGCTCACCCTGCCGCAGGGATTCGAACTGCCAACCTTCTGATTGGCAAGTCCTAGGCTCTGTGGTTTAACCCACAGCGCCACCCGTGTCCCTTCCAATCTTTGTAGAGGCACCTTATTTAGCCTGTGCCCTGTTTCTATACCCCTCCCAGTCTCCTCTCCCTCCCTTCTGCATAAGGCACAGCAGTGGGGTTCTTTCTTCAGTGGGGCAGCCTCCTTCTCACACAGGCAGAGTCTCCAGGCAATGTCCAAATGTGTTCTCCTCAGGAGTCTTCTTGGTGCCTGCTAGTGCAGATCAGGGGGTATTTAAAGGTCCAGGAGCCAGCAAATGACCAGCAAGCCCCGGTGATCCATCAAAATCAGTTACATAGGCTCCTAGGATTTTGAAATATTCTCTTACTGGTTTTTCAGTATTGTTATTTCGGACACAGAGCCAGTGGCGTAGCGTGGGTTGTCAGCACCCGGGGCAAGGCAAGTAATTTGCGCCCCCTAACCCGTGGATTTGCGCCCCCTAACCCTAACCCCCAGATGTTGCGCCCGGTGCGGCCGGGCCCCCCTGCACCCCCCACGCTACGCCACTGCACAGAGCTGGGTCCATTTATTCTCTACGCTTGCTTCTTCTGCGTAGAGAGCAGGAAGGCATTGTTGGCAGGTGAGGGCATATGTCACATTGGGAGAAAAGCAGGGGAAAGAATTCCTGATGGCGTGGGTCACATTGTTGGGTCCTGTAATAGTGTTGTCAGAGCAGACATGGGGACAGAGTTGGCATCAGGGTCTGCCACAGAGTCTGGTTCCTGTATATTTGTTGTGTGGCCTGTTATTGCTGTTGAGTAGCTGTTTTAGGTAGGGCAGGGCTGCCTGTAAGCAAGAGCAGGACTGCCACAGAAATCTCATTGTCCAAGAGGGGCTGTAGATCATTGGTGATACTTTTGAGCGGTGTGTTCTAGGTGGAAGTGTGTAAATATGTGTAGCAGTCAGTGAGTTCCCTATTTTATAAGGTGGTGCTTATATGTCCATTATTTACAGTGGTACCTCAGGTTAAGAACTTAATTCGTTCTGGAGGTCTGTTCTTAACCTGAAACTGTTCTTAACCTGAGGTACCACTTTAGCTAATGGGGCCTCCCTCTGCCGCTGCGCCGCTGCCACATGATTTCTGTTCTCCTGAAGCAAAGTTCTTAACCAGCGGTACTATTTCTGGGTTAGTGGAGTGTGTAACCTGAAGCATCTGTAACCTGAAACATCTGTAACCCGAGGTACCACTGTAGTTGTATAGTAGTGCCCAGATGGGATGACGGCAGGGTGAAATCCTGGCACAACTGCACAAGTGCCTCCTATCCATAAATCCGGGTAGTAAAGATGTCATCAACACATCACAGGTAAAGGAGAAGTTTTTGGAAACAGGAGCTTTAAAAAACACACCACATTGTTCTAAGTCAGCCAGGCATGTGTTCATCAGCCTGCATATTCTGTTGCTTTAATGCCAAATTAATGCTTAATGCTTAATGTCCTTGCTCATCCATGACTTGATCCTGATCTGGCATGTATTAGCAAGACCTGGGTGGGTGAACCTGGGAAGAATTGATCGGACTCCACTGTGCCCACCCAGATGCTCAGTGTAGCATCAGTACAGGCTATATGGATAGCAGTGAGGAGTTGCTGTGGTTCATGGATGTCCACGCTGCAACATTTGGTTGCAGGACTCACTTGCAGTACTCAGTAATGAAATATCCGCCCTATCGTAATGAAACTCAGCTTGTAAGGCAATTATTCTTAACCCTGAACTCTCAAGCATTACTTCACAGGAAATGGCAGTGCCGATGTACAGAACTAGCAATTTGCTTGAAATAATACTCTTGCTGCAGGCCATCCCCCCCATTAAAAACAAGAGTTTGGAGAGATTATTTGGACAGCTGGAATATCATTCTAAGCTAAAGATACACAAAGGAAATGTGGGTGGTACTCCTATCTGCATCTATGTGGGGTTCTGGGATTAATCATCACCCCACTGCACTTGAGTGGCAGAAAATCAAATGTAAGACTCGGATTTGGGTGGCTAGAAATTCCTTCCTCTAGCTTCTGAAATCCCTATTTCCTTTGTTGGTCCAGTCCTCCTTATTGATAGATTTAGGTAGAACTGAGGAAATGAAGACCATAAAGAGTTCTGCTGGATCAGATCAACATCTAGCATCAACTTGTTTCTTTCAAGATCCCACAACAGAAGAAATAAATGCAGGGTTTTCCATTGCCAAAACCACGCCCTCTGCAATACTTGGTGTTGGTAGTGAAACAGCACTTGGGTTCTACCTGGGATTATGGAAATGATAACCAGGGTTTATAGTAAACCCACTGGGTGTCAAAGCAACATCCTTGAATAGCTTCAAGGCACCTTAAGCACATTATATCAAGGGTGGGGTGTGGAATTTGGATGGCAGGCCAGATGGCTATCTCTTCCATGGGCCAGGTGTGACAGGCTGGCTGATGGTTAAGTTGTGCATGGTGGCATCAGCAAAGCCCTTTTTGGGTGAGCCAGGTCGTTACCTGGCCCACACCTGATGCCCTGTATGGTATCAGGCATAAGGTAGGTGAGTGTAGTTTGGCCAAAATGGCCTCTTGGGCTGTCAGGCTTCAGGGAATCTGATCTCTCCCACAATGGGCAGCCAAGAATCAGATAAACAAGAAGAGTTCTTACCAAGTCTTTTATTAAATATTCAGTGAGTGGCTTAGAAAAGGTGCTTCTATTTCAGCAATGGCGTTGTTCCGAGTAAAGCCCCACTCCCTCCGTCTCTCCTATTACACATCATCCCTATGCTGGCTGATCTGTGATTTCTGCCTCTGAGTTTTCTGTTCTCCTACTTTCAATACCTGCCAGCTGCTCCGGATCTGCTGTTCTCCCCTCCTCTTCCCCCATTATCTCCCAGCTTTGTTTCTCTTCTGTCTCAGAGTCATGACCTTCTGCAAACCACTGTTGTAAATCTATACTGTCTCCCTCTTCTATGGAAAATGCAGTTGTGTGTGGGGGGGGGGGTCTCCTCCATTCCTCTTCAGCCCACTCCCTGACATGGGCCATAGGAGGAGGTCGAATCACTCGAGTCAGTAGCACTCTTAAGAAAAAGGCAGCTGTGGAGGCTTTCTGAATCCTGTTAAAAACCTGCACCAAAGGGATCAAGCATAAATCAACCAGAAAGGGAGTTCTAAAATTGTGTGGCTGCAACTGAGAAGGTCCTGCCTCTCATAATGTCCTTGGGATCATAAGCAGGGCCTCTGAAGCAGATCTTCATGTGCAGGTAGGGTCATATGGTCAAAGATATCTCTCAAGGTAATCCAGTCCCCCAACATTTCAGGTTTATAGGTTAACACCAGCAGTTTGAACTGGTCTGGAAGCTAAAGCTTATTTGTTTTGGAAGCAGAGCCCTCTTAATTAATGAGTGCAAACCACCCACAGCAGCTTTGCATGTTTTTCCCCTCCCTGTACATAGAATTAGCAATGTGAAGTTAGATACAGTGCTTACAATGATTTAGATGTAATCTATAACACACAACTCCCCTCTCTGTCTAATTAAT